>NC_060142.1:477862464-478493115 GCF_021461385.2 Schistocerca piceifrons
TAGGACCTGGTGTTGCCTCCTTCCATAGCTGAAGTTGGTGATTTCAGTTATAATAATCGCCCAGTATTTCCAAGTTGCTGGTTAATTTCTCCTCCACTTCCTCGAAGGTGGTTAGTTGGGAAGCCGCGGCCGTGTCATCAGCATATTATGTAAACTGCATGCCATTGTGATGCGTTCGCTGGTCGTTTGTGTATATATTTAACAGCAACAGAGCTAACACACTGCCCTGAGAGAAAATGATTTCCAGATACGTTTCCCTGTACTTCGACAACTGATCGTACTGCAGGGTTTTCTTCCGATATTTACTAAACGAGCTTGGTTTTACACGCCACAAGATAGCAAACGTTGATGGACTTACCATAAATCTAAAATGAATGAATGCTGCGCAGCTTTCGAAGTGATCTCCACAGTTCGGTTTACACAAGTAACTGCACAAAATAAAGTCTGGCACACGGGGTTGAACTGGCAAAGATATACAATATTAGCCAGTCATAGTACAGTACAAAGAGTTTGCGCAGTAAAAATCTAATTTCAGCAGAGCCGTCAATATATTGTACAACATATTGCACAACCTTCTATCTTATCGACAGCGATGTCGACATTGTACAGCATTATAGCCAGTCTAGAAGCCACTAAAGGGAAGTTTGCAGGCCCGATGTGGTCTATGTTAAGTACGGCAAGTTTGTGCACTTTTAACTCTGGAACTAATGAAGATTAGAATCTAAAATTTTTATAGGTACGTTATGCATGTTATTTATGTCAACTGAAGCATAATTAAGAGATAATATACAAAAACAGAGATATAATTTTTTAACTATGCCATTTTTACTGTGAATATTTGTACATGCAAGCCCCTAGATTCACACCTATTCAAATCAGTATTATGATGGTGCTTCAGTAGGTACAGTATAAAACAAGTCACAAAGTTTCACGTAGCTATCACAAGTAGTTTTTGATACACAGGTACATAAGTATAAAAAACTCACTTAGAGAAAATCGCGTTTAAAATTATAAAATTTCACTCATATTTTTAAATTAAGGCTCTGAAGCACCCAGCAGCATAGTCAGCATCCCATAAACTTTGCCACCCTCCTTCTCTAAAAGCTTCTTCCTTCTGGTTGACCTTGCTCCTTTGGTGGTGAACTCGACTGCACACTACGCCTCAACGGGCCTTGATTTATTTCTCAACCCTCTTCAGAATGACAGCCTGGGGTGATGTTAAGACGAGATAGAACTCTAATTCTCTCCATATATTCATCATTAAATGTTAACACAGTTCCCACTAACGTTCCTTTTCAGTCTATTTAACCCTAAAATCATTTTTTGGCACTCTCATCCAGATAATACTATTGAAAGACTCTTTGCGATGTTGAGTCCGCCCTGTACCAGGTGTAGAAGTATGAAACCGGAATTTCACTAGTGCTAGCCATCAGTGTACGGCCGTGAGACCGCGTCTGCAGCGCCTTCTGCTTCCTGTAACGGTTGACGACGAATGTCAACGCACAGTAACCCAAGTTCATACATCGACATCTGTTTCAAACCCGTAAATATGTCGAGTTTTGTGCCTACGAGCTACGATTTGCGGACAGTATTGGTTTTCTGTTATCACTGGAAGACAACTGCTGCAGGATCGCATCGAAGCTTTCGGCGAACATGCTCTTAGGAAAACGAAGTGTTTCGAGTGGTTCAAAAAATTAAAAAGTGGTCCTTTTCACGTGAGAAACAATGTGCGAGGGAAACCACCGAAGACGTTAGAAGACAACAAATTGCAGGCTTTATTGGATGAAGATGCTACTCAAACTCAACATGAACTCGCAGAACAATTGAATGTGACGCAGAAAGCCGTTTCTCTTAGATTGAAAGCTATCGGAAAGCTGCAGAAAGTGGTCACGATGGGTTCTGCATGAACTGAATGAAAGACAGCAAGAAAATCGAAAGACCATTTGTGAAATGCTGCTCGCCAGATGCAAAAGAAAGTCGTTTCTCCATCGAATAGTGACAGATGATGAAAAATGGATATATTTTGAGAATCCTAAGCGTCGTAAATCATGGGTGAATCCAGGCAAACCATCAACATCCACTGCAAGACCAAACCCCTTTGGAAAGACGATTATGCTCTGTGTTTGGTGGGATCAGAAGGGTGACATCTATTATGAGCTGCTAAAACCTAGTGAAACCGTTAACGCTGGTCACTACCAACAGCAAATGATCGATTTAAATCGAGCATTACGTGAAAAACGACCGGAATAAGGAAAAAAGGCAACAAAAGTCATACTGCTCAATGATAACGAACGCCCCATCACACTCAGCAAAACGGGTCAGGGAAACGATCGAGGCGTTCAGTTGGGAAATACTAGGACGTGCGGCTTATTCTCCTGACTTTGCTCCATCTGATTATCGTCTATTTGCATTCAAAATGGCTCCAAGCACTATGGGACTTAACATCTGAGGTCATCAGTCCCCTAGACTTAGAACTACTTAAACCTAACTAACCTAAGGACATCACACACAGCTATGACCGAGGCAGGATTCGAACCTGCGACCGTAGCAGCAGCGCGGTTACGGACTGAAGCGCCTAGAACCGCTCGTCCAACGCGGCCGGCATCTATTTGCATCAATGGGACAATCTGTCGCTGAACTCAGTTCGTTTGAAAATGTACGAAAATGACTCGCTGACTGGTTAGTTTCAAAAGAAGAACAGGTTTTTTTTTTTTTTTGTTTTTGGTGTGTCATTCATAGCGTGCCGGAGAGGTGAGAGAAATGTATAAATAGCAAAGGAGACTAATTTGAATAAAATATTGTTTATCAGTTTCAAACAACAGACGTGTAATAACTGCAACCAAATTCCGGTTTCATACTTCTACACCTGGTAGGCACTTATATTGCTAGCTTTCGGATCAGGTCTGGGTGAGCTGGGTTCTTATTAATCCGCTCCATGGCCTTCAAGAACCGCTTCAGGAACATAGTTCTTTTTTTCAAAATACACTCCCGAAACTTCAGCCTTCCGAGATTTATACCAGATCCATGTGAGCAAAGTGAATGTATCAGTTTTTTGTCAGCTGAGAGTTGGTGAAAATTTTGAGGCCAAGTCTGCTTTCATCATATTTTCTGAATCATTTTCCGGTATACTTGTTGGCCATTCCATAATACTGCTTTAGTTGACCTACTTTTCTATCGGTCAGTGAACCACTCCGTGACCTACCGCCTGGCAATGAGTGGTGCGATGAGTTTGTTTTAATTTTACGAGGCGTGTGCCCATTCACTTTTTTGTGTGTGTCCACTGAATTCCAGTTTCTTTAACTCCACACTTTCCTATTGATTCAAATAAACTACACGTTTTAGATTCGTATATAAAGAGACGCAAGTTCGAAATTGGGTAGTTTCGGACATACGCAAGTAATACAGTAAAATTAAAAATAAAATACTTCAAACGTCACAAAGACACGTTAGATGCTAATTTGCCCAGGAATGAGTGGAGAATACTGTAGGCGCTGTTTTGCAAAATGTCAAAAATTTTGAATTTTTGCCTACAGATTCCCTTTGACGGAAGGGCAAGCAATGAGACTGAGGTGCGACTTCGACGTCCCTTGCGCAATTAACACGACGGAACCGGCAGAGGCCGCGTGGCCGCAACAATGCGCGAGGTGGCGCTGCAGGAGGGCCGGCCGGCGCTCGCCCAGCCAGCCAGCCTGCCTGCCCGCCCGCCTGCCTGTCCGAGCGGAACAGCGGCCGCTCCGCACCGCGCCGCGCCACGCCGCGTTGCCGGATGTACGCCGTGGGAACCCGGCACTGCACAGAGAACAATGCCCAGCCAGCCGGCACCGCGTACTCCCGCTGATCGGCCCCACGCCGACTCGCGCCGTCTGCCAAATCTGCGCCCTCCGACGCCGGCTGATCGTGCCCACCAAAACGCGCCACACACAAAACCGTCTCATTACGTATCACATAGGACACAACCGTGGTTGACAGTTTTCTAAAGCCCCTTTCACACGATCGATTTTCTTGTCTCAACTGACATTCGAGACAAGTGTGTACTGCAGCGTCCTTGGCGTTTTATTCCCGTGCCGAGTCTCGTCTGTTTTCGTTTACATGTCAGCGCCAAAACAGCCGGTGTTTTGAGTGTGAGAGCTGTCTGCTGAACAGTTGGGCACCTCAATGGGGAAAGTCGTAAAATATTCCTAGCTTTACAGCAATCATATCCAGCTGAAAGAAGCTCTCCTTAGAGCAGTTGAGAAGGCAGCAGTGGGAAGATGACGTAATGTCGTGTGAGGTGCCGGTAAGGCCGGTATTACACTATCAAATTTCTTTGTCAAACATCTTTGTCAAAGATATTTGATGGTGTAATAGGGAACTTTGTCAAATGTCGTCCAATATTTGATCAAATCTAGGGCCTCGCTGTAGATTTGATCAAAGAAATCGCTTGTCTTCTGTTCACTGCAATGTGGCATGTTACCACATGGAGCGCTAGCAACGCTGCAGCGTTCTGCCATCTGTAGTGTTTTTATAAACATTGCCGGTAAATACAATTGGTGTGTGCTGACAACTGCAAAATTAATAGAGATGTATGAAGCTGATGAGGTGCTTTACAACGTGAGGCACCCTTAATACAAAAATAGATAAAGAAGATTGGAGACCAGACCAGATCTGACCTGACCTGACCTGACCTAACATAACCTAACCTAACCCTCTCCTGTAGCAAGGAATCGGAGTGTTACAGTGAGCCTGTCTTCTGCAGATGTAGCAGTTCTTAAGTGAATATTGTGCTTTGTGATATGAGGATACACTTCACTGAGCACATACAGATATGTATGCTCATCCATTCTTAAGTAGGGCCTAATTGATGTACGACTTGACGTCCTTCACTATAAGCTCACGTAACACGTTTTGTTGGATGCTTTTATCGTGTCGTCGTAAAACCCACGGCTTCACCCAGGTATGTTTCCTTTTTTACGCCCGCTTCTCTTCCGCATGTGCACACAGTGCAATTGTGGCACATGCAACTGCTGCGGTTAATAACAAGTTGTTGTTGTCAGCCATCTTGAACTTTGACGAAAAATATGATGACAGTGTAATACCCCTTCTAGCGCTACGTCAAAGATCTTTGTCAAATATATTTGACGGAATATTTCATCACATCTTTGATCAAATCTTTGACAAAGAAATTTGATAGTGTAATACCGGCCTAACAGATGGTTTATTCCGTACGTGTATCGTGAGCGACTGCCTAAATTATGGTCCCTCTCCGCGACTGGCTACTCTATTGAAAAGTAGCGCGCTAAAATGAAAGGACTTCTATTATTAATATTAGAAAAACTAAACAGTGAATTTACTTGCATTTCATGTAGAAGCACCTCTCAATAGCAGGCTATCATTCAATTGCTAACCGAAAAGGCAAACGAGATACTTCAGAGATCTTCGGTTGCGCCTAACTTGGAAGGCAGGCGATGTGATTTCGGCTGTAAGAGCAGAGCTCGATCAGCGTCTCGGGAGGACAGACATGATGCCTGCCGCGGTGTGTATTGGTTAAGAACTTAATTGCAAGTTAGGAGACGAGGTACTGGCAGAATTGAAGCTGTGAGGACGGGTCGTGAGTCGTGCTTGGGTAGCTCAGATGGTAGGGCGCTAGTCTGCGAAAGGCAAAGGTCCCGAGATCGAGTCTCGGTCCGGCACACGGTTTCAATCTGCCAGGAAAAGTCACTTAATTAGCAGTCTCTGATTATATGAACATGTAACTAAGAACAATTTTGTAGTGATTACGCTAATACGCACTTTATTATTTTGTTTATTTTCTGTGAAACTGTGAAGAATGGTAATTACTTGTGTTTCATGAAGTGGACTATAATAGTGCAGTTTCTCGTATTCTGCTAATAAAAAGCGAGTGGCATTCCCTTTAAACAAACCAGTTCAAAATTTAATTATTTGTGCAATATAATTCCTCGCTAACTGTATTACAGCCTCAACACGGCGGATTCACGACCTATGTGCTGTTCTCTGTGCAGGGGACAACTACAGAAAACTGCAGGTTGGTTAATATTATTCAGAACTTAACGCGTTCCAGTCGGAGCGTTGGAAGCAACAAGGCACCTCGCGTGTACCGCAGTTTTAGCACAAATGAGAGCAGTTACACGTCACCTGTGGTAACACAGAGGAGGTATGAAGAAAGGAAATTTTCGCTATCTATCTCTCCCTTTCACTTGCCGTAAAGCGAGGTTATGAGGGCTTATCTTTTTTACAGAAAAATCGAAATATAGTAATAAACTATAGGAGCAAGCAATGATAACAGGGTTTATTAATGACCAAATCAGAATTCAAAGTGGAAATTCTCGTCAAATGTCGTGTGATAAATTGTTCACATTCCTGATGACTGAAAGAATAGCAAGTGCCATCCAAACATTTCATAAGATATACATTTATTTGGTAGGGAAAATATATACTAGCGAACACATCAGACAATATGTAGAACGCAGTAAATAGCGCCTTTTAGCTTGATCCTTTGTATCTTGTTTGCTTGCTAATTGCCAAACAACGAAAATTATTTTTCTTGACCAACAATTTTTACCTTTTTACTGTTGAAACAGTTTTCAATAACAACTTTATCTATAGAATTTCTTATTTATGTGCAGTGTAGGTTTTTTTTTCTCTGCAAAACGTAAGTGATTTTTTGCTCTCAGATTTTTCGTCTCTCTTGTAGACTGGACGAACAGTAGTAGGAAGAAATAGCAGGATCTTCTGCAACTTTCAATTGCCACGAAAACAAGGAAACCAACTGAATAAAGATTAACGAGACACGAAAGAACAAAATCAATTTCTGTAATAGGAGCTCGAACCCAATAGGTTATAACTTCCGTTGTTAGCAGACGCCGACATAGTCCCTTGTCTCTGCGCACGCGCAGTTTGCAGCATACTCCGAAATTTAGTACTTGACTTTCAGCACAATCTATCGATTATTGACGTCATACACATACTCGCGTCGTGGTTTGTTGCTGACTTATACGTAGGCACGAAAGGCGCGTGCACTTCCCAGTAGTAGATTTTGAACAGAAAGTCGCTCTTGTAAAACCATAGCTCACATCCCTATATCTCTTAACTTCCGCCGGCCTAAGTGGCCGAGCGGTTCTAGGCGCTACAGTCTGCAACCGCGCGACCGCTACGGTCGCAGGTTCGAATCCTGCCTCGGGCATGGATGTGTGTGACGTCCTTAGGTTAGTTAGGTTTAAGTATTTCTAAGTTCTAGGAGACTGATGACCTCAGAAGTTAAGTCCCATAGTGCTCAGAGCCATTTCCTAACTTCCTCCTCGCCAAGAAACACGGATTCCGAGAATACGGTCACTTGAAACCCGAATCGCTCTTTCCGTAAATGGTACCTTGAAGGCCACAAAGAAACATGTGAACGAGTACCACAACGACGCTTCTTAAAGGAAGTACGATGATCTGTGAGTGGAGGACACACATTGGTAGAGAGTACACATCATATTCTCGTTGTGCCGATATTTATCAAGACTACAGCACGTCCTCGAAAGCGCATTATGCTATATGGTAACTACTGTTATTGATGTAAATAGGGTTAGATCGTGTTAAATACTACCGCATGGTTTGTTTTGTTAGTTCCACGTACGAGCGGAAACAAAAACAACGACGACGAAATTTCCGATGCGGGTGTTACGTGCTCAATGTCTGACTTCGTTGATACAGAACCGACAGTCCCGAAAGAAGAACCGCCGTAACTGTATTTGTTTCCTGAGTTAATTAATCGCCAAAAAGGTAACTTTGTTCACACTGAAAGAATAACGTCTTGTATTAAAAATCGAGTCAGTCCGTTTGTCGTTCGCCGCGATAACTTCACGCTAAGGAACTGCTTATTCGAAATACATGGCATACTGTAATACGATATCAATGACGAGAAATAAAACGAATGTGAGATGTTGTGATGTAAAAAATATGTATTAGTATTGTGTGAGTCTGTTAAAAAGGGTGAGCCCATTAGAAGTATGGTGAATACATAAACATCGGAATAATCATTATGCTTCAGTAAATCATTGCTGATTTCAATACGACATAAAATTATGAACAATCATATCTTTGTCATTTACTAATTATGATAACTGAAATTTAATAAATGAGAAAACTTTATTCTGAAATGAAAATAGTCTGGCGTAGGGCTGTAAAAGATAGTTTGACTTCTGTACTAAAGCTACAAATACCACAGTAGTTCAAATAGTTCATTTTGAAAAGAATCAGAGGCATTACTTCGACAGTTGCGCTCTTTAACGTGCTTGTGTACTGAGCATTATCGTTGGAAACAACGGACGGAAATTAACATTCAATTACGATGAATTGCTCAGTCTTGATCTACGTTTTGCCGACCAATACTAGATGAAGACTTTGTAGCCCTGATTCACAAAGCAGAGAATCTGCAGCAGTGATTTTGAACAGGCGACTGATATCACGTCCCAGACTCTTCTTAAAAGTAGCCTACGGAGAGTCACAGAATTAATATTAATCCATGGGGTCGTGCTTCGTGAGGAAAGAGAGTGCAGAATTACCCAAGATGGCCTCATACAGATACGGCTGAACGCAAGTCAGCGTAGCTGTCCCTCATTAATAGCCAGCTTTCAGAAAATCTCTCTACATGTTCATGATATTTCAAAGTGGTGCATAGATTCACAACTTGATTTAAATGTTTAGAAATTTACAATTGTGCACACCACAACACGAAAAAACGTAATATCCTCTGTCTACAATATCACTGGGTCAGAACTACAATCCATCGACTTATACGAACACCCGACTGTAACAACCTGTTGGCTGGTAGAGTACACACAGGACAGGGGCTGATGCGCAGTGACCAATTTTCGTCTGAAGAGCTGGACAAGTTCATTCGTCTGTTCGAAAGGGGAGGCCGACAGCGTTTTGCCCCTTTCCGCCGGTCGGCGCTGACAGAATACCTTTCTCAAACGATTTTACAGAAACTATTCAGTAAAAATCTTTCATTTTTGCATTACTTATAGCTTTATACGCCAGCTTCTTTATAATGTGCCCATCATTTCGTTAATGGTGGCACTTACTGTGACATTTGCAAGTAAGACACTACGTGAAATTCGAAAAACTTTGCAATAAAAATAGGGGTCGCAACGATTTTGCGTTTGGTGCATATTGCATAACCCAAATGAAATTTGTGATGTAGCACATTCGTTTGCGATCGCGCGCAGCAGCGATAATGCCAGAGTGAAATATACACAACATTCCTCACATTTCATAAATGATCTGAGATATCGAAATCAGATCTTGACAAATGACAGCACATAAAGAAGACAGTATTTCGCCACATGATTTTTATGCGCAACTTCATTATCCACTGTGTTATTCCCGTAACTACGGACTTTTTCGGTGAAAGAATGTTAAGTGGCATCGACAGCTGGTGAAAGGAGAAATGCTATGGGTTTTAGAACAACGTAAGTGAAGTCATTACACGTTGATTTCTGTGTCGAAGATGTGCGTTTTCATAAGCTATTATCATTGCTTTTCCTCAGTTCGTCACTTACTAAATCACTGTTTAAGAATTCCCTCACAATTGCTTTTGCACACCATATTAGTGAGACGACACTGCGTAAACTTCGCTGTGTTTTGGCAGAAGAAGCAAATTTTAACATAGAAACAGAGGAAAGTGTATGATTTACTCAAAATTCGCCACTCATGACGCTTCTCTGAAAGCTACAAATGCCAAGCGAAAATAAATTGCTACATTTTCAGCGGAATTCTTTACAGACGCTAGCCACACTAGAGGTGACAGCAAATCATCTTGAATGGTCACCATGCAAGTGTGAGCGTGGAGGGGCTCTATTTCATATTTCTTTTAAAAATTGAGCGTAGTCTTAGAATGGCACTTCCCCTCCAGCGTTCGGCATTTCCCGTACAGCCCCGCCTTCAAACCCCATAACTACTACTCCCCCCATACGTGCCCTACCGTTTCCCATCTACCGGACACGGTATTCTGTGCGTACACTTATCACATGGGCACAGTCATAGGTAAAGCAGGAGCCGGTTCACCGGAAGGATACTGGGAAAATACAATCAATCTACACAAAGAGCTTGCGTAAAAAACGCTACTGGGATCCATCTTAGACAACTGTTCAGGAATCTGCAATTCGTTCCAAATAGGGTTAACAGGGATACAAAGGTCAGCACATATGGTCACAGATTTGCTGGGAGCGAGTCACGGAGATGCTGCAGAAACATACACTGCTAGACATCTTCAGGTACACGCCTCCTATCCTGCGAAAGCCTACTCACATAGTTTCAAGAATAACTTTTGCAGCAAGTAATAAATGCGCGAAACAACGTTAGACTAAGCACGGAGGAGTTTAAGTACATATGAATGGAACGGAAAGAAGCTGTAACAAGTGGTACAATGAGAAGTACCCTGTGCCAAGCACTTCATAGCGGTTTGGTGAGTATGGATGTATATACAGACATTTTCCTTGTTACACTAACAGCCCAGGTCTTTTTGTAAAACTAGCACCAAGCTGCTAGCAGCTACTTTTATACATATACTTCTAGATCAAGCAGTATAGCACGGTCGTGTTCAACCTCACGGCGAACAGTCGTGGTTTACCCGTTTACAGATGAATTTTGGAAAGTATACACGTTAGTCCAAAATTATACGGACGTGTTGTTCTTCGCAACCGTCGGGTGGTGTTCACAGCCCTGTGGCTGACGGCTGTGTCTTCTAAAACAGTGTTACAAAGCTTCACGTGCTGGTACCTTCGTCACAGCCGTGCAGGGTATTTTTTTCTTTCCTACAGACCTCAGTTCAACTGCGGTTTGGCTGTGCCCGAAGCAGACTTAATTGGAGCATACTGACTGCTGTCCTATTTTATAAATGTAGCACTGAAGTGACCATCCCGGATGCAAGAGTGTACCAAGGACCAATGCTGCGACGGGGGTGGAGGGTGGGGAATGCACCTCATGTTTTTTCGCGACGATAAATTTCACGACTCTGGGTACCGTTGTTACTAGTTAATGAACATTATATTCTGTTTTCTTCGATTTGATGTGGAAATGATAAGTCTTTGTTTGCTAGGGTATTATGGGGGTTCGTTTTGTGAAGATTTTTCCTTCCAGGGAGGCGGAGTGGGGCAGCTACCCCTTGCTGAGTACACCCTTGCTCAGAAGTAGTTTCTCTTAGTAACGACAGAGGCAATATGAGAGATAATTCGATGCTCATGTTCTAACATATTTTCTGCCAAAGGTTACCTACCCGGATAGCACATGAGCAAAGTCTTCAGACTTTTCTCCACAGCATCCAGAGTGATACCGACAGTACATGGTGCCACGTTCCGTAACGAATTCCCTGCTACACTCCTACTAACACTCATTTTAAGCCATCCACAACATTTCGTAATTTGTTAGGCGATAGATGAAAACCATATCTTTATATTTGAATTCGCTCGCATAACAAGTTTCTATAGGAACTTGAATTTATACGCCTCTCGACATGTTCAATACCTGTTCTCAGTGCCTCACATTTGATTGAGAGATCACCCAGTTCCTTATATTCGAAAGAGTGGATATGCAGAAATGGCCAGGTTGCAATGCAGAACAGCCACCCGTTTGTTCTTCCTACCGAAATCCTGAATCAACGAATTCCAATCACGTTAGGCTATGTGGGAACATCGGCGATTATTGATTGTACAAGTCATGTAACCTGTACTTCAGCATAGTAGCCTACTCAAAACTTGTTTGACATTATTCAGAGTTGGAGCACGGAACTATCACTCTGATACGAAATGCAAAGAAAATCGAGAGCAGTGGACGAAGCCACCAGGAAATAATTTCAAAGTGTAAGAATCGGTGGGGAAGGTTGGGAGCTCGTCCATCGAAGATGCATTAGGTTTGTGTAGAAGATGCATAGTGAAACTGATTTTGTACAACATACATTCTATGCATCTCGTATCGTATTTCTGGAAGCTGATACTTGCGGTAAGGTTTTTTTGTTACACACTTATAATTGCCCTAACTCTCTAACATCAATATTTTCCTTTCCCCAAATAAGTTAACCATTTCCAAGGCCACAATGGTGTAAAGATTTTTCAATATATCTGTAGCGACAAGAAAGCTATACCCTTGGAGAAAACATGTCTTCAATAATACCAAGCGATACAAATTGATGCATGACTGGGACTAAATGAACAAGGAAATGCGTAACTCTCGTTTGTAACGCAGTTTTAAAACGGTACTAAGAGATGGGCGGACAAGGCACTATTCTCTGACTGAGATGTCATCTGGATATTCCACCGGGGCCGTGAGCTAGCCCAAGTGGACGCTCCGTCTACGACTCCTACTTGTTGCACCACCGCTGGCGGCTCAGCATGCAAGTGCAACTGGAACCAAGGTCGAGCGTGACGCTACTGTACACAGAACCGCCAGCTGCTGTCAGCCAGTTGACACTAGGAGCCCATATTCATATCGTAAACTGTCGTTATAGGTCTGAGAGAGAATACTGTCGCCGCACAAAGGTGCGGAAGGGCCCAAATGAGTTATAAGACCCAACTTCTTCAAACAATCCCACAATGTAGCTAAAGAAACAATCTATGTTCCTAAAGAATACCGATCAGATACTGGTGGCTCCCTAGGGCACAGGGCTGAGCCCCTCACCTTCAATAAAGCGTCATAGTTAGAAGTGAAGCCGACTGATGACCTTAGCAGTTTAGTCCCATAAGATTTCAGACGCATTTTAGAAGTGAAATTTGATCTGTGCGTTCCCAAAAGGTAAAGAATTTCACTATTTTTTTATTTTAAATGTTCAAATGGTGTGAAATCTTATGGGACTTAACTGCTAAGGTCATCAGTCTCTAAACTTACACACTACTTAACCTAAATTATCCTAAGGACAAACACACACACACACCCATGCCCGAGGGAGGACTCGAACCTCCGCCGGGACCAGCCGCACAGGCCATGACTGCAGCGCCCTAGACCGCTCGTCTAATCCCGCGCGGCGAATTTCACTATTCACTATGATGGTAAATGAATTAGTAGATCACGTCAGCAGCTCTGTGAAATTGTTCTGTGGTGGTGTATGGTGATGAAAAAAAAAAAAAAGTTTACAACCTGACATGGCGCATCGGACATATAACAGATCTATGATCACACAGGAACCAGGGGTCGCAATAGTCATCCGAGGTTACTAAATGCCGTTGCAGTTATTTAGTCACATGCTAAAAATGGACGTCCATTTCAGGAGATACTCGAAGTTTTGTGTGTGTGTGTGTGTGTGTGTGTGTGTGTGTGTGTGTGTGTGTGTGTGGTCCTCCGCTGATGTAACAGGTGTTTCATACACAAGGCCCTTCAGATACCGCCACAGGAATAAATCGATTGGGAACAGATCGGGTGATCGTGGTGGCCATGCGACTGCCCCACCACGACCAATCTAGCGGTCGGGAAAGATTGCCTAAAGATGTGCCCCCACTTGTTCGCTGAAATGCGAGAGCTCTGTCGTGCTGAAATCGAATGCGGCGACGAACGGCATGGCAACATCATTTAGCATGTCTGGTAGAACCTCTCGCAGGAATACGAGATACTTGTGACCATCAAGTCGGTGCGCAAGACCGAGCCAGGTGGGGCAGTGGTCAGCACACTGGGCTCGCATTCGGGAGGACGAAGGTTCAATCCCGCGTCCGGCCATCCTGAATGAAGCTTTCCGTGATTTCCCTAAATCGGTTCAGGCAAATGCCGGGATGATTCCTTTAAAAGGGCACTGCTGACTTCCTTCCCTAATCCGATCAGACCGATGACCTCGCTGTTTAGTCATCTCCACCAAATCAAACCCCTCGGTCCGGAAGAATGTACGCTCCAATTAAAGAGTACGACGATGGCAGCCCCACGAGACCTTAGCGCCCTCTGGTGGCTTTTGCGACCCTCTGTCTCTTTTGTTCAAATGGCTCTGAGGACTATGGGACTTAACATCTATGGTCATCAGTCCCCTAGAACTTAGAACTACTTAAACCTAACTAACCTAAGGACATCACACAACACCCAGTCATCACGAGGCAGAGAAAATCCCTGACCCCGCCGGGAATCGAACCCGGGAACCCGGGCGCGGGAAGCGAGAATGCTACCGCACGACCACGAGTTGCGGACTCCCTCTGTCCCTATGTGATTACTGATCCTTGTCGTATGCCCGATGTGCCCTGTCAGTTTGTTAACATAAAAAAAAAAATCACCTTGGGCATTCATGGAAATGCAAAAAGTCTTGAAGATTATCAGTAACTGATTCAGTGTAAACAAATGGAGGATAACTTCCTAAATTGTCTGTGTGTGCCGTCTGGAACAGTAATTAATGTTAGTCACAACATATGTGGCAAGCAGCAATCAGCCACTGTTAATTATTCTATTTATAGCGAAACAGCGGCGTTGTCGGTTTCAAACCGACAGGTTCGTTAAATGACGACGGCATCTTCCCCCTTAGGCTGTATTTATTTAGACTTCTCCTTAGTTTCGGCTTTTTAAGCTGCTACTGAGTGTTAAGAGAATGGTGTGAACGTCGCCTAACGGAAAGACTGTTACATAGTACATATATGAAAAATGGCAGAATACTGAGATGATGCAAGTCCGTCCGTTCCTGTCAAACTGCAGCGGTAATGTAGTGGCCCTTTTTTTTTAAAAAAAATACAGGTAAACACTGGATAATGGCTTAAAGTGTCGTATCTAATTTCTGGAAAGAGAAACGATTCTTAATCAGAATAGCCGAGTAGTAAAATTCGGCTTTAATGTAATAAGTTTATGGCTGTGGCACCCATCGTGAAAAAAATGTACGAAGATACGTATTCAGATAGCTGAATATATTTTTTATAATAGATGATGATTTCGTTTTGGAAAGAGCCACAGCCTTCATATACTTTCCGTCGTTATAGACTGGTGGAAAAAAAGAAACCAAAGAATCGCAGCACCAAGAAGGAGTTGTGCGGCATACAAGAAAGATGGTAGGCGTGTTTCTATATCTGAAAGATGTCTATTCAGATTTCGCGCCAGTAGCACATGACTGACGCTAGCAGCGCCACTATGAGGATGCAAAGAAGGTTTACTTTAAATACATGATAGTGAGTGTTAGTTACCTTTAAAATTGGACGTGATGGGTTGGTGTCAGTCAAGAACGCCTTTACGACGACAAAGACGCAATTATAAAACCTCACTGAGTTTGAACGAGGTCGTGTAATAGGGCTACGAGAAGCTGGATGTTCCTTTTACGATATTGCAGAATGACTTGCAAGGGATGTAGCCAGTGTACTTGACTTTTGGGAGCGGTGTTCACGAGAATGTACGGAACAAGACCGGTCTCTGAACCACGTGGTAGCACTACAGTGAGGGAAGATCAACGTGTACGGCGTGTGGCTCTGGCACGTCGTACTGCATCTACAGCAGTAATCTGGGAAACAGTTGGCACCATAGTGACACACGAAATGTTACAATTCGGTTACTTCAAGGGCAGCTCCAAGCCAGTGGCGCGCATTTCGCTGACCTCCAAACCACTGCGTCCGCAGCTCGTGGTCTAGTGGCTACGTTGCTGTATCTGGATCACGGGATCCCGGGTTCGATTCCCAGTCGGGTTGGGGATTTTCTTTGCCCGGGGATTGGGTGTTTGTGTTGTCCTCATCATTTCATCATCATCATTCGTGACGGTGACTAGGTAGGATTGTATAAAAAACTTGGACTGTGTAAAAATTGGGTCTTTGCACGGGCGCTGATGACCGCGCAGTTGAGCGCCCCACAAACCAAACATCGTCATCATCATCATCATCATCCCAAATCACCGCCATCTGCGGCTTCGGTGGTGTTACGCGAGAGCTCGTTGGAGGGCAGAGTGGTGCTCTGTTGTGTTTTCTGATGAAAATTGATTCTGCCTCTGTGCCAGTGAAGACAATGTATTGGTTAGGGGGAGGTCAGCTGAGGGCCTGCAACCAACCTGTCTGCGTACTAGACACACTCGACCTACACCTGGAGTTATGGTTCGGGGTGCGATTTCGTGTGGCAGCAGGAGTAGACGTACTCTCGCGGTAACTCCATGCACCCGAATGTGAGTTCGTCCGTCAATCTCGAGGTTCGACCTTTTGTTCTGCCATTCACGGACAGCATTTCAGGGAGTGTTTTCCCACAATTTAACGCTCCCCACATACCGCTGATGTAACCCTGCATGCTCTACAGAGCGTCGACATGTTGCCTTAACCTGCTCGATCACCAAATATGTCTCCAATCGAGAACATAAAGGACATCATCGGACGACAAAACAAGCGTCATCCACAAACAGCATTAACCATTCCTGTACTGACCGACCAAGTGTTACAGGCACTGAACTCTATCCTACAAACTGACATCCGCCACCTGTACAACGCAATACATGCACGTTTGCGTGCACGCATTCAACATTCTGGCCGTTACTCCAGTTATTAATGTGCCATCATTTCACATCTGCAATAGCTTTCCTCGCCCTTACATTAACGTGTGATCTTGCTATGTTAATCGCTTAAATATGTCACCTAGACAAATGTATTACCGAAATTTCATTACTCTACATTGGTATAGCGATTTTTTCCGTCAGTATAGTTATTAGTTTTAACTGCAAATGTCATCAGATGGATTCTTAACCTTTTTATTTGCTAGTAATATTACTAACGCGTACCCTGGTATTCGTAGTACACGGGGTGTTTCAAAACTCGGCGGCAAACTTCAGGAATGTATTCCTCATATAACAACAACGAAAAAAAGTCTAATGAACATGGGTTCTACATGCGTATTTTAAGAACTGTGTGTAACTCTTCATGTTCGACATCGTGAAGCAAATCCCTTCTATTGCAAGCTCTTTCCTTTCCATATTTTGGGAAGAGGCAGAATGGACCAAAATAAGAATCAAAAAATCAGGTGAACACGGGCTCTAAAATGCACACCTTAAGAGCTATGAGCATTTGGTCGGTAGGAAAGATGGGTTTTACAGTAGCCAAGATGAGCAAGTGCTCATAGCTCTTAAGGTATGCAATTTCGGCACCATGTTTACTAGATTTTTTTCTTCTTGATATATGCAGAATCCATTTCTGAAGGTCGTCGAGTTTTCAAACACCTTGTATATAATTCACAATTTTAAATTGGTGAAAATGCAATCGCAGCTATAACTACACTGATGCACCAAAGAAACTAGTATAGGCACGCGTAGTCAAATACAGAGATATGTAAACAGGCAGAATATGGCGCTGCGGTCGGCAACGCCTATGTAAGACAGCAAGTGTCTGGCGCAGTTGTTAGATCGGGCATGGATGTGTGTACTGTCCTTAGGTTAGTTAGGTTTAAGTAGTTCTAAGTTCTAGGGGACTGATGACCTCAGAAGTTAAGTCCCATAAAGCTCAGAGCCATTTTTTGTGCATTCTGACGGACTTGTGCAGTTCCGGCGGGACAATGCGACATCCCACAAGCCCAGAATTGCTACAGAGTGGTTCCCGGAACACTCTTCTGAGTTTAAACACTTCTGCTGGCCACCAAACGCACCAGACATGTACGTTATTGAGAATATCTGTGATGCCTAGAAACGTGCTCTTCAGCAGAGATCTCCGTCCCCTCGTACTCTTACGGATTTATGGCCAGGCCTGCAGGATTCATGGTGTCAATTCCCTCCAGCACTACTTAAGACATTAGCCGAGTCCTTGCCACCTCGTTTTGCAGCCCTACACGATATTACGCAGGTGTACCTATTTCTTTGGCTCTTCAGAGTATATCGATAGCCATAAGCGGCGTATGTTTTGTTCAGAAATAACAATGGCTGGTTGCAGTTTTTTCTTCCGGGAAGAATCCACAGAGACAGCATTTTCAGGCAGCCGCAGTGTCATTTTCCACAAAATAGCATCAGTCACAAGAAGCAAATATTTAGGTACTACTGCACAGACCGATGAAACGTGCTACAGATGCTACACTGAAAGGTGAGGGAAGAAGGCATTTGCCAAAACTTTTACTGCCCATGTAGAATCAGTGGAAGAACACCCAGGGGTTCAGAGATAGTACTCAGTACATATGAAAGTGATCTTTTAGATACAAAGATATACCGGGACATTTGAGCCACAATGTACAAAAACTGTAGCTTTCCACGGTCTTAATGAACATTCGCTAAGTTAGTAACGTTTAACACGTAAATACGTAATGATTTACTGTGGTAAAAAAGAAAGGTGGACATAAACAATACGGCAGTCAAGTCTGTGAGAAAGAGAAGATTTATATAGTATCAGCTGGAACGCAATTAAAATAGAACATGTTTTACTTCGGGTGAAAAAGAAAAAGTAAGGTTCAGTGTCCGACGAGGACTAGGTCATTAAATTGGAGCACACGATAGGATGAGACACAGGTGAGGGAAAATATCACAGGCTTTGGAAACGAAAATCCTCGAATCGCCATAATGACTTATGGAAACTTCGCTTATGTATCAGCATATTTACAGTCTATGCACTTGCTAATAAATCATCAGAGTGTGCGGTTTATGCCATTTACTAGCCTGAAACGATACACAATCAGTGAGCACAACTATTTATACGCGAGAGCATCATTGCTACTCAAGGAATTTAATATCAAGAAGCCGCCACAGCTTAAAGGAAAGCAAGATGACTTTTTGTAAGAATACGCGACTACAGAGCACGAACACGGGCACCGTTCACACAGCGAGTATCATCTGCGCTTCCGCCGGAGGGACGATGAAGTGGCTGTCGGGCTGAAAAGGCGATACGGGATGCGTGGGCTGCCCTTGTAACTGGAGCTTACCGGATCTCCACGAGTAGCAGGACGACGCACACATGCGTGAAATTTACTATCCGGAACTACCATACCATAAACACTCCCGTGAAGTTTGGTGACACGTTATAAACGAAATGGTCTAACACCACAAGTTTCTAGCATTGAAAACAAGCAAATATACCTTCAACTACTTCCGGTCCCATCACCTGTTTTCGTCATAATTTTCTGATCTGATGAGACTAGTACTAACCGTAGACTATATGTCTCATTAATTTTCAATTTCGCATTTGCTGCACTATACGGCAGGTTTCGTTCTGTGAGTGATTGTGATTTCGTTTAGTTGGACTGAATCCCCACACAAACACAAAAATAGGTTGAAGTTACGGCAGTGCCTACCGATCATTATTAGAGCTAGTCTCCTGATACTTTCTACACAATTTCTGAGGATGGTATTAAACTTTAGGACGATGAAAATATTCCGTGGACGATGATTGCCGAATATCTACTTGATTTTCGGGCACATCTTGCTGACTGATTTCGCAAACATTGCGACGTTGCGCCAAAGAGCAGAAGATACGAGATATGAAGAACAGGTTCCACTTCTCTAACAGACTTCTACGAAGTTATGACTGTTGTCATCGAACTAGTTTTTCAAATGGTTCAAATGGCTCTGAGCACTATGGGACTTAACATCTGATGTCATCAGTCTCCTAGAACATAGAACTACTTAAACCTAAGGACATCACACACATCCATGCCCGATTCAGGATTCGAACCTGCGACCGTAGCGCAACCTAGATTTCTCCATAGCTTCTTGCAAATAAATGTACTACATACTGAGTCAAATTACAACACTCTCGCAGAGTCGTCGGAGCACATATCAACAAATATCTGGAGTCGCAATAATGTTCCGGGATGCAATTCTTTCCTGATGGTTGTCCTTACACACTTCGCGGATAGGAATATAAATACGGGTGACAGAACAACTCAACTCAAAAGTAAGTTAATTCTTTTTACCTACTTAGCTACTTTTATGGTCCCGTACCTCAGGCGGTGTCCGCAGCTCGTGGTCTTGAGATAACCTTCAAGCTTCCCGCGCACGGGTCCCGAGTTCGATTCCCCGCGGGGTCAGGGATTTTGCCTCCCTCGAGATGACTAGATGTTGGGTCGTTTTCATCATCATCATTCATCCCCGTTGCGGTCGGAGGAAGGCAACGGCACACCACCTCCGCTAGGACCTTGCCTAGTTGGCGGTTCGGGTCTCCCGCATCGTCCCCTACGCTCCTCTGAGTATGGGACACCACCACCACCACCACCACCACCTCAGTCGGTAAAAACGGAACCCTTAGAGTACCATTTTTTTCTCCGTCCAAAAAAGTCGAAATGTATGTCACTTACTAATGTCCATAGTCCCTTGGGAATGTAATAAAACGAAGCCTAAAAGTCAACGTAACTAAGAGACATGGCCAATTATGTCGCATATTTTAATACTCGTACAATGGCTCATTAAAACCTATGGGTTACTTCCCATTGGCGTCTCCTCGAAAGTGCTGAAATGTCTGGAACCGATATCTTGCAAGTATGAATGTCGATAACAGTCAAAAATCGTCGAGGTTCTCGTTTCCCGAAATGGATGAACTGTCTTCATACATAATTAAGTCTGTGCGGAACCCTCAGTGTGCGAGACCTACTCGCATCTGGTCCACTTTTTATTTAAACATTTCAAACGAGACACTTAATAATTTTTCAAGAATACCTAAGAGAAATTCAGCTTCATTAATTTTTCCGTGTTGAATAAATTGTAATAAACGCTCACAAGTTCTCCCACTGCACGTTCCACGGCCTCAATAACCTGCTTCTTTTCTGTCAAGATCGTACTTCTTTGAAGTCTTCGTTACAACTTGGACGTTCTGTAATAAGTTATGCATTCTTGATAAAATGAAGGAGTGTCGTGAAGCGTCGGAAGACAAAATAATTATCGAAACAATTGACGAAACAATTCGAATTAGCGAATGTTATATAGCTGCTGAATTCGAATCACGAATTATGAGTGTTTGCGAGACGGGCTGTAACGACGATTTCTTCCATTTATAGTGTGTACCAAAACAGGTAGGAGTACTTCGATTTATCAAAATGCTTTTCGACGGAGCAGACAACTACGGTCTGTTAAAATTACTTGATAGCTGATACTTCCTCCAATCGACCGCTCTACTCAGGAACTGTTCGCCGTTGTCAAACTGTCACAACAAATTGTCAGTTAACTTACAATTCCTTGTCTTGCTTTTTTCCTTGTGTTTGGATCCTGAATTCGATACTTTTATTTCGGATTTCTTCACACATGATAAATACGCCCAAAACAACACAAATACACAAACAAAGCGTTGGTACCGAAATCCGCACATTTTGTGCACACCATTAGCCAAAACTTAATAAATTCTTTCGCATAAGACGTGATTTGGCTTCACATATTCGAAAATAATCACAGACAGCGGCCTACAGTAGGTAAACTTCACACGACATGGTGTAAAACAGAACATTTTGAAAGCAGAAACTGATCGTTACAACTGGTTCTATAGATAAATAAATATTTTACAACAATGTGAAGGTATTCTTAGGGTTGCCAGACTTCTCAGTTTTCCGGGACAGTCCCGGTTTCGGATGTAAAAAATGAGCGTCCCGAAAATTGCTTTCGGTTTTGTGATGCCAAATACATACTCTCACACCATCTATTTCTTCCCAAATGCTGGCGTGGATCTGTATTTTAACTGTCACTGTTAAGCAAAATGATTTTTGTTTCATCGTTGCATCAAGGGCCTTTACTGAGCGTAGCGCATCTTTCTATTATTAACTCTTGTCTTGGGATTTATTTCAGTTAAGAGGTTGCAACTACGTTGTTCTCTGCCCGAGGATCATTGTGCTTAGTTCATATTTGCGTGTGTGTGAAGTGAGCTCCAAATTCCAAAGCGAAAGTGTTCTTTTCAAGACAAATATACAGAAGAATGGTCTTTCATCAAAAGCATAATACATGATTATGAAGTGGAATGTGGAATATGTAAGTCCTATGTTTCCACTTCACATGGAGGAAGGGCAGATGTTACAGATCATTTAGGCAGCCAAAAGCATAAATCAAACATGTGCTCAGCTAGCACGTAAAAAAAAGACCTTTTTTATTTCAAAGTCATCAAAACACAGCCGTGATTTCCCTAAATCGCTTCAGGCAAATGCCGGGATGATTCCTTTGAAAGGGCACGGCCGATTTCCTTCCCCATCCTTCCCTCACCCGAGCTTGCGCTCCGTCTCTAATGACCTCGTTGTCGACGGGACGTTAAACACTAATATCCTCCTCCTCCTCACTGGTCCGCTATTATTCAATAGCTACAGATGCGATTAATCACAAAGCTGAAAAAATATTTCCATTAATTGTTCAATATTTTACTCCTCAGAATGGCATTCAAGGGAAATTGCTTAAATTAGTTTCGCTGCCAACTGAAACCCCCTCTACAGTAAGTATGTACTGCATTACGGTATTAGAAGAAAATAAAAATGATAAGAGTAAGTGTGTTGCATTTTGCAGTGACAATGCTAACAGTAATTTTAGAGAATTGCGACGGGCAGGTACAAACAATGTATTTGCTAGACGGAAAAGTGAAGTCTAAACGAAAATCGTTTAGGAGTTGGCTGCCCTGTTCACAATTGCACAATGCTGCCAAGACAGCCGCTGACGCGATGAGTGTTGACGTAGAAACCTTCATATCTGAACTTTTACTTCTCCATACACACAATACGAATGGAGCGTCTAAAGACGTTTTGTGAGTTTGTGGACATCGAGCGTCATGCATTGTTGTCACATACAAAAACAAGTTGGTTGCCTTTGTCTGATGTTGGCAGAGAGAGTAAAGAAGTTGTATGATGCTCCTAAGTCATTTTTCCTCTTAGTCCCGGTTTATGATTCACGAATTTATGGCCTTTGTAGTTAATTTTAGAGAAACGTCCCGGTTTGCTAGCAACAAATTCTGGCAACCTTAGGAATACCGTTACGCGGTGTTTAAACTAATAGTTTGCGGTACCTAAGGATGCGTGTTTGAATATCGCCAGGTGATAATCTTTTTTTTTCTTTTTTAAATATTTACTAAACGACTGATTATTATTATTTATTTTTGATAGTTGATTTCGATCTTCTTTTATTTTCAATCTTTTGTGGCATCAATTTCACCGTAAGCTGATTTTTTCATTTGCTATTATTTTTCTTCCCATCAATCTTCTTTCTTATGGAATCATAAGAATCGGCTTGTGTCGCATACAACCTGTCAATCAGATCCAACCGGGACCGCTCATCGGTCGGTATCGCGTCAGCTCGCATAGCAAAAGCGGAAAGTATTAAACTACTGGTAATTAAAATTGCTACACAAAGAAGAAATGCAGATGATAAACAGGTATTCATTGGACAAATATATTATACTAGAACTGACATGTAATTACATTTTCACGCAATTTGGGTGCATAGATTCTGAGAAATCAGTACCCAGAACGACCACCTCTGGCGTATCAAGGCCAACAGACTTGGATGGCGTGTACAGGTACAGCTGCCCATGCAGCTTCAACACGATACCACCGTTCATCAAGAGTAGTAACTGGCGTATTGTGACGAGCCAGTTGCTCGGCCACCATTGACTAGACGTTTTCAATTGGTGAGAGATCTGGAGATAGTGCTGGCCAGGGCAGCAGTCGAATATTTTCTGTATCCAGAAAGACCAGCACAGGACCTGCAACATGCGGTCGTGCATTATTCTGCAGAAATGTAGGGTTTCGCAGGGATCGAATGAAGGGTAGAACCACGGGTCCTAACACATCTTAAATGTAACGTCCACTGTTCAATGTGCCGTCAATGCGAACAAGAGGTGACCGAGACGTGTAACCAATGGTACCCCGTACCATAACGCCGGGTGATATGGCAGTATGGCGATGACGAATACACGCTTCCAATTTGCGTTCACCGCGATGTCGCCAAACACGGATGCTGTAAACAGAACCTGGATTCATCCGAAAAAATTCGTGCACCCAGGTTCGTCGTTGAGTACACCATCGCAGGCGCTCCTGTCTGTGATGCAGCGTCAAGGGTAACCGCAGCCGTGGTCTCCGAGCTGATAGTCCATGCTGCTGCAAACGTCGTCGAATGTTCGTGCAGATGGTTGTTGTCTTGCAAACGTCCCCATCTGTTGACTCAGAGATCGAGACGTGGCTGCACGATCCGTTACAGCCATGCGGATAAGATGCCTGTCATCTCGACTGCTAGTGATACGAGGCGTTCCGTATTACCCTCCTGAACCCACCAATTCCATATTATGGTAACAGTCATTGGATCTCGACCAACGCGAGCAGCATTGTCGCGATACGATAAACCGCAATCGCCATAGGCTACAATCTGACCTTTATCAAAGTCGGAAACGTGATGGTACGCATTTCTCCTCCTTACACGAGGCATCACAACAACGTTTCACCAGGCAACGCCGGTCATCTGCTATTTGTGTACGAGAAATCGGTTGGAAACTCTCCTCATGTCAGCACGTTTTAGGTGTCGTCACCGGTGACAACCTTGTGTGAATGCTCTGAAAAGCTAATCATTTGCATATCACAGCATCTTCTTCCTGTCGGTTAAATTTCGCGTCTGTAGCATGTCATCTTCGTGGTGTAGCAATTTTAATGGCCAGTAGTGTACTTGGCTTTTACCGCTGAAACTTTTTTTTTGTCTTAAGTTTGTTCGTAGGGGCCAGATTTAATCGTCGTGAGCAAAGCGAGAGTGATTAATAGTTCTGCCGCAGATTGCTGTCCGCCGTTTTCTTGGATACACTGTATATCAAGAGGTTGTGGTTACGTTCGGTCACGAGTGTAATTTCAAGGCTACAAAAAGTGTCTCGCGTTCCCGCCATGACTGATGGCAACAGCGTCCAACACTGCTCTACCTTAAATGAACAGCATTTCATTACTTATGGAGTTAAGTGTTTGCGAGTCGCCTTTAACCGAGCGGTAGTAGATGTGGCAAAAATGTAGAGCCAAGTGACTGACGTCAACTATGAAGTAATTTTAAACGAACTTTAGTTCGATTAATTGACAAATTACATATATCGAGGCTTCTGTTTGCAAGAGTCGACTGTATCGCATACAGGAAGACGCGTCTCTTAGCCGATGACGTCACGTTCGCAACACGTGACGCGGTTCAGGCAGGGCTGGCAGAGGCGAGAGCGGCGCGGCCAACGTCAGCTCTGAGGTGGCGCGTGTTGTGCGCGGAACGTGCCGGCCGCCCAAACAAGACGTGGCGCGTGCGCCCGAGCCGCCAACAACGGGCCGCAGCCGGCAGCGCAAGGCCGCGCGCGCCCAGCACACCTGGCCATGGCAGCCTGGCCTACCAGTCGCTCTTGCTCTTCTCTTCCTTCGCCAGCACCCCACCCAAATTCTTCCCGGGCCTTTCCCCACACTATCGACAACCTCATCCTGACAACTTTCCGGAAGTAATCTTTCATTCTTCAGGGGGCTTTGCTTCTGTTTCGAAACTTTCTGGCAGGTGTGTACAGGACTGGGTGTCTAACCCACAACCATAATTTCCCGAACAATGGTCTTATACTGACTGAACTATCCTAGCGTAACTCACCTCCCAGAACTTTACTTCCACCAGCACCGCTCCCCTACACTCCACTCTTCACTGAAGAACTCAAATTCTTCCCGGGCCTTTCCCCACACTATCGACAACCTCATCCTGACAACTTTCCGGAAGTAATCTTTCATTCTTCAGGGGGCTTTGCTTCTGTTTCGAAACTTTCTGGCAGGAGTGTACAGGACTGGGTGTCTAACCCACAACCTTAATGTCCCGAACAATGGTCTTATACTGACTGAACTATCCTAGCGTAGCTCACCTCTCAGAACTTTACTTCCACCAGCACCGCTCCCCTACACTCCACTGAAGAACTCCTGTCTACTTTCAGAATGATATTTTCACTCTGCAGCGGAGTGTGCGCTGATATGAAACTTCCTGGCAGATTAGAACTGTGTGCTGGACCGAGACTCGAACTCGGGCCTTTGCCTTTCGAGTCTCGGTACAGCACACAGTTTTAATCTGCCAGGAAGTTTCATATCAGCGCACACTCCGCTGCAGAGTGAAAATATCATTCTGGAAACATCCCCCAGGCTGTGGCTAAGCCATGTCTCCGCAATATCCTTTCTTCCAGGAGTGCTAGGTCTGCAAGGTTCGCAGGAGAGTTTCTGTGAAGTTTGGAAAGTAGGAGACGAGGTACTGGCGGAAGTAAAGCTGTGAGGGCGGGGTTTGAGTCGTGCTTGGGGAGCTCAGATGGTAGAGCACTTGCCCGCGAAAGGCAAAGGTCCCGAGTTCGAGTCTCGGTCTGCTAGGAAGTTTTCTGTCTACTTTGTTGGTTTAGCACTCCTTGAAGAATATTTTATTCTGCTGCGTAGTGTAGTTATTTTCAAACTTCCTGGCATTGCATTGTCCGCGAAATGCGAGGTTCCGGGTTCGAATCCCGGCACGGCACACAGTTCTAATCAGTCAGAAACTTTCATACTTTTTCTGTCAACAAAGAAAGATACAACGTCCTTGACACTGTTTCCCGAAGTTTCCTTAAGTTGTGTCGCATACAAATGTGGTGACAATCATTCAATATCGTGCTTATAGATTAGGCCTGACTTGACGTTGCAAGCCCTATTACATTCAGTTTCCTGAGCGTATTTTAAACGACTTTTTCCTGCAAATTAACTGTTACGATTTCTTCAACGCGATTAAGTGTGGTTACCAATGCCTCCTTCATCATTTTAATATAGAGTGTGAACACATAACGAAGAGAAGCACGACGAAGAGTTGATTCTTCAATAAAAGGTGTTCAAAAACATTATCACGGAAATTAATGACTGCGAACCAGTTTTTATTACAGTCACCTAGATCTCTTCCCACTTTTTCTTCAGAGCGCGTCATCACTGGTGGAACATTATTACATTCTAACACTCTGGAGCTAGAAAACTTCCTAATGAGTAAATGCATGTTCAGAGTCCTCCGCACAAAGTTAGCGAATGTTTTGTCACCAGCCTTTGATTGTATACGAGAGCTTTTACCACTAAAACTGACAGTCGATAAAGCAAAGTTCATCTTCGCTAATGTGGAACACATCTCCTCTATTGAACAACTGCTCATAGCTCTAGACTTTTTTTCTTGTTCTGGTCCACAGTACCAACTGTGAACGTTGCCTCCCTACAATCTTAACAACGACAGTACCGGTACACGTGTTCCACTGTCAGAGGTATCAGAATGGCTTTCCCTTGTAACTTTCGACTCGGTCGTTTCCAGTATAGGAACCATTTTCGCAGTATAAGACGCTATGGACTATAAGAAGCATTTTAATTTTTAAGATTTTTTTAAAAAAAATAATATTATTAACATTCGATTGCCTAGCCAGACTAAAAAAATTCTAGTTTATACAACCGAACTGATCTTTAGAGTTCCTGAAAGTTTCATCTTCTACTTTTGGCCTTTTTACGTTCAGTCCTCTATTTGTACATTTATTTTTCCTCTTTTTTTTGTGCTAGCCTGCCAATCGTGAATGGTCATTTCTGTTGGTGTAGGGCCAAAATGCTGCTCTGTTTCCACGTTCTTCTGCAATACTATTACTTTCAATTTAGCGCCCGCATTATATAAATACTTTCATTTTTTTTCCCACTACGAAACTAGCTACTAACAAAAATATTGTACAGATAATACAAATCACTTTCAATTCAAGTTCATTGGCACCGTAGACTGCAATGACGCATCATGGGCCATTTTTAAAACTGCCGGGAATTTTAAATCAAACTAAGGACGTTTTATATTAATTTCAAGTATAAGACGCACCTGAATTTTTGAGCAAATTTTTCGAAGAAAAAAGTGCGTCCTATAGACCGTAACATACGCTATATCACTTATATACGACATTCTGACACATTATTACAGCTAAGAGGGGCATTTGGAAAGTCCGTGCAAAGTCCGAGCGATGGCAGCACCGGCGCGTATCGAGGTCATGTTTAGTAGCATCTTTGGAAAGAATGCACACCAAGTTTCAGCCATATTGGTCTATTTCTTTGTGTTTGGCATTCGTATGAATCAACTAAGTCGAGCGGCTGCCAAAAAATGGACGAAAAATAATTTCGTGTGGTGATTAAACATTACTTTATCAAAGGCAGAACGCTTCAGGAGACTAAAGAGAAGCTTGATAAACATTACAGTGACTCTGCACCTTCGATTAGAACAGTTTATAAGTGGTTTCAAAATTTTCGGAGTGACCATATGGGCACAAGTGATGCTTAACGTTCTGGACGCTCTGAGCAGGTTACGACTCCAGAAATCATTGATAAAATCCATGATATGGTGATGGATGACAGAAGAGTTAAGGTATATGACATTACTAAAGTGCGCGTCATTTATGTTGACGGCCGAGTTTAGGTTCGTTCTGCGCATCTGACGTCACAAAACACAGTCAGCCAATGAACAGAGAACGACGTTGCCAGATCTCGACTGCAGTGCATAGCATGGACGAGTGTCTTCAGTATTAGAAATGTTCAGTCATAAATAAAGTAATAGAACAAAAGCAATGTCTTGATAGCAGACTTTCTTTTATAGAAAGTTTGGAAAAAGCGTTCTTTATACCAATTGCTTCATATTCTATTAATTAATTAAACCAATCAAGCAATAAGACTCCTAATTCAGGCGATAGGAAGGAAAGGTGTTTGTATCAATCTCACGAACCGCTTTTTCGCACTAAAGAAGAGCGGTAATTGTTTATTTCCTATTGTACTTCGACGAAGCGTGAGTAATTCATAGTCATACCAAAAGTGTTTGTCAGTATTTTGCGTAACGTGTTAGACTCCTCACTGTGTTCTGTAGGCAGACGATCTGCGTTAGCGTAATGGTTAAGGTGTTGGACTTCTACGTGAAAGGCAATGAGTTCAAACCTTGTGCGGAACTTAATATTTTAATTATTTAAAAACAATATCGAAGTGCCTTACTTCATGAATTATATTTGTTTGAATGCAATTTTTTGAAATTTCTAGTGCTTTGTATCTTCATTAACCCTTTCGCTGCTGCAGACACGTGCTCCCCGCATTCCGCGCTGTGCGCAATTTTGTCATCACTGCACTGCTCGCCTGTGCAGACACATAGTGTTCCCACTGCTTTGACACACTTATCATTCGATTTCACAAAAACGATTTTGCCCAAAAATTTGATTTTTACACGTCTTCTTGACTGATACCTTCCCCCCATATATGACTTAATTTTGTTTCGATGTTCAGCGCAGTTATTATGCAGCATTAAATATAGTAAACCATTGCACGAAATTTTGAAGAGTTTGCAGAGGTAGAAGTCCATAGCGTATATTTCCGTATGGTCGATTTTAGTTGCCACAATCTTGAGAATGAAATGTGGACAAGATACCTAAATTTCATATAAAATTTACTGTATAACAATATCTCATTTAAGTACCACATAGGTGTCGTATGTAATATTGAGAAATATTCCGTCTTTCGCGACTGTAATAAAAGTTTATTTTAAAGCACTTCAATCAATGAAAGGTATGGCACATACACAATGGTACTCATGTTCTCTTTCTTGTTTTTGTTCCACAGTCGCAGTTTCACCTATGGTACTGAAATATATTCCTCTTCTGCAACTGTAATAAGCGACTTATTTAGACCAGACGCGTTTCTCTCTTTTGAAGCATCTTCAGTGGACTGTATTTTGTCTCCTCCATTGTCAAGTCACCTTTCGTAGTTTTGTGCTGCGGTAACACAATATTCAACGTTTGTGTTGGCTGATCAGTGTTTTAGCAAATAAATGATGTCTGTGTGTGCCACACGCAAAAATTATATTTGACATAGCTCAGAGCACTTCACTGATAGACGGTATATTCAAGTCCTAATGTTTTTGTAAGTCCACAGTTTTGTTTAATGTATTTTGTCTACTTCCTTTTGATTCATTGAAGTGTTTTAAAATAAAGCCAAACGTGCTCAGTGTAAATAAAACTTTTGTTACAGTCGCGAAAGACGGAATATTTCTCAATATTACGTACGACACCTATGTGGTACTTAAATGAGATATTGTTATACAGTAAATTTTATATGAAATTTAGGTATCTTGTCCACATTTCATTCTCAACATTGTGGCAACTAAAATCGACCATACGGAAATATACGCTATGGACTTCTACCTCTGCAAACTCTTCAAAATTTCGTGCAATGGTTTCTACATTTAATGCTGCATAAGAACTGCTTTGAACATCGAAACAAAATTAAGTAATTTATGGGGGGAAGGTATCAGTCAAGAAGACATGTAAAAATCAAATTTTTGGGCCAAATAGTTTTTGTGGAATCGAATGATAAAGAGTGTCAAAGCAGTGGGAACACCATGTGTCTGCACAGGCGAGCAGTGCAGTGACAAACTCGCGCACAGCGCGGAATGCACGGAGCACGTCTTGTAACAGCGAAAGGGTTAATGCGGCCGTGGTGGCTTTACTTCATGAACTGCGCGCTCCCCCCCTAAACGTAAGCTTGCGAACTAGCTATACTATGGCGCTGCTTCTATTGGCGCGTGCGTCGTGTGCAACTGGCAACGCAGCACTCTCCCGCGTCTGGGCGGGCATGCGCGAGCCGCCAAGATAAAAGAATTCAACTATAGTGCTGTGGACATCTCGAATGAACGGGTACATAATATTTTGCATAAACATTTGGACATCAGAAAGCTATACGCAAGATGGGCTCCGCGATTGCTCACGCTTCACCAAAAACGGAATCGTGTGAAGTGTTGCAAGGATGGTGTGCAGCTGTTCAGGACAAATCCGCAGGACTTTAAGCGTCGTTTCGTCACTGTGGATGAAACATGGATACATTACTATACTCCTGAGACCAAACAACAATCTAAACAATGGGTTACCAAGGGAGAATCTGCAATAAAAAAGGTGAAGACCAGTCCTTTGGCCGGAAAGTTATTGCGATTGTCTTTCGGGATTCGCAAGGGATAGTCCTCATCGACTGTCTGGAAAAGGGTAAAACTATTACAGGAGCATATTATTCATCGTTACTGAACCGTCTGAAAACCGAGCTGCAAGAAAACGCCGGCGATTGGACCGTAAAAAAAGTCCTTTTCCACCACGACAATGCACCAGCACACACCTCAGCAGTTGTAGTAGCAAAATTATTGGAAATAGGATTCTAACTCGTTTCACATCCCCCATATCTCCATACTTGGCTCCCTCGGACTACTATTTGTTCCCCAATTTGAAGAAATGGCTTCCGGGGCAAAGATGTTATTCAAACGAGGAGGTGACTGCAGCAACTAATAACTTGTTTGCAGACTTGGACAATTCCCATTATGCAGAAGGGATCAACAAATTAGAACAGCGTTGGACGAAGTTTATAAGTCTAAAAGGAGACTATGTTGAAAAATAAAAAAGGTTTACTCCAAACACGTAAGTAGTTTTTATTTTTGCACGAACTTTTCAAACGCCCTTCGTATGCTGTCTGTGGGAGGAATCGGAAACTTTGCGCGTGCCCTCACGAAATTTCATATAATTCATACCGAACGTTTCGAATTAGCAACATTGCTGTTGGATTAAAAAAAGGCGTTATTTTCTGGACGACCTACGCACACGAACACAGGTAACTTCCACGGAAACCCTCCTGTGAAATGACCGAAATTCTGAGGCCTGTTTGGACTGACACATTTGGAAAGAAAATGGTGCTGACTGACTGCCTGGCGTTCCACAGAACGCGTTCAGTGGGGTATCCGCTGACAGGGATGCGTCTAACGTCAGAAGGAAGAGCAGCAACACCTACGGGTCAATCTTGTCACTTTACCTCGGCGTATTCAATATCTATCAGCAGAAAATAAGTCACATGCTCAATATATTGCATTCAGTAATTGATTTACATTAATACATGTCTCATCTCTTGACTATATTTTGGATGTGAAGTGCCTCATTTACAGAAACGGCAATCCGCAAGCTAACCAGTCACTTCACACGAAACGAGAAAAAGAACATGGCAACCTGTGAGCGCAAAGAAACGTTTCGTAAATATTAAAGATTAGGCAGCCAATATAAAGAAGTACTACGTAAGTATATACTGCTTGAAACACGAAAAGAGAACGTCATGCAAGAAAACTGCCTTCATCTCGTACCGTAAACGCTACGCTTAACTGTCAGGAATACGGCAAACGTGACAGCACCCGGACAGTTACGACTAAATGCGACTTCTGCCGCCGCCGGCAGACCTGTGCTTAGCGAAAGCAAGCATGCGTAGTGAGTACTTCATGCAACGAAGATGTTATGATGGTAGCAAAATACGGAGCTCAGTTATTTGTATATCAAAACGTCAATGGTTGACATTAATACAGACTATGTAAATTATCGCACAGTTTAAAACAAATTAACAGCTGTTAAGCACCTCATACCGATAAAGTATTTATTAATGCCGAAAAACCTAAATTACAACAGTTAGTATAATGGACAAATACTTACTGGAAATCGTCAGTGCTACCATTCCAGGTTAATCCAGGAAACCCGGCAAAAAAAATTTGAAGTTGTCATAAGATTTCGCGACACAGCGGCATGAAATTCTCATATATTCAATGAATGCGACGGCTTGAAGTTCTTACTCATACAGTTCTATACGTAGGAATTTGATTTAGAATACAATAGCAGAAAGTTCAAGCAAAGTGCCGTCAGGTCCCCTTACTGCAGGAAACTATCATGTGAATACAGCAGCATTCAAAATAAGTGTTTCGAGCCGCCGCAGTGGCCGAGAAGTTCTAGGCGCTTCAGTCCGGATCCGCGCAGCTGCTACGGTCGCAGGTTCGAATCCTGCCTCGGGCATGGACGTGTGTGATGTCCTTAGGTTAGTTAGGTTTAAGTAGTTCTAAGTTCTAGGGGACTGATGACCTCAGATGTTACGTCCCATAGTGCTTACAGCTATTTGAACCATTTTTTGAAGTGTTTCGTGCCAAATGCAAAGACCGCCCTGAAGTGACCGGCATGTGCTGCAATCCGCGTCCGGACCGCAAGAGTTAGCTTTCCTTTGTTTTCATAAATCACTTAAGGAATACGCAAGGGTGGTTCGTTTGAAAAGAACACGCCCAATTTCTTTTCCCACTGTTGGCCAAGTCGTCACTTTGAATGGGACGCTTAATTCCTATTTTATTTTCTTCTCCCGTATACGAAAAATAAGAAGCATTAGTTACAAAACGTCTAATGCGAAGACAAATAGACTAACGAGAACAGTGCCTACGAGTTGCACTGTTCCCAAATACTAGAGGAAAGTTATCTACTTATCCGCACCGACCTGCTACTGTCAGTACTCAAGAAAGTCTATGGCAATTTTCAGTTTCTTATCATTTTACTTTGTCGTCCATTTCTGAATCAGTGTATTGAAAGCCGACAATACTACAGAGTGAGTCAAAAAGGACATTCCAGCTTTGGAATGATTTAGAAATTTACTGAGGTAACTTACAGAACCGGTGGATGTGTCATTCTGCAGCTACCGACCTTTAGTTTGATTCACGTAGTACATCAGAACTCCATTCCGCCACCAGGAGCACCAGCGTAGTGCACAGTAAAAATGTGCCACTGGCGTGGAGCGTGCAATAACTGTTCGGCGTAAATTCTCACCGAATACGCTACAGAACCTCGAAGCAGGCCTACAATTTAGATGACCTCAAAAATCGAATCTACGCCGCCGCTGCACAAGTTACGCGATTTGCTACAACGAATGCGGGCGGGGGATTGATTATGGGTGGGGTGTTTGCCGAACCGAATCACAAATGGTAGTAACATCAAGCCAATATGACACTTGACACTTTTATGTGGAACCCGAGGTTGTTTGCTACAAAAAGACACATCTACTTTTTCTGTAAGTTATCTCAATAAATTTCTGCATCATTCCAAAGTTGTGTAGCCGGCCAGTGTGACCGAGCGGTTCTAGGCACTTCAGTCTGGAACCGCGCGACCGCAACGGTCGCAGGTTCGAATCATGCCTCGGGCATGGATGTGTGTGATGTCCTTAGGTTAGTTAGGTTTAAGTAGTTCTAAGTTCTAGGGGACTGATGACCTCAGAAGTTAAGTCTCATAGTGCTCAGAGCCATTTGAACCATTTTTGAACCAAAGTTGTGTAGTCCTTTTTGACACACCCTGTATAGTTCTCGAAATGCATCCCGAGACCGTCACAAAACTTTATTTCTAAATGGCACTTAATTCTTATACCTTCAGAAACCACAGATCTCATATAAAACGTTTTCCACTACACACCAGGTCCATTACAAAAATGGCTCTGAGCACTATGGGACTTAACATCTATGGTCATCAGTCCCCTAGAACTTAAAACTACTTAAACCTAACTAACCGAAGGACAGCACACAACACCCAGCCATCACGAGGCAGAGAAAATCCCTGACCCCGCCGGGAATCGAACTCGGGAACCCGAGCGTGGGAAGCGAGAACGCTACCGCACGACCACGAGATGCGGGCCAGGTCCATTACAGCCTGGTTGACTGGACACACATGGAATAAAGGGAAGTGGGCTGGCGAGTTGTCAAACCTAGAACTGCACGACGTGTAGCGCAACACTGGCTGTGTCGTAACAGGACCGAACCTCGTGAGTGTGGAACAAGTAACGCGAACAGCTCGTGAGATAGAGCTATCCGTTAGGGATGGCACACTACAGTTCCTGTGAAAACACCGATAAGCTCTTACTTTACGGCACGGTTTGCTATAATGGAAGGGCTGCTCCTCTATTTTGTGCGCGAGGTTTTCCAAATCTGCCTGCGCCATCGCCAATTATTTTCGCTAGAGCAGCACGATCCACAAGGGAACGGACTCCTTCACACCTAACAGCGTACACTGTCTATGCGTCTGAGAGGAGCTATGGTGCAGTGAACGTCACTCAGGTGTTTACTCAATCACGATGAAATATTTCACTTTCGTCACTTCAGGGGGACACTAACATAGGTTCTGTCCAGTGTTGTGGAATGTCCCTTGTTATTCGAATTTGAGACTATCTTTAGGTAGCTTGCAAACAGCTCTGAAATGTCCTAAAATGAGTAACGAGATGCGGCATTAACTACCTTGGCAATATTTAATCCTCGGCAATATTTAATCCTCCACTACAAAAATATTTGCGATGAATTCAACCTCAAATTATCCACGAAGCTCTACTAGTGTCAATATTCTTTCTCGGAGGACTGGCAAATGACTGATTATTCCGACGACCTTCTCACCACTATTACCGTTATTTATCCTTTTAAACAGATTGCCGCACTCTCGTTTGTGCCGCATAAAAATATGTAGCTACTTCAAAACTCATTCGTACCAAGAGACGTTCAATAAAAACAGCTCCTATCGCCTTAGTCGTGAGCATCTTACCCCTTCTTACCCATTCCTACAGACAGCGTGATTCTAAGCTGTTCAATTCATCTACCCCCGGAACCGTTTACGATACAGTATCACAGTTCTATTTTCTCTCACACGAACTGTGCGAAATTCCTCAGCTAAATGTCGGTTAGTCTCTTCTCAAACATATGTTAATTACAGAGATATCGCTATTAACTTCGGTTTTTCAAATGGAGCTATACTAGTTTCTGCTGCTACTATTGTAGTTCTAAAACAGAAGTGAGACGAATACAACGACGTTTCACTCCTCAAAATCCGATTCGTCATTCTGGAGAAATTACAGCATTCGGAATTTATGATTCATCTGTTTTGAACGGCTTGACGCAGCTCAAGATAGTCTAAGCGGAATATGGGGAAAAGTTTAATTTAAAACGGATACTGATTACATTTGGCTGCATCTGGTTGGATCGACACACCAACTAGAAGGCAAAGGAGTGGCATATAAGCGTAATAATTCTGCTCTTGTTTCTGCCAAGGCCTTTAAGGAAAGGAACACCTCAAAAACTGAATGGATTTGTAAAACATGGGTTGGAAATGTTAAATAATAGCTTCGCTTCATGAGTTTCATGTCAGGATGCAAGCGTTGGAAAACTGAAACAGCAACAAGAAAGGAAATCACACAACAATGTGCTCATATGCACTTCATCAAGGGTTCGAAATGCCCACTGATTTCTGCAATAAAGGTTTTCAGCCACTAGCACAATGAGCTCTGGACAGGCTGAAGAGATTCCATTGATATTATTTCACATGCTGCAAGAATGGGGTGTTTTAAATCCTCTTGGTTCAGTGGAGCTTGTGCAAAAATTTCATTTTTGAGTTTACGTCACATCAGGTGAATGTGTGAGCCAACTAATAAAGTCTTCACGTTCTGCTCTGCGACCTTGAAGGAAATGGCTGAGCGCTTTCCTAGCCACAAGCGAGTAGTGAGCTAGCCATCGTACAGGCGCAACACACATACACGTACTTCACGTGGCACTTTCTCTACGTAGGCTGGGATCACTCCGGTAAAAAATTGTACATACTTCTACTCGATACGCTTTCTTCAATGAATTACGGGGCACAATCACGTAATCTCAAATAATCTCGCACCACACGTTCACACTCCACTGTCTCTGACGTTCAACCTGCCTCATCCAGTGTATTCTCAGCGGCCTAATAATACATATTTCTTACATTCAGATTTTTATTATTTGCAAAGGTAGCTTCATCGGTAAAGAGAGATCTCTGACGAAAGAAATTATTGTCCAAATGTCGCAACAAAACCGAGCGACAGAATTCCATACATCTTCTACAATGGCGCTGGTTAACATTTTGGTGGAGTGAGTGACACATGATACGGATGGAAGCTGTTTGCACGCAAGATGCGAACAACAATGTGTTCACTTACTCCAGTCACTCGCAATTTCTCAGGAGCTAGTATGTGGATTATGAGCAACAGCTGCCAGAACAACATCTATTTCGAATGAGCTGTTCGAAAATTTTGCGACGTAATAACTGCTTCATTCGATGACGGGCGTCGAATGTGAAAGCTGCACAATATTTCAATGAAACGGCTGCTAGCCATCTTCACGTGCTCGGTGACGTGTCGCTGCAGTGGCTCGCCAATATATGCGCTGGCTAGCCAGAAAAGCGCAGGCGCCAAGGAATGGGGCTGTGACGTCACAGTAGCCGGCTCATAGATCACAGCGACATCCAGGGCCCCCTTGGACACGACTTCGAATGCGCGACGCGGGAAAAGCGTGGCCGCAAATTGCAGACCAGCGCGTGCGGGCAGTGTGCTGGCGCTAAATTTTAAGGCAGGAGCCACACGAGCGGAGTGTCTCCTCCAACAGCAGACGGACTCTTTGTTATATATCGCAGCCGGACACTGAATTGGCTCTCTTTTCCTAATTGCTCATAGTTTACACGCTACTCCGAAAATAAGAAAGCATCGCGCGTCTTTCGAAAAGTTTACACTGAAAAATGTTGTCGCTGGCCAATTTACGTTTGGTTCATTTTAGGTAATACTTTACTGTGTATGAATTGTAGCTAACACATGGCAACTGTTTTTAACACTGGGACGGGAGCCATATCTCTTTCCAGTCCCCAGTAACAAAGGGTATGTATTGGCGTTTGGCCGCAACTCGCCACGTCGCGCCACACTCAAGTTTATGGGCCACTCGTTATACAGAGTTGTGCTTAGTGTTTCTTTTTTGCATAGTGCTTACAGCTACACTTTAACAGTGCATTAACAGGTTTTTCATTGCAATATTAGGAGTGGACATTCACAGATCCAAGGGCAAAGTTACTCTATATGATCAAAAGTATCCGGACACCTGGCTAAAAATGATTTACAAGTTCGTGGCGCCCTCCATCGGTAATGCTGGAATTCAATATGGTGTTGGCCCACCCTTGGCCGTGATGACAGCTTCCACTCTCGAAGGCATACATTCAATCAGGTGCTGGAAGGTTTCATGGGGAATGGCAGCCCATTCTTCACGGAAGGCTGCACCGCGGTGAGGTATCGACGTCGGTCGGTAAGGCCTGGCATGAAGTCGGCGTTCCAAAACATCCCTAAGGTGTTCTATAGGTTTCAGGTCAGGACTCTATTAGAGGGATGTTATTGTCGTGTAAGCACTCCGCCACAGGCCATGCATTATGAACAAGTGTTCGATCGTGTTGAAAGATGGAATCGCCATCCCCGAATTGTTCTTCAACAGGGGGAAGAAAGAAGGTGCTTAAAACATCAATGTAGGCCTGTGCTGTGGTAGGCCACGTAAAACAACAACGGGTGCAAGCCCCCTCCACGGAAAAACACGACCGCACCATAACACCAACGCCTCCGAATTTTACTGTTGGCACTAAACACGCTAGCAGATGACGTTCACCGGGCATTCGTCACACCCACACCCTGCCATCGGATCGCCACATTGTGTACCGTGATTTGTCACTCCACACGACGTCTTATCACTGTTTGGCATTTGCCGGCGTGGTGTATGGCTTATCTGCAGCCACTCGACCATGAAATCCAAGATTTCTCACCTCCCGCCTACTGTCACAATACTTGCAGTGGATCCTGATGCAGTTTGGAATTCCTGTGTGATGGTCTGGACAGATGTCTGCCTATTACACATTACGACCCTCTTCAACTGTCGGCGGTCTCTGTCAGTTAACAGAGGACGTCGGCCTGTACGCTTTTGTGCTGCACGTGTCCCTTCACGTTTCCACTTCACTATCACATCGGAAACAGTGGATCTAGGAACGTTTAGGAGTGTGGAAATCTCGCGTACAGACATATGATACAAGTGACACCCAATCATCTGACCATGTTCGAAGTCCGTGAGTTCCGCGTAGCACCCCATTCTGCTCTCTCACTGGGGTCGCTGATATGGAGTACCTGGCAGTAGGTCGCAGCACAATGCAACTAATATGAAAAACGTATGTTTTTGAGGGTGTCTGCATACTTTTGATCACATAGTGTATTAGTTTCCCTATTATTTTACACGAAACACCAGCCTACTGTTGTTTTCGTTACACGTCACAAAAACATGTAAAATGCATATGAAAGATAGAGTTTTTAATTACTCACAAAGGTAGCACGTTCTTCTTACCCAATTTCAGGATTTATTTTACAATTGCAGTTCATGGAGGGGCGTTACTAGTCCAGCACCGGAAGTGATATGGAGAGTAAATGAAACACATTTTTCTGTTTTCCTGTACGTCGATTCTCTACTCGAGAGCGAAAAATGTGAGCTGTGAGCAACGTCAGAGCGCAAGAGAAACGAAGCGAAATTAAACGTCGACACGCAAAATCATACGGAATCTATACGTGTTATAGGCGATCCTTCGATCTTGTTCCTGAGACTCGAGCGTCTCCAGCACGTGCGCTGCGGCCTTAGGATCGGAGCGCTCACGTCAGCAGCATGACGCCAAACAGCTGCTGCCCGGAAGCACACGACGCTCCTCGTTGCGTCGTCTCAAGCGGCTATCAGCGAAATGTGACTCTGTGACTCACACAACCTGTGAAGGTCCGCCGATAACGATGCAGACATTCCCCAGTACGAGACGAGTGTAAGACTGAAGCGACATCTTTTCTCAAATGAAACTACATGTTTTCAGAGACCTTTTTAACTCTCGAACTTCTGCGATGTAAATATGCAGACTGAAACGACGAATGAAATTTTGTCCACGGTCAGGATTCGAACCCGGTCTCCTCCTCACTGGGCAGATGTACTAACCACTACGCCACCCTGGCACAGATGATCGGCACATCTACGCCAACTACCCTAGCACGCCCCCGTCCTCAATCCAAATTCCTATTCGCGCCTCAACCCACTTGGTATTCCCCCTAAATACAGGGTGAACATGGGAGACGGACGGTTTTGAACTGCGTAGTACTGAGGGCGCGGTGGTGAGAGGTGGTCGTGATGGGGATAGTTCTGATCCACACAAGACGCCATTTCATTTACTCAGTCACTATGGAGCAGAGGGACTTGCAACGTCGAGTGTTTGTCTATGACAGTTTCGTGAAAAGTGGTGAATCTATTATTGCTACACAGCGATTGTTTCGTGCGCGGTTTAAAGTCGGTCGACATGGAGATGTTCCGAGCCGTAACACAATCCTCAGATGAGTGGAAAACTTCAGATCAACTGGAAACATACTGGATACGAAGCATCCTGGCCCGAGACGCAGAGTAACGACACCAGAAAATGTTGAAAGGGTAAGGCAAGAGGCAGTCTGAAGCCCAGGACGGTCAGCTAGACGTCATGCTAATGAGTTACGAATCAATTGTGAATAGGTTACACGAATTTTGCATAAAGAATTAAAATTCCATCCTTACAAAATGCTCATTGTCCAACAATTTAAGGATACTGATTTTGCTGTATGAGAAGACTTCGCTTACAGAATCCAAGTGATTTTGGGATCGAATGAAAATGAAATTTAATTGATGAGCGATGAAGCTCATTTTCATTTAAACGGGACCGTGAATAAGCAGAACCTACATTACTGGGCTCCAGAGCATTCACACCTTATCCACCAGCGTCCTCTAAATTCAGAAAAAGTAACAGTCTGGTGTATTTTGGATCTTTTGGCATTGTTGGACCTTATTTTTTTGAAGAGAACGGGGCCACAGTTACTGTTAATTCGGTTCGTTACATTCGTATGCTTGAAACATTCTTGAAACCAAAACTAAGAAGACGACGAATCCCGCCAGCCGCGGTGGTCTAGCGGTTCTAGGCGCTCAGTCCGGAACCGCGCGACTGCTGCGGTCGCAGGTTCGAATCCTGCCTCGGGCATGGATGTGTGTGATGTCCTTAGGTTAGTTAGGTTTAAGTAGTTCTAAGTTCTAGGGGACTTATGACCTAAGATGTTGAGTCCCATAGTGCTCAGAGCCATTTGAACCATTTTTTTTTTTACGAATCCCTTTAAAACGCGTTTGGTTCCAGCAGGATGCGGCAACATCGCACACCGCAAAAACTTCAATGATAGTTCTTAGACGAATGTTTCCTGGCCGGATTATCTCACGTTTTGGCAGAGTTCCTTGGCCTACCAGGTCCCCCGACTTGTCAGTATGTGACTTTTTTCTGTGACTTTTTTCTGTGGGGTATCTTAAGAACTGTGTCTATAGCCACAAAACACGAAATTTGGACATGTTGAAGAATGCAATCATTCAGGAAATTGCTGTCACCCCTGCAGAGATTTTAGTCCTTGTCCTGGAGGATTTTGAGAAGAGACTTGAGTCGTGCATTCGAAATGATGGGACATCACCTTGACGACATTATTTTTCCCAAATAACTTTGTTAACTAAAATGGCAAAAAATGAGCTTTGATTTTGTGTAAATAAACATGCATTAAAGTTGGCTGAGTATTATTTCATTAAAAACCGTCCGTCTCCCGTCTGTCACCCTGTACAATGTTGTTACAGTTTATTTAGGTGGAATACCAACTGGGTTCAGGCGAGAATGGAAATTTCGATTGATGAGGGAGGCGTGCTTGGGTAGTGGTAAGGACATCTGCGTAGTGAGCAGGAGACCTGTGTTCGAAACCTGGCCTTGGTATAAGTTTTCATTTGTCGTTTCAGCCTGCATATATACATGACATCTTTTCGTTTGATTATCGATCGAGAATGTCGAGCGCTTATATCAGCACTCACTGCTATCTGTGATCTTTGCCGAAGACAACTGCTAGCCGGAAATGCTCACACGACGCGTCGCTTCGACCGACTATCAGTGGAACACCACACTATGATTCATCCTGCCTGTAAAGGTCTAGCAGTGGCGAGACAAAACAGCATACGAATGAAAACTACTACTAAAAATCTGACGATTTTTTGTTTCGTAATCGGAGAGAGTGTTGTTCCAACGTATCAGTCAGACAGACTACATGTAGCAATGCAGATAAACGTCTGATTCATCCCGGCCGTAACAACAATCCACAAAGTCCTAACATTCGATATCTGCTTTCACTAGCCATATTTGTGTGTGGCGTCATTTCGTACTACTTTTTCGACACCTAGAAAGTAAAGTGCAAGGACCCGAGCAGTTCCGCGAAATAATCCGTACGTGACGCCGTTTGACATGACCAGCGCAAAAAGAGAAACTCGAGTGCGCGCCATCGAGGTAAAGCAGAACCACGTTTATTACGTGACACAGATGGAAATACTACAAGTAACTTTCTTTTCCAAGACTGTAGTGTCTCGTGTTTCCAACAACGCTAATGGCATAGAAAGGCCGTCACCCTACAGCACTGATAGTTTTCTATGTGGATCGATGAACTTTTACAATTTCCCACGGAGACAAATTTCAGGAATCATGAGCTAGCTGCATATTCAGTTCATAAACATGTCCACCAGAACGTAGATCGTATGTACAGTGTTTCCCACTTTTTGCTTTGACTGACAGAATGTCTCGAATGTTCTTTCATCCTCGTGTACTTGCTTTTCTTCATCCAATGGTAAGACATGTCGCCCAAGACCTGATGTCGCAATTAGTTTATGTGAATACTGGTCGACTCAATGCAGTTGCATTTAATACTTTGGCACATAAGTGCACAGTTTGTCTACAGACGAAATCTCGCATATACCACTGTCGATGTGTGTGAAAAGAAAACTACATAATGGAAGACTTACCGGAAGAGAATAAAATGGAACATTATACACAACGAACTGCGTTAAGTCGTGAGTATTTACAACATAAAGTGCCAAAATAGTATGACTTCCTGCGTAACAGCGGGCTGGTCCGCCTCTGGAACTCAATACCGATGTGATTCAGTGGGGCACTGATTCTACAAGTCCATGGCTAAGTTTCCGGTGGTATGTGGCAACAGATGTCACTGCACAGGTCGCGCAATTTCTGTGAGCTGCGTGTCGGTGGTTTGTGGGCATGGAGTTGGTGCACTATAGCGTCCCAGGCGCGATCCCTCATGTTCAGATTAAGCGAATTTGGTGGCCTGAACGTCAAGATGAGTCCACTATCTTGCTCCTAAAAACAACTATAGCGTGGTTCTAGTGTTGTAACATGACACACTATCCTGTTAGAAGATACCACTGCGCCATCTGGGAAGACATCAAGCGTGAAAGGATGCAGGCAGTTCGCAATAATGTTCGCTTAGCCCACAGTCGTCATGAGGCCTTCGATTATTACCGCAGACTCCTTGACAGCTCAGGCGAGTGTTCCCTATAGCATAATACCGCCCCTGACGGCTTACGTCCGGCGCGCGGTGCACCTTTCAAAGGTGCCGTTTCCCTGGGATGACAAGGTGTCGCCGGCCGCTGTGACTGAGCGGTTCTAGGCGCTTCAGTCCGGAACCGCGCTGCTGCTACGGTCGCAGGTTCGAATCCTACCTCGGGCATGGATGTATGTGATGTCCTTGGGTTAGTTAGGTTTAAGTAGTTCTAAGTCTAGGGGACTATGACCTCAGATGTTAAGTCCCATAGTGCTTAGAGCCATTTGAACCATTTGACAAGGTGTCCGGAGACGACTGTCGACCTGGTGTAACAATAAACGTGAATTATTCAATTACCTTTCACTGATTCTCACGGCAGCAACAGGCTTCACCATTTCCGAGATATTCTTCCAAAGAGCCGAGCCAAGAGTACAGGAGATGGATAAAAATATGGAAACGCCAAAAATATTACACATTATAATGCTTAATATGGTGTAGGAAACTCATTGGCATTGAAAACAGATTCCAGTCGTGGATAAATACACGTACCGTAGGGTGTTTAATAAGAGAATCTATCTGCAAAGTAGTGGCAACTCCAGATAACGAGGATAGAGGTGGATACCGATCATGCACCCTTCTCTCCAAAGTAGGCCGTAATTGTTCAATAATATCATGATCTGGTGACGGTGGTGGCCCGAAAAACTGCGACAATTCAGCCCACAAAACCAGTCCTAGACGATACAAGCTGTGTCAGTCGGGGACCTGTTGTCTTGAAACACAGCATGACCATTGGGAAACATGCATTGTACCTTGTGATGGACCTGATAAGCCAAAATGCTCACATAATCCTTGGCAGTAACGAACTTTACAAAGTAACCATGAGCCCACGAAATATCACGATGTGGCAGCCCAAATCACCGAACTCTCACCTCGTTTCGCTCCTGGGACCTAAACTCAGCTAGAAGTTGGAAACAGTGTGAAACAAGACTCATCATCATGCACCCTTCTCTCCAAAGTAGGCCGTAAATTCTCAATAATATCGTGATCTGGTGACGGTGGTGGCCCGGAAAACTACGACAATTCATCCCACAAAACCAGTACTAGACGCTGCAAGCTGTGTCAGTCGGGGACCTGTTGTCTTGGAACGCAGCATCACCATTGGGAAACTTGCATTGTACCTTGTGATGGACCTGATAAGCCAAAATGCTACATAATCCTTGGCAGTAACGAACTTGGAAGAGTAACCATGAACCCACGAAATATCACGATGTGACAGCACAAATCACCGAACTCTCACCTCGTTTCGCTCTCGGGACCTAAAGTCGGCCAGGAGTTGGAAACAGTATGAAACAAGACTCATTTGCCCAAATGACTTTCTTCCATTGCTCCACACTTCACGTTTATGGCTCTGGCACCACATTTTCTTGTTATGGGCATTTGTATCGCTGATGAGTAGTTCTGAACAGGGTTCGCGAGTGCGACATCCAGTTCTGATGTGACTTTTGCAGCTGTCGTCCCTTTATTTTTCGCCACAATCCTCTTTAATGACCGTCAATCACGATCACTCCACATACAAGTTTTCGTCCGCACTGTAACATCGTGGATGATGTTTTTCTGCTTTCCTCGTAACTCTGGCTTTTGCGCTTCCACGACTAAACCGCTGAACCGATTTTGATGAAATCTGGTATGCACATAGCACGATTGCTGAGGAATAACACAGGCTACTTTAGAAAGCATGAGGTAAAAGAAATTTACTAATTTGAAGGATATAACGCGTAATAAGTAGATCTACTTTCCCTCTCAAAAAGCTATTTACTGTGTGACTTTTTAACGTTACCATGTTTGTGAAAATGTTCCACACAGTACCATTCAACATAATGAATACAATGCTTAAATGATCTTCAACGCGTTTAATTCATATCTCGATACTCATGTTAGTCACACAAGTGCGTCGCATTTTAGCTACCAGGTGTCACGTGTATCTTACAGCTTCAGAGACACCTGAGTACTTGCAGCAAAGCCGTCATATAAACGCTGTATGATAAACAGAGACGTCGTGCCCTTGTGTGTAGAACGTGCGAGACTTCTAGCGAGGCTGCATTTCATTACGATATGCGATCGCAGCCGCGGGTAAAACGGGAGGGCAGCTGACGTTATTGCATGTATAAATATTATAAAATTTGCGCTGCATCGAACTAATTTTCTTTCTTCGTCCGTTTGTTTCAGAAACTTCAGATCTGATTTTCGTATTGTCACCATTACTCATCATAACAAAAGTACTGATGTGCATGAACACCTCATGGTCAGCCGGCCAGTGTGGCCGAGCGGTTCTAGGCTGGAACCGCACGACCGCTACGGTCGCAGGATCGAATCCTGCCTCGGGCATGGATGTGTGTGATGTCCTTAGGTCAGCTAGGTTTAAGTAGTTTTACGTTCTAGGGGGACTGATGACCTTAGATGTTAAGTCCCATAGTGCTCAGAGCCATTTGAACCATTTTTGAACCTCATGGTCTTGTGGTCCACTCGACACGTTAACGCCAACATTTGTGCCCGACACAGAACCTCCGTGGCATTATGTGCATTTGTATTTCAGTATAGCATGTTACAAGGGAGAAGAATCCCTCGCCCACTCCATAGCTTTTTTAAGCCAAAAAGTGTTTCAGTACCCAATTTACAGGAATTACCCATCAACGCAGACAGGAGTAGAGTTTGGAAAAATGTTAATTAAAAAATTCCTCCCATAAGACGTCAAATCGACTTTGTTGGAAGTAATCTATGGGAAGGTATTATGTGAAGATACCCACAGCTGTCTGCATGCACTGCTCGGCTATACTGTGCTTACCTGGACGGAGAGGAGAGTGAGGGCAGCTGACGTTACTGCATGCACAATAGCTTACTTACCCACCATAACTGACATGCAAGCGCAGCCGCAGGTAACAGTTAGTACTGTAAAAATCTTAGACACAGGTCCTCTTGAAACATTGATCACTCTGGCTACCTTTATTACGGAAGCACCGACCATATGAGCACCAACAACCGCCTATGATCGAATTCACTTAGCTGCGACACAATGCACTCACAACTACAAAAAACACTGTTCTGACCACGACTGACACTTGCCACGTTACGAGGTGCTGTTTGTGGTCAAATACTTGAGCGCAACCCGCAGGCTCGGGATTTACATTCAAGCACGCATATCTCGCTGTGTTTTTATATTTTTGTCCAACCTCTGTACCTGCCCTTTGTAATAGTCGCTTATGCCAACGTATTGTCACCCGTATAGCCGCTAGAACGATTCGTCACTCATCTGTGATACGCCTACGTACTTTCTTTACCATGTCAGATGCACGCAGTGCCACCAGGCGCAATTCGGCCTCGCGGTGGGCAGTAATCATTATTTTGGCCATAATTTTAGTTATCAGTAAATGGTGGCGGGATTAGTTGGTAGTAGATATGAAGACCAGATGAAGCGGACTGGTTGTTAGTAGTAGAGGGCTGCACCGAGCTAAGCATGAAAGGACGCCTGATGCGGGGTCATGGGGTCAGAAGAAAATGGTGCGTAGAAAGTAGTTATTGGAGTATCAACCACTGGAAGAAATCTCAATCTGTACATTAGCGTACCACCGGCACATTCCGAGTTTTGTAGTTACTTGATTAACTATATTGCAATACTAAAATTACAAAGTGAAGCCTGGTGACGGTACGCAGGTCTCTTAAACAGCACCAAAGAAACATCCGAGCTTAACGGCCCCATACAAAGAACGAACCACCATCAATGCTTCCACTTCATGGGAACTGCGGAGACGTTTGGGGTTTAATCCAGCTCACTGGCACACATCACACACCAGGGACTGCATTCTGCCATTTCCGCCGCCCATTACTGGGCAAATCTCGGTAATTATTTTTTTTTCACTACCTGGATTACAACCAGACGCTTCAGCTTGAGCGCTAGCGTACTAACGGGAGTTACTGGTCTCGGCTACAGAAGCGAGTTTCATACGGTATGATCCTCTACACTGCACGCAGAAACAGAATAGTTACCTGCAGGATGTGTGGCCACCTCTTTAAGTGAATGCAAATAAAACGACACCATTAGCCGTCGCCAGTGACCAAATCACTTGCCGTACCCTGTGGCGACCGTAACCTACGGCGGCGTTGATTGGCTCAGGGCAATGTTCATCACGCATTTTTTAGGGTTACACGAGACGAACAGCAGGCCTGATGCTATGACAAGCTGCGGGATATCGTTGACGATACAAACTGGCGATAGTAATCACTACCTCAGGAAATTTCTAAGAATGTGAAAGTTCTCATTAAGCACTGGGTAACGAATGCGTATCTCGTCTTACTTGCCACATCAGCCAGATATATCTCACTACACGCACACAGAGTTCGTCTACCGTATGTGTCCTCATTAACTCGTTACCAGTGAGCTTTCGCTAGCAACATGACACAATCAAAGCAGACGAGACTGATCCCATTTCATGATGTTTTGCATCACTGACAAAATAGTCTTCCACAGTGTTTAATCATAATGATACAGAGCTTTCAGTTTGTTTATACCAGCTTATGTGGGCAAGTCAACCGCCACTGCATTTTCGTAGAAACTAAAATGGAGGTATCTTTGGATTGGACTCAGACTAATATGGCTCTAAGTTAAGTACATCCATTTTAATAGTGAATATAGAAAGTTAAAAAGTGCAGTGCAGAACTGTTCCCAATGGCACCGACATACCACAGGGACAGGCGCCAGACTAAAAATGGCTCTGAGCACTATGGGACTTAACATCTGAGGTCATCAGTGCCCTAGAACTTAGCTTTACTTAAACCTAACTAACTTAAGGAGATCACACACTTCCATGCCCGAGGCAGGATTCGAACCTGCGACCGTAGCAGTCGCGCGATTCCAGACTGAAGGCGCCGGACTAGAGGCGTTTCTTTTAAAGGACATCCTACATCAAGTAAGGCAAAAGGTAGAATTCGTTCCTAGAATAGAAAAAAAAAACTGACAGAAGTTAATATATCATCAGAGAACAACGTATACCTAATTGAAGTGAAAAGTCTGTCTCAAGAAGACAGCTCTCTAAATGTTTCAGAACAAACTACGCCCTCACCTCGAGGACACAATATGACAAGATCTGACAAAAGAAAACTCTGACACAACTCTCACGAAAATAACAAGTGACTTAAAAGGAGAGTACAATACTGTAGAATCTATAACTGTTTAGGAGGTTGCCTTTGTCACCCCCTGCTGCAGAAGTGGCTCCGTAGCAAAAGACCTATTTGAATACCCATATTGACTCAAGGACGTTGTCAGTTATGATGGCAGTGAATAGGGACAGATTACAATTAGTTCGAGGAACAAGAGTCAGCTGTTCATTGCACAGGTTGACGCGAGAAGTCATCATCGTAGAAACTAAATAAGATTGTCTACTCCATGTATTACAAACAATTCCGTTTACACTCAGCACTACATAGCTCACAAAACGCAACAGCTTTCAGGAGAAACGATCCTGTTATTAGAAAAAACAAGCTGTCTGTATTCATTATGCTTACTGACTTATAACTCAAATTTTTGACATGTCTGAGAGAAAAACACCAGAAAACTGTGATTAGAAATTCGGTGCAAGGCAGGGCTTTCATAATTATCATTTGAGTCTCAGTTTCAATTTTGGCTCAAGCAACTGTACGCTGGATAGTTGCACCCACGTTACTTGAGGTTTTAAATATAAAAAATACGTATGCAGCAGATTTATATCACGGTATTTGGTACTTAACTGCAGTCAGCAACAGGTGACAAAAAGTGAAATTGTCGGGAGCAGCCGTCTGCTGCAAGCCTGCTTAACTTTGAAGCCTACACATTACAACATCCTGGTACCCGATTGCATCACGGAATATCTTTCCATGACACATGACGAGCATTTAAAATTCCAAAAAGTGAGACTTTTTTCAAAAATGCCGTTAGGAATACCTCACACATCAGAGACCGACCAAACCACGAAAACTTTTACCGTCTACAAATTTATGCTCAAAGATTCCAACTTGCACAATTCAGCGCAGAAAAGTATTCGATTTGAGTGATTAATTTTAAATAAGTTCTAACATGATAAAATCTTTAGGGGACGTGACATTAGTCTAGTTGAAAAATGCTGAAACGTTCTACGTCTACATGGATACTCTGCAAATCACATTTAAGTAGCTGGCAGAGAGTTCATCGAACCATCTTCACAATTCTCTGTTATTCCAATCTCGTACAGCGCGCGGAAAGAATGAACACCTATATCGTTCTGTACGAGTTCTGATTTCCCTTATTTTATCGTGGTCATCGTTCCGCTCTATGTAGGTCGGTGTCAACAAAATATTTTCGCATTCGGAGGAGAGAGTTGGTGATAGGAATTTCGTGAGAAGATTCCGTCGCAACGAAAAACGCCTTTCTTTTAATGATTTCCAGCCCAAATCCTGTATCATTTCTGTGACACTCTCTCCCATATTTCGCGATAATAGAAAACACGCTGCCTTTCTTTGAACTTTTTCGATGTACACCGTCAGTCCTATCTAGTAAGGATCCGACACCGCGCAGCAGTATTCTTAGTGTAGGCAGTCTCCTTAGTAGGTCTGTTACGTTTTCTAAGTGTCCTGCCAATAAAACGCAGCCTTTGGTTAGCCTTCCCCACAACATTTTTATGTGTTCTTTCCAATTTAGGTTGTTCGAAATTGTAATACCAAGGTATTTAGTTGTTTACGGCTTTTAGATTAGACTGATTTATCGCGTGACCGAAGTTTAACGAGTTCCTTTTAGTACTCATGTGGATGACCTGACACTTTTCGTTATTTAGGGTCAACTGCCACTTTTCGCACCATTCAGATATTTTTTCTAAATCGTTTTGCAGTTTGTTTTGATCAATCTTGTGAGGGTGCTTCATTTATATACTCCAGTCACTTCGAACTTGGATACATATTTTCAACAAAACAGCAACGGAAACTAAGCGGAATAAGAAGTGCGCCATCGGAACCTTCCTGAAGTTAATGTTTCAAAAAACCAACCGTCCATTCGTAAGTGGGAAAGCGAACGCGATGCATTAAGAAGCGAAATGCCAAGAGTTGACCTACGAGACGGAAGACGAGCGGCCGAATCCAGTTCATTGTTGGACCTCAGCCAAGATTAAATTATAGACTCCAAGAGTGTGGAAAACTGCTAGCAACTTATTAGCTATGAGTTCTACATCTATAGACATTTTCCGTAAGCCGTCTGGTGCGTGGTGGAGGGTACCCTATACATTTCCTTTCCTGCTCCAGTCGCAAATAGAGCGAGGGAAAAACGTCTGTCTGTGTGCCTCCGTACTAGTCCAGATTTATCGTGTCTTGTCTTCGTGGTCCTAACGCGAAATTTATGATGGCGGGTGTAGAATCGTTCTCCAGTCAGCTTCAAAGTCCGGTTCTCGAAATTTTCCTCCATTACACTAGTGCTCAAGTGCGTAGCGTCTAAAAGTTTATCGGAGGAGAAAATAAACTGAGGCTTCCTACATCAAAATATGGCCATTTTATTAAATTCACACTGACACGTAACTTGTTGTGGTCATGCAATGAAATAATGGAAGAGGTAAGACTTTTCTTACACGAGAAGCTAACAGCAAAATTCATATTCAAGTATTTAGAAGCCAGACTCAAAACGCAGCCTCTCTATTGGTTCACATTTTCCTAATATTAACAAGGAATCGAAACTGAGAAAGATGAAACAGCGGATGGAGATACGGGAGGCCGTTAAGCCGATTCAGAATCAAACGGGATTAGCTGTAAGAAACTGTCGTTAACAAATACTGCAAGGGAGTGACGAAAACGTAATTTAGTGGGCACAGTAACGTAAAACACCAAAATCATCCTATCTCAACCAGAAGCTGAAGTAGAAGCAAACAAAGAGTTGCAGCCAATTCAACAAAAATCAATTTAATCTGCCCACATTCGGTAAAATAAAGCTTTCGCCGCCCGAAGAAAAATTACTTCTTTTGTAGACGACTTCCGAATACATAATTTATACTGGAATTGGCCACTGACGATTTTGCAAGTCTGACGACTCGGTAAACCATCCTATGTAGGTAGTAACTGATGGCCAATATTCCTAGCAACTAACAATGAATATATTGCGACAGAATTCATTTCAACTAACAATGAAGATAATGCGAAATAATTAATTAATTTTTTCTATACTATTGGATTACTTTTAGATAGAAGTGAGCATATTGCACGCAGTAATAAAGATACGAAGGAATATTTTTTTGTCGAAGTGTGTCCCTGGCCAGTTGTAGGAGACTACCAGACACAACCGAGTCATTTCATGCCGTACAGTGATCAGTAAAAGATTTAGCACATGTTGCTTCGCGTAATGGGAAGATGCCGCGATGTAATTTACTTGTTGCATAATACGTAAATCATACTGGAATGTGGAGAGGAAAGTATGAAAATAATGTTTTTAAAATTTCGCAACAGGTTTTCCGTAACAACCACGGAAACACTTCTGCCGGCTACGTTGGAAAAAATCCTAAATTTAACCGACGTCTGGACCATTACCTCGTTCCTTCTGTCTTCTGTTATGAAATGAAAATCGGACACCAGCAATCTCATCAGCAATTCACTGACAGATCCGCAGCGAAACTCTAAAAATGCTGTCCATAAATAGACAGGCGTGAACTTTTCTGACAAATGGATTGTCATCACTCGTGCAACATTTCAGAAATGGAAATCTCTATCGCTGCCTTTCAGGTAGACGAGAAATGGTACAGACGCTGCGACTTTTGTCGAACGTTAATCAATTTTTAGTATAAATTTTCAACAGAAACATTGTAAAGGTAGCTGTACACCATAGTCGGCGTTCTACACAGTGTGCACTTGACACGAGGCACGGTCAATTACAACGGTACACAACGAATGCATTGGCTTCGACAGTGAGGGCGGCGTGGCGCGCGCACCTGCGTCTTTTGGAAGCGACGCTTCCCGGTGACAGCGGCGGCTGTTGAGGGGCGGGAGGCTGCGCCGGGGGCGGCTGCAGCTGATAGCCGGCGTAGGGCAGAGGCGGCAGAGGGGGCGGCACGGCCCCCGAGGCGGCGGCGGCTGCCGCGGCGGCAGCAGCTGCCGCGCTGTACGAGTACATGGCGCGCACACGCACTCGCACTCGCGTATCACTAACATACGATACGACACAGTCACGCGTTACGTCTCGCCGCCGACGCGGCCGCGCTCACACTGGGGAAGGGTCGGGCTGCTGCCCGAGGCGCGACGCCCGCAGCAACGCTGCCAACCTTCCGCAACAATACGCCACGCCGGCCACCCGCACGCCCGCCAACCTGACTCCGGCGTTGCTGCCAACTACACGAGCGGCCAGGAGGCGCGCTGTCGCTGCGCTGCGCTTGCAGTCGACTTCGTGAAGCCTCTAGCACCAAAGTAAAGCTTCTGTATTCTTGTGCGATTACTGACACATGGAAATTCCTCATCGCACCCCCCTCAGATTTAGTGGTAGGATGGCACAGTAGATGGCACTTCAAAAACTGAACACAGATCAAGTATGAAAACACGAATAAACTGTACCGAAATGTGGAAAAAGAAGCGATACCGAAACAGCGAACGGCCCAAGCTCAAGATGTGTCGCATCGAGCAAATCTGAAGAGCCGCGACGTCGTAGTTATGTGGTCACGGTGTTGGACAGTGAAGGGGGCCGTGTTCATATCTCCCTCGTGTCCCTTTTTTCTTTTTCTTTTTTGTTGACGTGTCTGTTCGCTGTATTTAAATTTGTGTCTGTGTCGTGGTGTACGTCCGTTTGCAGCAGCGAGGTGTAAGGAAGAGATCTCCAGATATACGTACCTCCAATTTGTTCTACATAAGAACCACAAGTTTTAAGTCTTGCGCTCCGTTGGGGATGTTTTGACTTGAATTCCTATGTTGTAACATCGGTCGCACCCGTTTATTTGCTATTCTCATTTCTGTGAGAGATCTACGTGGCATCTCATCTGCTCTCGCTATTCATCACATTTACTTGTGACGGTAACATATTCTTACCATATGGCTCATATTCTATAACCAGTGTGTAGTATAATTGCCAAGACTACAGAAGAGAACAGACAAGTCAATGGCCGGACAGGAAGTTCATAATTTCGTGGAGAGAGAGAGAGAGAGAGAGAGAGAGAGAGAGAGAGAGAGAGAGAAGGGGCATCAGTGAGACTTGAACACGGATGTCCCGCTTTGCAGTCCAACACCGTGAACCTAACGAAGTATGCGGCGCGGCGTAGTCGCGTGGTCTGCAGCACGATGACCTCAGCAGTTTGGTCCCATAGGAACTTACCACCACCCAACGAAGTATACGCTCAAAACTCACGTCTGTTCATTTCCCATTTCTGTTCTCTCTCTCTCTCTCTCTCTCTCTCTCTCTCTCTGTGTGTGTGTGTGTGTGTGTGTGTGTGTGTGTGTAAAAGAGAGAGAGAGAGAGAGAGAGAGAGAGAGAGAGAGAGAGAGAGAGAATTTATGGCCAAGCAAACTCACTATTCTCGATTTTATGCACATATCTGAGCGCTTAAATTAATCAACAATTACTGCCCAAAAGCAGCTTTCAACCTTTTTATATCTTTGCTGCAGCCTTGGAAGAGGACTCCAAATCATGAAACTACAAGGAAGAAGGAGTAAGCATAAACTGATCTTACTTGAACCACCTTCGATATGTGGGTGACAACATTGTTTTGTTTGCTTCGAATCCAAGCGAACTTCAGCAAAAAGTTTAGTAACTGAACAAAGCAAAGTAGGCCCACGGATTAATTACAATTAAGATTAAATAATTTATAATCAGTATCCCGACAGAAAATAGCATAAGATTAATGACGAAGTCACAGAAACAGTTGACAACTTTTCATAGTTAGGACAACTGAAAACAACAAGCGGGCGAGCACTTCATAACTGAAAACAACAAGCGGGCGAGCAGTTCATAAAGGAACAACCAAGACAAACGTGTATATGAGATGCTGAAGATCGTAATATACGGCTAAGTCTGAAAGAGGGGTATATCCAGCAGTGGATTATAAACGGATTAGGATGATGATGATTCTCAGTATGATTCTTTCTGGTGGCGGGAAGGCAAATGATTTGTGGTTACTTGAATGATATCAGTTTGCTGTACTGGCTGTTATTGTTAGGATTAAACCAACCTCTCATACTGTTCACTATACGCAGTTTCGGCTGTGTTGCCATTCTCAAGTGTAGAGTATCGCCTGTCACCCGCACAAACGAGGATTACAATCGGCGTACTTGTCTACGTCACACAGTTTAGAAGCAGTATGTGAATGGCTAGACTTTCGAATGCTAGACACGTACAAGGTGCTACAAAAACAATTGTTGCACAGTGCAGTCACAAGTGTGGCAACTTATTATTCCAGAAATTTATCATAGCTGCGGACAAAGTCGCTTTGTGGCTTCTTTCCACTGTACGACAATGCTAACATTTTGCATAACTAAAAGAGTAAAAATTACACGAACAACCATTTGAGATAGTCTATCAAAATCGTCGTTTAAATATATGTGTATACCGAAATAGGATAAACTCATTCGTTTTATCGCTGATACAAATATCACAATCTGATTTTCGTAATTTTTTCCACGAATTTACGCAAATACAAACGTCTGAATAAATTTGTTTTCGTCATCATCCCTAAAACTGGTTCGATGTTCTCCCTCTTATATTTCGGTATAACAGCCGCATCTCGCCTATTGTATTCATATCTAGAGCTGTCCCTAACAGTCTTGCCATCTACCTTCAACTGAACTATTTTCCGAGTGAGTTTTCTCCTCTACTATCAATTAAACTATTGTTTTCAGCAACAATTCATGTCCTAATGCGTGTCCGGCATTCTACCTCTCCGTTTCATTAAGTTTATTACCGTAATGCGTGTCCAGGCATTCTATGGTACCTCTTCGTTTCATTAAGTTTATTACTCGTTGTACAGCGTCTTCATAATTTACTCGATCAATCATGATCTTCAACAGTCTCATGGTCAAAGGTTTCTTGTGGTTTAATTTCTGTCATCCCCTATTGACGCCCATGCAGGTCTGTGATCCAATCCAAATTTCTCATGAAGTCTTTTTCAAGTATGAGGTTTTATGCTTCATTGGCCCACGGGCATCGCGTCGGATAACGTTGTGGAAGCTGCACGTTATTTCAACGAGACTGACGCTCGTCATCTTCAGGCGCTTCCTAACGTGTTGCTGCAATGGCTCATCAATATATACGCTGATGCGCTAGAAAAGCGCAGGCGCCAAGGGGTGGAGCTATAGCGTCATCGTAGACGAATCACAGAGCAAGGAGACATCCAGTGCCCCTGCCGGAGAAACGAGTCCGGTCTTCGCATTCGCGGCGCGAGAAAAACGCGGCCGTAAATACCAGCCCAGCGTGCGCGCGGGTAGTGTGTTGGCACCCAGTTTAAGTTTGCGGACTCAGATTCTCCGCCTGTGTTGACTCGGATTCGTTCGTCTGCGGCCGGCGATGCCTTAGTACCGCCAATGCTGGTTCCCATGCCTTGCTGAGGAGAAATCCGGTGGTTCTATTGGTTCAAAAATGGTTCAAATGGCTCTGAGCACTATGGGACTCAACTGCTGAGGTCATTAGTCCCCGAGAACTTAGAACTAGTTAAACCTAACTAACCTAAGGACATCACAAACATCCATGCCCGAGGCAGGATTCGAATCTGCGACCGTAGCGGTCTTGCGGTTCCAGACTGCAGCGCCTTTAACCGCACGGCCACTTCGGCCGGCGTTCTATTGGTTCTTATACGTATTTCGACTGCTTCTTTAACGAAGGAGTCCCAGTACGTGGAAGCGGACAAAAGGATCTTTGTCTCTCCGTACTTCACGCCGTGTCGCGTGTCAAGAAAAGTGTTCAGCCACAGCAGACTTTTCTGGCTGATACAGACTGGTATGACGACTATGTTCAGGGATCTATCCTTAACAGCGCGACACGTCTGGCCAATGTATCATTTCCCACACGGACAAGGGATTTTATATATCACTAGTCTCCTTAGATTTAGGTTGTCTGTAACGGAATCCAGCATAGTTTGCACTCGCGCTGGAGGGTGGAAGACAAATTTTATTTTATGTTTTCTGAACAGCCTGCCAATCTTAAAGGACACACTGCCAACATACGGTAGAAAAACAATCCTTGTGAAGTTCTCCGTTACTTCTAGCTCTTCTTGAGCTTTAGTGCGTGCAAGTTTAAATCCGTTACGAATCTTTTTATCAGAGTACCCGTTTTGTACATATACAGAGCGAAGATGGCTAAGCTCTGCTGATAAGCTCCCTGCATCTGATATAATTCTAGCTCTACGAACGAGAGTCCGTAACATGCCACTGCGTTGAGATGGGCGACGGTAGCTCGTAGATATAGGTCAGCATGAGTCGGTTTACGAACACATTACGACCCAAAAACATTCTTTTCTGCGCACCAATTCCATGGTGAACAAATGCTTGGATGGAGGGAGGTAAGGTGTTTCCAAAATCCAGGAAGCGCGCTGCTCCGTGTGGTCAAACTACAACAGTGTGTCGTCCACATATCTCCAGAAATGTTTAGGTTTCAACATGGCTGACTGAAGTGCTTTCTTGCCGGCAGTAGTGGCTGAGCGGTTCTAGGCGCTACAGTGTGGAACCGCGCGACCGCTACGGTCGCAGGTTCGAATCCTGCCTCGGGTATGGATGTGTGTGATGTCCTTAGGTTAGCTAGGTTTAAGTAGTTCTAAGTTCTAGGGGACTGATGACCTCAGAAGTTAAGTCCCTTAGTGCTCAGAGCCATTTGAACCATTTTTTTAAGTGCTTTTTCCTCGAAGTCTTCGTAAAAAGGTTAGCTACAATGGGAAACAAAGGCCTATCCATAGCGACACCGTCAGTCTGCTCAAAATATTGTTCGCTAAATCAAAATTGAGGTAAGCACATGTTTCAATTGATGTAAGATATCCTCCTCCAACTTAGTTCCCATAAGTTGTAATGAATCCACCAAAGGAACTCACTAATACGCCAGCTGATACGAGACGCAAAGTCGTTTTTCTATAAAATCTTCCGGTTTCGAATGTGATGTTCACATTTTCCTACCAGTGAGCTTAGAAGAGAAGCCAGATGATTTGCTCCGATACTGTTCACGATGGGACGAAGTGGATCCCCTTCCTTATGGATCTTAGGCAGCCCATAAAGTCGTGATGGAACTGGCGCTTATATTCTTAAGTTCTTTTTAAGAAGTTCAGCAAACTGGTTGGATTTGAGGAGCGCGGATGACTTCCGTTGTATTGCGTCAGTTGGATCCTTCTGGAGACGACGATACGCTAAGTCCTGCAGTAAATCCTTCATCCTGCCGAAATTAGGGAAACGCTATTATTCTCTTGCCTGCAGCATCTTATTTCTACGATGAAGTTATAACTCCACTCCTTGCGCCTGCGGTTTTCTAGCGAGTCAGCGTATATATTGGCGAGCCATTGCACTAAGCACCTGAAGATAAGGAGCAGCTGTCTAGTTGAAATATTGTGCAGCTTCCACAACATTATCCGACGCGACGCCCGTGAACCAATGAAGCAGTTACTACATCCGGAAAGACTCAAACAGCAAACGAAGTTTCATATTTTTAAATGTTCTGTTTACAGGAAGACATTTTTCCTTGTTCAGTTCTTGCTTTTAGACCTTTTTTGCATCTTCATTTTTTAAAGAATCTTTTCTACTTATGAGATAGCAAAATTCGTCCACCTCTTCAAGAGATTATTGTCCTAGTACAACTGTTAACCACACAACATGGGCATATTACAGCTATCAGCTAGCACTCGACCCGTTCCACCCCACCCAAATCAGTTCCTGTTCATTTCGATCGACCACTGCTGTGTCATCAACGAACTGTGTGACTGATTTTTTTGTCCATGACAAACGAGTTCCACATAGAGACAGTCCTTTACATCTCTCAAGACCTCTTCTATATACAAATCAAATAGCAGTATTAACACACGGCAATCGTGTCTCTCACTTCTCCTGAGTCTGGCCTCTTTATTATTCTATCAATGCTAATTACTCCAGCCTGCTTCGCGTTTGTGTAGTTGATATCTCGATGCCAAAGGATGCAAAAAATTTGATTCCATTCTACGCTATCACCTGCCTTTTCCAAATATACGAGCGCTATTCTCGTTTTTTTTTTTTTTCTTCCAAAATCTGACGTCTGCTATTAACCGCAGTGTGTTTTGCAGAATTGTCGGCTGTCTCCGGTTACGTAGTTATTCCTTCGCGATACCGAACAATCTCCCTGCCATTTTTAGGTGGTCCCTGATGACTGCCGCTCAGCCGGTCATCAGGGTCCAATCGAAGATCGTAACGGGTCTGCTTGCAGAAGTATCGAGGAGGAGCCGCATCGTGACACGGGCGGACACTCAAGAATTCTGAAAGTTAGAAATACGAAAGTGGAGAAAACATAATAGATCTTTTAAAACAAAACTGTTCCTCTCCTAATCTGCTTTCCATTTTACCTACCATCCTTCGATAAAATACTCCTGCAATGCTAAACCGATTGTGCGATAATTTTCGCACCCAGCCGAAAATTTAATAGTCATGAGTGACTGGAATTCGTCAGTAGGAAAAGGGAGAGAAGGAAACATAGTAGGTGAATATGGATTGGGGGGAAGAAATGAAAGAGGAAGCCGCCTTGTAGAATTTTGCACAGAGCATAACTTAATCATAGCTAACACTTGGTTCAAGAATCATAAAAGAAGGTTGTATACCTGGAAGAATCCTGGAGATACTAAAAGGTATCAGATAGATTATATAATGGTAAGACAGAGATTTAGGAACCAGGTTTTAAACTGTAAGACATTTCCAGGGGCAGATGTGGATTCTGACCACAATCTATTGGTTATGAACTGCAGATTGAAACTGAAGAAACTGCAAAAAGGTGGGAATTTAAACTGAATTTAAACTGAAAGAACCAGAGGTTGTAGAGAGTTTGAGGGAGAGCATAAGGAAACAATTGACAGGAATGGGGGAAAGAAATACAGCAGAAGAAGAATGGGTAGCTCTGAGGGATGAAGTAGTGAAGGCAGCAGAGGATCAAGTACGTAAAAAGACGAGGGCTAATAGAAATCCTTGGGTAACAGAAGAAATATTGAATTTAATTGATGAAAGGAGAAAATATAAAAATGCAGTAAATGAAGCAGGCAAAAAGGAATACAAACGTCTCAAAAATGAGATCGACAGGAAGTGCAAAATGGCCAAGTAGGGATGGCTAGAGGACAAATGTAAGGATGTAGAGGCTTGTCTCACTAGGGGTAAGATAGATACTGCCTACAGGAAAATTAAAGAGACCTTTGGAGAGAAGAGAACCACTTGTATGACTATCAAGAGCTCAGATGGCAACCCAGTTCCAAGCAAAGAAGGGAAGGCAGAAAGATGGAAGGAGCATATAGAGGGTTTATACAAGGGCGATTTACTTGAGGACAATATTATGGAAATGGAAGAGGATGTAGATGAAGACGAAATGGGAGATAAGATACTGTGTGAAGAGTTTGACAGAGCACTGAAAGACCTGAGTCGAAACAAGGCCCCGGGAATAGACAACATTCCATTAGAACTAATGATGGCCTTGGGAGAGCCAGTCATGACAAAACTCTACCATCTGGTGAGCAAGATGTATGAAACAGGCGAAATACCCTCAGACTTCAAGAAGAATATAATAATTCCAATCCCAAAGAAAGCAGGTGTTGACAGATGTGAAAATAACCGAACTATCTGTTTAATAAGTCACAGCTGCAAAATACTAACGCGAATTCTTTACAGACGAATGGAAAAACTGGTAGAAGCGGACCTCGGGGAAGATCAGTTTGGATTCCGTAGAAATGTTGGAACACGTGAGGCAATACTAACCTTACGACATATCTTAGAAGAAAGATTAAGAAAAGGCAAACCTACGTTTCTAGCATTTGTAGACTTAGAGAAAGCTCTTGACAATGTTAACTGGAATACTCTCTTTCAAATTCTGAAGGTGGCAGGGGTAAAATACAGGGAGCGAAAGGCTATTTACAATTTGTACAGAAACCAGTTATAAGAGTCGAGGGGCATGAAAGGGAAGCAGTGGTTGGGAAAGGAGTGAGACAGGGTTGTAGTCTATCCCCGATGTTGTTCAATCTGTATATTGAGCAAGCAGTAAAGGAAACAAAAGAAAAATTCGGAGTAGGTATTAAAATTCACGGAGAAGAAGTAAAAACTTTGAGGTTCGCCGATGACATTGTAATTCTGTCTGAGACAGCAAAGGACTTGGAAGAGCAGTTGAACGGAATGGACAGTGTCTTGAAAGGAGGATATAAGATGAACATCAACAAAAGCAAAACAAGGATAATGGAATGTAGTCAAATTAAATCGGGTGATGCTGAGGGAATTAGATTAGGAAATGAAACACTTAAAGTAGTAGAGGAATTTTGCTACTTAGGGAGTAAAATAACTGATGATGGTCGAAGTAGAGAGGATATAAAATGTAGACTGGCAATGGCAAGGAAATCGTTTCTGAAGAAGAGAAATTTGTTAACATCGAGTATAGATTTAAGTGTCAGGAAGTCGTTTCTGAAAATATTTGTATGGAGTGTAGCCATGTATGGAAGTGAAACATGGACGATAACTAGTTTGGACAAGAAGAGAATAGAAGCTTTCGAAATGTGGTGCTACAGAAGAATGCTGAAGATAAGGTGGGTAGATCACGTAACTAATGAGGAGGTATTGAATAGGATTGGGGAGAAGAGAAGTTTGTGGCACAACTTGATTAGAAGAAGGAATCGGTTGGTAGGACATGTTTTGAGGCTTCAAGGGATCACAAATTTAGCATTGGAGGGCAGCGTGGAGGGTAAAAATCGTAGAGGGAGACCAAGAGATGAATACACTAAGCAGATTCAGAAGGATGTAGGTTGCAGTAGGTACTGGGAGATGAAGAAGCTTGCACAGGATAGAGTAGCATGGAGAGCTGCATCAAACCAGTCTCAGGACTGAAGACCACAACAACAACACAGCCGCTTTTACTTTCAACACCGAGCGAAGCGGCTCAGTGGTTAGTACCTCGGACTCGCATTCTGGAGGACTACGTTTCAAACCAGACTTTCTCTTCATGGACGATACCCATCAGCATCGAGCTGCTCTGTTGAATGAATTTAGAGAAAGTGAAGATATACACCGCATGGTCTCATCAGCGAGGATCACGTGTTGGAGTTTTATGGGAAGTAATTATAACCGGACCATTTAAAGACCATTTAAAGACGGCCGTACGACTCGTTCTCAGAAAAGAGATCGATTGTCAACAGAGTTCGTGAAGCTTCTCACTGTGAAGCATATGAGTAGGCTAGAGATAAGCATATCTTTAATTTCTATTTTTACATGGACGTTCGGTTGTAGAACTTCTTTAATTACATGTTTATTCTTCATATGTCCCATGGTTAAACTATAACTGGTTATATAATCTCCCCACCATTCTTTTTACAAAACTCTACTTTCATTTCTTGATTATGCCTGACTTTTTGACATTAGCGTAAGATGATATAGTCCTTTCATGTTGTGACTCATCAAAAAAGACAATATGTTGCTGATCGGCGCGGGACCGTTTCATTAACTTTGAGAGATGCTGGAAGATGATTTCACTCAACGAATTCACTCATCAGGTAAAGGACACAATAAGAACAGTACCAAGAACCCTCAAACACACATCTCTTGAGAGGCTACCAGTGTTAGTCTATGTGCATTCTCCTGAACTTTGAAGGATAACAAGACATGCGAAAAAACTGGTAAAATACAATGCAAATTTGCATTCAACTACACATCGGAGCCGTAATCCACAGAGGCAAGGGAAATTCAAGTCTCGACCCTACTCGCGGCCATTGGGCAATAATACTGTGGATTAATCACTCAATGCAACCTGACTGAAACTTAGAGAGACGAAATGGCTGCCTATGCCCTATCAGCAGCACTAACCTCCTTTCATCGTAGTCAAGACTCTGGTCAAGAAGGTGCCAGGTGAGATTAATTGGGAGAGTCCTTAGAAAATGTAGTCCATCAACAAAGGAGGTGGCTTACAAAACACTCGTTCGGCCTATACTTGAGTATTGCTCATCAGTGAGGGATCCCTACCAGGTTGGGTTGACAGAGGAGATAGAGAAGATCCAAAGAAGAGCGGCGCCTTTCGTCACAGGGTTATTTGGTAAGCGTGATAGCGTTACGGAGATGCTTAGCAAACTCAAGTGGCAGACTCTGCAAGAGAGGCGCTCTGCATCGCGGTGTAGCTTGCTCGCCAGGTTTCGAGAGGGTGCGTTTCTGGATGAGGTATCGAATATATTGCTTCCCCCTACTTATACATCCCAAGGAGATCACGAATGTAAAATTAGAGAGATTAGAGCGCGCACGGTGGCTTTCCGGCAGTCGTTCTCCACGCGAACCATGCGCGAGTGGAACAGGAAAGGGAGGTAATGACAGTGGCACGTAAAGTACCCTTCGCCACACACCGTTGGGTGGCTTGCGGAGTATAAATGTAAATGTAGATGTAGATATTGCCGTCGCTGGAGCCAATTCAGATTAAACACAGGCAGCTTAAGTTCTGGCTTCACACAAACTGTGGTGCTTCATAAAGTAACACTGCAACGAACGTTATATAGAGGTTGGATATTAAAGTCTGGTCTGTAAATGCCATCTAATGATACACATATATATTGTGCACATCCTTTTGCTCGCGTTTGCTATCCCCTCCGTACCATACGGGGATATCACTTTCCGCGAGAAAATGCACAATATCGTGTACTTGTTTAATGTTAATGCAAACCTGCACCAGATTCATCCACGACAGCCGTATTTTGTCGTGTCTTGGGCATCCAGTAACTGCGTTGCTGTGCCTATCCTAATCTCTGCATCCTGTGATCTGCGGTTAGCAGATGTAAGCTAATGATAATCGGCTTTGGTCTACCAAAGCTTTGAAATTTTTTTAGGTGCGTGGCTGCTAGGTGCGTGGCTGCCCACGTGTGGCTGTGTAGTACTGACGGGGAGGGGAGGCTCTAAATGTGCTGAAGTGGCGAGTGATGTGCATCACTGCAATCCATCTACAAGCTTATCCACTGCTACAGTCGACAGTGATCCCTGTAATCCACAAGTTGTTTAAAATGGCGACTGAATCCGGTAGCAGCAGTTATGGCCACATATGAACCTGGAGATGGTGATGCGCGCATAACCTGATGTTGATACCGTTTCCACAGATGGAGTGTTCCATATTCGTCTAGCTCTGGGAACTTGTTCCTTTACAACCCTGTGCGAGACTGTCACTTAGACGGCAAGTACTACGTCTGGTGCCACCAATTTTGTACCACAGAGTCTACACCAGCCGTGTTCCTCCAACACATCTATTTTTAATTTAACCTCACATAAGTGTATTTTAAACAGTAATACGAAAAAAATGATACATGCAAAATAAAACGTATTTTCATTACTGGCCGAACTGCTTAATACATGCAAAGCATACACAAATGAGAGAAACAAGAACAACAATAAAAACATGTTGTTGAACATTACAAAACGGACTTGGCCAACATCAGCCACACTAGCTGCTACATATAGAAAAGTAAGTTTTACACACTCGGTGTTCTGCAGCTTATATGTATTGGAAGAACACAATTTTCAATAAAATATCAGCTAAGACTGCATAATAATTTATTTTATTACTAATCAGTATCGAGCAAACGTCCAACCAATATTGGTCATATAAAACAATGTCTAAGATTTAATTTTTACAGTAAACTGAATATTACAATTGAAACTGTGAACCGAGAGTTACTGTGCAAGGATATAACGATCGTGTTCGTGAATAAAAAACAGGCTGCTATAATATTCTTTGAAGATGAATTTGCAATGCAAAGCTGCCAGTAGACCATTAGTCTCTGGGACATCTATGCAATTATGTTAACAGTGGTATTAAGATGCTTCTTTACACCCAGAGTAGAGTGCTGACGTTGCAAAGCACGACCTCCACTTTGGCAATCTGATCCAGAAGCGTTCTCCGTTCTTTCACCAATACATGACAGACTTTGGATGAATTTTCCGGGTTGTCATAGCTGGTTCACGCCGGTTGCACAGCGTGTCCCAAACCTTTAGATCAAAATTATGCAGATGGTATAGAACACTAAATTGAGAATTTGAGATAATGATCAAAATAAATACTTAATTTTTCATAGCTATAACCAATCTCCAACTAATAGCAATAATGTAAGCTGATAGCAACTGTTCAATGCATGTACCTGCTTCGAGATGACTGGGTGTTTGGGCTGTCCTCATCATTTCATCATCATTCATGAAACTGGCAAGACTGGACTGAGCAAAGGTTGAGAATTTGTACGGGCGCTGATAACCGCGCAGTTGAGCGCCCCACAAACCAAACATCATCATCATCATCATCATCATCACCAATGCATGCATTACAAATGCACATACAATTTTGCGGCTTCTGACAAATATCATTATAGTCTGTTGTATAATGGGGCAGATAACTAAGACCCTTTCAATTACTTCCCATTCAGTTTCTACTGGGGTTTCGTATAATGATTCCATGTAACCCCACGGAGAAAAATAATCTACATCTTTGTCCCCAGCGATGAATGTTTGATGTGATCCGCAAAGATTATCTGCAATCTGTTTCCTGCTTCATTAGCTTAGTAGAAATATGTTTCTTGACATTCCTTTTAACACACATAGTACTGTACCATAACAGCCTTATGATATGCCATTCCATGCAAGGTTAACGGAGTCGAAACTGTCGAGCTTGTAAATTTATAAATAAACTTACCCACTTCACATTCACTACAGATCAAAAATTTCGATCAGCTACTACAACTATGGATTTGTGATTAAATCAGGAATTTCGTTTTGAATACTGTTCCAATAATAAAACAATAGAAACGTGTAAAGACTAAGCACCTCTGTTCTGTGTTTGACTGATTGCTCACTTAGAACGGCGCTGATGAGTATCCAAAACACCGACATGCCGTTACATAAGACGGTGCCGTTTGAATAGGTCTCATTCCTTCAGCTGCCTGTTTAGCAATCAGTTTGCATTACTTTACAGTACAATGTGTGCATCTAGCGGTATGTTAGTATACCTAATCAAATTCATACCATATTACCTCCTGGACCATATTACCTCCTAACAGGGCAAAAGCAGAAGACTGGAATTGGAACACGGGCCTTAATTGTAACTCTGGATCATGAAGGCTGTTCTAGTACGACAATAGCAACAAAAGTTGGACAGCCCAATCTATAATCGTCTATACATTGTAGCTGTTCAGGCAAACTGGTGCCAATGCAAATGTCTCGCGATCTGCAAGACCTCGAGTAACATCGGACAGGGAATATCAGTTTATATGTGTACAGAGTAAACTTCAAAGGGCTCGCATTGCACATGAAATTTGTTACGAAGTAAACAGTATGCGAGCAGATCCAACAGTGCGTCTCAACAGTGCACCGTCGTCTTCGTGAACACGGTTTAAAGGGGTGTACAGCGACCAAAATCTTTATTACACAAACAAAATAAGTTGAAAAGTTGCGGTTAGCGCAGTAACATAAGAATTAGAGCGTGCAGCAATGGTCGAAAGTGTTATTCACGGATGAATCTAAGTTTCAGGTACTTGGAAGCCATCGTTGAATGTTTCTTCGTACGAGGGTCGGTCAAAAAGTAATGCCTCCCATTTTTTTTCTACTTAAAGAAATTAAGTTAAGTGAAAAATTTGAATTTGGCGCCATTCCTCAAACCTTCTTCTGCAATCCACTGTAGTAGTAACTTTCTGTGTCAACAGGTGGCAGCACAGCAGAAGTTTGTAAGATGGCCGACATCGATGTTCGTTTGAGACAGCGTTGTGTGATTGAATTCTTGAATGCAGAAGGTGAAACGCCCATACGCATTCATGAAAGACTGAAGAAGGTGTATTGTGTTGTGACAGTGGATGTCAGCACTGTTAGACGATGGGTTCGTCGTTGTAAGGAAGCTGAAGGGCAAACACCGTTGACTGACGAAAAGCGGAGCGGCAGGCCGGTGAGTGCAGTGACTCCACACAACATTCAGCATGTTGATGACATCATTCGTGGTGACCGTCGGGTGACTGCAGATGAAGTGTGTCGCATTATTTCTCTTAGCAAAGGCAGTGTGATCACGATTATTAAACAATTGGGGTACTCAAAAGTTTGTGCACGGTGGGTTCCAAGAATGTTAACCGATCAGAATAAAGAGGCAAGGAAGACAATAGCCTCCCAACACTTGCAGCGCTTCCGTTTGGAGGGAGATGAGTTTCTGAAAAAAATTGTGACCGGGGACGAAACATGGGTGCATTTTTTTGAACCCGAATCAAAGAGGCAGTCAATGGAGTGGCGTCACACAAGCTCGCCGAGGAAGAAAAAATTCAAAACTGTGCGATCGGCAGGGAAAGTTATGGCAACAGTTTTCTGGGATACAGAGGGTGTGATTCTGGTTGATTTTTTGGAGCAGGGATGCACAATAAATTCTGTTCAATACGTCACAACCCTCAACAAACTTAAAGCACGTCTTCAGCGAGTTCGCCCAACAAAATCAATGGCAGATGTTCTTCTTTTGCATGACAATGCAAGACCACACACCAGTCGTCACACCTCTGACGAGATTGTCAAAATTGGATGGGAAGTTTTGCCTCATCCCCCATACAGCCCTGACCTGGCACCATCAGACTTCCATCTGTTCGGGCCACTAAAAGAAGCTCATCGTGGGATTCATTTTGAAGATGAGGAGGCCGTCAAAACATCCGTGCGTCAATGGCTTAGGAAGCAGAGCTGTGATTTTTACCGTGCTGGGATACGTGCCCTTGTTCAAAGATGGACCAAAACTGTAGAGATGGGCGGAGATTACATTGAAAAATGACAAAATGATCCTCAATGTTGTGGTTTTCAACCTATGTAATTGCATTTAAATTTCCTGACAATGAAACGTAGAAAAAAAAATAGGAGGCATTACTTTTTGACTGACCCTCGTAGAATTCGTGGAAAACATATGAAGCGTCAGTGTGTGACGCGACGCCTATGCCAAAGCATGGTGGATGGTCGGTCATAAGGTGAGCAATATTTTTTCCGGGTGATAAAAGCTGAATTGAATAATCGAGATTCTGCCTCCCAAATTGGGTTAAGTCCTGAAGTTTTACCAGGAATGAGATGCCTTGGAAAATGTGATGCCTGTGAACATCACATGTTTGTTATGTTCTCGTATCAGTTGCAATTTTAGGGTAACTTCTATCTCAAGCCAGAAGTGACCACGCAAAACTATATTTCTCCCTAAGATTAGGGACATCAATGCACACCTTTTTTTAGCAACAGCAGCTTTCAGAAGAAGACTGAAACATGACCTTCCCCCCCCCCCCCCCCCCAATAAAGTCGATCAAAGAATGCGAGCATGTTCCATTATGGAACCACCATAAGCTGTGTCCTGTGGAAAAATTGGGTCCATGGCTTCGTGGGGTCAGCACCTCACTCGAATCCTACTATAAGTTCTTACCATCTGACCAAGCCACGGTTTTTCAGTCGTCTATGATCGAAATGATACGGGCACGAGCCCAGGAGTGGCGCTGTTGGCAATGTCGTGCTGTTAGTAAAGCCACTCACTTCGGTCGTCTGTTGCCATAGTCCGTTAACGCCAAATTTCGCCGTACTGTCCTAACGGATACGTTCGTCATATGTCCCACGTTGATTTCTGCGGTTATTTCACGCAGTGTTGCTTGTCTGTTAGCACTGACAACAAACGCCACTGCTCTCTGTCGTTAAGTGAAGGCCGTCGGCCACTGCGTTGTCCGTGGTGAAAGGTAATGCCCGAAATTTGGTATTCTCGGCACACTCTTGACACTATGGATCTCGGAATACTGAATTCCCAAACGATTTCCGGAATGGAAATCTAGAGTAACCTCCCGATTGAATGTTTCCAACTACCATTGTTCGAAGTCTGTTAATTCCCGTCGTGCGACCACGATTACGTCGGAAACGTTTTCAAATAAATCACATGAGTTCAAATGACAGATCCGCCAATGCACTGGCCTTTTATACCTTGCATACGCGAACTACAGCCATCTTTATCTGGCAAAACTGTGCACATGCTAAACATGTAGATACAGCCCCGAAAGAGACAGGATGCATTGTAACAGGCTGCTTACGACCTGCTCCTGTCAATAAGCTGTACCAAATTATGGTTATAGCACCGCCACGCATTCTAAGGCAAGCTGCAACAGAAGTGGAGAAGAAGAAACAAGAAATCGACCCTAGACATCCTTTGTTCGGACATGACCCTCAACAGCCAAGACTGAGGTAAAGAAAAAGCTTCCTACACAAAACTGTGGCAATTCGTTCACCTTCCAGAACTCGCAGAGAGGAGCTTTGGGGAGACTCCCTGGTTGAAGACAATCACGTAACGGTCAAGGAGGAAATAGCCGAAGGATCACATCTGTCATACGTGACTTGGAAGACTTTGAACAGACTGCGAGTTGGGGTGTCAAGGTGCAAAGCCAACCTCAGGAAGTGGGGCTTCAGTAACGAGGAGGAAACTTGTCCGTGTGGTGACGTACAGGACGAACAACATCTGCTAGTCTGCAAGAACCTACCGGCTGCATGCACTATCTGTGATCTTGCTGCAGCCAGAGAAACTTCTGTGGTAACCGCCGAATACTGTGTCCGTCAAAAAATGTAATCATCTTGCTGCTTGTTTATCTGCTGCTTGTTTGTACACATTTTTGAATCTGTGTCATAAATACTACTGTATATATTTAATTTTGCAAATTTGTTATGTGAATCAATACTTATCAGTTTTTGTAATTATTTTATGCCCTGGACTCTAAAAATAAATAAATAAAATCTGCGCATATCGCTACCCAATGACTTTTGTCATCTTGGTGAGTACTGGTGTACAATAGGAAATGTCGCAGCAAGAGAGGTGAGAAAGCTGCAAGATCGCAGGCTGTTGACAAGTGTGCCAGCTCGCGCGCCGCCGTCAGTCACTTTCGCAGCTCGGAACGGCGGGGCGCGATGTCGCAAGCGAAGGCGACGCATCGTCGGGCGGTGGGCCAGCGGCGGACAGAACGGAACGGAGCAGACCTGCCGCGGCCGGCCAATTGCGCAAGAGAGGCGCCGTGTGGCGCGCCGCGGCGCGGCGCAGGCGCGAGCTTGCCCAACGGCCGCCGCGAGCTGGACTCTGCGCTGGCTGTGACTCACGTGGCGGCCCGCCAGCGAGCCTCGAGAGACGTCACATTACAGTATGCGCTGGGGCCTTATAATCCTCTCACATTTTGCTGCACTCGTGTTCCAAAGACCCTAGTCTACTGGTATGCTGCTTTGAGGCAACAGCGCACTGAAGATTTATTACTAACCTGTCATCCTTATAAGTAAATTTCAGTAATGACTGGAGTTGTAAAACAATTGCGTATCATAAGTAAACGTACACTAAGGTAGTTTTTCCTAGTAGCCTTGGTCAGTTAAGGTCGTACACGCGTTTTCTGTACGTTAGTTGTGTTGTATGCCTGTCGGGCGTACCCCATAACGATCGCTTTCTTTATCTACGCGATCAATGTCTTACTAGGTTCCGCTAGAAACCGGAAACGATGAACTGTCTAGGAGTTGAGTGGTTTATAAAGCGTATATAAAGGGCCATGCAACCTACGGAACATTTTTGTTTTACATGGCTGTCGTCCAGTCTGTTACGTATAGATAAACAGTGTTTCTACATCTACATCCATACTCCGCAAGCCACCTGACGGTGTGTGGCGGAGGGTACCTTGAGTACCTCTATCGCTTCCCCTTCTATTCCAGTCTCGTACTGTTCGTGGAAAGAAAGATTGTCCTCATGATCTCTTCGCGAGATATACGTAGGAGGGGGCAATATACTGCTTGACTCCTCGGCGAAGGTATGTTCTCGAAACTTCAATAAAAGCCCGTACCGAGCTACTGAGCGTCTCTCTTGCAGGGTCTTCCACTGGAGTTTATCTATCATCTCCGTAACGCTTTCGCGATTACTAAATGATCCTGTAACGAAGCGCGCTGCTCTCCGTTGGATCTTCTCTATCTCTTCTATAAACCCTATCTGGTACGGATCCCACACCAGTGAGCAGTATTCAAGCAGTGGGCCAACAACCTACTTCCTTTGTTTTTGGATTGCATTTGCTTAGGATTCTTCCAATGAATCTGCTTTACTGACGATTAATTTTATATGGCCATTCCATTTTAAATCACTCCTAATGCGTACTCCCAGATAATTTATGGAATTAACTGCTTCCAGTTGCTGACCTGCTATACTGTAGCTAAATGATAAAGGATCTTTATTTGCTGTCCGGTGTGGCCGTGCGGTTCTAGGCGCTTCAGTTTGGAACCGCGTGACCGCTACGGTCGCAGGTTCGAATCCTGCCTCGGGCATGGATGTGTGTGATGTCCTTAGGTTAGTTAGGTTTAAGTAGTTCTAAGTTCTAGGGGACTGATGACCTCAGATGTTGAGTCCCATAGTGCCCAGAACCATTTGAACCATTTTTTTATCTTTCTTTTTATGTACTCGCAACACATTACTCTTATCCACATTGAGATTCAATTGCCATTCCCTGCACCATGCGACAATACGTTGCAGGTCCTCCTGCATTTCAGTACAATTTTCCATTGTTACAACCTCTCCATATACTACTGCATCATCCGCAAAAAGCCTCAGTGAACTTCCGATGTTATCCACAAGGTCCTTTATATGTATTGTGAATAGCAACGGTCCTACGACACTCCCCTCCGGCACACCTGAAATCACTCTTCCTTCACAAGACTTCTCTCCATTGAGAATGACATGCTGCGTTCTGTTATCTAGGAACTCTTCAATCCAATCACACAATTGGTCTGATAGTCCATATGCTCTTACTTTGTTCATTAAACGACTGTGGGGAACTGTATCAAACGCCTTGCGGAAGTCAAGAAACACGGCATCTACCTGGGAACCCGTTTCTATGGCCCTCTGAGTCTCATGGACGAATAGCGCGAGCTGGGTTTCACACGATCGTCTTTTTCGAAACCCATGCTGATTCCTACAGAGTAGATTTCTGGTCTCCAGAAAAGTCATTATACTCGAACATAATACGTGTTGCAAAATTCTACAACTGATCGACGTTAGAGATATAGGTCAATAGTTCTGCACATCTGTTCGATGTCCCTTCTTGAAAACGGGGATGACCTGAGCCCTTTACCAATCTTTTGGAACGCTACGCTCTTCTAGAGACCTACGGTACATTGCTGCAAGAAGGGGGCAAGTTCCTTCGCGTACTCTGTGTAAAATCGAACCAGCGGCCTTTCCTGTTTTGAGCGATTTTAATAGTTTTTTTCTATCCCTCTGTCATCTATTTCGATATCTACCATTTTGTCATCTGTGTGACAATCTAGAGAAGGAACTACAGTGCAGTCTTCCTCTGTGAAACAGCTTTGGAAAAAGACATTTAGTATTTCGGCCTTTAGTCTGTCATCCTCTGTTTCAGTACCATTTTGGTCACAGAGCGTCTGGACATTTTGTTTTGATCCACCTACCGCTTCGACATAAGACCAAAATTTCTTAGGATTTTCTGCAAAATCAGTACATAGAACTTTACTTTCGAATTTATTGAAAATTTTTGTTTGTCTGCAAGACTTTGGTTATGTTTATGTTTGCTGCGAAGTTCCCTTTGCTTCCGTAGCAGTTTTCCAACTCGGTTGTTGTACCACGGTGGCTCTTTTCCATCTCTTACAATCTTGCTTGGCACATACTCATCTAATGCATATTGTACGATGGTTTTGAATTTTGAACTTTGTTTATAGCAAAACTGAAATTATCAATGTTTAATTCAGGTTTTTTCGAAAATTGTTGATTTGTAACCTGAAACAGGAGGATGTTATAGTAAAAATAATACATAAAAAACTACAGATATATCACACTGCGTTGGAAAACGCGATTTTCTCAGAAAATAGGTAAAATATAAAAACCCAAAACAAAAATATGTCAAACATCGCTTCAATACTTCTTCGAACTTATATAAAACATGTTTGTAATTTATAAACAACTTTCGCATTTGTCAATAAGCTGTACTCGCACCACAAGTTAAGTCCTTGGGTTACGTAAAATCGGGGAAGTTACGCCATCAACCCATCTTTATTACTTATGAAATGCAATTTGTATTCCGTGAGGATATAAAGCACACAATGGACTAACACTGAACGATGTGTTGTCCTAATAACGTGCAAAACAAACAACGAACAAATAATAAACAAAGAGAAGTCGTTGGCTCCCAGTTTCCCTCTCACACATTAATTTATGTTTTTTTCCTACGAACGCTACCTTACTACCGGTTATCCTACCATTTACTACCGTAGATTTGGTACAGCGCAATCTCCAGTAATTATGCATCAACGATATAAGCCGCCGATAGATACTATTATAGCCATCGCATAAGACGGAAAACCCATACCTTCGTCGTAGTGAAGTGGATAAAGACGTGGATTACAGAGTCGAAGACAGTACGTTTGCATCCCGCTTTATGCAATTTTTTTTTTTTTTTCGTCTTAGCGTTTTTCGGACATGCTGAGACTTTCTTATGAATGTAATACGAGGGCGGTTCAGAAAGTAACCTCCGATTGGTCACAGTGCGGGTTGTGGGGGGAGTAGCGACGCCATCTGTACGTTCACGCACTCAACAGGTCAGTCGGCATCAAGCCGTGGTCGAGTGAACGTCGTACCTGCGCTAGTTTAGTTTTTGTGGCAGTTTGAAATGTGTGCTGCAATAGAAAACCCCGCCAAATGTGAAGTGCGTGCTGTCATAAGGTTTTTTACAACCAAAGGATATTCTGCAGCAGCTATTCATCGTGAGCTTTGTGCCGTGTACGGACCAAGAGTTATGAGTGAAGGAGTTGTCCGTGAATGGGTACGTTTATTTAAAAGTGGACGAGAAAACGTTCATGATGAAGAGAGGAGTGGTAGACCATCATTGGTGACTGACGAACTCGTTCAGACAGTTGATGCAAAAGTTCGTGAAAATCGACGTTTCTCAATGTCGGAGTTGTCTACTGGTTTTCCACAGATTTCTAAGACTCTCTTGTACGAGATAGTGACAGCAAGATTGGGTTACCGTAAGTTCTGTGCACGATGGGTGCCCAAAATTCTTACCGACCACCACAAAACTCAAAGAATGGCCTCTGCATTAGACTTTCTGTCACGTTATGAGGACGAAGGAGAACCATTGTTAAACAGAATCGTGACCGGTGACGAAACCTGGATTAAGTACGTGAACCCTGAGACAAAAGAACAATCAAAGATGTGGGCACATTCAAATTCGCCTACCAAACCAAGAAAAGCCTCGCAAGATTTTTCTGCCAGAAAACTGATGGCAACGGTGTTTTGGGATGCCAAAGGGGTGTTGTTGGTTGAATTCATGGAACGTGGTACGACCATTAATCAAGACGTGTACTGTGAAACAATAAAAAAGTTACGACGGGCTATACAGAACAAACGCCGTGGTATGCTGACTTCCGGTATCGTTTTTTTGCAAGATAACGCCCGTCCTCACTCTGCTCGCAGAACAACGGCCCTTCTTGAGTCCTTCAAGTGGGACGTTATCAACCATCCACCTTACAGCCCAGACCTGGCGCCAAGTGATTATCACCTCTTCATGCATTTGAAGAAATGGCTCGGGTCACAGCGGTTTGATGACGACGAAGAGCTCAAAGATGCGGTCACAGGCTGGCTCCAGGCACAAGCGGGTGATTTTTATGCAGAAGGAATTTCAAAGCTTGTGAAGAGATACGATAAGTGCCTCAATCGCTATGGAGACTATGTAGAAAAATAGTGCAAAGATGTAGTTGTAAGATGTATATATTAAAATATTTTTATTTAACTTGGTGTATTTTTTTAAATCAACCGGAGGTTACTTTCTGAACGGCCCTCGTATAAGTCTTTTCTGAAATATTTATGTTATTTTCATTTCAGTCTGATTAGAAAATGAAGGACGAAATAAATATTTGGTTGTTTCTTTCCCAATGCGTGGCGATTTCCCAGTCTATAGTTACGGAGGAACGTAGGACAGCTTAAAACTGCCGCGAGTGAAACAAGCAGCAACGAAATTCATATTCTTCCTGGCCATGATGTATCCGAAGTTACCGAAAATACTACGAGTACAGCAAAGACAATCTGCGGAAACATACTCCTCTTTGTCAGAGGAATGCATCAGACCCCAACGTCTTGTCAAATTACTGATGGCCACAGTCGCCAACTCCCAAGAATCAAGAATGTTGTTCTCGGGAACAAAGAGGAATCGGATACGCTTCCGAGAACCGCGAACTTTCCGAGTAGGATCTAGCAGCTCTGCCCTATCTGGCAGGACCACCGTACGATTCAACAAGCCGGCTGTACTTGTAAACTTCTCGGAAGTCTCTTATCTTATGCGCCTCTGTCCATAATGCGGTATTTCGTGTCAACAGGCACGCTTCTAAAGAAACTACAGGGAAATAACTAGAAGCGTTACAGTAATTTAAAATTCAGAAAGAAAAGTTTTTAGAGAGCGTTATAAATATGAACACTGGTTTCAACAGACACAATTTTTTGTAATTTACAGACGTATTTATTGCACAATGGACAGAAATCTAAGATAATACAGTATAACCATTTACAGCAGGTATGTACAGACCTGCTAGTATTGCGCGACGCAAGCCCTCACGGTGGCTACGCAAGAGCGAAAAAAAGATTCCTTATACATAATTAGCTCACATTTCCTTCACAAATATCGGTGTTATTTAACGAACATAATAACAACAACGTATTTTTACAGTAACATTATTTACTCAACCGAATTTGAAACATGACATTCTATTAGATTTCACAATCGCTTTGAAGTTTGGTTCAATTTTTGTCGAAGACAAGTGCAAAACTGCCTCTAAATTGTCGTTCGTCAAGTGGTTCCTATTTTTTGTTTTGTTAATGTTCACTGTGGAAAAAGTTTGATTACATATATAAGTTGATGCAAAGGGGTTATCGCATTTTAATACGTTATCTACCAATAACTAATAATTGTTTCCATCGATACAATGATAGAAATTCAACAGACTTGATTCGTCAAGGGTAATTCACAGTGTTCCATCATTTTGCATGCCGATAAGTTTTAGCTGCACTATTTTGGGCGCTTTCTCAGATAAACAGGCAAAAAAGTTGCTAAATAAATCGAGCAATGGCTTTATCTTGTGAAAATCATTAAGCGAGCGAGGTAGCACAGTGGTTAGCACACTGGACTCGCATTCGGGAAGACAACGGCTCAAACACACGTCCGACCATCCTGATTTAGGTTTTCCGTAATTTCCCTAAACTGCTTAACGCAAATGCCGGAATGGTCCCCTTGATAACAGTAAGGCTGATTTCCTTCCTCATCGTTCCCTAATACGAGTTTGTGCTTCGTCTCTAGTGACCTCGTTGTCGACGGGGTGTTAAACAGTAATCTCCTCCCCCCTCCACGTGAAAATTACTGAAACGGGCCTTGAAGGCTCATTGTATGTAACTTCAAAGTTGGCCTTCAACTGTTCTGACACTTCCTTGTAGTTAGTAAAATTGACATAACAGCTCGAATTCAGTCGAGTTTGAAACATGAATTTATACAGAAAAAACATAATAGGGGCATATAGTTGCGTTATGAGTTGACTTTAGCCTTGAAGCCTCCAATTTAAGGTATATAATTGCTTGGTAACGTCAGTCAGAAATGCTGAATCACCATTACCAATTCGTATTTTTTAACTCAGAGATAGGCTGTTTCTATTCTTTACTGAAATGAAAATTTCGGTTTCATGAATTAATTTCCGAAACAGCTCCTGCGTTTTATCGCAACTTAGCCGTCTTATTTCTGTGCAAAAAATCGAATCGCCGTATGCATTGCCAACATCTTAAGGGAAGTTTAAAACCAGTTGTGACCGAAACCATGAGGTTATTGGGAAATTAACTGTTAGAATCATAAATTTCATGGCAGGTTCAAAACCTATTTGCTTTGGTCACGAAGTCTTCTGCACGATTACACAGTGCACAAATGATTAACAAACAGTTTACAAGAATGTACGGTGAGTGGTGGGCAGCCGTCAGATCAGCGGCAGGCTGCTTGCGGCCCGTGGTCTGTGCCTCTTAGAATACACGTGAAATCTGCTGGAAGCACATAATTGTGATAACGTTTTTTCAGACAGAGAGTGGGTCAGTGACGGGCATGCTCTCATTGGATCCTTTTTTAATGTACACTCATCGCCATAAAAAAAGCTACATCCAGAAGGACCCAAACTGATTGGGTATGTTGCAGCTTTGCCAATGTTTGCTTTTGCACGATCGATTGCACATTTGGGAAGCGTGGGTAGTGCCGTGAATTTCTGTCCACCGGTTGATATAAGAAGGCTCCAGCATGACAGCGAGCACAGTCAGCGGCTAGAGTGTCATCTGAATGAGCAATATGCACAGGCGACACCTTTGACAGCGGGCGTCCCAGCTAGACGAGTTCAGGGGGGTGGCGCGGGTGGGGCATTGTGGAACTGTGGGAGGCTGGGTACTGTCTGCGTTTTTTTGGTTATTGTGCGTTTGTTTATATTAAACCTAGTAGTGTACACTAGGCTCACGCTGACCCTCAATTGAATAAATTGCCAGAAGACAAATATTCAATAATGAAATTGGACTCTCATATACTAAGTGCATTTTATTTCACCTCTCTCATGTAGTTTCCCAATCAGCATTATTGCATCCAAAATTCGACCTACGTAAAGGCTGTCATGGAAAGTTTTCAATGAAGAAATTTGAAAATGGTACGGATCTAAAGATGTTATTTGCGGTTCAATTAGGAGAATACGGTATTCATTTAATGAAATGCATATAGTACAGGATTATTTTGAGGTTTTCTCAGTTATTTGTAAGATCCGTTCATTCATTATTTTCACTCCCTTGGAATATGGACTACAATGTTACCGGCAGCTGACAGGCTTGTTCTACAAGGGGCAAGGGCAACTGTATTCCAAAAAGGACCATTCTTCCCGTGCACGACTGTATTTTCTTCATTCCTGTCTGAAGATTCGGCAGTCTGATGAGTTTCGGCATGGTCCATAACTGGTGCAGGAGCATCAGCTTCAGAATCACCTTCATCACGAAATTCACTTATGTCACTTTCACGATTGAGTTCTTCTCACAGTGCTTTCCATGTAGCATCTTCCGTTAATAAAAATGTCATTCCCATTCACCATTTTCACATATATGAACTTCACGCTCAACGACAGAACATTTACACAATGTGTACTCCAAGGTCACAATGACCCTTTAAAAAAATGTTTCTGTCAAGTTAATCAGACAACACTATCTCACAACTTGGAACGTCCTTCCTCTACTAGGTCTCACTCAATGCTAAATTGACATGGTGGCAGTGGGCTGCGTATGTGCAGTGGTTCATGCACAGTAACAAACAAACAGCTCTAGGGTCAGAGTGATCCTGGTATACACTTCTAAGTTTAATGGGACTTTCATTTCGAAAAAGGAAAAAATATAGTCCAAATTTGTGTATTGCAACATAGGGCAGTAATAAAAGTTTTTATCGCCAAACTGTCCAAGATACAGGCACGATAATCAAAATTTTCGTAAAAATTAACAGTTCTTTCGAACATTTTCCTTTACTTTAGGAGAGCGAAAATCGTTTGGGAAGCTGAGAAATACAGGATTCTGTTTAACCTGCATGACGTTACTGCAGATTACATTTCAAGATTATTTTCCCTGGCCTGTAATCTTGAGTGCCTCAAACTTGCTACTAAAGAAAATTATGGAAAGAACGATGCCACAACGTTCTTCTTCCCACATACTAAATATCAGGCTTCTCATGTGTGTAAGTTATACAAAATTTCATCAAAATCGAAACTGATGAAACAAAAACGTTATTTATTTGAAGAATCTCATACAGAATGTCTCATTTGCAGTATGCGCAATTGAAAAATATCTAGTTTCTGAGACCTTTAAAAGGTTATACATGGTATCAACGAAACTAGCGTCACATATTTTATCAGGGTTCTCCTTGTAAAAATTGAGTTCACTTTTTTATCTCACTGCTATTATCAGTGGCAATTTTCATTTGCTTTTTATTTATTATCAGTCAGCACAGACAGTTGTACTAAATTGGTCTTAATATCAATGAACCTGAATCCCTGCAACATAGTGTACCTTCAGGCAATTCCTTCATCCAAACACTTCAGAAAGGAAATTTTCTATGCTACTACTATTGCGACTATGGACAACAGAAACAATTCGTCCAATTGTCAAAATAGTTCAAACACTTATAAAAAGTACATAAACACTGGAATTGTGTATATCTTGCTCTAATAACAGACTCATTAAGCTAACTAGCATAATCACAAAAAGTTACAGCTATTTTTGATTCTCCATTCCAGTTCAGTACACTAATAAACTACTTCTCCACCTCCAGGATTATGAAATGCAATTACAGTCTTTGCGCTGTTGGCACATTCAAGCCGTGGAAAGGAATGTTACACAAAACCATATGGCTACTCGTAAACTGGGGTAGTTTGGTATGAATTTCTCGAGAGAAGTACATAAAGCTCCGCTACTTAGAGATCAAATTTAGCTCCACGTTAGCGAAGGACACCAGTATTCATTGTGTTTGCGCAGACATCGGCGATAAACATGGGATTCAGACCAATCTACCTGCGTAATCCTCTATACCCAAAAACATATTGAATTAGTCAGTTAAAATAATTTCTCACGAAATAATTACTTGGAGTTTGGGGAGAATATAAACTTCACTTCGTGCTAAATCGTGGGGTATATTTTCGAGGAATTTTTTGTGAAGTAAACTGTAGGTCCTAAAAACGGCATAATCGGCTTGGGCATTTCACACATTGTGGAGATCGTGACAACTTACACGAGATTAAGAACTACAGTAATCAACAATTTTGAATTTAGCGCGGAATGAATCAAACAGTTCCTGGTCCTAAAGGAGAACGTAAGCTTTCGCTGTTTGCCACCAGGAAGCGCTATGACCTGCAGACCCGAGGCTAGCCGAGTGCACCGGGATTTGCTGTCTCAGACCCAGTGTACGGATACCACCACTGGCGACAATAGGCACAAGAAGGCACGAATGCGCGACATTCAGGATTTGGGCGTCCGACAAGCGCCACAAAGTGGGAGAACCGACGAATTGTCTACCACGAGGGAACAGATCCTACGGCAACGACAGGGGCCAATCAGCGGGCTGTCCTGCCTTCTCTGCAACATCCTGTTGTAAGCGCTATAGTCCGATTAATATTACTTGCCAGTTGACGTCTGTCACTTGCCGCTACAGTGTTGCCACATCGGCTGCAGGCTACCGCTCGGTTATAGGCGACACACTAACACGGCGGATCACTTCACTTCACTTCACAAATGCTGTTAATGTGTAACGCGGAGCCGCCGCCGAAATGTGACAGAAATGCGAGATCCTCTGTGGACAGCTGATTTTAAGAGACCAATGACTGAAATGCGGCAGACGACGCGTTTTGCAGCCACAGCTTCTGGTGTGCAATGTATCCGATAAAACGGCGGTCAACAATCTGCAGCAGAACTAAAATCACTATCACTCTGTTCACGAGCAAACTAGAGGCAGCAAAACTTAAGTTTCAGTGCTAAAGGCAAACTGTAATTTCTCGCTCTCATTGGTTACTTGAAACTGTCCTGACACAGGCTACACGTGCTGCAACGTTACTAACTGACGAGCAGTCCTCCTTGGCACTTGGTTGTAGACTATAGGCGACACAGGGAGGTTCCAAACGAAAACAGAACGATACAGAGAAAAATACGAGTAAATAAAAAAGGCAGTACGATGATGAAAATGAAGTAGCAAAGTATTAGGGATTTAAAAAAACGTTAAACCAATTAATTGGATAAAAAATAATCAGGGTATTTTGATTAAATTTAGAAATAAAAAAACTTCACTGTATTTGACGAGATCCGAACCTATGACCTTGCCCTACACCGTTACACTGTGTTAGTACTTATTGTTATTACCCTGGAAGAGCAGTTGAACGGAATGGACAATGTCTTGCAAGGAGGATATAAGATGAACATCAACAAAAGCAAAACGAGGATAATGGAATGTAGTCGAATTAAGTCGGGTGATGCTGAGGGAATTAGATTAGGAAATGAGACACTTAAAGTAGCAAAGGAGTTTTGCTATTTGGGGAGCAAAGTAACTGATGATGGTCCAAGTAGAGAGGATATAAAATGTAGACTGGCAATGGCAAGGAAAGCGTTTCTGAAGAAGAGAGATTTGTTAACATCGAGTATAAATTTAAGTGACAGGAAGTCGTTTCTGAAAGTATTTGTATGGAGTGTAGCCATGTATGGGAGTGAAACGTGGACGATAAATAGTTTAGACAAGAAGAGAATAGAAGCTTTCGAAATGTGGTGTTACAGAAGAATGCTGAAGATTAGATGGGTAGATCCCATAACTAATGAGGAGGTATTGAATAGAATTGGGGAGAAGAGAAATTTGTGGCACAAATTGATTAGAAGAAGGGATCGGTTGGTAGGATGTGTTCTGAGGCATCAAGGGATCACCAACTTAGTATTGGAGGGCAGCGTGGAGGGTACAAATAGTAGAGGAAGGCCAAGAGATGAATACACTAAGCAGATTCAGAAGGATGTATATTGCAGCGGGTACTGGGAGATGAAGAAGCTTGCACAGGATAGAGTAGCATGGAGAGCTGCATCAAACCAGTCTCGGGACTGAAGACCACAACAACAACCCTGGTGACTCAGTTGCATCGATGAACTGCAGCCTAGTATCTAAAATTCGGCTTCACGCAATGTCGCGCGAAGTTTATGTACGCTGATCACCGGGATTTTAATAACTGTATATGCGGTGCTGAATGGCGTCATTTGCAAAAGGATTCAATAGTGTTCGGTTAGTGCTGTGTATGAAATGTGTGTACTCCGTTATGTCCTATTTCAACAGCACAACCCTTGTCCTCACGTCCCCGACGTGCCTTGCTGCTGTAGATACTCTGCCATGGCCAGCCAAACCAGTCGATCTCTCCCCGATCGTGAAATGTGTGATGCGATGAAGGAAGTCTTCATGACTCCACTTCTAGCCAGCGATCTGCGGTTACTGCGTGCATGTGCATGTGGCATGGGATGGGGTAACACACATCTACAACTGAGACCTGTAGAACTCCATTCTATGACCCCTGAACGCTTGTATTCACAACCATGGATGCACGGCGCCATACTAAAATACTACAGGGTGTAGATGCGGAGAAGAAACACAATCACGATTTATTTCCGGTTTAAAAATACACTTTTTCCCGAATGAAACTACACTATGTCCTGGTAAAATTACATTTTTAAGTGTTAAGTGACAGTATACTTTCCTTTAGAGCTGTAGAGCTTACAATTTCTTTGGCTGTTAAATGTTTTATACACTGGCGTGGCGTAGAACGTCCCGGCGCTTAAGGTAACGAAACCCAGAAAAAAAGTGTTTTGGGAAGATCTTTAATGCGTGGCAACATGTACACTGCTTATTTTCGTATGGGAGTATAAATACAAAGTCCACCGAATGCAGCAGGTAGCTTCCGAAGCACTGAAATCGAGATTGCAATGCGCTATTGTCAGCCACTTGTAGCTCATGTCACGTGATTCGCCAGCCAATGACACCAGATATTCAGAGCATACGAAATGTGATGCTGTGAGCCAATAGCAATATCACTGTCAAGTTGCGCGAACACACAGGCAGGAGGAGTTAATGGTGTAAATTAATATACAGAGAGTACAGCTACAAGAAAAGCTAAGCTTTCACATGTAACACTGGTGGGCAAAATTTTTTTGCTGTCTTATGTGGTTATGCCAGATCCTAAGAGCACAACTTAAATTGTAGTACCTGATTATTTCTTACAAGCACTATTATAAATTTCACTGCTGTGCACAGAACATTTCGTGGGTTGCTTGGCTGAACAAATGCTCTATCCAGCACGTTGACTTTTCCATAGAAAAGCCAATTACGTGTGAAATTGCTCAAGAATTCACCTGGCACGTTTTGAAGGATAATTATACTTTTTGCCATCGTTACTGCATAATTTGTAATCTATCAAAGAACTAAAGTAAATATGAAAAACTAGCCTTGAAGCTTGGCCTGTTCAAGCTTGTGTTACTCTTTAAGATGCAGTAAACACAAATGTGCCGCTAAATTTTAAATAATGGCATAAATGGCTGATGTTCTGAGCCCGAAATTTTTCTACGTGGCCCATTCTCAAAGTGTTTTGAATGAGATTCAAATGCTCCGTGACTTAAGAAATTCATCGCACATTGTCACACGTATTCATCTTGTGTAAACGGAAATTTATTACGAAAGAAACTTTTCGGAGACCAATATTCGCAGTTTTCCCGTGACCTGTTAGAAATGTAAACAGTTGTAACGTCACGCTCATTGAAAGCAGTTATTTGCAACGAAGTACTCCATAGTCTTCGTCCTAAAGCGTTTTTGTTGTCGGCGGACGCTTGTGTGTGCACCTTACATTTTTGCGATAAATGGTGCATTTTACTTGCAACAAAAGTTCTATTTTGGCGTTATTCTCTCATTTATCTTCTATTGCTGTAATATTATTTTGCAGTAGCTGTCTTTGTTAGAGTATTAGTTCTTACCAGTCAAAATTACAGAAAGTTGGAATTCTAAGAAATTCCCGGATGAAAAAAATCCCCAGATTTTTCCCGTATTTCCCGGTTGTCCCAGTCGTACACACCCTGAACTACAGAGATTAATTAGCTAGCAAAAGCCACTGAATCATACCAACCTTACGTATGACGACCAAAATAACAACGAAAACGTGTGGGCGATTCAGTAGATCAGGTAAAAAGTGCCATATTACTAATAAAATCACGGGTTAGACTTTGCGAATAAGAAAGGAAGAAGATTAACTTCGACGATGAGGTCATTAGAAACGGAGTACAAGTTCGTATTGGGAAAAGATTAGAAGGTAATCGGCCATGCCCTTTGAAAGGAATCAAATGGCTCTGAGCACTATGGGACTTAACATCTTAGGTCATCAGTCCCCTAGAACTTAGAACTACTTAAACCTAACTAACCTAAGGACATCACACACATCCATGCCCGAGGCAGGATTCGAAACTGCGACCGTAGCAGTCCCGCGGCTACGGACTGAAGCGCCTAGAACCGCACGACCACCGCGGCCGGCTTTGAAAGGAATCATCCTAGATTCCGAATACGAGTCCTCTGTCTTACTAGAGCGCCACCAAGCACCGTTCTTTGCGAATACGTTTCTCGAGAACTCCTTGAGAAGAAAGTACATGCGCAACATTTCAAGGGGACCAAAGAAGATATGAGATTGACTATATTTTGGTAAAACAAAATATTTGGAGTCAACTTACAGACTACAACACTGATCTAAATCTAGTAAACATTAACTTAAATTATACCTGAATGTCAAGTAGTTAAAAAGAAAGTACATGATACGTTGGAAACCAAGCAAAATCAAGGAACCGAAATCTCAAACCTGTCTTGCCAAAAGAAATAAAGACGCGAGAGAGTAAAACTGATTCAATGACATTAAAATGTGGGTACTAAATTCAGTACAAAACGTACCAGGACTCAAAAAGGCAATAAACAGACAGTCATGAAATTAATACAGAATTTACGAAAACGTAAAAATATTGGAAGTGAACAGCAACAATAAAGGTCACTCAGAAATGAAATTAACGGGAAATGCAGGAAGGCTAGATAACAATGAATACGTGATGGATGTCAGGAGGTTATTAAAAAAAGGGGGAGATAGAGACAGAGATACAGAGAGAGAGAGAGAGAGAGAGAGAGAGAGAGAGAGATATCGTATATGCTGCACATACACCAATACACATTTACTTTAGGGGGAGGGGGACGGTGTAAAGATCATAAATGTAACTGGATAATCCAGCGGTCACGGTCCCTGCAAAACACGTGCTGCTTCCACAAACTGCCTCCATGCCTTTCTGTTTCTTGCTCGGTTCATACAGGCGTTCAAAATGGCTCTAAGCACTATGGGACTTAACATCTGAGGTCATCAGTCCTCTAGAACTACTTAAACCTAACTAACCTAAGGACATCACACACATCCATGCCCGAGGCAGGATTCGTGCCTGCGACCGTGGCAGGCGCGTGGTTCCGGACTGAAGCGCCTACAACCGCTCGGCCACAGCGGCCGGCTCCTATAGGTGTCTTCAGTCCACAGGGCTGCCATGTCCTTCGCCAGGTCGTCCATCCAGCGCTGCCTTGTTCGTTCTATGAGGCGTCTGGTATTTTGTTCCCCTCAAGTGCCTTCTTCACCTATCTTTCTTCTGGCATAGGGGCTACACGTCCCGCCCACTGCATTCTTTTGCTCATCGGCTAATGTAAGGTTGTTGGCTGTTGCATCAATAGATAGATTTCCTCATTCTTCCTCCTTTTCCGCTCTACTTTATCTAAAATCCGTCCCCACTCTTCTTTCCAATATTAATAGTTTTTTCCTTTTCTCGTTCACAATCATGCTTCAGGTTTCTGGATAGTACTTGACCGCTGGGCGTGTCATTGTGTTACATATTCTCACCTTAGTATTCGCTGATATTGATTTCGAGCTGTGCGTCTCACTGAGGGAATACATGCATTTCATTCCCATTGCTATTCTGTCTTCGATGTACATTTCTATACTGTTGTTGCTGGTAAGCCAACATACCAAGTATTTGACGTGGTGAAATCTCTTGAACTTCATATCATCTGCCTCGAGTATTTTTTGCTGCTCTTATCTTCTTCCTAATGGCACGAGCTACGTTTTTCGTCTTGATTCGCTTTTGTATAATGCAAACAGAAAATTAGGTGAGAAGATGGACACAACAGATTTTTTCCACTATACGCTGTACAACGTGTGGTGAAGTACCAATATTACGAAATTTTATACTATTTAATTCACATAGTGTGCGTGTAGTAAACAACTGTAAGTCTATGTAGTCGCCCTAATCTATCTTATTTCTCTCTTATGGGCTCTATGCGAGATATACGATACTGGCAGCAGTCTTCTTCGACTCCAATTCCCTAAATTCACCTAACAGGGTTTTGCAAGAAAAATTTCGCCTTTTTACTAAATGTTCCCATTTATATTCCCAGAGCTTATCTGTAACACTTTCGTATGTACTGTATCAACGTTTTGCGAACCTAGCAGCGCGTCTCTGAATTCGTTTGATTTTTGCTATCGTGCGTACTTGATACGGATTCCGATCTCCAACTGCTGAAGCAGTATTCCATAACAGGTTGAATTAGCGTCTTGTGTGCGATTTCCATTAACAGAAGCACACCGACATTTTTCGGCTCTTCCAACAAATCCAAGTCTTTCGCAAGGCTTGCCAATAAACTTATCTTACGTCTCCGTCCCATTTCATAGAGGTTCAAGTATATCCTCTATACCTTTCTATAATGTGACGTACTCCGGATGTACACCCTAGTCTTTAACTCGGATACTATCTACAGATGCTCAAAATAAATTCTGTCTGTTAAGGATGAGGACACAATGCACGGGTCTGGGTTTACTCAATCACAAATTCCGTTTTTTTCCCTTTTTTTTCAGGCACGTAACAGTTGATCAGACCTGTACGAAATACATCAAGTCAATCTGCGTCAAATGTTCATTAATATCCCATTTGAAGCAAATACCTCACGCTAGATATAAGTAACGGATGATGATGTCTTCTTTGTTTTTTGGTCTCTGTAACTGTCGCACATAACATATATTGTCGAAGGGCCGTAGCATTTAGCCTGTTGTTATCAGCGAGGCATGTTCTACGAGGACGGTTAAGACTGGTAAAAAATCAAATAAAAATGATTGTTTCGTAAACAATTCACCTTGCTCCTCGACAAAATTTGCTTTGAGGGATATACACTTGGTCCAGCGATCCTCCAGCTTTTTCATCCCAGCAGAAAAACTGGTTTTTCAGACACTGCAAAATACTCGTTGACTACAACTATCACTTCCACATTTGATGAAAATTTCTTCACAGTAAGCTTAAGTTTCAAGTTAGGGAACAGGAAGAAGTCACTTGGGGCTAAGGCTAAGTCTGGTGACGAGGAACCAATTCAAAGGCCAGTTTTTGCACTTTTTGCCATTATTTTCGCCGATGTGTGGGATGGTGCATTGTAATGGTGCAAGAGCATTATTTTGTGTGCCAGCCTTGGTCTTGTTTCAGCCAATGCACGTTTCAAACGATTCAACAACGAAGCATAATAGGCTCCAATTATGATTCTGCCTTTGTCCAGGTAATCTATGATGATTATTCGCAGTTTTGACTCTGATGTGTAATGATGGATCCAGTTTGCATAAATAGTCCCAAATCCGAGTAAAAAATCTTGCGGATTGCGATTAAACATTGCCCGACACTGTGTTGAAATTGTGTGCCAGATGTGCTTTTGGTCGACAGTTAGCAGTCGCAGTACTCATTTCGCACACAGCTTCTTTCATAGCCGATTCTCTGTGTAGGATATTTGCACTCGCTCAGTTGAGTAGCTACATTCTAGGCAATCTCATGAATTTTTATTGTCAATGGTTTACTTTTATAGTGACCTCAACTGGACGGCCGACTCGCACTTCTTCTTCAGTGCTTATCTGACCACGTTTAAATTCATTAATCCAAAAGAAAATTGTCTTCAATCATAGTGCACAGTCCGCGTGAACTTCATCCAATTCTGTTTTGATTTGTGTGGCAGTCCAACCCTTCAAACGAAAATGTTTAATAACAACACGAAACTCGGTTTCTCCATTTTCCGACGACTGTCAACAATGAACTGAACGCTGTACATTGCTGAAATTCTTTATACGATCCTTAGAATAATCAAGTTCACCAGCCATGAAGGGGTAACAAAAATGTAGCATTCTTTCATGGAAATTTACCAGACGTATCAAATCACTCATGTACCACTCTCCATGAAAGTTCTACGCTCTACGGCCTCCTTGGTGAAAGGATAGGCGATGCTTTGGTATCGCATTCCATTTCAGCTGTACCTTTGCATAAAAAGAACACAACTACGCACTATATTCTACAGAACGTAGAGCAGATGTCAACGGAAAGAAAAAATTACGATGGGCGTGAAGGAAGAAGTTCCTTTCAGTTAGGTGCCTGAACAAACAACAGAAATCTTTCTTTTTTTGCTGTCTGAAGCCTGCCAAGGTGACAAAACCTCGAAGTATACGCCATCTCTGTCAAGCGCAGCTTGGTGAACAAGCGACTGAGCTACATCATCTCCATAAACCGTCCAGCCACCTTACATTGTTGACTAGTTATAGTCTATTTTAGAGCAAAGAATCTTTCGTAGTTTTGCTGACGCTAAGTGTTTATCTACACGCTGATTGATAGAAAAATCTTCCGCTAACAAGTCGTGGGTTGCTTGTATCCACTCCGTGGTGAATCAAAACTGCACAATAAACTACAGGTAGTCCTACGCTGTAATTAACGCAGTAACTAACATACTTCAGTTGTTTCGCTAATCACACTTGAGAACAAAAGGATATGTGGCTGCACGCCAGCTATAAAGTTTTATGTCACTCTACTTCCTAGAATACAAAAGGTAATACAGTTGTCAATTCGGAAATTGAGTGCAGACTACTCTGGACAAGCAATTTAAAATCAAGAGGGAAATACAATGACCAGTGTTGTGCCACAAATCTGAATAATCAGCACTCTATCTGATATGAGCTATAGTCCGCAAGCATAGAGGGTACTACATTAACAATGTGCCTTAGAAATAATTGTCTCCTCGTGCAAAAGATGTCGGGCTTATAAACGTGCTAAAACGTATGCTTTCACTTATACTAAAAATGAACTACTCTTTCTGCGCTACGGCCTATACATAACATCGAAAATGAATGAATGATATGATAACTGTTTCATCGTTGCTACGAAGTGCTGAGCAAACGCAGATTATAAGCATCTTTTTAGTACTCTCTATTAGAGCTTTGGCCAAAAAAATTCCATAGCTTTTTAAGATACGTGTCACCTCGCTACCTAAGGGTAAGCACAAACGAAATTGAGGGAAAGCCATGCTGTCCGGAAGGCCAACGCGAGCTCACCGGTCAAACTGCCCTTGAGTTCCGACAGAGAAAGCTCTCGCTCTGAGCCGCGGTAACGTGCTGCCGGTTTATGACGGGGAAAGACCGGCTTACCCTCAAATCGGGAAAAATCGTTGTCTGGTGCGGATTACACCTTGGCGTGCCTGGAATATGGATTTCGTCCCTCCTGGGCTGAAAGTCTGACATCTCTGCATAAATCCCATAATCCTCTCGGCGCACAGCACATTTCGTGTTCAGTCCCTGATGTTCTCATTTCAGCTGGCACTGTTACCGGAGAGTTGAACGGCCCATGCACCTTATGCGGTCACGTACCGGGAGCATTCACCGTTGTCCTTTTTTGCTAGTCTTTCCTGAAGTCGGTGCACCGCTGACTAGGTAACGCTGGCAGCAGACCTAGTCACATGATGTTGAACTGAAATATTTGGATCATGAACGTGAATATTGTAATCACTTCAAACAGTGGAATGATTTTGTATGTAGGTCGACGTACGAGTCCTCTGTCGATGCTACCAAATCTGAGTACGCTCGTTCTTTTCAGTAGATGGAACGCTATATTACAATGAAGAACTTATGATTATGGATGGAAGATCATTGCTATAAAGAAAACGAGAACTGATCACATACTGTTAGTCTCCACTACTGGTAAGAAATGAACATAAGTTTGTGGCTCCTACTCACCACAATGGTCTAGGGACACTGGAACAGTGTACTGTCAATTAATGACGGTAAGGGCCTAGAAGTTCTGATATCATTTATCCAGTCATCTTTTAACACATGGAGTTAAAAAAACGATGTATTCCGAAAATTACATTCTAACGTAAGTCCGTTATCTATTCACTGATTCGTAAATCCGCCCCCCCCCCTCCTCCCAAGAAAGAAAAATCTCTTTCTCTCGCTTAAAATATTCAGCTCGCTGTTTCCACAGTAGATGGTAAAATCGAGTCTTCACTCACACTGGCGCCTTCGTTGTTGAAGAAGAATGTATTGACCCTGCCTTGAGATGCTACTTAATGGAACGACAAACACCTACATAAAAGCTAAAACCGCCTGTTGTATGTGGACAGCTGACTACTTAATACAAAACAAGGGCCGAGCTATCCACTAGGAGCTCACTGTAACCTCTCCCAAGAATTTTGAAGTGGAGGCTCAAGGCGTCACAAAATTTTAAAATGCGTGTTCTACTGGTTTAGTTGTCGGCTAGGACGGTGGGCAGATTTCCAGCTACGTTGAGGACTGCCCGTGTGTCAGCATATTTAACAATGAAATACTGTGTACCGAAACTGATATATTACCCCTCTGGAACAACTAAAAAGTTATGATACCGAAGTATACGAAGACCTAAAGGTTGTAGGTCAGAAGGATCACACGTCACTGCAATGGTTTCCTAACCCATTATTTATCTACGTCATTTCTCCTAGTTTTCAGTGGGATAGGCACTGTACGTGCCGGTAGACTTTTAAAAAATGTCTATTTTAGTAATTAAAGAGATACAGTCTAGTTCGATAGCGCTACAAGATCGAATGTTGAGGATAATGACTACGTCTTCTTCCGGACATTGTTCGCTGAAGCATTTTCGAGTCGGCAACTTATTGAAATCTGCCTAGTAGCTCGTCGGTATTTAGTTAGCACGCAGTAACCACCGCTAACCAAACGGTCATGAGCTCGCAGTACACGCCTTACTAAGGCCATTATTTCCTCAACAACTGCACTTTAGCCGGCCGTTGTGGCTGAGCGGTTCTAGGCGCTTCAGTCTAGAACCGTGCGACCACTACGGTCGCAGGTTCGAATCCTGCCTCGGGTATGGATGTGTGTGATGTCCTTAGGTTAGTTAGGTTTAAGTAGTTCTAAGTTCTAGGGGACTAATGACCTCAGAAGTTAAGTCCCATAGTGCTCAGAGCCATTTCAACCATTTTGCAAGGGCGCGAGATTTGAGGCGGTAAACAATAAGCTGCGATCAATCAAACAATCAGATGTTGCGAATCACACCGATGGAAAGAAATAATGCTCACCACGTTAAGAATAGGACACGACTATTTACGCCATGCAACGCGACAGTTGACCCGTCGGTCCCCTACTCCACGAATACTCATACAAATTCAATGCCCAGACACTTCGCCTCTTTGATAACGACACTTAAATTTAACTACGGACATTTCCGTAACATCTTCACAGGCTGCACACGGTAGAGACACCTTTCAGTTCTTGTGGAGAAGAAGAGGACGCAGATCACCTTTTCTTTGAGTACTCCAGACTACACTGACGTGCTACAATTCTTTTACAAGAACTAGCTTGTGAAGACTGGTCATCCATTGCCAACCTGCGTGGTGGCTTTATTAGCAACGCAAGATCACACACTTTTCTACGCGTTGCACAGATTCACTATTGATGCAGACAATGGACTGCACAAAAGCATTAACACTTGATTTCACAATTATTATTATCATGTTACTGGTCTGTAACTAGGTCTATATGGTGTGTGTGCATACATGCAAACAATTATTGCACCACTAATTTTGCCGCGCGGGATTAGCCGAGCGGTCTAAGGCTCGCTGCAGTCATGGACTGCGCGGCTGGTCCCGGCGGAGGTTCAAGTCCTCCCTCGGGCATGGGTGTGTGTGTGTGTGTGTGTTTGTCCTTAGGACAATTTAGTTTAAGTAGTGTGTCAGATTAGGGACTGATGACCTTAGCAGTTAAGTTCCATAAGATTTCACACACATTTTTTGAACCACTAATTTTCTATCAATATCAGCAAAGTACGAGTTGGCTATGTGGTGTAAGCTAAAGGCCAATAAAATCAAATCAACAGGACACTGTCCACTGACACCGTTTCCTCCTCTAGCGGAATGATCCAGCAACATGTGAGTGGTTACGAGTGCGCTGTCATTTCTCAGAAATAGCTGCATTTGCCAACATTCAACGCTTGATTGAGACCACGCTTACTGGAAGTGTGGAACACCCAGAGGTAATTTTTTTAAATTTTCCGTTATATTTAACTCACAGGAAATGCAGGCGTCGTCATTTGACATAGGATATATTTTGGGGTGTGTGCAACATCGTCCGGTTGATTATAACAGGGTCTCGCTGAACATGCAAATGTGATTGCCTATACCACTAACACCCATCATCAACGAAGACACGGATAACCCGCAGATCTGCGTTGTTGTTCAGCGCATCAAGTCGATTTAACCTCACGTAGGAAAAAAAAGGGAGAACTTACGTGACACTTGGTCTGTAAGGGGAATGGAAATGTTTGGTGTCCAGGTACGAAACTCTTGAATGAACTCCTACGTTAAACTATAAACATGACACCTCTCACTGAGTGTGTTGTCAGAAGTGTCTGCTCAGATCACATTTCGCCACATTTTGTGTAAGTGCGTCTGAGGTGATGTAGCGAGCGGAAATTTGTGTAAAAGTGAATGAAAACAATGCACTAAAAAGCAGCTGATTGAGACAACAACCAGGAATACGAAACAGGATGGAAAATTTTGCTGATGACATGCTGTCAAAAGAACGACGAAAACGAGCACTAAAATCGATGTATAATAATACAGTTCAGTTAGCGATGTAATTTTAAGAAATAAAAATTTGATCCACAGAAGATGACAAAAAAGAATTGGTTCAAATGGCTCTGAGCACTATGGGACTTAAATTCTGAGGTCATCAGTTCCCTAGAACTTAGAACTATTTAAACCTAACTAACCTAAGAACATTACACACATCCATACCCGAGGCAGGATTCGAACCTGCGACCGTAGCGGTAGCGCGGTTCCAGACTGCAGCGCCTAGAACCGCTCGGCCACTTCGGCCGGCAGAAGATGACACATTGGTGTCGCAATATGTCTGGGTAAATATAAAAATAAACTAATTGAGGCTGATTTCCAAAACAAGCCAGTTTTTAAATCACAAACACGGAAGAACGAAAAGAGGAGCTTCAAACCTTACAAGGGAACCTCCCCATCGCACCCCCTTCAGATTTAGTTATAAGTTGGCACAGTAGATAGGCCTTGAAAAACTGAACACAGATCAATCGAGAAAACAGGAAAAAGTTGTGTGGAACCATGAAAAAATAAGCAAAATATACAAACTGAGTAGCCCATGCGTATGATAGGCAACATTTAGGATAATGTGAGCTCAGGAGCGCCGTGTTCCCGTGGTTAGCGTGAGCAGCTGTGGAACGAGAGGTCCTTGGTTCAAGTCTTCCCTCGAGTGAAAAGTTTAATTTTTTATTTTCAGACAATTATCAGAGTTCAGGCACTCACAAATAATCAACTTCGCTCTCCAAAATTCCGGGACATGTTCAGATTTGCTTGGACATATGCAGGGTTTGACGGTCTACACACGGAAAAATTTGAAAACGTTAAAAACATATGTTTTGACAGAGCACAGAGAAAACTGTGCGACTGTGAAACTGTTGCATTCATTTGTTGCAGTTTATGTGACACACTTATGTTTTCATCACTTTTTTTGGGAGTGATTACCACATCCACAAGAAAACCTAAATCGGGCAAGGTAGAAGAATCTTTTTACCCATTCGCCAAGTGTGCAAGTTAGGTGGATCGACAACATACTCCTGTCATGTGACGCATACGCCGTCACCAGTGTCGTATAGAATATATCAGACGTGTTTTCCTGTGGAGGAATCGGTTGACCTATGACCTTGCAATCAAATGTATTCGGTTCCCATAGGAGAGGCACGTCCTTTCGTCTACTAATCGCACGGTTTTGCGGTGCGGTCACAAAACACAGACACTAAACTTATTACAGTGAACAGAGACGTCAATGAACGAACGGACAGATCATAACTTTGCAAAAATAAAGTAAGTAAACTTTTCGCTTGAGGGAAGACTTGAAACAAGGACCTCTCGCTTCGCAGCTGCTCACGCTAACCACAGGACCACGGCGCTCTTGTGCTCACGTCATCCTTGATGTTGCCTATGTTGCCCATGGACTACTCAGTTTGTATATTTTGCTTATTTTTTCATAGTTCCATACAACTTCTTCCTGTTTTCTCGATTGATCTGTGTTCAGTTTTTCAAGGCCTATCCACTGTGCCAAATTATAACTAAATCTGAGGGGGGTGCGATGGGGAGGTTCCCTTGCTAGTAAAATTAGCATCTAAACATTAAGAAAATGTGACAGGAAGGCATAACGCTGCTGATAATACAGACGACTGTCGGTTGGAATAACGAATCTGGTAGCCTTTTGGCAGTAACAGATAATATAATCTCTGAGTTTCAGCTAGAATCTTCCCGTAACTGACAAAAAAATATGAAGACCCAGAAGACAAGGTCGGATGTCAGTGGAACTTCCTACACGAACGTAAATGATTAGAGCTGCAATTCTCTGTGAAGGATGAACGGCCGCCAGAGAGCACTACGGTTGACACCAGGTCTGATGATGTATATAAGAAGTGTGAACAGCGTCAGATGTTGAGCGATCACTGTGAAGAACACAGAGATGCTACGTGCTTGCGTGGGACATTACTAGTACTTGACAAAGTAAAACTAACCTCGTTGTGGGTCTCCGTTTGGCCAGCTAGTCGAACCGTGCCGTATCCATGTTTGCGAAACATATGGATGCACCAGTGGGCCGATGTTGGACTGCATGGGAATGTGAGAACGGGCATACTCCTCTTCAAGGTTTCGGTTGATGAAGTCTGACGATCGCCGTACTGTGCATCAAGCACATTGTTCCGTGTCACCCCGCACCATTGGTCGGGGACTAGCAGCAGACGTACTAGGGCATTACCGTCCCACGCTTAGGTTGCCGTCAACACCACGACACCAACGGCAGAAGGTCGTAACACTGTCCCTCCTTTCAATTGTCGTACAAACATCGAAATGGCAGACACTGAAATAACCAATCGCGGAATTGAAAAGCAGCTACAATCGCTTAATAGTGGAAAGGCTTCTGGACCAGATGAGATACCTATAAGATTCTATAAAGATTATGCGAAAGAACTTGTTCCCCTTCTAGCAGCAATTTATCGTAGTTCGCTTGTGCAACGAAAGGTATCTAAAGACTGGAAAAAAGCGCAGTTCATTCCCGTTTTAAAGAGAGGCCGTAAGACAGATCCTCACAATTATAGACCTATATCGTTGAGGTCAATCTGTTGTAGAACTATGGAACATGTTTTATGTTCAAGAATTATGACTTTTTGGAAAATGAACATCTCCTCTGTACCTCTATAAAAATCAACATGGATTCCGCAAACAGAGATCATGCGAAACTCAGCTCGCTCTGTTCCCCCATGAGATCCACAGCGAAGTGGGCAACGCCGCTCAGGTTGATGCCGTGTTCCTTGATTTCAGTAAGGCATTTGACTCCGTTCCGCACTGCCGTTTAATGAAAACAATACGAGCTTACGGAGTACCAGAGCAGTCCTGCGGTAGGATTCAAGACTTTATTGCAGATAGAACTTAACAGGTCGCTCTTAGCGGAACTAAATCGACAGATTTACACTATAAATCAGTCTAATCTAAAAGCCGTAAATTCAACTAAATACTTAGGTAATGCAATTACGAACAACTTAAATTGGAAGGAGCACATAGAAAATGTTGTGGGGAAGGTTAACCAAAGACTGCGTTTTATTGGCAGGACACTTAGAAAATGTAACAGATCTTAACAAGGAGACTGCCTACACTACGCCTGTCCGTCCTCTTTTAGCATACTGCTGCGCGGTGTGGGATCCTCACCAGATAGGACTGATGGAGTAAATCGAAAAAGTTCAAAGAAGGGCAGCACGTTTTGTATTATCGCGAAATATGGGAGAGTGTGTCGCAGAAATGATACAGGATTTGGGCTGGAAAAAATTAAAAGAAAGGCGTTTTTCGTTGCGACGGAATCTTCTCACAAAATTCCAATCATCAACTTTCTCCTCCGAATGCGAAGATATTTTGTTGACACCGACCTACATAGGGAGAAACGATCACCACGATAAAATAAGGGAAATCGGAGCTCGTTCGGAAAGATATAGGTGTGCTTTCTCCCCGCGCGCTATACGAGATTGGAATAATAGAGAATTGTGAAGGTGGCTCGAAGAACCGTCTGCCACGCACTTAAATATGATTTGCAGAGTATCCATGTAGATGAAGATGTAGATGATGTAAATGTAATATCCGGAGTACCACAGGGAAGTGTGATAAGACCGTTGCTGTTTACGATATATATAAATTATCTAGTACAAAGCGTCGGGAGCTCTTTAAGGCTATTCGCAAATGATGCAGTTGTCTATGCCAACGTAGCAACGCCAGAAGATAGTAAGAATTTGGAGAATGACCTGCAAAGAATTGATGAATGGTGAAGACTCTGGCAGTTGACTCTGAACGTGAATAAAAGTAACATGTTGCGCATACATAGGAAAAGAAATCCACTACTATACAGCTACCCTATTGATGACAAACAGCTGGAGACAGCGTATGCCGTAAAATATCTAGGCCTAACTATTCAGAGCGACCTAAAGTGGGATGACCATATAAAACAGATAGCGAGAAAAGCAGACACCAGACTCAGATTCGTCGGAAGAATCTTAAAGGAATGTAACTCATCCACGAAAGATATGGCTTATAAGGCGTTGTTCGCCCGATTCTTGAGTATTGTTCATCTATCTGGGATCCCTATCAGGTAGGACTGATAGAGGAGGTAGAGAAGATCCGACGAAGAGCGGCGCGTTTCGTCACGGGATCGTTTAGCTGGCGAGAGAGCGTTACGGAGATGCTAAACAAACTCCACTGGCAGACGTTACAAGAGGGGCGTTGCGAATCACGGAGAGATTCACTGCTGAAATTTCGGGACTGCACTTTTCAGGAGGAGTCAGACAACATATTACTTCCCCCCACATAGATCTCGCGTATTGACCACGAGGAGAAAATTCGAGAGATTAGAGCCGATACAGAGGCTTACCGACAATCATTCTTCCCACGCACTATTCACGAGTGGAGCAGGGTTGGAGGGATCAGAGAGTGGCGCCGAAAGTACCTTCCGCCACACACCATTAGGTGGCTTGCGGAGTATGATGTGGATGTAGATGTAGATGCGCTTGAAGTGGTATCGCGAGCGGGAAGCACAGGCTACTGATGAATGGCGTTGCACTATGATGAATCGCGGTTCTGCGCTACCCAGGATGACCACTGTCGGGCTTTGAGGTGGTAACCTAGAGGGGGGGTCCCATACTTCCAACGTTCTGAAGAGGCACAGCGGAGTTAATCCTGACATCACGGTGTGGGTAACCATCGGTTATGACTTCAGATAACCAGCTGGTGTTGATTGAGGAAACTCCGACAGCACAACGTTATGTCAGACATGTCCCGCATCCTCATGTGCTACATTTCATGCGACAGTATTGTGGTGCCATTTTTTCATGACAAAGCTCGTCCATACATGGTATGCGTCTGTCCAACTGGCTTCGTGATACTGATGTAGTCCCATGACCAGTAAGATCCCCATATCTGTTCCCGATAAAACATGTTTGGGACGAGCTGGGACGTCAACTCCGTTCCATTGCTAGTAACCCGTACGTCAAAGACCAGTTACAACAGTTTGGGTTGGCTTGCTTCAAGAAACGACAGAACGGACATATGACACACTTCGCGTATGGAATAGATGACACAGTAATAAGCATCCCTGGCGTACAGAAACAACTGAAAGAGTTGAAAACAAATAAGTCAGCAGCTACGGATGGAATCCCAATTTGGCTTTTAAAGAGAGTCTATGGCATTGGCCCCTTGCCTATCTTGCATTTCCGTGAATCTCTCGCCCAGCGCAAAGTCCCACACGACTGGAAAAAGGCACAGGTGATTCCTGTATATAAGAAAGGCAAAAGAACAGACCCGCAAAATTACAGACCAATACACCTAACATTGGTCTGCTGCAGAATCCTTTGACACATTCTCACTTCGAATATAATAATTTTTTTTGAGACCGAGAATCTTATGTAAACGAATCAGCGTGGTTTCAGAAAGTATAGCTCGTGCGAATCTCAGCTTGCCCTTTGCTCAGATGATATACTGCGAACTATGGATGAAGGGCAACAGGCAGATTCCATATTTCTAGGTTTCCGGAAAGTGTCCGACAGTGCGCCCTATTGCAGGCTGTTAAAGAAGGCACGAGGATATGGAATAGGTTCACAGATATGTGATAGTTACAGAACCCAGTATGTTGTCCTCGGCGGCGAGTGTTTATCCGAGGCAAGGGTATCGTCAGGAGTGGCCCAGGGTAGTGTGATAGGGCCACTATTATTCTCTATATACTGATATGATTTGGTGGACGGGAAAGGCAGCAATCTGCAGTTGTTCGCTGATGATGCTGTGGTGTACTGTGAGGTGTCGAACTTGAGTGACTGTAGGAGGGTACAAGATGACTTGGACAAAATTTCTAGTTGGTGTGATGAATGGCAGCTAGCAGAAAAATGGAATTTAATGCGCATGAGTAGGAAAAACAAACACGTAATGTTCGGATACAGCATTATTAGTGTCCTGCTTGACACAGTCACGTCATTTAAATATCTGGGTGTAACGCTGCAAAGCGATATGAAATGAAACAACCGTGTGATGAGGGTGGTAGGGAAGGCGAGTGGTCGACTTCGGCGTATTGGGAGAATTCTACGAAAGTGTGGCTCATCTGTAAAGCAGACCGCATGTAGGACGATAGTGCGACCTGTTCTTGAGTATTGCTCGAGTGTTTGGATCCGTACCAAGTCGGATTAAAGAGAGACATGGAAGCAATTCAGAAGCGGGCTGCTAGATTCGTTACTGGTAGGTTTGAACAACACGTGTTACGGACATGCTTCGGGAGCTCAAATACGTATCGCTGGAGGGAAGGCGACATTCTTTCCGAGGAGCATTACTGAGAAAATTTAGATATGAATTGTCGCGTGGCTAGGGCCTCCCGTCGGGCAGACCGGTCGCCTGGTGCAAGTCTTTTGAGTTGACGCCACTTCGGCGACTTGCGCGTCGATGGGATGAGATGATGATGATGATGATGATGATGACAACACAACACCCAGTAACGGAGACTGGCATTTGAAGCTGACTGCAGAGCGACTCTACTGCCTCCAACATACGTTGCGCTAAAGGAGCACGAAGAAAAGATACGACAAATTATGGCTCTTAGGGAGGCATATAGACAGTCGTTTTTCCTTTGCTTCATTTTCGAGTGTAACAGGAAAGGAAATGACTGGTAGTGGTACAGCGTAACCTCCGCCACGTCCCATAATGCATACATACAGGCTAGAGGGAGTATAACGTCATACTGATCAGCGGGTTCATACTTCCAAGTTGTGTGTAAATTTAACTCGATTTTGTAATAACTGAAATAACATCATGACATAACCTCTCAAACCGTTAAGTTTCATTTCGTTTCCTCCTCCCCTTCCGGGTGCTTCAGTTGTTTTTGGCAGACAGTGTATTTAATCGATAACAACAAACGCACTATAGGCGACAAACTTCTGTGACAACAGAAGGTCGTCGGGGGTCAATTCGAAGCGGGACTCATCAGTGAAGAGAAGTCCACCACAATCAGTGAGATTCCAAGCAGAAAACTAGTCCTGACAACGAGGAGTGATGGTCTGGGGTGCAATTTCTTTTCATAGCAGGATTCCTTTGGTTGTCATCCGCGGCATCCTCACAGCACAGCGTTAAGTTGACGATTTTTCTACGTCTCGTTTTGTTCCCTCTCATGGCAAATCATCCCGGGCTTACGTTCTACTGCTTGTCTTCGTGCTAGCCACCCCTACCTTGGCCAGCAAGGTCGCCGGATCTCTCCTAAATTGATAAAGCTTTGAGCGTCCAACTACCTTGGGATTTTGACGATCTAATAGGCCAACTGGACAAAATTTGGCATTATATTCCTCATGAGAGCATCCAACAACTCTGTCAATCAATGCCAAGCCGAATAACTGTTTGCATAAGGGCCAGAGGTAGACCAACCCGTTATTGACTAGCTCAGATTGTGAAGCTCTTTCTCTCTTGAGTAAATGATCCTTTTTTCTGAAATTTTAATCATTTCTTTGTCTGTACATGTTCAACACATCTATCGATTTCCGTCCAATTCGGATAATTCCTTCGTGGTGCGTCTTTTTTTTCGTCTTAAAAGTGCATTACTATGAACGCTGGACCGGTCCCTTCGTGCTTTTAAGGTAGGCGTGTGTCACCGGTCATACTAATGCTCTGACGTCTCCGGTTTTTAAAAATATAAAATAAATTATATTTCTAGAAACAAGCGTAGTTTTAAGAAGAGTAAAAGACGATTCTGAGACGATGAAAATAATTAAGTATATTGATGGAGAGGAGTTATTCTCTTGGCACTAAGCTAGTGATACGAATGCTGTTGTGTGCTGTCGGTGGTGTAAGTAAATGGCTGGATCTGGGAGTATGTATATTACCGATAACAGAGCCCTGATATTCGAAAACAAAAGGGAAAAAAGTGACGGTAGCTAATGCGACGTATAGACGTGGATGCGATTCTCTTTGATCAGAAAACAATGCCCGTCGAAGCCTCGCATGATACAGAATAAGATGTGTGCTTTAGATGACACGAAAGAGAAACAAATCTTACAGAATTGACATTGCCCCAGGGTTAAATACGATTCGGAAACGATGAGAGTTCAAGGAAAGAAGTTGATAATCTTGTGGAGGACGTGTGTGGTATGATCTGTGCCGGAACCATAGTGGATTGTACGGCATTCAAGAGACTTTATAATTTAGGATGGGCAGGTATCCAAGAGCAAATTGGGAAATGTATATCAATGTCGTACGTAATTACATATTGTCAGCATCCACGTTGGATATGTACCACCAGTAGAAACAAATCATTCTTTCAGGAAGTACAGAAATTTGGTGCACTTTTACCTGTAAAATGTACACTGATGACCCAAAACACTAATCACCTTCTTAATAGCTTGTTTGCCCGGCTTTGGAACGAAATACATCCCTGATTCTGCGCATCAGGGATCCGACTGTCTGTTGGTATGTCGTGGAGGTAAGTGGCATTAGATGTCTACGCACCGGTCATCTGATCTGCGTACGCGGTGCGGTGATGGCGCCCGATAGCGAGCCATTTGGAGGAGGAGGTTAGTGTTTAACGTCCCGCCGACAATGAGGTCATTAGAGACGTTTTGAGCCGTCGTTCAGCTCGACGATGGCGTTTGTGGAGAGGACCATCGAGCTAGTGTAGTAAAAATGTGATTCACCCGAAGAGCCGACACGTTTCCATTGATCGACGGTCGAATCCCGATGTCCCCGTGCCCAATGCAATCGCAACTGCCGATGCCGTTGGGACGACACGTAAACACGTAGGGATTGTCTGCTGCGGATCCCCATGTTCAACAATGTACGATGAACGGTTTACTCCGAAACACTTATAAATGCACCAGCTTTGAACTCTTTCGGCAGAGATGCCACAGATCACCAACTGCCCTACTTTACAGAGCAGATTAGCCTCCGAACACCACGTTCTGTGACGAGTCGTGGATGTCCGACCATCTTCTACCTCTTTTCGTAGATACTCATGATAATAGCATGTGAACATTCGACCAGCTTTGCTGTTTTCGAGATACTCGCTCACAAGCTTGCGTGATACGAGGGTGAGTCAAATGAAAACCTTAAATATTTTTTTAAAATATTATTTATTGAGCAGAAGTGGTACAAAGCTGCATCACTTTTCAACATAATCTCCCCCACGCTCAATGCAAGTCCTCCAGCGCTTAAAAAGTGCATAAATTCCTTTAGAAAAAAAAAATTCTTTTGGTAGTCCGCGCAACCACTCATGCACCGCATGGCGTACCTCTTCATCAGAACGGAACTTCTTTCCTCCCATTGCGTCTTTGAGTTGCTCCAAACATACGGAAATCACTTGGGGCAAGGTCTGGTGAGTATGGTGGATGAGGAAGACACTCAAAAAGCAGGTCTGTGATTGTTGCAACTATTGTACGGGCAGTGTGGGGCCTTGCATTGTCATGTTGCAAAAGGACACCTGCTGACAGCAATCCACGTCGCTCTGATTTGATTGCAGGCCGCAGATGATTTTTTTAGGAGATCTGTGTATAATTCACTGGTGACAGTGGTCCCTCTAGGCATGTAATGCTCCAAAATGACGCCCTTTTCGTCCCAAAAGAGAGTCAGCATAACCTTCCCTGCTGATGGTTCTGTCCGAAACTTATTTGGTTTTGGTGATGAGGGATGGCGCCATTCCTTGCTCGCTCTTTTCGTTTTTGGTTGTTGTAAGTGAACCCAGGTTTCGTCCCCTGTAACGATTCTTGCAAGGAAGCCATCAATTTCTCGTTCAAAGCGCAGAAGAAGTTCTTCATAAGCATCAACACGTCGTTCTCTCATTTCAGGAGTCAGCTGCCGTGGCACCCATGTTGCAGACACTTTGTGAAACTGGAGCATATCATGCACAGTATGGTGTGCTGACCCATGACTAATCTGTAAACATGCTGCAATGTCATTCAGTGTCACTTGACGGTTTTCCTTCACTATGGCTTCAACTGCTGCAACGTTCTGTGGAGTCATAGCTCATTGTGCCTGACCTGGACGAGGAGCATCTTCCACTGAAGTTACACCATTTGCAAACTTCCTACTCCACTCGTAGACTTGCTGCTGTGACAAACATGCATCACCGTACAGAACCTTCGTTCGTCGATGAATTTCAATAGGTTTCACACCTTCACTACGCAAAAACCGAATAACAGAACACTGTTCTTCCCCGGTGCATGTCGCAAGTGGGGCGGCCATCTTTATACTGATACTGAGACGGTATGTGTGCATCTACACTATGCTGCCACCTACAGGCCATTCTGCACGCTGTTTGTAGCACGCTTACCAACTTACAGGATAACGGCGCGAAATTTCGATTTGTTATTACAAATTTAAGATTTTCATTTGACTCACCCTCGAAATAATCTGCCCTTTGTCATAATCGCTTATTTCAATGCATTTCCCCAATTTCAGCTCTTACCTTTGCTAGTGATCTCCAGTCCGTGTCTGTTCCGCTTACATACGCTTGTACTTTGGCTACCACGTAACATGCCCGCAACGCCACCAGGAGGCATACAACGTTGCAGTGGGAGTGGTCATAATATTTTGACTCCGCAGTATACCACAGACAGCGACTCGTTCAATAACAAAGTGGCTCTAAAAATATTTGTCCGCAGAAACATTTAACACCATGCAAAGTTCGTGAATGTGACGTCAGCTGCACTAACAAGTAAAATACTTCTACCACACCCTCTCACCACTAACCGATTTTTTGTGTCTCGGCATACACTGTTAGTTTGGTAAACGAAAACGGGCATGAATATTTTTTCGGGTACATCACGAACTCATTTGTGACGGCAAGAACTCCTAATTTCCTCTAATTTCTCTTTCCTCTGCGTTTCTGAAGCTGATAATTTGCTAACGGCATCAGGAGCCTCATCTCCAGTGCTTGATTATTGTGTTCTGACAGTCGGAACCGGCGATTACAGTTATCCATAAAACTAACGACACGAGCTTGCTGTTCGCTGGTGGACGTGAAAGTCCCTATTAAAGCATGCCGATTCGCTTTTTCGTCGGTACACTGGTTTTAGCTGCATCTGGATAAGCGGAAGACAAACAGTGATTCACTGCAATCTGGACAACATAACCAGGGTATCAAGGGAGTGTCAGAAATAACTCCTACTTCAGGAGAGATCATTAACATATTTTGCAAAGTAGAAGAGCAAACACAACGACATTACTTTACAATTTCTCGTGTCAATAAATGTATGAGAAAGTGTGACGTAATGCTGTTGTGCTTGTTCTGCGCTCCGCGTGCCAGATAATGATATATTCGCACGACATGTAAGTAAAAGTGTCAATGAGATTATATAAATTATGCCTTTTGCACAGAGGCAGCAACATTTCGGAACATTGTCTCACTGCTACACACAGCAAAAAATCTTTTCACACTTCTCATGAATTTTAATTAACAACTAACGTATAAGTAATAGTTAGGCAGCCTGCTGTCAAAACGCGTCGTGCCAATAAACAATGGAACAACATCGTCGCTAAAGATGAGAAAGAGTAAATAATCTTGATCATTTGCTTCCACAACTGAATAAACGTCCAGCAAAGCGCTGCGTGTTGTTGTATTTCGTCACCTGAACGTGTTCATTTAAAACAAAACCGTTTGTGGTGTAATAAACTCACACGTAATGACAACAATCGTGGTTTTTATTAACATTCTGAAAACGTCATTTTATAAATTTCGCAATAGTGTCGATGCTCCAGGTCAAATATACAATTAGAAGTAATCATAAACGACAAAATTTACAATCTCGTTACGAAAATCTTTCGCTGTATAGCTGATTTCGTTGCTCTTCCAAACTTTAAGAGATTGGGTTTATGAACCCTTATAGCAATGGGAGATTTTAAAAACTAATGCTCCAAATCAGACCCGCCAGAAGTTGTCAGTTCGTCGCGAACAGCGAGGATTCTCTTGACGGCCCTGAAACAATTACAAAAGATAAGAACTTCTGTAACTCGGATACTTATACCGTGGTTAAGACAGCTGGAAGGACCCATGCATAGCTGCTTGACAACGTAGGGTACTTGAAGCAAGTGTGAGACGTGCCATGTAGTTTAGAAATAGTTCTAAATGCCTTTTCGTGCGATTGTACAAACAAAAATACTCTTTGACGTACACACGCTGGTCCTTTAAACAAGGCGTATAATAATTAGCAGCGAATACTGACACCTGTGGTCGTATCCTAGTTAACGCTAATGTATCTAAAACGTAAATTTTTTGATTAGGGCCTAAGTCGCCATTTGAGTCATGACCTTCGACAATGACATCGATCTGCTGTAGAATCCTAGAACATTTTCTGAACTCAAACTTATGGGGTATTTCGAACGAGAATGACCTCCTCAATGGCAACAAGCGTGGATTCCGAAAAGAGCCATCACGTGAAACCAACTCGCACTTTTATCACATGACATACTGAAAACTTCGGATCAAGATAGTCCGGTAGATGCGGTATTTCTTGATTTCCGAAAAGCATTTGACTCAGTACCACATCGACACTTATTGTCGAAAGTACGATAATTTGGGGTAGCAAGTGAAATTTGTGACTGCAATGAGGGCTTTCTGGTAAGGAGGATACAGCATGTTATCTTGTATGGACAGTCATCGTCAGATGTAGAAGTAATTTCGGGTGCGCTCCAGGGAACTTGACGTTCATGTTTTATATTAACGATCTTGCAGACAATATTAATAGCAATCTTAGGCTTTTTGGAGATGATGCGGTAATTTATAATGAAGTACTGTCCAAAAGAAGTTGCATAAATATTCAGTCAGATCTCGATAAGCATTCAAAGTATGCAAAGATTGGTATCTTCCTTTAAATGTTCAAAACTGTAAAATTGTGCCCTTCGTAAAACTAAAAAACATAGTATCCTGTGACTATAATATCAATGAGTCACTGTTAGACTCGCCCAACTCATACAAATACCTGGGTGTAACACTTTGTAAGGATATGAAATGGAATGATCACATAGGGTAAGGCAGGTGGTAGACTTCGGTTTATTGGAAGTGCAACCAATCTGCAAAGGCGATTGCTTACTAATTACTGGTGCGACCCATCTTAGAATACTTGTCAAGTATGTGGGACCCATACCAAATAGAATGGCGGGGGATATTGAACGTGTACAGAGAACGGCAGCATGAATGGTCACATGTTTATTGTACTTGTTAGAGAGTATTACAGTGATGCGGAAGAAACTAAACTGCCAGATTCTTGTCGATAGACGTAAATTAACATAAGAAAGTCTACTAACAAAGTTTCAAGAACTGGCTATAAATGATGACTCCAGGAACATACCGTATCGCTCACATATGGATCGCTGGATAAGATTAGAATAATTACTGCACGCACAGAGGCATTCAATCATTTTTCCGGTGGATAGAACGGGAATAAACCCTGATAACTGGTACAATGGGAAGTACCCTCTGCCACGCACTTCGCGGTAGTTTGCGTAGTATAGATCTAGATGTCGATGGCCCACTGTTTGGGAATGTGGTACATGCTTGATGAGGGCACTTGTACAGTTATCTGCGGGCTTAAGATGTCTAACGCGCCAATACGTTCCGTGAAGGATAGGTCGAGCAGGGCCTCCAGCCCTCTGGATTTTTCAGTCTAGGGTGACGTCAAAAGTGAAGTGTACAGCACTTCCGTTGGTACTGTTGAAGAACTGGAGAAGCGAAATGTGATGATCCGACGGTGCTTGAACGAATTCGTAACTCATCGCAGAAACGAGAGTGCCGTATTGCGTCCCAATGCAAGGATGACTCGTGGAACAGATTCTTTGAGCGTACAGCGAACTTTGGCAACTATCGCGCTAAAGTAGCACTGTATTTCTTGTTAAGGTATAAAATGGGCATTTGTACCTCAATTACAAGACTTAATTGAAAAGACCACATTTCAAATACATTTGTACTAACTGGGAAAACATATCATACTGAATTCAAGGACTCCTTGAACTCACACACTGTCATTTATTCTCGCAAAGTCCGTAGCTCGTGGTCGTACGGTAGCGTTCTCGCTTCCCACGCCCGGGTTCGATTCCCGGCAGGGTCAGGGATTTTCTCTGCCTCGTGATGACTGGGTGTTGTGTGATGTCCTTAGGTTAGTTAGGTTTAAGTAGTTCTAAGTTCTAGGGGACTGATGACCATAGATGTTAAGTCCCATAGTGCTCAGAGCCATTTGAACCATTTTTTCTCGCAAAGAGCTCGTTTGCAGACCTATGTTTATTGGAACGTGTCTGCTTCTATATCGTATAATTCCCCCCCCCCCCCCAAAAAAAAAGAAAAAAAAATTCAAATGGCTCTGAGCACAATGGGACTTAACATCTATGGTCATCAGTCCCCTGGAACTTGGAACTACTTAAACCTAACTAACCTAAGGACATCACACACATCCATGCCCGAGGCAGGATTCGAACCTGCGACCGTAGCGGTCGCGCGGTTCCAGACTGAAGCGCCTATAACCGCTCGGCCACAGCGGCCGGCCCTAATTACACGCAGTGAGTTTTCGCTGTTAATTATGATACATACCGTATAGCTTCAAACACAGCTTAAAGTCAAGGATGCCCTACGACAATATTTAGGGAGGAAGGGCAAGACCTTGGGTTATGGCGTATCTTAATATTCTGGAAGACCAATGGCAACCTGTAAGTAACCGTAAAAAGTACCATTTCCGATCCTGTTAAAAATCCATGTAATGTCGACTTTTAAATCATTTTCTTGAAAGAATAATTCCTGACTATGATACGTGGTTTCCTTTCCCTGAGAGCTTGGGGGGGGGGGGGGGGGGGGGGGGGGAACTTGCTCACTCGAAACTGTCTCCTCCTCGCAGTCGTCTGTACTCAACTCTGTTAATTTTGCTTATTTTTTTTCTTTCACGAGTCGGCTATCACACTTAATTAGAATGCTGCACATGGCGTCGATTGTTCTTTTCTCAGACACTGATATACACTTCTTGACCATCCTCACACAGTCACTAATATACGTTTCTTGATCATCCTCACACAGACTGTAACGACTGTTCCGCTTCTCTGGCACCTCGCAGTCATTAAGTCGTTCGTGGCATTGCTGGCATGTTCAAACACGAACTTACATGGTGTGAACATGATAACAGTAAAACCATTCTATACATACGTTCTGTTTCATTCCATTACTGTTTTCATTTCACTGAATTATTTCTAAATCTGCCGAGCCTCGTCAGTAAGCCGCATACATTTCTGTTACGATTTTCTTTTCCGATTGACATGTGTTCATGGGTGTCTTTACAGAACGAATGCTAGCTCATTTCGATGAGGAAGCTTGAAAGAAACAGGAAAAAAAACTGCTGAACGAAGATTGTATAATTATTTTGCTTTGCACGCCTGTTGCTTTCACACACGGTACGTCACATGATTGAGTTACGATACACAGTGTTCTATTTTATACTTTTTTGACTCTTGTTTTACTGAAGTTTACTTTTGATAGGTACACTTCAGAATCATACAGGCTGTTATCATTTAAACTTTCATGTTTTTGCTATTTCACCTCGTACTCTGGACGAAGCTATGCTGCACATCATCGAGGTGGGCTACATGTTTATTTTAGTTCCACAAGACTGCTGTACAGTTATCACAAGATTATAAAACGCGCTACATTAAGTGAAAGATTTAGTCCAAAACTAAATTGTTTACTGAAAAAAAAAGAAACAAATCATTGAAAAGCGGTTACCGATTATTACACCTTTTTTTGCAGCAGCGATTCAATGTCTGACAGTTGAAAAATAGTTTTATTTTGCAGTAGTAAATTTTATACCAGGTTTACATTTTCAATAACATTATTTTTCACAACCCTTTGTATCCACAATTAACCACAATAATAAAATACACACGACAACTTCTTTTTTTAACCTTTTTTGGCAGTGAGCGGGAGATATGATGCACTACTTGGTCGGCCTTTGTTAAAGAGAAAGCCTCCTTCACGCACTCCTTCAACGCTGAATTTTGAAATGAAGTGATTCATCGCAAGTTTGTCACATAGTCTGCAGCTTCGCAATTATTCTTCGTTAAGTTCTGTAATTTACATAGTCTTCGATACTTATGCTATCACAATGTATGCAGCCTTTGGTTGTTCTGAAAACATTTTAACTCCGCAACATGTAAGTACGTCTGACAACGCGTTACATTGTGTTGTGGAGAAATATCTAACCATGTCACAGGCATCTGAACACTAAATTAATTCTTACACGAAACACTGACGGATAGAAGAAGAATGCGGGTAGAGGAAGAATCTTATACCTATAACAGGAGTACCTTCGTAAGTACAATGGTTACACAGCGATAACGGAAGTTGAAGGGTTCATTTCCACTACACATTGCCAATTGCCATGCGAATGCACGCGCCATCTACCTTCAAGAACAGCTGGTGTCTTAACGCTCGACCTTGCGGCGAAAGTGGAAACCACAGCGGGAAGATGGAAATGTGGTACAGGAAGTTCCAATGTCACTATTTCTCGTCCTCCTATAGGAGTTTATTACCGCATCGTATTTTTAATTTGAGAAATAACTGCAGATGCGAGGTAGAAAAAGGGAAAAAATATTTCCACTGCGTAACTGAGTTGGGACCGTGGATAAAGTTGCGAAATCATGAAGAGAATTGTTAATGCGATAGCAAAAGTACTGTCAACAAAGTTGTGTCAAGTCTTCACACACTTTAACGTTTACTTACCCTATTGAGCCAGCACGACGTTTCTGGATGACCTTGGTAGGGTCAGTCCCTGCAAAAAGAAAAGCGTGCAACAGACTATTACTTGGTGCTCATCGTCGAACAGCTGATAAGAAAATTGCATGCAACCTCTCACACGATATCAGCTTATCTCTTATTAGAACACATGTGACAAAGAGATTATAATTTTTGCTGTTAATTTCACGACCGACGATGTGCCCATCGAATTCAACTATGATGAAACATATTAATAAAATTGACTACACTCCGACATGACTGTACGCCAAGATGTATTGCCGTAACGAAGATTTCGACTTTGTTTGGTGCATTATGTCGGTCACTCTTATAAATCCTATAAGTTACTAATTATTTTCGACCAATAACATTACAATCACAAATCTGCCACTTTATGAACTGCACCCAATATGTACACTTCAGATACAATTATTTTCTGACTCTGCTCGCTAAAGATGGAGAAAATTAACATGACCAATACGCCTATCCGCATAGATGAATACCTTAATTCTCAAATGCCTTAACCAACTATGTTCCTGTTTGACAGGAGGGCTTTCGTTACTCATGTCAAATTTTCTTCTCCGAGAGAATGAAAATCCGTAAAAAAATGTAAAATACAGGTAAGAGGACGTGGCATAAACTGCAAACCTGATAGATACATAAACAGCATATGAAAACATTAACGACCTAATGTTTTCACAAGCTGAAACATAATGTGGTGACATTACCGCAATCCCGTAACAGCATGCTTCGGTACAATGCAGCTTTTGTGGTCCACATTTTTAGCAGGGTAGTGTAAGCTACAGAAACCTTCCAAGTATCTTATTTTCCCTTAAAGCAACTTTAATATTATTGAAACATATTTTAATTTCACAACAATCAAGGACGTCTGCATTAAAGTACCTTACCTGGTACAGAATGAGTAGTTAATGCGGACATCTGACTTCGTATGCATGCGTCAGTAATGATGTTCTTCGAAACTCACGAACACTTACAAATCCTTCAAGCAGAACGATTTGAAAAGCACATACTATAAACGCCTAAAAAGTCAAAAACATTGTTTACAGCAACATGGAGGCCATATTCATTTCTCGTGTTTACCGTGGATTTCCGAGAACACACGATCAAATGCGCCATCTTTGGTCATAACCAAGAGCAAGGGTTTGTTTTGACAGGTTAGAATGTATAAGGTTAGGGACGTGTTATAGTAGGAGGCTCGAAATCGGAGCAAATAATACCATGCAGAACCGCAGTCAGACGAAAGTTGTTTTTATGGATGTTAGCAAAACACAAAAGTCCAGCCCGCGCATCGCAGTTATTACTTTTCAGTCAATTAATTTTCCTGTTCCACCTCACGAGTTGAAACCAGTAAGGATTTCCCTGTTCCTTCCATTGTATATCTCACTTTACCTCATATTTCATATAAGACAGGGAAGCAAGCGTTCTCACCTTTCCTTTGCATTATAGCAAGAAAAGTCCGTCTGTGTTCTACGTAGCATATTAGTGTTCGTTTAAATCTAGCCTACAATCACACTAAGTGAACCAGCTGCTTTCATTGACATCTCCTTCGTTGTATCAGTATGAATCAAGCGTTTGTTCCAAGTAGGCAGGTTCGACAGATATGATAATCTGGTAATAAGTTGTCATTAAAACTGTCATCGATACAAGTCATTGTTGCTGTGGGATATACTAAACACATTAGTACAAAAATTGGCATAATTTAAAATTTTAACTTCATGCATTGGACGGAATATGGATACTAAAAATGTATAATCTACTTAGGCCACTGATGTATGGTTCGGATATGCAAAGAATTTGTAAAACAGATTCTCTTTGGCAGTATTGCAGCGATATAATGTTGGCATTTTGAAATCTTCGTTGGATGTTTATTATCAAAATCGATAGTGAGGTCATCAAATTGTGTTTGGGTGCATAAAAATCCTGTTGCAATGTGAAAGTTTGCCTTACTATACATAACAAGCCATACCGAGTTAACAAAATTGCCCAATAGAAGTTTCATTTATCGAAACTAGTAATTTCTCATGGAGAAGAGCGAGGCAGAACATGTCCCCGCAGAATCAGCCTTAGATATTCCTCCTGCTGAAGTGCTGAAAGACGATGCTCCAGAGTCTGAAAACGATGCTACAGTTGCGGATAAGAAACTGGCTAGTCTTAGACTCTTATTGGAAAAAGATTTATTAGCAGCGGACGTGAAATGGAGTTTATTTGTGGCTGCTTGTCAGCATTACAGGCATGACACTTGTCTCAAACCTTTCCCTCCGAAGTTCCTTAAAGAAGACAGTAAAGACATTGATTCATTGGTACGTATTTATTTTTGTGTGTAATGTTAAGGTTGCTCAAGAATATATTCATTAGGAAGTAGTACATTGTTGAAGATTATTTCAAACTGTTAATAAACCATAAAGCAGTTTAAATACGAAATAAGTAGAATGTATGAGGAAATAGAATGTGTGTGGTAAATGCCACTGACAGGAAGCGAATCGTATTGGATTGTTGAGTCATTCTCTTTGAGAGCTTTCCCGGATAATTTATATATTTTGCAATTTATGCGCGCACTTATGAAGAAAAGCTATTGGTTTAGTGGGTTTAAAACTGCTTTGTAATTTAATCAAAATACATTAGTACAATGTACTGCTGCATGTTGAAAAGAGTGTTGTAGAATGCCTTGTTTAGCGACTACATTGTAAAAAGAAAAGTTGTAGTAGTGCATAATGTGGGTTTTTACATGATTGTAAGACAGCTGTCTGCAATTATCTAATTTAAGACCTTATCAGCTACTCTGTATGCTGCTTCTGCGTGTTTGAACCTGAGACCTGCAGTTATATTCTTGAAATAAATACATCCCATATAGATGGGCTACATATGCCTAGAAGAAGAATAGAAGGGCCCATTAACAATTTTAGTAGACTTTTTTGATTCCCCTCTTGTCCCCAAGCAATTCTTAGTTCAGTTCTATGCATGTGAATGATCACCTTATAATGCAATGCTTCTGCTTGGTGGAAGGGACAGTGGATTTTTATTATGTTCTCAGTTCCTTTATTGACTGCCATCAAGAGGCTAGGCATGTTCATTTGTGGATTGGTAGTAGCCTACTTTGGACCAATCTACAGATTGTGAAACGAACTTTGTCTAATCTTTGATACTTCAGATTCTGAATTTTTTTGTACATTTGAATTGGTAGTTGTTTGCAGAAAAAATCACAACTAAAAATCTTTTGGACCTTTCATTTTTGAGTTATTAATTTTTAAAGCTTACATAATTTTGTATTTTGTTGGTTGTTAAAACATTAAAATCACAATTTCTCAAAAACTATTTGACTTGCAAAACTAAAACTTACACCACATTATTTAGTTTCATACAAGCTTTAAAAGTATTTGCTACTTGATGATATTCATAATAGTGCACAATTTTCCCAAATCAGGCTTTTGTTAATTTTTGGAAATTGCAAAATCAGATTTATTTATTGAAAAAAGGTACATTAGTTGTATATTTTTGTTCATGTGTGTGACAAATATCATATTGATATTCCCATGGTAACATCCACCATATGATCAAAAGTATCCAGACACCTGTCTGAAAATGGCTCACAAGTTCGTGGTGCCCTCCATCGGTAATGCTGGAATTCAGTATGGTGTTGGTCCACCCTTAGCCTTGATGACAGCTTTCACACTCGCAGACATACATTCAATCAGGTGTTGTAAGGTTTCTTGGGGAATGGCAGCCCTTTCTTCACAGCGTGCTGCACTGAGTAGAGGTTTCGATGTAGGTTGGTGAACCTGGCACAAAGTTGGCATTCCAAAACATCCCAAAGGTGTCCTGTAGCATTTAGGTCAGGGCTCCGTGCAGGTCAGCCCATTACAGGGATGTTATTGTTGTGTAACCAATCTGCCACAGGCTGTGCATTGTGAACAGGTGTTCGATCATGTTGAAAGATGCAATCATCATCCCCGAATTGTTCTTCAACAGTGAGAAGCAAGAAGGTGCTTAAAACATCAATGTAGGCCTGTGCTATGATAGTGCTATGCAAAACAACAACAAGGAGTGCAAGCCTCCTCCATGAAAAATATGACATCATCATAACACCACCGCATCCGAATTTTACTGTTGGCACTACACATGCTGGCAGATGACGTTCACCAGACATTCGCCATACCCAGACCCTGCCATTGAGTTGCCACATTTTGCACCGTGATTTGTCACTCCACACATTTTTCCACTGTTCAGTTGTCCAATGTTTATGCTCCTTACACCAAGCGAGGTGTTGTTTTTGCATTTACTGGCGCTCAACCAAGAAATCCAAGTTTATTCACCTCCCGTCTGTCATAGTAATTGCAGTGGACCCTGATGCAGTTTGGAATTCCTGTGTGATGGTCTGGATAGATGTCTGCTTAACACACATTACGACCCTCTTCAACTGTCGGTGGTCTCTGTCAGTCAACATAAGGCTTTGGCCTGTCCGCTTTTGTGCTGTACGTGTCCCTTCACGTTTCCACTTCACTATCACATCATAAACAGTGGACCTAGGGATGTTGAGGAGTGTGGAAATCTCATGTACAGACGTAGGACACAAGTGACACCCAATCACCTGACCACTTTTCGAAGTCCGTGAGTTCCACAGGGTCCCCATTCTGCACTCTCAACGATGTATAATGACTACTGAGGACACTGAAATGGAGTACCTGGCAGTAGGTGGCAGCACAATGCGCCTAATATGGAAAACATGTTTTTGGCGTTGTCCAGATACTTTTGATCACATAGCGTATATTCATATAACTTTCATTTTACTGCTAAATGCAGGAACTGGTACATAGTCTATTGGACTTCCTTCTAAGTTGTCATGCAAACCTTAAAGATCGAAACACATAGAAGGCTGTCAAATCATTGATTTTTATATAGTGACAATTGGTTTCTTTACATCATTATAATTAAACACACATATTGAATTCAGATTTGGCTTTTTCACATTAAAATGAAAATATTTTTTCACTATTACAACACATGCTCAAAAAAGACTGTGAATAATTCACTTAATTATACCTCAATTTAAAAATACATTCATGTTAATCAGTATTATTTTTAATTAAACAGTGGGGTAGCCGTTATATGTAACAGTGTGTTATTTGAATGCCTTCCAGTCATAAACTTTTCACTCATCTGCAACATGAGATGGTCATCCAGGAACAATATTTTTAAAGTTGAATTATGTATCGCTGTTTTCTTTCAAATAAGACAACCTAGTTCTCCTGAGCAGTGATGATAAATTACTGATGTAACAACATGTTTTTTTCCAATATAATCTGGGAGACTTTTTGCAGTTCTTTATTTAATAGATTTGTTCTTCCATTGACAGTTGTGGGATTTAATTTACAAAGTGTGAATTTTTTTTGGTACAGTCAAATTATCTGGTCATCTTTGTTAAGAAAAAGACAGTGGTGATCCGCAAGGATGCGTAAATAAAAGGTTTACTTCGCCTTTTTCATCTCATGATGAAGTGATCTACTGTGTGTTGTCATAGGCACAAGCAATAAGCCCTGTAATCTGTTCAAAAGCGTGACACTGCACCTGGATGTATTTGAATTTTATAGCATCAAAATCCTTAAAATCAGAAACAATTTTTGCTTAACCTTTGGCTTTTCTCATAGGAATAAATGCATAATCCCTCTCTCTGTGACTGCTGTGGCTTTATAAAATCTTTTTGCCAGTCTCCTTTTTTATATTGCATGCACATCATTTGTCACATAGAAAAAGTGACTGATAACATATGTGCTTTATCTCATTCAAACAATTTGGCGAAAGGTAATATTGAGTCATGCTATGCTTTCACATCTGATTAATACATGTGTGAAGAAAACCACCTAGTTAGGTGCATTTATTAAGCCACTTGTTTAACTGTATATGAACATCTTCATGTGACAAAATGGCAAAAATGTGCCAGTGACACAATTTAAGGTGCTTAATTGTCTAATAAAAAGTAGAATGTACATGTTGGAATATGACAAGAACAGTTACTGTCGGTGGAAATGAATGTTTTTGTAAATATTGGTAATACATATTTTCTGTTGTTCTATAGATATGAACAGGTACATAAATCAAGTTATGTAAAGTGAAAAAGGTGTACTATCCATTAGAATATTTGTGTTAATTGTTATTAAGCATGGTTTAGTAAAATTTTAAAATGATGAACCTAAGAGTGGTTAATTAATACTCACTAATTTCCTTGTAATTGTAGTTTTTATGAACCAGCTGTAAACCTTGTGCAGCTGAGGTACAGCTGGCAATTGTAGTGAAATAGAATTTAGTAGTGAAATAGAATTTAAGTCTGTTCCCTTTGGAACACTATCATAAAATTTGTCATACATATTAACAAATAAACACAGTTTTAATCTGCCAGGAAGTTTCATATCAGCGCACACTCTTCTGTAGAGTGACAATTTCATTCTAGAAACATCCCCCAGGCTGTGGCTAATCCATGTCTCCGCAATATCCTTTCTTTCAGGAGTGCTTGTTCTGTAAGGTTCGCAGAAGAGCTTCTGTAAAGTTTGGAAGGTAGGAGACGCGGTACTGGCGGAATTAAAGCTGTGATGACGGGACGTGAGTCGTGCCTGGGTAGCTCAGTCGGTAGAGCACTTGCCCGCGAAAGGCAAAGGTCCCGTGTTCGAGTCTCGGTCCGGCACACAGTTTTAATCTGCCAGGAAGTTTCATATCAGCGCACACTCCACTGTAGAGTGAAAATTTCATTCTGTATTAACAAATAATGTATGACTTATGTACTGTTTTTTAAATTAAAAAATACAATTTTGAAATTTTCAAAGTTAAAAAAAAACTTTTGGTTTGGGAAAATTTAGCATTAAAATGGAATTGGCCAAGTAGCACATATTTTTAAAGCATATAATAAAGTGAACAAAATAATATAAATGTTGAGTCTGTATGTCAAATAGTTCTTGAGATATGGCCATTTTTATGGTTAGAAATGTGCTAAAAATCAGACAATTTCAGAAAATTTAAAAATGAATATGGTACCTCAGAAATGAAATTGCCCAACAAAATCATTAATTCTGAATTTTATCTTATTCTAATAGGTAGAATAAAATGAAATAACTGTAAAATTCTGAATCACAAAGGTTCAAATTTTATTTTTTTATTGGTAGATTTCACATGTATTGACCAGTGTAACATACGTCATTATTTTGGAAAATCACCTTCTGTTATTTGACACATTGGCATAACAGGTCAAGGAAACTAGGTTCTGATCTGCTCGAGATTTCAGTGCTTCCTCGATACTTCCTTGCATCTAGAAACATTATTAGTTTTGCTGTGATTGGCCTTGTGATCTTCCTCTTGTGCGTTTTCTGATTGATTTTATACGATTTATTGGGGGTCTGTGACATCAAGTGAGCCAAAGCTTACTTGGCCATAGAATGATTCTGTATGTAATTCAGGGAAAACTGGTGAGAAAATATAAAAACAAAAATGAGTCTCTAAACTTCTGCAGAGAACATTGGACAGAATAAAAGGAATGTGTCACGAGGAAACTTTTCAGCTTGGGGGACTCATTTCTGCCGTAAGTCTGTTAAGGATACTTGCAAAGTGCTATACACCTTTATTTAAGTGCAATGGCTTGCACACAGATTGTGAAGTAACTCTGCAAATTGTTTGGAACGTTCTTTTCTAGAATAAGAAAATTCATCATGAATCTACAGAATTGCTACAAAATGTGATATTGTAGGATATAGAAAAATGAATGTGTGCTAAATAAACCAGAAAACAAGAAAGCACCCAGCACCTTTGAAAATTGTTGCCTCCCAGCGTAAATAATATAATGCATACGCATTTGTGTTCAATCAACAGATTTTATAAGTTCTGCAGGAAAAGTATGCAGCATCCTTTCTCATGTATAGCAGTATTAACATCATAATAATTGGAATTGTTTGAGATTTTAATGTTTGCTCTTAGTCATATTTAAGGAATGTTAAGTAATTTAGGAAATTGTGTCTTATATGGTCAGACAGTGATTTGACCATGCTTCTCCTATACTTGACTTCAGCACCTTAACATCTGCAATAAATCTCTTTCTTAATGATACTCACATTTTTAGGGTCATTAGTTTGTTATGGGCAACATAAGATTGCGGTACCGTCTGCCAGCTTTGACCCATAATGTCAAGATGGTGAATGCCCCTATTTCAGGCATATACCAGGTGGTTGTAATTAAAGTGCAGCTACTCACTGAGGTCCAGAATGGGCTGTGTAATTGTTGTATGACAGTGAAACTTGGTAGATGGGCTAATGCATTAATGCAGAAACGATTTATACTGGCCACAAGGTGCAAATACGGATTTGTATAGCATCTCGTTGACGTCTCTGATGCTCATATTGAACAAAATTATGTTAGTGGTGATTGAAAATAAAATGAACATTATGTATTTCTCACCTTTTTGATCTTTTCTGCCCATATTCTGTTCCTAACCAATCCCAGGTGGAAATATTTCTATACGTCTACCTTTCAGTATCAGTGCCAGCCTTGCACCTGGTGGCTAAAATTAGAGCTAATGAAAAGGAAAGTTGCTACTCACCATGTAGTGGAGATGCTGATTCGCAGATAGGTGCAAAAACAGGACTGTCACAAATACAGCTTTCAGCCAGTAAGGCCTTCGTCAAACCCCATCCCCACCCCACCCTACACACACACACACACACACACGCACGCATGCATGACTAAAACTGAAACCACACTGTGAGTAGCAGCACCTGTGCATGATGGGGGTGGCGACCAGGTGGGGGTAAAAAGAAGGCTGGTGCAGGGAGGGGCAGGGTAGTATAGTGGGGGTGGCTGACAGCGAAGTACTGGGCTTAGATGGTTGACAGGGGAGAGTGGGAGGGGGGGGGGGCAAAAAGGAGAGAAGTAAAAAGACCGGGTGTGATGGTGGAATGATGGCTGTATGGCTGTGTAGTGCTGGAATGAAAGTAGGGAAGGTTGTGGATGGTTGAGGACAGTGACTAATGACGGTTGAGGCCAGGAGGGTTACGGGAATGTAGGATGTATTGCAGTGAAGTTACCATCTGTGTAACTCAGAAAAGCTGGTGCTGGTGGGAGGGATCCATATGGTGCAGGCTGCGAAGCAGTAATTGAAATAAAAGATATCATGTTTTGCAGAGTGTTCAGCAACAGAGTGGTCCACTTGTTTCTTGGCCACAGTTTGTCAGTGGCCATTGATGTGGGCAGACAGCTTATTGGTTGTCATGCCCACATAGAATGCAGCACAGTGGTTGCAGCTTAGCTTGTAGATCACATGACTGGTTTTGCAGGTAGCCCTGCCTTTGATGGCATAGGTGATGTGGTAGTGGAGGATGTATGGGACAGGTCTTGCATCTAGGTCTATTACAGGGGTGTGAGACATGAGATAAAGGGTTGGGGACAGGGGTTGTGTAAGAATGGACGACTATATTGTGTAAGTTCGGCAGACGGCGGAATACCTCTGTGGGAGGGGTGGGAAGAATAGTGGGCAGGACATTTCTCATTTCAGGGCATGATGAGAGGTGGTCGAAACCCTGGTGAAGAATGTAATTCAGTTGCTCCAGTCCTGGGTGGTACTGAGTTAAGAGGGGAATCCTCGTCTGTGGCTGGACAGTGGAACATAGGGAGGTGGTGGGTGACTGGATAGATAAGGTATGGGAGATTTGTTTTTGTACAAGGTTGGGATGATAATTACAGTCTGTGAAGTCTTCAGTGAGACCTTTGGTATATTTCAAGAGGGACTGCTCGTCACTCAGGTGGCTAGGCTGTACGGAAGGGACTTCTTGGTATGGAATGGCTGGCAGCTGCCAAAATAGAGGTATTGTTGGTGGTTAGTAGGTTTGATATGGACAGAGGTACTGTTGTAGCCATCTTTGAGGTGAAAGTTAACATCTAGGAAGGTTGCTTGTCGGGTTGAGTAGGACGAGACGAAGCAAATGGGGGAGAAGTTGTTGAGGTTCTGGAGAAATGTGGATAGGGTACCCTCACCCTCAATCCAGATCACAAAGATGTCATCAGTGAATCTTAACCAGTTGAGAGGTTTAGGATTCTGGGTTTTCAGGAAGGAATCCTCTAGATGGCCCATGAATATGTTATCATAGGATGGTGCCATGCAGGTGCCCATTGCCATACCCCAGATTTGTTTGTAGGTAATGCCTTCATAGTATTAGTAATTGTGGGTGAGGACATAGTTGGTCATGGGCCACTAGGAAGGAGGTTGTTGGTTTGGAGTCTGTTGGGCATTGGGAAAGGTAGTGTTCTACATCTACATCTACGTCCATACTCCGCAAGCCACCTGACAGTGTGTGGCGGAGGGTACCTTCAGTACCTCTATCGGTTCTCCCTTCTATTCCAGTCTCGTATTGTTCGTGGAAAGAAGGACTGTCGGTATGCCTCTGTGTGGGCTCTAATCTCTCTGGTTTTATCCTCATGGTCTCTTCGCGAGATATACGTAGGAGGGAGCAATATACTGCTTGACTCTTCGGTGAAGGTATGTTCTCGAAACTTCAATAAAAGCCCGTACCGAGCTACTGAGCGTCTCTCCTGCAGAGTCTTCCACTGGAGTTTATCTATCATCTCCGTAACGCTTTCGCGATTACTAAATGATCCTGTAACGAAGCGCGCTGCTCTCCGTTGGATCTTCTCTATCTCTTCTATCAACCCTATCTGGTACGGATCCCACACTGCTGAGCAGTATTCAAGCAGTGGGCGAACAAGCGTACTGTAACCTACTTCCTTTGTTTTCGGATTGCATTTCCTTAGGATTCTTCCAATGAATCTCAGTCTGGCATCTGCTTTACCGACGATCAACATTATATGATCATTCCATTTTAAATCACTCCTAATGCGTACTCCCAGATAATTTATGGTATTAACTGCTTCCAGTTGCTGACCTGCTATTTTGTAGCTAAATGATAAAGGATCTATCTTTCTGTATATTCGCAGCACATTACACTTGTCTACATTGAGATTCAATTGCCATTCCCTGCACCATGCGTCAATTCGCTGCAGATCCTCCTGCATTTCAATACAATTTTCCATTGTTACAACCTCTCGGTACATCACAGCATCATCTGCAAAAAGCCTCAGTGAACTTTCGATGTCATCCACCAGGTCATTTATGTATATTGTGAATAGCAACGGTCCTATGACACTCCCCTGCGGCACACCTGAAATCACTCTTACTTCGGAAGACTTCTCTCCATTGAGAATAACATGCTGCATCCTGTTATCTAGGAACTCCTCAATCCAATCACACAATTGGTCTGATAGTCCATATGCTCTTACTTTGTTCATTAAACGACTGTGGGGAACTGTATCGAACGCCTTGCGAAAGTCAAGAAACACGGCATCTACCTGTGAACCCGTGTCTATGGCCCTCTGAGTCTCGTGGACGAATAGCGCGAGCTGGGTTTCACATGACCGTCTTTTTCGAAACCCATGCTGATTCCTACAGAGTAGATTTCTAGTCTCCAGAAAAGTCATTATACTCGAACACAATACGTGTTCCAAAATTCTGCAACTGATCGACGTTAGAGATATAGGTCTATAGTTCTGCACATCTGTTCGACGTCCCTTCTTGAAAACGGGGATGACCTGTGCCCTTTTCCAATCCTTTGGAACGCTACGCTCTTCTAGAGACCTACGGTACACCGCTGCAAGAAGGGGGGCAAGTTCCTTCGCGTACTCTGTGTAAAATTGAACTGGTATCCCATCAGGTCCAGAGGCCTTTCCTCTTTTGAGCGATTTTAATTGTTTCTCTATCCCTCTGTCGTCTATTTCGATATCTACCATTTTGTCATCTGTGCGACAATCTAGAGAAGGAACTACAGTGCAATCTTCCTCTGTGAAACAACTTTGGAAAAAGACATTTAGTATTTCGGCCTTTAGTCTGTCATCCTCTGTTTCAGTACCATTTTGGTCACAGAGTGTCTGGACATTTTGTTTTGATCCACCTACCGCTTTGACATAAGACCAAAATTTCTTAGGATTTTCTGCCAAGTCAGTACATAGAACTTTACTTTCGAATTCATTGAACGCCTCTCGCATAGCCCTCCTCACACTACATTTCGCTTCGCGTAATTTTTGTTTGTCTGCAAGGCTTTGGCTATGTTTATGTGTGCTGTGAAGTTCCCTTTGCTTCCGCAGCAGTTTTCTAACTCGGTTGTTGTACCACGGTGGCTCTTTCCCATCTCTTACGATCTTGCTTGGCACATACTCATCTAATGCATAATGTACGACGGTTTTGAACTTCGTCCACTGATCCTCAACACTATCTGTACTTGAGACAAAACTTTTGTGTTGAGCCAACAGGTACTCTGAAATCTGCTTTTTGTCACTTTTTCTAAACAGAAAAATCTTCCTACCCTTTTTAATATTCCTATTTACGGCTGAAATCATCGATGCCGTAACCGCTTTATGATCGCTGATTCCCTGTTCTGCGTTAACTTTTTCAAATAGTTCGGGTCTGTTTGCCACCAGAAGGTCTAATATGTTATCCCCACGAGTCGGTTCTCTGTTTAACTGCTCAAGGTAGTTTTCAGATAAAGCACTTAAAAAAATTTCACAGGATTCTTTGTCCCTGCCACCCGTTATGAACGTTTGAGTCTCCCAGTCTATATCTGGCAAATTAAAATCTCCACCCAGAACTATAACATGGTGGGGAAATCTACTCGAAATATTTTCCAAATTATCCTTCAGGTGCTCAGCCACAACAGCTGTTGAGCCAGGGGGCCTATAGAGACATCCAATTACCATGTCTGAGCCTGCTTTAACCGTGACCTTCACCCAAATCATTTCACATTTCGGATCTCCGTCAATTTCCTTCGATACTATTGCACTTCTTATCGCTATAAACACGCCTCCCCCTTCACTGTTCAGCCTGTCTCTACGGTATACATTCCAATCTGAGTTTAGGATTTCATTACTGTTTACGTCTGGTTTCAGCCAACTTTCTGTCCCTAGTACTATATGGGCATTGTGACCGTTTATTAATGAGAGCAGTTCTGGGACCTTTCTATAGACGCTCCTGCAGTTTACTATTAGCACATTAATATTGTTATTCCCTGTTGCGTTTTGCCTACTCCTACCTTGCCGCGTCTCAGGAGGCGTCTTGTCGGGCCTAGGGAGGGGATTCTCTAACCTAAAAAACCCCCATGTGCACTCCACACGTACTCCGCTACCCTTGTAGCCGCTTCCGGCGTGTAGTGCACGCCTGACCTATTCAGGGGGACCCTACATTTCTCCACCCGATAGCGGAGGTCGAGAAATTTGCACCCCAGATCTCCGCAGAATCGTCTGAGTCTCTGGTTTAAGCCTTCCACTCGGCTCCAAACCAGAGGACCGCGATCGGTTCTGGGAACGATACTACAAATTGTTAGCTCTGATTCCACCCCGCGAGCGAGGCTTTCCGCCTTCACCAATTCCGCCAACCGCCTGTACGAACTGAGGATGACCTCTGAACCCAGACGGCAGGAGTCATTGGTGCCGACATGAGCAACAATTTGCAGTCGGGTGCACCCAGTGCTCTCTATCGCCGCCGGTAGGGCCTCCTCCACATCTCGGATGAGGCCCCCCGGCAAGCAGACAGAGTGAACACTGGCCTTCTTCCCCGACCTTCCCGCTATTTCCCTAAGGGGCTCCATCACCCGCCTAACGTTGGAGCTCCCAATAACTAATAAACCCCTCCCCCCCTGTGCCTGCTCGGACCTTGCTGAAGGAGCAGCCACATGTCCACTCACAGGCAGAGCGGGCGATGCCACACGGCCAGCCTCCACATTGACCCTCCGCCTCGTGCGCCGCGAACGCCGCTGAACCCGCCACTCCCCTTGGGGAGAGGGTGGCCCAACTGCACCCGGTACCGGCGAAGATGTCTCGACAGCAGGGACAGTGTGTGAATCATGTAACACCTGGGGTGTACCCTGCGACGCACCAGACTCCCCACTGCCGCTACACTCCGAGGCAGCAGCCTGAAGACGGCTGACCGCGGCCATCAACACGCTCAGCTGTTCGTGAACAGTGGCCAGCTCCTCCTGCGTCCGTACACAGCAGTCACACATCCTATCCATCCTAAGGAATCAATTTACTGAAGAGAGTTGTTCAACCTTTAACTAGACTGCTAATTCACTAAAGGCGGCTGTTTATTCACTAAACTGGGGTTGCTAGCCACTTCTTGTAGAAAACAATGAAAATAGCACTACCTGTCTCTGGACTGTATTGAAAACAAACACTAGCACTACTGGCACTATGGTTGACTAAAGGGACTCTCTCTGACTGTATTCAAAACAAACACGAAATCTATGGAACACTATTAATAGCACCAGACAATTAAAGCTTCCTAAAAGCAAATACACACGGAAGAAGAAGTGACAAGTGAGAAAAATACAGTTAATACTTAAATTAACTTAGCTCGCTGCACAGCAGACGTGAAGCAGACGGCAGTTCAACAGCGGTAAAGCCACGGGCATTAGGAAGGGAGGTGGGATCAATATTGACAAGCAGGGCACCGTGTGGTAAAGGGACAGGAATGTGATCGGTGGAGGAAATGGTTGGTATCTTTTATATGAGAAGGTAGATTCCGAGTAATAGGTTGAAGGTGTTGGTCTACAAGAGCAGAGATTCTCTCAGTGGGTGCACTATTCCTGAAAACACGGATCCTAAACACCTCACTTGATTCAGATTTGTTGATGACATTTTTGCGATCTGAATTGAGGTTGAGGACACCATATCCACATTCCCCCAGAACCTCAACAACATTTCCCCCACTTGCTTCACCTGGTCCTACTCAACCCAGCAAGCTACTATCTTACATGTTGACTTTCACCTCAAAGATTGGTACATCAGTACCTCTGTCCATATCAAACCTACTAACCACCAGCAATACCTCTATTTTGACAGCTGCCACCCGTTACATACCAAGAAGTACCTTCCATACAGCCGAGCTACCAGTGGTCGTTACATCCCCAGTGACAAGCGGTCCCTCTCAAAGATCGTAATTACCCTTCCAACCTTGTACAGAAACAAATCTCCCATGCCTTATATTTCCAGTCTCCCACTGTCTCGCAAAGTCCCACCCTCCAGCCACAGAGGAGCATTCCCCTCGTTGCTCAGTACCACCCAGGACTGCAGCAACTGAATTACATTCTCCGCCAGGGTTTTGATTACCTCTCATCATTCCCTGAAATGAGAACTGTCCTGTCCACTATCATTCCCACTCCAGCCGCAGTGGTATTCCACCGTCCACCGAACCTAAACAAAATACTTGTCCATCCTTACACAACCCTCGCTCCCAATTCCTTACCTCTTGGCTCATACCCCTGTAATAGACCTAGATGCAAACCGAGCGAGGTGGCGCAGTGGTAGCACACTGGACTCGCATTCGGGAGGACGACGGTTCAATCCCGCTTCCGGCCATCCTGATTTAGGTTTTCCGTGATTTCCCTAAATCGCTCTTTGAAAGGGCACGGCCGCCTCCCTTCCCCATCCTTCCCTAATCCAATGAGACCGATGACCTCGCTGTTTGGTCTCTTCCCCCAAAAACAACCAACCAACCAGACCTAGATGCAAGACCTGTCCGATACATCCCCCCACCACTACCTACTCCAGTCCAGTCATGAAGTCATGAAAATTGGCTATCCTATCAAAGGCAGGGCTACATGTGAAACCAGTCATATGATCTATAAGCTAAGCTGCAGCCACTATGCTGCCTTCTGTGTGGGCATGACTACTAACAAGCTGTCTGCATGAATAGCCACCGACAAACTGCGACCAAGAAACAAGTGTGGACTACCTTGTTGCTGAACACACTGGCAAACATGACATCCTTCATTTCAATGACTGCTTCACACCCTGTGCCATATGGATCCTTCCCGCCAACACCAGCTTTTCTGAATTGCGCAGCTGGTAACTTTCACTGCAATGCATCGTACAGTCCCATAACCCTTCTGGCCTCAACCTTTGAGAGTCACTGTCCTCACTCATCCAGCCCCTTCCCTGTTCTCATTCCAACACTACACATCTATCATTCCACCATTACACTCAGTTTTTACACTTCCCTCCTTTTTCATTACTTCCCTTCCCCCCCCCCCCCCCCCCCCCACCTCTCCCCTGCCATCCATCTAACCCTAGTACTTTGCTGTCCGCCACCCCCGCCATGCCACCCCTTCCCCCGCCCACGCCACCCCAGCCTTGTCCTTACCCCCACCCGGTCGCCACTCCCATCATGCACTGGTGCTGCTGCTCACAGTGTGGTTTCGGTTGCCTGAGACTGCAGACGTGTGTGTGTGTGTGTGTGTGTGTGTGTGTGTGTCGTCTATTGCTGATGAAGACTTTTATGGCCGGAAGCTTTATTTGTGACAGTCTTTTCGTTGTACCTATCTGCGAGTCAGCACCTCCTCTATGTGGTGAGTAGCAACTTTCCTTTACATAATATTGTTAAATTCTGGCCTGGATTTCCATTGTTTGATTTGTATTAAAAAATTATGTGAATGATAGGGATGCATTCTTGTATATTACATTTATATTTTTGTCTTGTCAGCTTTTCTGCCTGGATAAAGGTGAGATATAAATCATTTTGACAAAAAGTAACCATTACTGACAGTATCATTTTGTCACTGAATCACCTAATAAAGGTACACTGTAACCAGCAATAATTAATGCATCATGGAAAAAAATGAACAAAGAGCACACTAACGTCGGTATGGAGTGCCACAAATGAATATCAGAATCGTAAAGATGGCTGCAATTGAACAACTGTATAAATTTGAAGAGTTGAAAAAAATTAGCCAACCAGTTGCAAGTGGTTGGCTGGTTTTTTTTTTTTCAACCTGTACAAACGATTATGCATGTTACACTGTGAATAGCTGAATGTCTTCACAAATTTGCTATTAAAAATATGAGTCCCATCTCAAGCATCTGAATCTCTTTCTCACTAATAGATAATGGAGACTTCTGCACAGAAGGTTCATCATCGAAATCTGGAATATTGGAGTTGCTACACCCACTAAAATAGCAGTATCTGCACAAAACAGAATACTGTAAAGTAACACAACAACAATGACAATTTTGTTCACATCCAGTTTCTCACTTGAAAGATATTAACTTTAAGATGTATTTGGCAGTCTTTCTTCAGTTAAAACTGGCTGCAGAAAACCATTTTTGGAGACACATCCTCATGTAGTGGGTAGCAAGTCTTCATTGCTGCGTACCTGAAGTAAAACCATTTTGAATGCTTGTTTGCCGCTGCAGATATTTGGGGAAATTGAGCAAGATCCATGTGAGATGTGATAGGACTTGTTTCCACTGCTTTTAGGAAATTTTGATATCGAAGCACCGTACAATGCCAGTAGAAACTGCTTGTCTGCTTCTTTTACTTCTTGAGCATTTGCATTGGGATTATTGAATACTGAAGTAATTTCCCATAGATTAGGCTGTGTGTGGAGAAGTCAGAATGATTTTTTCTTCCCTTGGCCAAACAAAGATGATGTCATGTCACACCCCCATACAGAATGTAGAAATAGCATCCCTGGATATAAGTCTCCAGGTGTGTTTGAAAGAGAGGTAATATGTTAAGTCCATTAAGGGCATTTTCCGATGGATAAATTTTGGAAGTAAATGGGCACATTACCAGCAGCAAGTCTAATTAGGATGAGTTAATCGACATCTGTGCCAACCAGCACAGTTGCCTTCTCTCCTGCCATCTCCAGTGCTGTTTGAACAATCAGTGTATTAGCATCAGCCTGCCCTTGCTGTGTCAAAATAGCACCAAACTCCCAGTGATTTCGTAAACCAGCAGTAAATCAAGGTTTTCTTGGCCCACCATGCACATTATATTTTCTGTGAAGTGTAAAAGTATGTCAAGGGACTGACTGTTTGTGTGATGTCTGTGCTCTTCACTTTTTGTAGTGGGCATGGAATAACCATTGAAGATGGAAACACAGTTATTTCAAAAGTATTTTCACAAAATGACACAGTACAGTCCATATAATTCTTTGTAAGTCGGACACAGTGGCCAAACAACTCTTCGCCGTAACTATCAACTATCTACAACACAGGCACAATCTTGAGGAGGAGAGGGTTACTTGTCGCTTTGGTTACAATTATCTAATATATCATACAGTATGGATTTTGGTGTTTTTCTCATGTAATAGTCATCAAACAAAAATAAGGGTTGAGTTGTTAGTTCATGGTTTAAACATTTGTGGAAGTCTTCATTGGTTTACGCAAGCATCACAACTTACTCTGAAGAATAACTTCTTGTAGCAGCTGTTGTGGTATCTGGCTTCAACAGCAACTAAAGCAGTAACACTTTCCACTTGAATTGTCACATTTTGACCGCTAGCATCATCATGAGATTTAGTGGCACCCAAAGTAGACTATTTGCTCTTTATGGCTCACACTTTGTAAACATTTCGGCAGTCGAGAGGCAAATTTATATCATTATTCCTCTCCACAGAAGAGGCAGTGCTGTTTGAAGTCAAAGGTAGAGACACTGGATCTCAGTTTTGGAATTTTTGAAGGAGAGTGTTGAACGAAAGTCACAATACTCCTCAGACGCACGTAGTTTCTACGCTAGTTCACATGTACCCGGACAGCTGCAACACTCTCCAGTTTTTTTAGTAATCCATGTATACACTGTAGACTGCTTTCCACTAGAGTTTTGATATCATGATTAGCAGTTACTGTTTCTTCTTGTGACAGCAAGGTCTCATTGCAAATAAGGCACATCTCTTCCATCTCCACAATGCAAAAAAATTGACCAGTTACTCAGAAACATGAAAGATGCAAAAGGAGCATCATTTATTTTAGATACTGTATCAACCTGCATTTAAAGTATACATAGCAACACACCAACACAAATAAATTTTTAGTTTATTCATAGTTTTTCAACTTAGAAATGTTAAAATAAAATCAAAAGTGATAAAATATTGTGGACATTTTAAAGGTCTTTGTATGCACAGATTTGTTAGTTCAATAATAAAGGCAACAAATAGGAAAATCCCAAGTGGTAGTCTCAGTATCAGGTTCCAGTTAAACAACGAAGTCCCCAAACTCATTGCTGTGAAAGCAGCCTTTCGACACAAATTTCATTAACACCCTTTTGCCTGTTGTTTAAGATATTCATATGCCTTCTTGAGGAATACTCCAGTGATGAACTAAACATGTGTTTCCCTATCACTGGAGACTATTCATATATAATAGAAACTCTTAACATAAGATCTAAAAATATCTGCTTGAAAAAATGTAGGAAAATTCTACTACAAAATCAGTCTGGCTAGTGAATAACGACACCTTACTGTAAATAAATTCAGATAACTCTGTTATTATTAATGATAGTGAAGATGTGTTGGTATTGGTTTACAGCTCTAAGAATGTGTTACATAGTTAATGAAATAACACTGTCAGTATGTTGCATAACTACCTAGTTATTGATAGACAAACTTCGAAAACAGTTGAAAAACTGATTTTTTAAACTTCTTTTATTTTTTATTTTATTTATTTTTTGTCAATATAACTCAGAAGAAATGTTAGATATTGCTACATAGACATTTTTCAACTATTTCTCTATAATTTGGTGCAAAAACTACCTTTTTGTGTTTATTATATGGGAGTTTATAGCTGTTTAAAAATTACTATAGAAATTCTTGTGGCAACCATACTGATGACATTTTAACACCAATTCCACAGCCTGAAGCTTCGGGGACTTTTAATATGTTAGCTAAAACATCAAACTGAAGCTATTTCAAAAGGTTTCATCTCTCCCCTATTTTTTTCATACTCAGGCTCTTTTTCTGCATATAGTTACTGGCCTATCAAATAATAGTTCAGATATTTAGTAAAGCCTTAAGGAGGGTTGTTGATGAAATTGACCAAATCTGTCTATTTTCGATTTATTTTTTATTTGTCAATACAACTCGTGAACAATAAGTTCCCAAAGTTTCAATGTTGAAATCGCATCTGAATTGCCTGAAAATTAATTAAAAGTGTGACGCGGCCTCCCTGCCACGCGCACATTTTGAAGCAGCACTTCAATACCAGCTCAGTGACCTGTGTATTACTTTCAACCAAACATGTACGGCATACATCTAGAAGACCGTGATACACATACTCTTTGGTTTTATAGATCATCTTTGGCTGATCCTGCACTTTTCAAAAAGTGTGTTCATGGCAAAACCCAAAATCCAAATGAGTCTCTAAGTTCACTCATATGGAAACGATGCCCTAAAAACACATTTGCATCTGCTGCAGTTGTCAGAATTGCAACTTATGATGCAGTTATTGTATTTAATGATGGGAATGTCAGGAGGATGAAGGTATTAGAAAGAATGGGCTTCAAGATAGGAAATTTTACTCAAGACATCCTGAGAAAAATAGATTTACAGCATGTCTCTGCAGCTGAAAAGTCAGTTGAAGACCTGGTAAAGGAAAGAAGACAGACAACTAGAATCCAGAAGAGAAGCCTTGAAGGGAAAGATGACCCAGAGTACAAATGTGGTGCCTTCTGAAGAAGTGACATAAGGGAAATAGTTTGGTTGAACTTTAAATTGCTTTTCCTGAAAAGTTTATTTTTTAAAAGTTTATGTACCTTTTCCTCAGCTTCTATTAATGCTAGAATTATGAAATTTTGTACACATATTTCTGTAAACCTAATAAATGTCTCAAGAGCAAATTTTGAAATTCTGATTGCAATCTGAGATGGGGCAAAGTGCTTGAAATTTTGCATGAATTTAAAATTGTACTTGTGGAATTATAATTTAAAAAATATGAAAATTCTACAAGTTGACCTATTCCAAAAAACTCATGAGAGAAGCTTACAACGTATAAAGAGATGAAACAGAGAAATTTTTGTAGAAATCTCTTGAATACTTTCTGAGAAAAAGGAACATAAATTATTTTTTGAAAATAAAACTTCATTTAAAAAGTAGATGATTATATATATAATCAAAGGATTTTATATGCAAATGTGTTACTTTCCTGTAAAGTGTGGTACAAAATTTCATAGAAACATCTCCAAAATTGTGGATTTGGTGCATTTTTGAAATAGTGTGTTTTTTTCATCAACGTCCCCCGCTTATAAAACATCAATCACTTTTATACATGATACCTGTCTTAATAAATATACACAAAACTGATTAATAATTTTATGGCTGCCAATGAGCTTGGCTGTGTTGCAGCCTCAGACAAAATAGCGGTGACAGCCACTGCCACCACAACAAAGACACACAGCTGAATACATAATGCCAGGATTGCAGTTCAACACGTGTACTGAGGTGAGGGGTTGTGTCATGTGGGGTGGGTGATGCAGTTATAAGAAGTTATGGTCCTGTTGAGGTTCTGTGTTACTTGTGTAAGGTACTTTATTCATCCCTATTGCTCAATTTGAACCAAACTGTCATTTTAAATTTTAAAAGTGTACTTGTGTGTATGATTGTACGAGTTCTACTAAATTGTGTATGAAGTCGAAAATAAAGAGAATATACCAAGGTATGTTTGAAACACATCATCGATACAATTGAATACAAATTACAAAAATGGTTCAAATGGCTCTGAGCACTATGGGACTTAACTTCTGAGGTCATCAATCCCCTAGAACGTAGAACTACTTAAACCTAACTAACCTAAGGACATCACACACATCCATGCCCGAGGCAGGATTCGAACCTGCGACCTTAGCAGTTTCGCGGTTCCAGACTGTAGCGCCTAGAACCGCTCGGCCACACTGGCCGGCAATACAAATTACACTACAAAACAAATACCCAATAACTATGCTCACACATAGAACCAACTGAAATATGTAACACAAATATGTGATCTTGCACTCATGTGGTTCTAGTCTGTTTAAGGCTGTGAACTCGAGCACTAGGGAAATAAGTGAATTTATATAAAGTATAAATTTCAACTGGTTTTTATTTGTTTTGTGCTTCAAAGTGAAATTGTATGAACACATCACTAGTGTGACCAGACACCGACTGTTCTTCAGGCATTAGTGTAGGTGTATAGAATCATCTATAACGTTTACTTATTTAGTTTTTTTTAAGAAAATGTGCTGATGCTGTCGTATCATAAATTCTGTTATGAAACATTACTTTTCTTCAAAACATAAAATAACTAACAAGAAACCTTTTTTCAGAGAGATGTTGTTGATCGTACGCCATCACTGAAATTGCTGTCTCAGATCCTAAAAGATCCTGACGTTCACCAGTTAGATCCAAATATTGTTGATCTTCTCCACTGGGTTCTCAAAGGGACACAACAACTTAAACGTATACCAAAAAAACAGGTTTGTTTAGTTTACTTTTACCATAGTGGTTTGTAATTGTATCACTAACAAAGTGTCATATTGCTTGCGTGTTTATCCTTGAATTGAATATTTATGCGACTGATTCGTAATAAGTGATTTCATTTATTTCATTGAGGAATATTTGTTTATCTGTTAGCGATGAAAGGGAGCAAAGTAAAACTATTCCTCTCAAGACATTATCATTCTAATTTCTTTCTTCTGGCTTGTATTTGTTGTCAAATTCGCTGTCTTATGTATTCTGTCTTTTTTCCCCTTTTTCTCCTGTTCCCTTATTCTGTGATTTAAGTCCACAATCTGTCAGCCACTTTCCTGTAACCATACAATATAGCAATTAAAAGAGTTATTCAAAGTGTTCTAGGCACTGTGGCAAATGAAGTCAAAATCAGTGTAATGTTGTCATTGAAAGAAAATATCATTCATTCCACATCCTCATGTCTACACATGTTAATGGATCCAAGTACCAGTGACTTGTAAGAAAACATAGTGTTAGTATGGCAGACTGGACTAGCTACTGCACATTTCACTGCTCCAGGATCCGTTCGGATTCATATGTCGTGCTACAACACCTAAATGTGGAGGCACAGGTTTTTCTCCTATGCCACCTCAAAAAGATATGGGGTGAAGGCTACTGTCCAGATCCATGGCAGGAGGCAATTCTGAATCCAGGGAAGTACAGTTTATCTCTAATTAGCTGTAGGGGTGCTGTGCTTGCTACCTGTATAGGAAAGACCTTTGAGCAAATGTTAAACCAACAGCTAGTGAGGATTCTTGAAACCAGGAGGTTAAGCAGCCAATCTTGGTTTCGGAAATACCAGTCCACGCTAGATGACCTATTCCACATGGAAGAAGTGATGCAACAGTCATTCCTAGGCAAACGGCAGTTTATTGGTATTGTCTTCAATCTGGAGAAAGCATAATGTTGCCCATCAGCTTCATAAGTGGGACTTCTGTGGGTGTCTCTCCACATTGCTGTGATCCTTCATTGCTGAATGATACTTTGGTATCGAGTTGGTGCTATGCACTCCAACCAATTCCCTCTGCAGAATGGTGTTCCTCAGTGTAGTCTTCAGAGCGTCATCCTTTTTGTTGTAGCAGTCAGTAGTACCTCTTCCACAAGGAACCCAGTCAAAAATTCCTTATTTGCGGATGATATTGTGGTATTCTGTTCTTTCTCCCGTCTCATAAATACTATATGGCAACTATAGCTGAACCTTAGCAGGGTGGAGGATTAGGCTAATACTATTGGTTTTAATTCTCTACGGAGAAAAAAAAACTGTTTGTGGTTTAACATTATTATGAAAAGGATAGTTGCTACTCACCATATAGTGGAGATGCTGAGTCGCATATAGGCACAACTAAGAAACTGTCAGCAAGGAAGCTTCTGTGCTGTATGGTGAGTACCAACTACCCTTTTCATAACTTTTTATTATTTCCTCCTGGATTTTTCTTTGTGTTTATTTTAATTGTTCACATCAGTCTTTTGTGTTATCAGAAATTCAGATGAGGGCACCATCTTGGATTTTAAGACCGCAGTGTTATTCTTGAGCATTATCGTTAGTAAGAGAATAACATGGCTGCCACATTTCAATGATCTGAAATGTCTGAAGGCACTAAACATCGTAAAATGTCATTGTGGTAAGAATCAAGTGGGAAGGAGGGCAGATCAGTCCAGTCTGATCACATTCTATAGCACCTTTTTCTGCATGTGATGTGACTTTGGCAGCATAGTGTATGTATCAGATAGCTATTCTTTAAATAGGAAGTTGGATGCTGTCTCCATGAAGACATTAGACTTGCCACTGGGGCCTACCAAACCAGTCCTATTTGTAGCCTCTGTGCAGAGGCTGGTGAGCCACCTCTTACCATTTAGCAAGAACTCCACATGGTGTGACATACAAAGTGAGATCCATTTCCAAACATCTTGTCATTGGTATTGGGACTAAAACTTCATACAATGGAGATCTGACATTCTCTCTATACGAAGGAACATCTCAAGTGACTTGGTGTCATAGACATACCATCTTCTAAAATGGGTGGAGTAAGTACCATCCCTGGATACTTGACAGGCCTACAGCTTAGACAGTTCAAAATAAAACAAGATTAACACTCTGCTTATAGTTTTAATATGGGTTTTTAAGGGTATAGGATTGGATGTAAGGAATGAAAGAGGAAGCTGCATGGTAGAATTGTGTACGGAGCATAAGCATAAGTTAATCATCACTGACACTTGGTGTAAGAATCATGAAAGGAGGTTGTATATGTGGAAGAGGCCTGGAGACAACGGAAGGTCTCAGATAGATTATATAATGGTAAGACAGAGACGAACCAGGTTTTAAAATGTAAGACATTTCCTGGGGCAGATGTGGACTCTGACTACAATTTATTGTTTATGAACAATTTATTGTTTACCAACTGTAGATTAAAGCTGAAGAAATTGCAAAAAGGTAAAAATTTAAGAAGATGGGACCTGGATAAACTGAAAGAACCAGAGGTTGTTGATAGTTTTAGAAGGAGCATTAGGGAAGAGTTGACAAGAACAGGGGATAAGAATACAGTAGAAGAAGAATGTATATCTTTAAGAGATGAAATAGTGAAGGCAGCAGAGGTTCAAATAGGCAGAAAGATGAGGCCTAATAGATATCCTTGGAGAACACACCAGATATTGAATGTAATTGATGAAAGGAGAAAATATAAAAATCCAGTAATTGAAGCAAGTGAAAAGGAAAACCAATGTCTCAAAAATTAGATCAACAGGAAGTGTAAAATGGCTAAGCAGGAATGGCTAGAGGACAAATGTAAGGACGTAGAAACATATAACACTAGGGATAAGATGGGTGCTGCCTATTGGAAAATTAGAGAGACCTTTGGAGAAAAGAAAACCACCTCTATGAATATCAAATCAGCTGGAAAGTCAGTCCTAACCAAAGAAGGGAAAGCAGAAAGGTGGAAGTAGTATATAGAGGGTCAATAAAAGGGTGATGTACTTGAGGGCAATATCGTGGAAGTGGAAGAGGATGTAGATGAAGATGAAATGGGAGATATGATACTGCGTGAATTTGACAGACCACTGAAAGACTGAAGTCGAAACAAGGGCCCGGGAGTAGACAACATTCCATTGGAACTACTGACAGCTTCGGGAGAGCCAGCCATGACAAAACTCTACCATCTGACGAACAAGATGTATGAGGCAGGCGAAATACCCTCAGACTGCAAGAAGAATATAATAATTCCAATCCCAAAGAAAGCAGGTGTTGACAGGTCTGAAAATTACCAAACTATCAGTTGGGTAAGTCACAGGTGCAAAATACTAACATGAATTTTTTACAGACGAATGGAAAAACTGGTAGACGTCAACCTCGGGGAAGGTCAGTTTGGATTCCATAGAAATGCTGGAACACACGAGGCAATACTGATCCTTCGACTTATCTTAGAAAATAGATTAAAGAAAAGCAAACCTACATTTTTAGCATTTGTAAATGTAGAGAAAGGTTTTGACAATGTAGACTGGAATACTCTCTTTCAAATTCTGGAGGTGGCAGGGGTAAAATACAGGGAGTGAAAGGCTATTCACAATTTGTACACAAACAGATGGTAGTTATAGGAGTCAAGGGGCATGAAAGGGAAGCAGCAGTGGAGAAGGCAGTGAGACAGAGTTGTATGCTATCCCTGATGTTCAGTCTGTACATTGAACAATCAGTAAAAGAAACTAAAGAAAAATTTGGAACAAGAATTAAAATCCAGGGAGAAGAAATAAAAACCTTGAGATTTGCTGCTGATATTGTAATTCTGTCAGAGATGGCAAAGGACCTGGAAGAGCAGTTGAATGGAATGGAGAGGATCTTGAAAGGAAGATATAAGATGAACATAAAAAAGCAAAACTAGGATCACAGAATGTAGTCAAATTATATTAAGTGATGCTGAGGGAATTAGATTAGGAAGTGAGGCACTTAAAGTAGTAGAGGAGTTGTGCTATTTGGGCAGCAAAATAACTGTTGATGGTTGAAATAGAGAGGATTTAAAATGTAGACTGGTGATGGCAAGGAAAGTGTTTCTGAAGAAGAGAAATTTGTTAACATTGAGTATGGATCTAAGCATCAGGAATTCTTTCCTTTGAAGTATTTGTTTGGAGTGTTGGCATGTATGGATGTGAAATGTGGACGATTAACAGTTTAGACAATCTAGAATAGAAGCATTTGAAATTTGGTACTGCGTTGTGAAGACCCACAACAGTGTTGGCGTGGCACCCAGTTGACAGTGGCCCAATATTCTTCTGCTATGTCCTTCTTTGGCTGCCCTACAACTTCATCTTTGGTTGCCGGACTCATTATCATTGATTTTAGCAGACAATGCTTCATTGGCTAATTTGGTTTTATGTATCATCTGTGAGGGTGGGTTTTATCATTCGATCTGAGTTTTAGCGCCTGTTCTTTGTCCCTCTGTGTCCTCCATCCTAGTGCTTTTAGGGTAAGGTTTTAATGTGTTGCAGGGTGGCTGACTTTTCCTTTTTATTTTCGTGGTTGGCCAGCCACTGTAATCTGCTTCCTTGTTTTACTCTCTTCTAACTGTTTCTTGCATCTCTCTGTTGTTCTCTTGTTCTCTTTTGTTCCTTTCAGTGTTCGTTGCCTTCCTTCGTTCTTGTGGTCTTTTCTTTCTTTCCGTTTTGTGTTATATGCCTTGTCTATTTTATTCTCACTTGTGACATTGTTTTATTAGGAACAAGGGATTGCTGAGCTTGTAGTTTGGTCCCTTTCCCCCTCTTACCAACCAACCAACCAACCAACCACCTGGTCGCCACTCCCACCATGTGCTGCTTGCTGCTCGCAGTCTGACTTCAGCAGCCAGAGATTATTGTGTGTGTGTGTGTGTGTGTGTGTGTGTGTGTGTGTGTGTGTGAGAGAGAGAGAGAGAGAGAGAGAGAGAGAGAGAGAGAGAGAGTGTGTGTGTGAGTGAGTGAGTGCGCACACATGCATGTGTATTTTCGACTAAGGCCTAGTTGGCCGAAAGCACACTTTTTGAGGGGCTTTGTGTTGTTCTTATCTGTGACTCAGCATCTCTGCTGTAATTTTTTGAAACATTTACTGTAACATACTTCATTTTAGACTGGCTGGGAGAGAAATGGAAAAACAAGCAAAAACTGGCATGCTGTGCAAAGCAACATCCTGGCTCCTGGAGAGTATGACATGACTAATTGTTCATTTTGTCCAGATACTGCATAATTATGTAGGTGTGCCTTATCATTGTCATGGTGTAGGTGCCAAGAAATTTGACCCAGTTAAGGGCATTTTCACCAGAAGTGTTCACTTGAGATCTTGAAAATTGGTAAATGATGGATTCCAGTAACTGTGGCACACATTTTATTGTAATGTAGTTGAATAGATAAAGCAGCAGAAGGAGAACACACACATAAAAAAAGATTTTAGTTGTGCAAGCTTTCGGAGCCAGTGGCTCCTTCCAGCAGGCATAGCTTGCATACCTACAGCCTTTTTTATATGTATTTTCTCATGCCGCTGCTTGCTGAGCGGATTTTTTATCTAGCCAATTACATTATGTTGTTTAAAGTTGATTATTTTCCTTGTTATACATTTTATTATGTGACACATTTATTGTTACCTAGTGCTAACAAGTATTTATTTGTTTGTCTAGATATATTGAATTTAGTGTACGGTCTATGCAAGTTTCTTGCTTTGCAGTTTTATAACATGTGTGCTTGTGTGATCTGGAATACAACGAAAAACATGATTTCAAGAAATCACCAGTTTATTAGGTCATTGAGTATTCAAAGAGATTTTGGGCTTGCAGCCGGTTGTCGTAAACTTCATTGCACGATATTTCGGCTGGACAACTGCCAGCCATCTTCATGCGAGCCAGACGAGGACTGACAAAGACATTCTCTGCTCTGTCTTATATAGTGCACTGATGGTACTGTCGTGCATGCGTTAAAGTCGCAGAGACTGAAGGACCACACCGCCCAGTGACAGCGCCCTCACTGGTGGAACTGCAAGACTCACCTGCCATCAGTATTGTCGCTGACCACAGCTATCGAAGTTTTCTGGTGTCTTCGTCTTCAGCAAATTTCGGAGATGACAGGATTCCGCGCATTATTCGATTGGTAACCACTGTCATGGTTCATTATGTTTCCCTCGATGTGTATTTCAACGGATTCTTTGATAATGGGTCTCAAAAAGTTGTTGCTGAGGCCAAAATCTAAGTTTTATCATACTCCATTGAATGTCGGTTGGAAATACAATGTTCCGCAATTGCAGACTTACTGGGTGGCAGTAGGCAAGTGAAACGTTTATGATCCGTACAATGCTCTTCCATTGTACGCGTTGTCTGTTCTATATAGGCCATACCACATTGACACGGAATTTTGTAAATTCCCGCCTTCTGCAGTAACAAATCATCCTTCGTCGATCCCAGCAAATTCAAATCTTAGAAGATGGACGAAAAACCACTTTCACATGAAAATTATTAAGAATCCTCGCTATTTCGAAGGAGATATTTCCAACGAAGGGAAGAAAAGCTAGGGACTTGGCTAGTGCCTTCTCTTCTTTATCCACTTCCCGGTTTCTGGCTCTAGTTGAGAAGGCCCTGTTAATTTGCTGGGTCGAGTATCCATTGTCTCTGAACACTGTCCTCAAATGTTCAAGTTCCTTGGGCAAATTCTGTGCATCTGACACTGTATGTGCCCTGTGAACAAGGGTTTTGAAGTACACTCATGGTTTGGGATGGGTGATGGCAACTTGAAGAATGCAAGTACAAATCAGTGTGTGTGGGCTTACAATAAACAGAATGTCACACTGAGTCATCACTCATCCATTTAATCAAAGCATCCGGGTGGGAGGCAACCATCTTTCTCTAGTTCCATAGTAAATCGAATATTCTCGTGGATGGAGTTAAGATGATGAAAAAACTCCATTAACTTTTCTTCTCCATGGGGCCACACTATGAAAGTATCATTGACATATCTCCAAAAAACAGTTGGTTTGCAAACTGCTGATTCAAGTGCTCTTTCCTCAAAATCCTCCATAAAAAGGTTAGTCACTATAGGAGACATTGGGCTGCCCATGGCAACACCATCAGACTGTTCAAAATATTCCTGGTTAAACATAATATTAGTTTAGGAAAGAGCATGCCAAAACAAAGCAGTGATGTCCGATTCAAACTGTTGACCAATTAGTGCCAAGGAATCTGCAAAAGGTACTTTTGTGAAAAGGGAAACTACATCAAAACTCACTAGAAGATCTGAACTACTTAAGTGGAGAGCCCCCAGTCTATTGATAAAATCAGCAGAGTTCCGTATATGATGTGAACAATTTGCCAGCAAATAGTCTCAGCAAAGAAGCTAGATGTTTCGCTAAATCATTTGTGGATGGGTCAATATTAATCACTATAGGCCGTAAAGGCAGACCTTCTTTATGTACTTTAAGAAGACTATACAGTCTCGGTGGTATGCTGCCATGTGGTCTTAACTGCTTGATGGTCTCTGGAGATAACGAGGAAGAGTTCAAAAGTGCACACATCTTCCGTTGCACACGTGCTGTTGGGTCTTGATCAGTTTTCCTATACATAGTATCACTAAGTAGACTATACATCTCCAAATACAACCCACGATGTAACAAAATGGTGGAATTACCTTTATCAGCCTTCAGCACCACTATTTCTTGAGGGTTCTGCAGTGCAGCCCTTTCTTCGGCGGTTATATTACTGCGTTGGGGAGGAGCTTTCAGGAGAACCCGACCAGTTTCCCTTCTTATTTCTTCAGCAGTATCCATAGAAAGGCGGCGCACAGCATGTTCAACACCACTTACGAAACTTATAAGAGGTACTGCACTTGGTATAGGTGCGAAATTAAGACCTCTGCCCAAAACTGACAGCATTGTATCGTCTAAAATCTTCTCCATGAAATAAACAACAGAACATCATGCAGTTATTTCCTGTGGCGTCGGATGTTGTGGCACCAAGCGATCAAATTTAGACATCTGCCAGTAACTTATGTACCCAGTCGAACTTGGCTGATGTCACTTCATCCTCCCAGTCCCATGATGTAGGAGAAAGAAGTATTACAATCTTAAAGTGTAGATGGAACAATTCTTCTGTAATGGGGTCTTAATTTTGCACCTACACCAAGTGCAGTCTCTTGTAAGTTTCGTCAGTGGTGTTGAACAACCTGTACGTCACCTTCCTAAGGACACTGCCGAAGAAATAAGAAGGGAAACTGGTCGGGTTCTCCTGAAAGCTCCTCCCCAAAGCCGTAACATAACTGCTGAAGAAAGGGCTGCACTACAGAACCTTTGAGATCTGGAAATAGTGGTGCTGAAGGCTGATAAAGGTAATTCTACAGTTTTGTTACCTCGTGGGTTGTATTTGGAGAAGATGTATAATCTACTTAGTGATACTATGTATAGAAGGATTGATCAAGACCCAATAGCATGTGTGCACATTTGAAATCTTCCTCGTTATCTCCAGAGACCATCAGCAGTTAAGACCACATGGCAGCATACCACTGAGACTGTATGGTCTTCCTAAAGAACATAAAGAAGATCTGCTTTTATGGCCTATAGTGATGCACCCACATATGATTTAGCCAAACATCTAGCTTCTTTGCTGAGCCCCCCAGGGGGTCCACAACTCTTTTTGTTGATGCGTGCGTAGCGAGCACGGGACCCCGATCTAATGTGGCTTTCCTTCCTTTCCGGGCTGCATACCTTCCCTTTCCGCATCCTTCCCCATACCCCATCTACACCCCCCCCCCCCCCCCCCCCCACCTCCGCCTCTTTACTTCCCGTTCTCCCCCTCTGGGAGTACGTTTTGTGCCTACGTCCGGAGACGGACGCTCGAAAATGTAGCACATTCTTTGCTTTCTCTGCTTGCAAGTCTTCGTCCTTCCTTTGTCCTTCTCTTTTCCTTACCTCTTCTCTTTGCCCTTTTCTCTGCTGCAGCATTTGAGACCTCTTTTTTTTCCTTTCCCTTTCTTTGTTTTTCCCTTCCTCTTTTTTCCTCCCTGTGCGTGTCTGAAGGCCGACCCACGCATTTCCGTGCGTAGCCGGTGACGGGGTAACGCGTAATTCCCCGCCCCCCGCCCCGGGTAGACAGGTAGGACACGTATGTACCTCCTGGTAACGGCCAGGCCCAGGGAGGGGTGATTACCCGAGCTGATACCTTCCGAAAGTGCCGATTGGTCCCTCTGTCCGTTTCTCGGGAGGTGTGACCTGAGGTGTGAACAATCACCTAAGGTGGGAGTGCCCTCAGAGAGGGCACCCACAAGGAAGGAGCGCGCCATCGGAGACGCCGGTAATCATGGGGGATACTTTCGCAATGGCTTCCTCATATTCTACTATGTCAACTCACAAGCGTAAGTTCAATGAGTCTCAGCCACAGACAGTCCTTCCATCGCTGCCACAGTTCCTTGTTGTTTCTTGGTCTGACGAAGGTCACGACTTCTCCATGGTCAACCCTTTCATTATTCAGAAAGGTGTCGACGCAATTGCAGGTCCTGTAAAGTCTTGTTCCTGATTACGAAATGGCACCTTGTTGTTAGAAACAGTCAGTGCCCTCCAGGCACAAAAATTGCTGTGTACTTCACTGCTCCACACCTTCCTTGTCCGGGTGGAAGCACACCGCACTTTAAATTCATAACGTGGGGTCGTTTATACACGCTCCCTCGACGGACTGTCCGACGAGGAAATTCAACACTACCTGTCTGTAACGGCTGTTCATAGAGTCATGAAAAGGGTTGACATGAACATCATTCCAACCCGTACAGTCTTCTTGACATTTGACAAAGTTCAACTCCCATCGAAAATCAAAGCGGGCTATGAGATAATTTCCGTTCGCCCATACATCCCAAACCCTACGCGTTGCTATCGGTGTCAGCGGTTCAATCACACCAGCCAGTCCTGTTACAATCCGGCCAAATGTGTTAGGTGTGGCAAGGATGCCCATGAGGATGCTTGTCCACCTCCATCCCCTCGTTGCATCAACTGTATGGGTGACCACGCTGCTTCCTCTCGATATTGCCCCATTTTTAAAGATGAAAAGCTCATTCAGGAAATCAGAGTGAAGGAAAAGGTGTCGACCTTTGCTGCTCGAAAATTATTCGCCAGTCAAAAGCCCACTATGCCTCAGACAGGAAAATACAGCACTGTCCTTGCCTCTCCTCGGCCAACAAAGGAGGCGGCCACGCAGGCTTGTGATCTCACCTTTAGTGCCACGGTTTTCAGATCGGCAGTGCAAAGATCGCCCGTTCAATCTCCCCACTTTCGCCTGCTCACTCTGTGGCTCACCCTTCATCGGGTTCTGCTAAATCTCGAGCCCAAAAGTCAGACATCAAGACTTCGAAAAAAGAGCATACTCTTGAAGATTTTTTACGTACCCCAACTTCACAACCATCGGTTCCTCCTTCATCTAAACATCATGTTTCCAAGAAGGCTAATAAGAAACCCAGTTCCTCTCCTTCTCCGCCAAGGCGTGTCTCATCTACAGCACCGCTTGGCGGTAACCGCCCTCGGCCGTCTTCTGTGTTGCCGAGGCGCACTGCTTGCGGCCATCAACCGGCCGATCGCTGGTGGCAGGAGCTGCTCCTGAACAACCTATGGATCAGGATCTTCTGCCTTCGGCTGAATGCTGTTCCATGCTGTCGGTCGCAAGCTCTGAGCAGTCGTTGAGTTGACGGCAACCTTGGTCACTTTCCTCTATTTTCTGTTCACCCTATGTCCATTATCCACTGGAATATCCGCGGCATTCAAGCCAATCGGGCTGAATTTTCGATCCTCTTCCAATCCTACTCGCCGGTGATCTTCTGTCTTCAGGAAACAAAGCTACGTCCCCACGACCGCTTTGTTCTCCCCCATTTTCAGTCCGTCCGATTTGATCTCCCCTCTGTTGAAGGCACTCCAGCACATGGAGGACTTATGATTCTTCTCCATGATACTCTCCATTATCACCCAATCCCCTTAAACACTTCCTTCCAAGCTGTCGCTGTCCGTCTTTCCCTTTCTGGATACAGCTTCTCTCTTTGTACTGTATACATTCAATCGTCCACACCAATGGCAAGAGCTGATCTCCTTCATCTTCTTGGTCAGCTTCCACCCCCATATTTGCTGATTGGTGACTTCAATGCCTACCACCCGCTTTGGGGATCTCCACATCCTTGTCCGCATGGCTCGCTATTGATAGACGTCTTCCACCAAGCGGATCTTGTTTGCCTCAACACTGGGAACCCTACATTTTTGTCTGCCTCCACGACAAATTTCTCTCATTTGGACCCTTCGGTCAGTTCTGTTCCGCTAGCTCGGCGCTTCGAATGGTTCGCCCTTGATGATACACACTCGAGTGACCACTTTCCATGTGTCCTTAGACTGCAGCCTCAACTGCCATATATGCACCCGCGACGCTGGAAGTTTGCCCAAGCCGATTGGACACTTTTTTCGTTTCTAGCGACATTCGATGACCGTCACTTTCCTAGCGTCGACGATGAGGTCACATATATTACAGACGTTATTCTTACAGCTGCGGAACGTTCAATACAACGCACCTCCGAATTGCCCCGGCGCCCCCCAGTTCCTTGGTGGAACGAGGCATGCCGTGACGCAATACGTGAGCGGCGACGTGCTCTTTGCGTTTTCCGCCACCATCCTACTTTGGCCAACTGTATCCGCTATAAGCAGTTCCGTGCGCGATGCCGTCGCGTCATCCGCGATAGCAAGAAGGCAAGCTGGAACTTCTTTACTGACTCATTTAACACCTTCACTCCCTCCTCGGAAGTTTGGAGTCGGATTCGACGGTTATCTGGCGTGCCTAGTTTCTTCCCGGTCTCTGGGCTCACTGTAGCGCATGATACGTTAGTGGACCCCGTCGCAATTTCTATCTCATTGGGTCAACACTTTGCTGAGATTTCGAGCTCTTCAAATTACCCACCAGCATTTCTCCCAAAGAAACGTGCTGCGGAAGTGCAACCTCTTGCTTCCTCCTCTCAAAATCGCGAAAGCTATAATACTGTTTTCTCCATGTGGGAATTCCAACATGCACTCTCTTCTTCTCACTCCTCCGCCCCAGGACCGGATGGTATCCACATCCAAATGTTGCTGCATTTATCAACCCATAGTCTGCATTACCTCCTTCACCTTTATAATCGAATTTGGACTGACAGTACTTTTCCCAGACGATGGCAGGAAGCAATTGTTGTTCCTGTTCCGAAACCTGGAAAGGACAAACATCTCCCCTCTAGCTATTGCCCCATTTCTCTCACGAGTAGTGTATGTAAGGTTTTGGAGCGTATGGTGAATTGCCGTTTAGCTTGGTGGCTGGAGTCCCGCAGTCTTTTAACACCTGCCCAATGCGGTTTCCGAAAGCATCGTTCTGCAGTTGACCATCTTGTTGCTCTCTCCACTTATATTATGAACAATTTGCTCCGGAAACTCCAAACAGTAGCAATATTTTTTGATCTGAAGAGAGCATACGATACCTGTTGGAGGACAGGCATCCTCCGCACACTTTTCACTTGGGGCTTTCGAGGTCGGCTGCCCATTTTTCTTCGCGAATTTATGGCAGAGCGCACATTTAGAGTGCGGGTGAGCACTTCTCTCTCCCGTACTTTGTCCCAAGAAAACGGGGTACCCCAGGGCTCCGTGCTGAGTGTTGTACTGTTTGCCATTGCCATAAATCCAGTTATGGACTGTCTCCTTTCCAATGTCTCAGGCTCCCTCTTTGTGGACGATTTTGCGATCTACTACAGCTCTCAACGGACCAGCCTTCTTGAACGACGTCTTCAAGGAGGTCTCGATCGCCTCCACTCTTGGAGCATCGAAACCGGCTTCCGCTTTTCTCCCAGTAAGACTGTTTGTTTAATTTTTGGCGTCGTAAGGAGTTTCTTCCACCTTCCTTACATCTAGGACCTGTCAACCTTCCGTTTCCGGACGTTGCTAAATTCTTGGGTCTTATGTTTGACGGAAAACTGTGCTGGTCCTCCCACGTTTCCTATCTTTCGGCTCGCTATCTGCGATCCCTCAACACCGTCCGTGTCCTGAATGGTACCTCCTGGGGAGCGGACCGAGTGGTCCTTCTCCACCTCTATCGTGCCTTAGTGCGCTCGAAATTGGACTATGGAAGCATAGTTCACTCCTCTGCTCGGCCATCTATTCTTCGGCGTCTCGACTCATCCACCACCGTGGATTATGTTTAGTGTCTGGAGCTTTTTATACCAGCCCTGTGGAAAGCCTTTATGCTGAGACTGCTGAACCTCCACTGTCCAATCGGCGAGCAGTCCTTCTGAGTCGTTATACTAGCCATCTGTCTTCCGTGCCTGCTGATCCGGCCCATGACATTTTTTTCGACACCCCCTTGGATGTAGGGTATGCAGGCCGCCCTTCCTCCCTACTACCACCGGGAGTCCGCTTCCGTCAACTGCTCCATTCTCTTTCCTTCCGCTTTCCTAAAACCGTAGCAGTTTTGCACCCTAAAACCATAACAGAAAAAAAAAATTCTTTGCTGAGACCATTTGTTGGCAAATGCTCACATCATATGCGGACCTCTGCTGATTTTATCAATAGACTGTGGGCTGTCCATTTAAGTAGTTCGATCTTATAGTGAGTTCTGATGTAGTTTCCCTTTCCACAAAAGTACATCTTGCGGATTCCGTGACGCTAATTGATCAACAGTTTGAATCGGACATCACTGCTTTGTTTCGACATGCTCTTTCCTCCTCGGTCTCCTCTGGTGGCTAAGCTTTTTATGGAGGATTTTGAGGAAAGAGCACTTGAATCAGCAGTTTGTAAACCAAATGTTTTTTGGAGATATGTCAATGATACTTTCATAGTGTGGCCCCATGGAGAAGAAAAGTTAATGGAGATTTTTGATCATCTTAACTCCATCCATGAGAATATTCGATTTACTATGGAACTAGAGAAAGATGGTTGCCTCCCCCCCCAGATGCTTTGATTAAATGGATGAGTGATGACTCATTGGGACATTCTGTTTATTGTAAGCCCACACACACTGATTTATACTTACATTCTTCAAGTTGCCATCACCCATCCCAAACCATGAGTGTACTTCAAAACCCTTGTTCACAGGGCACATACAGTGTCAGATGCACAGAATTTGCCCAAGGAACTTGAACATTTGAGGACAGTGTTCAGAGACAATGGATACTCGACCCAGCAAATTAACAGGGCCTTCTCAGCTAGAGCCAGAAACCGGGAAGTGGATAAAGAAGAGAAGGCACTAGCCAAGTCCCTAGCTTTTCTTCGCTTCGTTGGAAATATCTCCTTCAAAATAGTGCGTATTCCTAATAATTTTCATGTGAAAGTGGTTTTTCGTCCATCTTCTAAGATTTGAATTTGCTGGGATCGACGAAGGATGATTTGTTACTGCAGAAGGCGGGAATTTACAAAATTCTGTGTCAATGTGGTATGGCCTATATAGAACAGACAACGCGTACAGTGGAAGAGCATTGTACGGATCATTATCGTTGCACTTGCCTACTGCCACCCAGTAAGTCTGCAATTGCGGAACATTGTATTTCCAACTGACATTCAATGGAGTACGATAAAACTTAGATTTTGGCCTCAGCAACAACTTTTTGAGGCCCATTATCAAAGAATCCGTTGAAATACCCATCGCGGGAAATCTAATGAACCATGACAGTGGTTACCAATTGAATAACACGTGGAATCCTGTCTCTCCGAAATTTGCTAGAGACGAAGATACCAGAAGACGTCAATAGCTGCGGCCAGCGACAATACTGAAGGCAGCTGAGTGTTGCAGTTTCACCAGTGAGGGCGCTGTCGCCGGGCAGTGTGGTCCTTCAGTCTCTGCGACTTCAGTGCATGCGCGGCAATACGGTCAGCGCACTATATAAGACGGAGCGGACAATGTCTTCGTCAGTCCTCATTCGGCTCACCTGAAGATGGCTGGCAGTTGTCCAGCCAAAATATCGTGCAATGAATTTTACGGCGACCAGCTGCAAGCCCAAAATCTCTTTGAATTGTTGATTCGCCGGGAAAATTTTAAATTTTACAGGTCATGGAATGACAGGGTACAGAACAGGTATAGACTAGAGATGAGTACAGATAGACAGGTACACACAATTGACTATTACTAACTTGTTGACATTTACAGACTGATGACGGGTACAGAGTGCCAGCTATAGCCGATGCAAGTCAGTATCAAGAGCATTTGCACACCAGGGGATGCTGGCTTTCTGCTGCAGGTGACTTGGGTGCTGGACCATGATTGGTGACCTCCGGTGGGGATCTGGAGCAGCTGAACGGCACACTGCTTAAACTGTGTGATGTGTACCACAGCAGTATTGTACCACAGTGATGTGTACCACAGACCACAGTATGGTTACTACACTCCTCCTTCCTTGGGTGGGAAGAGTGACCAGATTCCCATTCCCTTACGATATGCTGATGGATGACACATCCATAGTGTCAGAAGCAGTTGTCCTGGACGTGTGGTAGTGCATGGAGTGTGGCCCTGCACCTTTCTCCCCTCTAGGAAAGTCCGGTGGATGACCCCAGCAACACTAGGCAAGAGTCATCCCTAGGTTTCGTAAGATAGGGAGCTGTGGTGTCCAGTGGGAGGGTAGGCAGCACTGGCAGGAAGCAGCAGGCACCCATCCTCAAGCTGGAGGTGCCCATGTCAGTGTCGGAGGTGCCCGCTTTGGTACAGGAGGTGCCTGGATCAGTGTGGGAGGAGTCCACATAGGTGCTGGAGGTGCCTCTGTAGGGTAAGAGGTGGCCACTTGGTGCAGATGGCACCAGCGGAGGAGCAGGAGGTGTATGTGGCAGTGTAGGAGGTGTCTGGGGTGGTGGCGGAGTTACCTGGAGGTACCCGCATCATTGCATAAATCATCTACATTGGGGTGAGAGGTGATTGTGTCTGTGCAGGAGGCCCTGCAGCTGGTGAGGGGGCAGCCGTGTCACTGCAGGAGGTGCCTGCAGCAGAATAGGAGGTGCCCGTGTCATTGGAAGAGGCATTGAGAGGCCTTACTGTGTTGTCTGCACGAGGATGATTCACTGGCAGGAAGGTGGGCGGGCACAGCTGGGGCGATTTGCTGCTGTAGGGAACTGTGAGGGCATTGGATGTTGTGGTGGAAGCAAGAATCGTAAAAGAAAATGAGCCAAAAAGGGAAGCCTTCGACCAAAAAAATGTATGACAGTGCCGCGAAAGTTGCATCTACTACAGTAGACAAACAACAAATAATATAAGGAAGAATGGAGGGCATCAAACAGCTAACAAATGCCTGAAAAATGTTCAACAAAAATGATAAGGATTCTGTCACAAGGTACTGTTTGTGGTGCCAACTGTGGATTGTGGCAGGCCACAACCAAGAATAGGAAAATATTATTTAGTGTAGCTTGTCAGACAGTGTTTGATGGGACCCAATGATAGGGAGCCCAGCCAAGCATGTGGTTGTGAGTTGAAGAGTGAAACGGCTGCTCCAGTGTCCACATGCAGCTCTCTCATATTTTACAAAGCAAGAGGGAAGTGTCCGTGGTGCTGTCTTCGTCATTGTTGATGGTGGAGTTGTCCATTGCAGCAAGGTTTCCTGGCTGGGATTGCAGCAGCTTCCTCTTCACCTAGCAGGCTTGTTGTGCCGATCCGATGTGTTCCATGAAAAGCGACAATGCCATCCCTCACCGCTTTGGTTGGACATTGCAGAAAACGGCAGTCAAGGACGAATCCCAACAAGAAGGAATGCACTGACGAATGACTTTGTTGGGCGTGAGGTAGGGCATTGCATCCCTGAAACATGGTGAGATCATTGGATGTGATGGGGTTCGAGAAAGAAAAGGACACTGGGACTGATGCAGTGGAGTGTGTAACTTGGAAAAAGTCAGGGTGCCTGAGCAATGAGAAGAATACTGCAGGCTCAGTATGACTACAGGGAAGAGCATAGCCAGTCTTGAAAAGGGGGCCAATGAATGAAGAGATGGAGACCTGGTCCTGAAAAGGAGGCCTCTGAACAGAACAACTACAATGAAGAGAGGAAGGCTTGGTCCTGAAAAGGAAGCCAATGAACGTAACAGAGGAGCAGGAGCAGGTCATTCCTGAAAAGGAGGCCATAACAAAAACAAAATGCTACCAGTGTCCATGTCCGTTACTCGAAAGACGACAAAGTGTTGGTGGAGCTGTAGGCAGGAGCTTGCCAAACCCGAAATGTGATGGAAGTGGAGGCAGAGTCATGTGGCAGAGACTTTCCAATCTGTGGTAGAGACTTGCCAATTTGTAGAATTGTCGTCAGATGGAGGAAGACTGTGATGGTGCTCTGAAAAACAGTGGAATCTGTACTGTCAGTGTAGCCATGAAGTGGTCAAAGGCAGCCATATGTAGTTGCTTTTGTTGTAGAACCACAGGAAAAAACAATCACCAAAGTTGTGCTCACACAAGTTTCTAAGTGGAGCACAGGAAAGGACCAAAGCTTGACTTGCCGCCACTTGTGACATGACTTCGGAACACAATGAAAAATGCAACTAGATGAAATCCACAGTTTATTAGGCTGTGGAGTGACAATTTAATGGTTATCAGGTCAAGGAGTGAAAGTGTACAGAGCATGTACAGGCAAGAGATGACTAAATACAGATACATAGAGGTGAGTGATGAATGCAGGCTTGTTGATACTTACAGACTGGTGACAGGTACAGACTGTCAGCCAAAGCTGGTGCACAGCAATATAAAGCGCATTTGCCCACCTGGGGCCACTGGCTCTCGGCTGCAGGCAATTGAGACACTGGACCTGGAGCATTCAAATGGCATGCTACTTAAATTGTGTGATATGTGTCGCGTTAGTGGCAGCAAAGTGTAGTAACATGTGGGTTGCTACATATGTTCACAGAAATTTGTAGTTTCCCAATAGCATATTTCAAAGGAGATAATCTTGCACTAAGCGATAATGTGATTAGTAGGTAGTTCTGAATAATCTTCTTAGGCTAAAATTTCCTCATTTTACTGTAACTTTGCACTGCCTAATTCCAGACCCAACATTCCTATTTATGAAACAAAATTATCCATGTGCAGTGGGATTATGAGCACAAACTTTTAGCTAAGAAAGACAGTAAAAAGATTTGGATCAAATTAATGTGTATGTTGTTAAATCAGACAGGCTCTACCTTGAAATTGCATTAATGTCATTGCACTGGCAGTATAAACATTTTAAATAATATACCTTAAAATATCGTAGTTGATGGTAATACAATAATTGTAGTAAGATGTAATTTTGAGAAATTGTTGTTTAATGTGAAAATAAATATCAAAATGTGAATATATTCAAAGGACCCCCCCCCCCCCCCCCCCCCCCCGCCTTGGCATTGCATATACAGTATGTGAGAAGTGAGAATGCATTACTTATACTTGGAAAGTAGTTTAAGTGCAAAAGGTCAACAATAGCCTTTATATTTGTTATTTATTCCACTTTATTATGTAGCTTTAAAGAAAGTTTTGTAAGTGTATTGCATGCACTATGAGTAAGAAGTTTTCTATTATTTATATTGCATAGACGATGAGTAAGACATTTTCTATTATTTACAGTTTTCTTCAGTATTATCACTGGTGAAGTGTGATATACCATATGAACCACCTGCTCATATTTTCTCTGTCACCTTGAGTGAAGCAGCAAGAGAAGCTTGGTCTGACCTGTCAGCAGGGAGGAAAACATTGTTTGCCTTTCATGGCAGCCGACTTGAGAATTTCTACTCCATTGTTCAGTATGGCTTGCAACAGTTATTAAATAAGGTCTGTTTTGTGACATTTGTTTAATGACCTCTTTTGTACTGCAGTTTATTTTTTTAAAAATGCGTTTATAACTTTTGTTTCATATCACAAGGAATACCTTAGCACAGGAAGCATTGCCAGTCAGTTTTGGGTGGTATACGTACTACATAATCCATATTTACAAATAAACTTTCAAACATTAAGCTGAATTGCTTTTATACGCTTGTAATGAAACTGTAACCAGCCTGGATCATACTGGACAATTAAAGAAGGAATCATTAAGATAATGTAAAATGTTGAGCATAGAGATAAACATATAAACAATTTAATAATAAGTGTGGCTTCCAAGTCTCCCCTGCAAAAACGCATTGTGCATTTCTGTTGTGGTACCATCATCTATCTGGATCCAGAACTGTACTTTGGTACCAAGTGCTTGGATGTTGTTTCACAGTCCTGATTTTTGAGACTCTTCTTTGAAAAAAAAAGCTGGCATGGCTGCTCTGTATTCATCAAGTAAGCGTTACATGCATGTGAAAGCTTAATGGTTTCTGCTTCATTGCATACAATTCTTAGGATGCAGATTGTGCTACTCTTGTCCATATTTACTGGGCTCTGGTCTCATTCCAGTTGGACTGTGGTTGCCAGATTTATGGCTCAGTGAGACCTTCAGCCACAAAACTGTTTGACCCAGTCCATTGTTGTAAAATACGACTGGACACTGGTGTCTTCCTGACCAGTCCCGTTGGCAGTCTCCTTGCTGAAGCAGGGATCTTCCCTCTTCATTCCTAGTGGTAGGAACTCTTGCTCACTTATGCAGTCACTGTTGTTGTTGTTGTTGTTGTGGTCTTCAGTCCTGAGACTGGTTTGATGCAGCTCTCCATGCTACTCTATCCTGTGCAAGCTTTTTCATCTCCCCGTACCTACTGCAACCTACATCCTTCTGAATCTGCTTAGTGTATTCATCTCTTGGTCTCCCTCTACGATTTTTACCCTCCACGCTGCCCTCCAATACTAAATTGGTGATCCCTTGATGCCTCAGAACATGTCCTACCAACCGATCCCTTCTTCTGGTCAAGTTGTGCCACAAACTTCTCTTCTCCCCAATCCTATTCAATACTTCCTCATTAGTTATGTGATCTACCCATCTAATCTTCAGCATTCTTCTGTAGCACCACATTTCGAAAGCTTCTATTCTCTTCTTGTCCAAACTAGTTATCGTTCATGTTTCACTTCCATACATGGCTACGCTCCATACAAATACTTTCAGAAACGACTTCCTGACACTTAAATCAATACTGGATGTTAACAAATTTCTCTTCTTTAGAAACACTTTCCTTGCCATTGCCAGCCTACATTTTATATCCTCTCTACTTCGACCATCATCAGTTATTTTGCTCCCCAAATAGCAAAACTCCTTTACTACTTTAAGTGCCTCATTTCCTAACCTAATTCCCTCAGCATCACCCGACTTAATTAGACTACATTCCATTATCCTTGTTTTGCTTTTGTTGATGTTCATCTTATATCCTCCTTTCAAGACACTGTCCATTCCATTCAACTGCTCTTCCAAGTCCTTTGCTGTCTCTGACAGAATTACAATGTCATCGGCGAACCTCAAAGTTTTTACTACTTCTCCATGAATTTTAATACCTACTCCGAATTTTTCTTTTGTTTCCTTTACTGCTTGCTCAATATACAGATTGAACAACATCGGGGAGAGGCTACAACCCTGTCTTACTCCCTTCCCAACCACTGCTTCCCTTTCATGTCCCTCGACTCTTATAACTGCCATCTGGTTTCTGTACAAATTGTAAATAGCCTTTCGCTCCCTGTATTTTACCCCTGCCACCTTTAGAATTTGAAAGAGAGTATTCCAGTCAACATTGTCAAAAGCTTTCTCTAAGTCTACAAATGCTAGAAACGTAGGTTTGCCTTTCTTTAATCTTTCTTCTAAGATAAGTCGTAAGGTCAGTATTGCCTCACGTGTTCCAGTGTTTCTACGGAATCCAAACTGATCTTCCCCAAGGTTGGCTTCTACTAGTTTTTCCATTCGTCTGTAAAGAATTCGTGTTAGTATTTTGCAGCTGTGACTTATTAAGCTGATAGTTCGGTAATTTTCACATCTGTCAACACCTGCTTTCTTTGGGATTGGAATTATTATATTCTTCTTGAAGTCTGAGGGTATTTCGCCTGTTTCATACATCTTGCTCACCAGATGGTAGAGTTTTGTCAGGACTGGCTCTCCCACGCCCGTCAGTAGTTCCAATGGAATATTGTCTACTCCGGGAGCCTTGTTTCGACTCAGATCTTTCAGTGCTCTGTCAAACTCTTCACGCAGTATCATATCTCCCATTTCATCTTCATCTACAGCCTCTTCCATTTCCATAATATTGTCCTCGAGTACATCGCCCTTGTATAGACCCTCTATATACTCCTTCCACCTTTCTGCTTTCCCTTCTTTGCTTAGAACTGGGTTTCCATCTGAGCTCTTGATATTCATACAAGTGGTTCTCTTATCTCCAAAGGTCTCTTTAATTTTCCTGTAGGCGGTATCTATCTTACCCCTAGTGAGATAGGCCTCTACATCCTTACATTTGTCCTCTAGCCATCCCTGCTTAGCCATTTTGCACTTCCTGTCGATCTCATTTTTGAGACGTTTGTATTCCTTTTTGCCTGTTTCACTTACTGCATTTTTGTATTTTCTCCTTTCATCAATTAAATTCAATATTTCTTCTGTTACCCAAGGATTTCTACTAGCCCTCGTCTTTTTACCTACTTGATCCTCTGCTGCCTTCACTACTTCATCCCTCAAAGCTACCCATTCTTCTTCTACTGTATTTATTTCCCCCATTCCTGTCAATTGCTCCCTTATGCTCTCCCTGAATCTCTGTACAACCTCTGGTTCTTTTAGTTTATCCAGGTCCCATCTCCTTAAATTCCCACCTTTTTGCAGTTTCTTCAGTTTTAATCTACAGGTCATAACCAATAGATTGTGGTCAGAGTCCACATCTGCCCCTGGAAATGTCTTACAATTTAAAACCTGGTTCCTAAATCTCTGTCTTACCATTATATAATCTATCTGATACCTTTTAGTATCTCCAGGGTTCTTCCATGTATACAACCTTCTTTCATGATTCTTAAACCAAGTGTTAGTTATGATTATGTTGTGCTCTGTGCAAAATTCTACCAGGCGGCTTCCTCTTTCATTTCTGTCCCCCAATCCATATTCACCTACTATGTTTCCTTCTCTCCCTTTTCCTACACTCGAATTCCAGTCACCCATGACTATTAAATTTTCGTCTCCCTTCACAATCTGAATAATTTCTTTTATTTCATCATATATTTCTTCAATTTCTTCGTCATCTGCAGAGCTAGTTGGCATATAAACTTGTACTACTGTAGTAGGTGTGGGCTTCGTATCTATCTTGGCCACAATAATGCGTTCACTATGCTGTTTGTAGTAGCTTACCCGCATTCCTATTTTCCTATTCATTATTAAACCTACTCCTGCATTACCCCTATTTGATTTTGTGTTTATAACCCTGTAGTCACCTGACCAGAAGTCTTGTTCCTCCTGCCACCGAACTTCACTAATTCCCACTATATCTAACTTCAAGCTATCCATTTCCCTTTTTAAATTTTCTAACCTACCTGCCCGATTAAGGGATCTGACATTCCACGCTCCGATCCGTAGAACGCCAGTTTTCTTTCTCCTGATAACGACATCCTCTTGAGTAGTCCCCGCCCGGAGATCCGAATGGGGGACTATTTTACCTCCGGAATATTTTACCCAAGAGGACGCCATCATCATGTAATCATACAGTAAAGCTGCATGCCCTCGGGAAAAATTACGGCTGTAGATTCCCCTTGCTTTCAGCCGTTCGCAGTACCAGCACAGCAAGGCCGTTTTGGTTATTGTTACAAGGCCAGATCAGTCAATCATCCAGACTGTTGCCCTTGCAACTACTGAAAAGGCTGCTGCCCCTCTTCAGGAACCACACGTTTGTCTGGCCTCTCAACAGATACCCCTCCGTTGTGGTTGCACCTACGGTACGGCTATCTGTATCGCTGAGGCACGCAAGCCTCCCCACCAACAGCAAGGTCCATGGTTCATGGGGGGGATGCAGTCACTATGCAAAAATTTCCTAATCATCTAACTTATCAGATTCATTTTGCGAACAAGGAGCATCAACCCACTGACATCTGCTCTCAGGTGTGTGTTCCAGTTGAAGTGCATGTGAAGGCCCTATGTTGGAGGTCTGCCTAACCTACTTATAATGTGTTTTCCCACAATACGCCACCCACCCCACAGGTGAATAGGTTTTCATACTTCCTCGAAAATAGTGAGTGCTGTTCCCATCTTTAACATGTTGGCTGTAACAGAACGCTGGTGGGACAGCTGTGAGGGGGGTGGTGTCCAGCGTGCTGAGTTGCCACATGTTGTCCTCACTCATGCATCTACTGATGTGATTATTTTTCTCACCTTATTTTATTATTGTCAGTACAACTGATGCTCATTACATCGTTTTTGGCTTTCTCCCTTTGGCTGTAACATATCCTCCCAGTTAGAAGGCATTCTTTACTTTGTAACTGTCTTAGCCCTTATTTGGATTGGCAGGGGTCAGATGTGGGTATAGCTCCTAGAGGAGCCCATGTCAGTTCTAACCTGCATACTAGACTGTCCCGTATACTTTTACGTCCTTTAATTATTTCCCAGCTCTGGCATCAATATTGCTTCCAGTGCCTCAATTTTACCACTCCCACATACATTCGTAATTTGATCAAATTTCAAGACATAACTCCCTCCAGAGATCTATCTCTTGGCTTAGGCACTGATGACTTCTCTGTTCAGTCTCTTAACCCCTCCACTGACCAAGAATTTTTTATCTGTCAATTATCAGTTCTTTCACATCTAACCATGTTTGTTAATCTGTAAATTGCTGAGTTGCATCATGGTTCAGAGTCTACTTTGAACTGTAGGCCCCCAGACTGGCTGGGTAAGTCAGTTCTGAGGAAGGTAAGGGCATACCACATTTAACAGACCCATGACTATTGAAGCAAAAATGTAATAACTTTGTGCTAAAAAAAAAAAAAAAAATTACAAGAGAGATGAGGCAAAAAAACGACTGAACCAGAAAAGACTTGGACGTCTGTACGTTTAGAAGGAAAACTGAAGAAACCAAACTAAACTGATGCAGTACACAATGTAAGAAAAACTCTTATCCCCAAAATTAGTTATTTGCTATCCACTCAGGGGATGACTTCGTGTGAGCTGTTATAGAAAGAAAGGTGGGCAGTCAGATGAAAACCGAATACTGACAGCAACAGGATCATGGAATTATTCCACCGAAAAGTAATCTCCACATGTGTTAAGACATTTATTCCACTGGGAAACAAGATGATCAGTTCCTGTTTTGTAGAACGTGGTCGACCGCTGACAGAACCACAACCCCGCCCACTCTTGCACTTCTTTGATTGACTGAAACCATTGGCCACATGTCTTTCTTTTATGTTGCTGAAGATGCGAAAATTACATAGTGAAAGATCCAGGCTGTGCAGAGGATGTTGCAGTGCTTCACAACCAAATCGCCAAAGCATAGACTTCATCTGATTGGTAGTGTGGCGACGGGTGATATGAATCAACAGGGTGATTCTGTATGTCAGCATTCGTGGGAGTTTTGACTTTATGGTGTGTCACAGTTCGTGCAAAGTGTCTTCAGAGCACTGCACGTTGGTTGTGATTCCATGATCGAACTCGATGAGCAGAGGTCCTCTGCAGTCGGAGGAGGAAGTCGCAATAATTCCTGCCCCCCACACTTCCAATCAAATGAAGACTATTTGGTTGGGAAACACTACAGCATCCTCCCTACAGCCCGTATCTTTCACCTTGGAAATTTAACATGTTTGATGACCTGAAGAAAGACATGCGTGGATTTTGGTTTCAGTGCGACAAGGAAATCCAAGGGTGGGTTTGGTAGCGGATCTGTCAGTGGCTGACAGCATTCTGTAAACCAGGAATTGATCATCTCATCTCCTAGTGGCATAAATGTTGTAACACTGTGGTGGTTACTTTTGCTTGGAATCATTCCATGGCCCACTTGTGATTGGTGTTCAGTTTTCATTGAACTGCTCTTTTGTGGTATAAGAAGCAACTGGGAATTGGGTTTGTTCTCTGTCTGCTGAACATTTATTTATTTTGAGCATCAGTGCTCAGAACTTAGAAATTTTTTAGTGTTATTTACACTGTACGGGAACTCTCAAGTCAGTCTATAGACTTGAGACCAAATTCTGTCAGAGAACTCACACAAATCATGACAGAATTGGTTGACAGAAAACTTCCCGAAGTCTGGAAATGTGCACTCGTTCACCTGCTATTCATAAAAGATTACAAAATGGATTTAAATAACTATCAAAGTACCTTCCTTCTTCAAGTCTCATATAAAATTACGTTTTCTGTTTATCAGTCCACAGGAGCACTTGTAATTATCAGTGAAAATTTGAGCTTTCAATGAAAGTCAGAAGTAATGGAGCTACACAGATGTAACTGCTCTACTGATAGAATTACTTCGCCAACATTGCTACATTTTACTTTTACTACCTATCAGTATTCAGTCATTTCATAGAAGTCTTCGAAATGCAGCATTTCAGTTGATGTTAAAAGCTGTGAGAGGTTGGTTGGTTTTTGAGGTAGAGAACTGACAAGTCACTATTTTGGTTCAGTTCACATTTAATGATATACTGGAAAGAGTGTGACAAAAGCCAATGCCTTCAGACCAGCAGCAATCTCCACCTTTAACAGCATGATATGCTACGAAGCTTGGTCACAGATTGTAACATATACAGCTGGATCGATCGGGAGCTCAGCTTTCTTTCGGCAGTTTTCTGCAGAACCATAATTTAGAAAACCTGTCATTATACAAGTAGTAGTAGTAGTAGTAGTAGTAGTAGTAGTAGTAAAAAAAGGCGAATTCTGACAAAAGGAGCAAACTTGATTTATGCTTTCCTGATTTCTTCATGTCCCATTGGGTACCATTTTAATTCAGAGCTGGATTATTAATGTTTATTTGGAAGTTAAAAAAATTAAACATGTACACATTTTCTTGCTGCAATAATTATGTTGGTTACACTGTCACATTCTGATTAATACGTGTTCCATATGTGTATGGAACAAGTAGTGAAAACATTGGCAGGTAAGTATTGATTTAGTGGAAAATGGTATTGAGTTTGAAAATTTGGAGATAGGCACCTCTTTGTCCCTGTGTAAGAACTGCCATATTAAGTGTAGATGCGAAAAAGTTGCACTTTGACTTCAGGACAATATTAGAAGAAAAATGTAAGTCTGTACAGACCAGTAGAAAGTTAGCAAAGCAGCACTGCTGCTCATTACACTATGTATAAGCCAAGAGCAGTTTCACTTCTAAGATATTTGTTCTTTAAGACATTTGTTATGGTATGGTGTCATGTACACTGTCATAATTTCTCAGCATTTGCTCAGCTACTGTCTTGTTAACAATAAATTACTCATTTTGTTTAAGACCGTAGTTATTGTTAGAAGATAACAGCATTTGTCCAACTGAAATAAAGTGTAAAGCCAGATGATGTAACACTTGGAGGCTGTTTTACCAAAACATTTGTCAGAGCCTATGAGTTTTCATACAAGAAAAAATTCCTATAAATTTTCTGAAAATTAGCTTAGATTAAAAATGTCATTGTAGATTATAGAAAACAATGATAATTAAATAATGATTTCACCTACCTTATTCCCATGATTCAAAACCTATGCTTATTGTGTGTCAGATATTTGTAAAATGTAGCTAATGCTTCAACGTTTGCCACCAACAGTTCAATAAGGTTGGTACTGTTGTGCTTTGTTGCTACAGTTCATACTGTTAAATTGAAATAAGTTTCCACATAATTAAAACCAGCGTTTTCTTGTTGCAGAACTCACTGTTTGGTTCTGGAATTTATCTGTCTACTGAAATGTCAATGAGCCTTCCATACAGTCCAACTGGCTACGGGTGGGGAAAGAGTATACTAGGGCCATCTCTGAGTATTGTAGCTCTTTGTGAAGCTATTGACCATCCTGATGTACATTTTCCACGGCCAGTCAATAAATGTACGTTAAACTGACAGGTGTTGGTATATGTCTATATGCATAGCATTACGTTTAAGAATAATACATTGTAATCTGTAAATGAAATATTGAATTATAAGCTATGTCCAATGACACTTATTAACTATAGCATCCAGATATTTTCACCTCTCCCTCAGAACAGCTATAAGTGGTAGGTAGTTGTACAAGCAATGTGATTGATACATTTACCATTTTCTTTAAATTTAAAAATAATTTATTGTCACATAATTTAACCAACATGTTGACAAGAAATATCCAACAACTTATGTATACAGTGTTATTGATTTAATGAGCTCATTTTTTGACCTTGATCTTTTATTGTTGCAGCAGCAGCAACAGCAGCACCTTCTCGCAAAAAACAAAAGGCACCACCCGATAGCATTGGTGGAGAAGTGCCTGAAAAATATATATTGGTGACAAACAGTGACCTCGTCAGAGTGCGTTACTTACTGGTGTACAATAAACCACAAGCGTCACCAGAAAGGTAGGTAGTATATGTGAGATTTAACTGTGTAGAATTGTTATATTTGTTGGCATTATTCTACTGTATGTTCCTGAAAATTGAGATTATGTGAAAAAATCACTGGAAATAGCGAAACAGTCTATATATGGCATACAGTAACACAGAGGAATAAATCATTACTACATGCCCAAAATAATCATGTAGTTAAGTGCCTGACACTGAGAAAAAGCTCCACTCATGAAGTGATCAAATTAAACTAGTTTTGAATGGGTGTCATAGTTGAGATACACTGAGTAAACTTGGCAAAAAGGGGAAACAGGAGGTATTTCTCGCAAAGAAGTGGCCTTGATGTTTGCAGCATGTATGCAACCATTCCGCTGTAGAAATACTGCTCTAGTAATTTCATAAGTGGAGCATACATCTTTGAGGTTTAAGAATTCCTAGGCGTTACAGTTGCTTTTAAGGGTACACACAGTTCAGAGGTTCTGGGATTTTCTATGACAGTCAAAGTTAGTGTAATATAGCACTGAATAATGCACTCTAAAAGATGCTGACAACAGCATCCGCTCATGTGTTATATCCTACAAAAACAAACAAGAATGCTTAGTATTACTAGGGCACTACAGGCTATGGTATATTAGTGTATGTGTGTTCTTATATTGTGAACTGCGTATTTATGTGGTAGCAGAGTTTGCCCATATGGATTAACTCAGTGGCAGGTGTGTTCTTGTGCTTTACTGGAAGGAGTCAGCAGCAGACCCACTATACAACCTAATGGTAAACTCAATGCAGAAATGCCTTTGAGCTGTGGGAGGAACAAATGCAAATGTGTGTGGACTCAAAGGATTCTAGCTTTGAACATATTTGATAAGCACATACATTTGCAATGTCACTCTTGTTTATTTTGTGTCAGGTTTGGTACACAACATTTTCTGACAGAGAGCAAGTTAGTGGCTTTTGCAAGCTACTCTTCCACTGCCACTTAGGTGATCAGTTTTTATGAAAGATGTTATTATGAGAACATAGTTAAAGTATGAAAGAAACAGACATACGCCAATATGCAACACCAGTGTGTTACTTAGTTTTCCTTAGGAAAAAGTCCCTATCATATGATGTGCCATCTGTTGACATATCTGCAATGCTGACAAGTCCTCTTACCATTATGTTGAAGATCATGAAGGGGCCTTTGCATACAAGCACTGCTTTTTGTAAATGGACGACAGGCTGCATGCTCCAAATGTTTTGTATACACTTGTTAATCAGTCCATAACAACCATTGCCTTTATTATGAAGTACAACCATGTTCTGGAACAGCTGAATCACATCCAGTGCTTTACCTTTAACTACCCATTGTTGTGCCCTGAATAATAAATACGCTCTTCAAACTGGTTGCCATCTGTTCAAAGTAATGTTGTATCACCTACTCACTTAGCTAATGAAATATCATTGTGAAAAGTACAGATGTCAACCCATCATATGGATCCACCCAATAACTACTGTTCCAGTCGTCACATCATTGACGTAACATGTTGCAATAGAACATGTTCCAATAGAAGTAGGGTCACGTGATTTCTTAGTACAATATCATAGAAGTCAAATTGAAAATCTGAAATTCTATCCATCAGTGTATCTTTCCATCTATACAAAATTCAGCTGGTGTAACTGTCATGTCCATTGTTTAAGTGATAGAAATTATCACCTCTGTTTGTGGCAAGCTCCTTGATCATTAAATATTATTTTGTTAGTCATTTGATGCCTTGCATTCCACAAATGATGATTTTAATCAAGCCGAGCTAATCTCACCAAATATGGTATATTTCTTCAGTTGTTTAAATAAATAATTAACTGCATCCAATAAAGATGATGTAGTGCTGAAATTAAAAAATACACAGCAGCAGAACAAGAAGAATTGTATGCGGCAAAAGGTACTTCAGTTCAGTAAACATTCTTCTTCATAACACTGACTGTACGTTATATAATTGTTGTTTGTGCTCCAGAACAAATGCAATGAAACACTGCCTTTTATAATTTCACAATCAATTTTGTCACCTCTCACCATTTCCTATCTCATCCAGTATTTTAAGATCACTGCTCCCCCCCTTCGGGTCCGCAGTTTAGAATAGGCCCAAGGTATTCCTGCCTGTCGTAAGGGGTGACTAAAAGGAGTCTTAACACGTTACGGCCTTTAAGTGATGCACATATGCCAAGGAGTAGATGCGCGTCATCCTGAGGCATCGGGACTCCCAGCAATGGCCATCCTGCCAGGTGGCCTTTGCTGCGCCTGGGTGGCACCCGTGGGGGTGGCCCCTGGTTGGAGTGGGTGGCATCAGGGCAGATGACACGCCATGAAGCATAGCACGTCATCTCTTGCTGGTGGTGAAACACCAGCAGTCTCTAAGTGGTCAAGGTAACTTCAATGCTAAGAAATACAACCCCAAATTGTCCCCCCCCCCTCCCCCCCCCTCCTCCCCCCCCCCCCTCCCCTCCTGGCCATACCATGGGAGGAACGCCAGGCTAAGAATGGCAGTGAAGCTTATTCACCCTGGTACGTCGTATGTAAGAGAGTTGATGGGGACTCTTTCTTGTCAATGAAACCTCAGTTATTTTTGGAGCGTTTAGAGGACAAATTTGGGGAGGTGGGGGTCTTGTCCAAAATTCGGTCAGGGCTGGTCTTGATCAAAACAGCATCCTCTGGCCAGTCATGGGCACTCCTTGTCTGTGACAAACTGAGGGATGTTTCTGTTTCCATCATGCCCCATAAGAGCTTAAATATGGTCCAGGGTGTCGTATTTCACAGGGACCTCCTTTTGCAGTCTTGATGATGAGCTGCACACCAATTTAGAGTGGCAAGGTGTCCATTTTGTCTGACGCTTCCACCGGGGTCCGAGGGATAATCAGGTTTCCACTGGTGCCTTCATCTTGACCTTCGAGGGCGACATGTTACCCGAGAAGGTCAACGTGATGGTCTACCGCTGTGACGTAAAGCCATATATCCCTCCTCCGATGTGATGCTTCAAGTGATGGAAGTGTGACCATACGTCTTCCCGCTGTACTTCCAGCATTACCTGTCGGGATTGTGGACATCTGTCACATTCCAATACTCCCTGTGCCCCACCTACCATCTATGTCAACTGTGGAGAGCACCATTTGCCTAGCTCCCCAGACTGCAGGGTTCTCAAGAAAGAAAGAAAAATAATGGAATACAAGACCCTGAACTGACTGACCTACACTGAGGCTAAGAGAAAATATGGACGGCATCCTGTGCATATGACATCATCCTACGCCACCACTACGTTAGCGGTTCTACCATCTTCCATTCCGCCGCATACAGTTGGCTCTCAGAGCTGTCAGACTCCACCTGCCCCCCCCCCCCTCCCCCCAACCATCGGGGACATCTGTCCCCATCATTTCATTTCTCAGTCGGAGAAGTGTAGGTCTTCGGCTTCTCTCGCCAGAAAGGGATCCCTTGGGTCACTCCCTTCCCAGGTTCCTACCAGAGGCAAAGCTGACAACCGCCAGTGGCTGAAGCAACCACAGGTAGGGCTTCATGGTCCTCCTCAGTCCTCGAGACTGAATCAATGAAGCCCTCTCAGGCAGACAAACCTAAGGAGCAGTGAGAGCAACCTAAAAAGAAAAAGACCCCACAGAACCAAGGCACTGCAGTGGCGCACACACACCATCACTACCTACAAGCTCTGTGTCTGAGGATGAGGCCCTCAGACAGAGTGGATGACAATCGCACAGGTACTCATCTGATGGCAGCAGGTGACCCTGAGGTTCCCAGTCTCATGATCACTTAATCCTCCACTGAAATTGCGGCAGTTTCTTCCACCACCTGGCTGAGCTACGGCAACTGTTAAGTTTTACACCTGCTTTGTGCATTGCCCTCCAGGAAAACTGGTTCCTGGCAATGCGCACCACTGTCCTCCGTGGCTATAAGGGATATTATAGGAACCGTAGCAACTATAATAGAGTGTCAGGTGGAGTTTGCATCTATGTCCTGAACTCAGTGTGTTGTGAACCAGTGCCCCTTCAAACCCCTCTTGAAGCTGTAGCTGTCAGGATAAGGACGATGCAGGAAATAACTGTCTGCAATGTATATCTTCCTCCAGATGGTGCAGTACCCTTGAACGAATTGGCTGCACTGATTGATCAACTCCCTAACCCTTTCCTAACATTAAGAGATTTTAACACCCATAACCCCTGTGGGGTGGCGCCATGCTTACTGGACAAGGGGTGGCAGAGGTCGAGTTAAATACAGGTGCCCCCACACATTTCAGTGTGGCACATGGCACATATTTGGCCATTGATCTCTCAGTTTGCAGTCCTGGCCTTCTCCCATTTATCCACTGGAGAGCACATGACGATCTGTGTGGCAGTGACAACTTCCCCATCTTTCTGTCACTCCCCTGGCACCATGCCCACGGACACCTACCCAGATGGGCTTTAAACAAAGCAGACTGGGAAGCCTTCACCTCTGCTGTCACCGCTGAATCTCCCCTGCATGTTGCCATTGATGTTGAGCAGGTCACTACAACAATTGTTTCTGCTGCGGAAAATGTGATCTCTTGTTCTTTAGGGTGCCCTTGGCGAAAGACAGTCCTTTGGTGGGCGCCGGAAGTCGCTGAGACAATTGGTGAGCTGTACAGCGACATAAGCGGCATCCTTCTGTGGAGCAGTTAATAGCCTTTAAGCAGCTCTGTGCCCATGTTCGCCAGCTTATAAAACGATGGAAACAGAAGTGTTGGGAGAGATACATCTCAACCATTGGGTGCCATACACCACCTTCCCAATTCTGGACGAAGATCACACACGTTTTTTTGGGTACCTGACCCCAACAGGTGTCCCTGGAATTAAGATCAATGGCGTGTTATCTACCGATGCAAACGTGATTGTCGAGCACTTTGCTGAGTACTGTGCTCGAGCCTCTGCGACGGAGAACTACCCCCCAGCCTTTTGTACCCTCAAATGGCAAATGGAAAGGAGAGTCCTCTCGTTCACTATACACCACAGTGAATCCTATAACACCCATTTACAGAGTGGGAGCTCCTCAGCACCCTTGCACATTGCCCCGACACAGCTCCTGGGCTGGATCAGATGCACAGTCAGCTGATTAAACATCTCTCGTCTGACTACGAGCGACATGTCTTCATCATCTTCAACAAGATCTGGTGCGATGGCATCTTTCCATCACAATAGCAGGAGAGCACCATCATTCCGGTGCTCAAACCCGGTCAAAACCTGCTTGATGTGGATAGCTACTGGCCCATCAGCCTCACCAACTTTCTTTGCAAGCTGCTGGAACGTATGGTGTGTCAGCGGTTGGGTTGGGTCGTGGAGTCACGTGGACTACTGGCTCCATGTCAGGGTGACTTCCGCCAGGATCGCTCTACCACTGATAATCTTGTGTCCCTTGAGTCTGCCATCTGAACAGCCTTTTCCAGATACCAACATCTGGTTGCCATCTTTTTTGACTTACGTAAAGCATACGACACAACCAGGCGACATCATATCCTTGCCACATTGTATGAGCGGGGTCTCCGGGGCCCACTTCCAATTTTTATCCAGAACTTCCTGTCGCTCTGTACTTTCCATAGTTCCCCCTGTATTCAGGAGAATGGTGTTCTGCAGGGCTCTGATTGAGTGTTTATTTTTTGTGGCTATTAATGGTCTGGCAGCAGGTGTAGGGCCATTGGTCTCCCCTTCTCTGTATGTAGATGGCTTCTGCATTTCGTACTGCTCCTCCAGTACTGGTGTTGCTGAGCGGCACCTAAAAGGAGCCATTCTCAAGGCGCAGTCGTAGACTCTATCCTGTGGCTTTCAGTTTTCAGCCGCCAAGTCGTGTGTCATGCATTTCTGTTGGCGTCGCACTGTTCATCCAGAACCAGAACTTTAGCTTAATGACGATTCGCTCACTGTAGTGGAGACATATGATTCTTAGGACTGGTTTCTGATGCCCAATTGACTTGGCTACCTCACCTTCGTCAGCTGAAGCGAAAGTGCTAGCATCACCTCAATGCCATCCACTGCCTGAGCAACACCAACTGGGGAGCATATTGCTCTACACTGCTGCAGCTCTTCTGAGCCCTTGTTCAATCAGACCTTGACTATGGGAGTCTGGTTTACGGATTGGTGGCGCCCTCAGCATTGCATTTACTTGACACAGTGCACCACTGTGGCATTTGCCTAGTGATGGCAGCTTTTACGAGTCCAGTGTCCTGGTGAAGGCCAGAGTCCTTCCATTGAAGGTTAGGCGTGCACAACTGCTCGCCAGTTACGTTGCACTCGTTCTTAGTTGCCCTGCGCATCCAAATTACAGTCTCCTTTTCCCAACCATGGTGGTTCATCTCCCACATTGGCAGCCCAGGTCAGGGCTTATGATTGCGGTTTGCGTCCAGTCTCTTCTGTCTGAACTGGAGTCCTTCCCGTTACCACCTCTTCTCGAGGTCCATTCATGTACACCTCCATGGTGTACACCTAGGCTGCAGATTCTTCTGGACCTTTTGCGTGGCCCTAAGGACTCCGTTAACCCTGCGGCTCTCCGCTATAACTTCCTTTCGATTCTTGACATGTACCAGGGCTATGAAGTGGTTTACATTGATGACTCGATGGCTGATGGTCACATATGGCTGCTGTGTTTTCATTGCAGAGCTGGCGGCCATATCCCATGCTCTTGAGCTCATACACTCATGCCCTTAGTCATTTCTCCTGTGTACTGACTCCTTGAGCAGCCTACAAGCTGTTGACCAGTGCTACCCTCGCCATCCTTTGGGAGTGTCTGTTCAGGAGTCCATCTATGCCCTGGAATGGTCCTGTCGTTTAGTGGTGTTTGTGTGGACCACAGGACATGTCGGAATTCCAGGCAACGAACTTGCTGACAGGTTGGCCAGATGGGCTATGCAGAAATCGCTTCTGGAGATGGGTATCTCCGAAACTGACATGCGTTTTGTCATACTCTGCAGGGTTTTTTGGCTTTGGGAGACAGAATGGCATAACAGTACGTACAACAAACTGTGTGTCATTAAGGAGACTACGAATGTGTGGAAGTCTTCCATGCAGTCCTCTCGCAGGGAATCGGTTGTCCTCTGCCAGCTCCGCATTTGCCATATGTGGCTAATGCATGGTTACCTCCTCTGTCGCGAGGAGCCACCTTGGTGTCACTGTGGCTCACAAATGACAGTTGTCCACCTCTTGCTGGACTGCCTACTTTTAGCCACTCTGCGGCGGACTTTTAACTTTCCCAGCACCCTACCTTTGGTGTTGGGTGACAATGCCTCAACAGCAGCTTTAGTTTTATGTCAGTTTTATCATTTGATCTAAGTTTTAGTGCATGTCCTTTGTCCCTCTGTGTCCTCCATCCTAGTGCTTTTAGGATGGAGGTTTTACTGTGTTGCAGAGTGGTTGGCTTCTCCTTTTTATTCTCTTGTTTTGATCTCTTCTACATGTTTTTTGCATCTCTCTGTGGTTTTCTTGTCCAATTCTGTCCATTTTAGCATTTGTTGCCCTTCTGTCGTTCTTGTGGTTTTCTCCTTTCTTCCAGCTGTGTTTTGTATGTCTTGATTATTTTACTCCCACCTTTTTGGAATTGTTTTAATCAGAACGAGGGATCGATGACCTAGCAGTTTGGTCACCCCTCCCCCCTCTTTTAAATCAACCAACCTTAAGATCACTGCTATTCCATTAGGTGGTATGTTACCATCAGTTTGTGTTTTACTGTAATGGTGGTCGTGCCAACTTGTCAGTAGTTAGCTGATGTACAACTCACCTGTTTATTTTATTCTGAGCAGGAGTATATTCTGCCCTGAGCCAACCCCAATCAATATTTTAATAAACTTTTTTCTGAGGAGCATCATTATTTTTTTTTTTTAAATCGGTACAAGATAATAGTAACAACAACTGGGTGGACATATTACTCTCCTTTTTGCAGAAGTTCTCATTTATAATTATTGAATTGATAAATTACTCATACCTCTGACTATTTCTTACATGCATTTCGTGTAACATTATGATACCGTTTTCCTCCAACACACAAAAAATAAAAAATACAATTTATGATCATAGGCACTTCAGATTAAAAAATGAATTAATTGATTAATACATAGTTATAATTTCAAGTCTTAGTTTTCAGCTGCCAACTCACTCTCAGCACTCCACAAGTTTCACGTGCTTTCTTCTTTAAATGATTTGCATTTAATGAGATGGTTTTCTGACATCCCCCTAGTAGAATTTGTAAATTGTTGTATTTTATTCTTGTAATGTATATTTGTGAACATAGAACAATACATGTAATATTTACATTCAACAATGTGCAGGGTTGGCTGGACTGGCATAACATCATGGGTACAGAATCATAAGTTACTCACATTTATTATGGGCTACTGCATCCTCCTCGTATCTGTTGGTCTCTCCAACAATCAGGTTCTTCAGAGGCACCTGAGACTACTATTTCGTCGACCCAACTGGAATTGGAGTTGAATATTTGTGATATACATAAAAAGTTGTATTTTATTATGATTAAAGGTGTAATATAATAAGTGAAGTGCAATTTGTGTGTATACTTCAAGTGAGGCTTTGTGATTGTTACATGTTGTGACACTGAAATATCTAGAGTGTCGGAGTGCAGGCATTCTTCAGATTCTGTTTTTTATAAATTCATGTATATATTGTGAAGTGATGAGTACAAACTTTTCATACTGGAAAGACATTTAACTAATTATTGACCCATATTTTTTTAACAACATTAACACTGATGAGAATTTTTAAAATATTGATCTCAGTACAGTCACAATGCTTAATGTTTTAATGCATTGTTTCTTTGATTAATACTCTAATGTGTGTGTCTCTCATTTCTTGCAATGATTACTTGTGTTATCCTGGTTTCTAACCCTCTGTCGAATTCAGTAGCTAAACTAACTCTGTGGCAGCATTGAGCAGTGTGTTTCTGCAACATGACACTAGATGTCAGGTGAGTTATATATTTTTCACTGTTTTTATGCACATTTATGTACTATTGTTTTATGAAGTACTGATTGATTTATTTAACTGAGTACTGTTGTGATGTTTTAGAACCAAGGTGAGTTCTACACAGACTCAGGTGTCATCTCCTTTTTTTTTTTTTTTACCTAAATGTTTTGCTAATGGCCCGCATGGATCAAGATAACAGAAAGTAGACTAAGGAATTTTTAAGGTACAGTATTTTAGTGAACTGTAAGAACTGAGAATTATTTTACCAGTTAAGTCTCCTTTAATAGCACTAATGTTTTGTGACTAACAAAAATTAGTCCTACATGCGATACTGTGAGAAAGAAAATGCTGTGCTGTGCTCTGCTATGATGTTGTGTGGTTTTCGTTTATTCCATGCAATCAGACAGATTGGTTCTACCAGTATGTTCTCTCTCATTGCTTATATTTCAGAAATATTGTAACAACATTTTCTGTATCTCAATTGACTTATGATTGGAATACTAGTATGGATTATGAATTTGCAAAAACAATAAACGAGACTCACAATCAGAGAGATGAAGGAAGAGGGGATGGTCAGGTGGGGGTGGGGGGGAGGGAGGAATGGACATAGAGAGAGGCAAAGGGGAGACACACAGAGGGAGAGGAGGGGAGAGGAGATGACACACAGAGGGAGAGGAGGGGAATGGACATAGAGGGAAAGAGGAGATGAACAGAGAGATGTGGGAGCGGGTGATGGACACAGAGAGGAGGAGGAGGAGGAGGGGGGGTGAAGGAGGAGGAGGAGGAGGGGGGGGGTGAAGGAGGAGGAGGAGGAGGAGGAGAAGGTAGACAAAGTGCGGGTGTGGAGAAGATGGACAGATAGAGGGGGAAAAGAAGATCAGGACATACATTTAGTTCCCAAACGTATTTAACAATTGCTGGGTTCGCTAGTAGCACATAACATTGCTACTGGCCTTGAAAACAGCCACAGTTTGATGAGGAAGTGTGTCCACAAATTTGTTCATGTGTGCCGTATCCCATTAAAGCCACTTGTTGATTTGGCCCCATAGTGATATCTAACTGCAGGATGTTGATTGCTCCATTTCATACTCTGCTCCAAATGTTGTTGTTGTGGTCTTCAGTCCTGAGACTGGTTTGATGCAGCTCTCCATGCTACCATATCCTGTGCAAGTTTCTTCATCTCCCATTACCTACTGCAACCTACATCCTTCTGAATCTGCTTAGTGTATTCCTCTCTTGGTCTCCCTCTACGGTTTTTACCCTCCACACTGCCCTCCAATGCTAAATTTGTGATCCCTTGATGCCTCAGAACATGTCCTACCAACCGGTCCCTTCTTTTCATTAAGTTGTGCCACAAACTCCTCTTCTCCCCAATTCTATTCAATACCTCCTCATTAGTTATGTGATCTACCCATCTAATCTTCAGCATTCTTCTGTAGCACCACATTTCGAAAGCTTCTATTCTCTTCCTGTCCAAACTATTTATCATCCATGTTTCACTTCCATACATGGCTACACTCCGTACGAATACTTTCAGAAATGACTTCCTGACACTTAACAAATTTTTCTTCCTCAGAAACGCTTTCCTTACCATTGCTAGTCTACATTTTGTATCCCCTCTACTTCGACCATCGTCAGTTATTTTGCTCCCCAAATAGCAAAACTCCTTTACTACTTTAAGCGTCTCATTTCCTAATCTAATTCCCTCAGCATCACCTGACTTAATTCGACTACATTCCATTATCCTAGTTTTGCTTTTGTTGATGTTCATCTTATATCCTCCTTTCAAGACACTGTCCATTCCGTTCAACTGCTCTTCCAAGTCCTTTGCTGTCTCTTGACAGAATTACAATGTCATCGGCAAACCTCAAAGCTTTTATTTCTTCTCCCTGGATTTTAATACCTACTCCAAATTTTTCTTTTGTTTCCTTTACTACTTGCTCAATCTACAGATTGAATAACATCGGGTATAGGCTATAACCCTGTCTCACTCCCTCCCCAACCACTGCTTCTCGTTCATGCCCCTCGACCCTTATAACTGCATCTGGTTTCTGTACAAATTGTAAATAGCCTTTCGCTCCCCTGCCACCTTTAGAATTTGAAAGAGAGTATTCCAGTCAACATTGTCAAAAGCTTTCTCTAAGTCTACAAATGCTAGAAACGTAGGTTTGCCTTTCCTTAATCTTTCTTCTAAGATAAGTCGTAGGGTCAGTATTGCCTCACGTGTTCCAATATTTCTGTGGAATCCAAACTGATCTTCTCCGAGGTTGGCTTCTACCAGTTTTTCCATTCGTGTGTAAAGATTTCGTGTTAGTATTTTGCAGCTGTGACTTATTAAACTGATAGTTCAGTAATTTTCACATCTGTCAACACCTGCTTTCTTTGGGATTGAAATTATTATATTCTTCTTGAAGTCTGAGGGTATTTCGCCTGTCTCATACATCTTGCTCACCAGATGGTAGAGTTTTGTCAGGACTGGCTCTCCCACGGCCGTCAGTAGTCCTAATGGAATGTTGTCTACTCCGGGGGCCTTATTTCGACTTAGGTCTTTCAGTGCTCTGTCAAACTCTTCATGCAGTATCGTATCTCCCATTTCATCTTCATCTACATCTTCTTCCCTTTCCATAATACTGTCCTCAAGTACATCGCCCTTGTATAGACCCTCTATATACTCCTTCCACCTTTCTGCTTTCCCTTCTTTGGTTAGAACTGGGTTTCCATCTGAGCTCTTGATATTCATACAAGTGGTTCTCTTTTCTCCAAAGGTCTCTTTAATTTTCCTGTAGGCAGTATCAATCTTACCCCTAGTGAGATAATCCTCTACATCCTTACATTTGTCCTCTAGCCATCCCTGCTTAGCCATTTTGCACTTCCTGTCGATCTCATTTTTGAGACGTTTGTATTCCTTTTTGCCTGTTTCACTTACTGCATTTTTGTATTTTCTCCTTTCATCAATTAAATTCAATATTTCTTCTGTTACCCAAGGATTTCTACTAGCCCTCGTCTTTTTACCTACTTGATCCTCTGCTGCCTTCACTACTTCATCCCTCAAAGCTACCCATTCTTCTTCTACTGTATTTATTTCCCCCATTCCTGTCAATTGCTCCCTTATGCTCTCCCTGAATCTCTGTACAACCTCTGGTTCTTTTAGTTTATCCAGGTCCCATCTCCTTAAATTCCCACCTTTTTGCAGTTTCTTTAGTTTTAATCTACAGTTCATAACCAATAGATTGTGGTCAGAGTCCACATCTGCCCCTGGAAATGTCTTACAATTTAAAACCTGGTTCCTAAATCTCTGTCTTACCATTATATAATCTATCTGATACCTTCTAGTATCTCCAGGATTCTTCCATGTATACAAACTTCTTTTATGATTCTTGAACCAAGTGTTAGCTATGATTAAGTTATGATCTGTGCAAAATTCTACCAGACGGCTTCCTCTTTCATTTCGTAACCCCAATCCATATTCACCTACTATGTTTCCTTCTCTCCCTTTTCCTAGTCTAGAATTCCAGTCACCCATGACTATTGAATTTTTGTCACCCTTCACTACCTGAATAATTTCTTTTATTTCATCATACTTTTCATCAATTTCTTCATCATCTGCAGAGTTGGCATATAAACTTGTACTACAGTAGTAGGCATGGGCTTCGTGTCTATCTTGGCCACAATAATGCGTTCACTATGTTGTTTGTAGCAGCTTATCCGCATTCTTTTTTTTTTATTCATTATGCTCCAAATAATCTGTTATTTTCTGTGTGATGAGGATAGGTAATTTAGTGGGCCAATTGAGAAGTGATTGAGTCCCTGAGTGTTCATCAAACCAGGAACATATGTGAACAAGGTCCTATGTTTGCATCCATACTCTTCACATCACCTTATGGTGCATGGCAGAGGGCATCTTGTACCCTTTCTGGTCTTTTCCTTTCCTGTTTCACTAGCAAATAGCGCGAAGAAAACAACTGCCTGTATGCCTCTGTACAAGCTCTAATTTGTCTTATTTTTGTGTCTCTTTTAAGCAAAATTTATGTTAGTGGCAACAGAATCATTCTACAGTCACCTGCAAATGCCCGTTCCCTAAATTTTAAATTTCTCAATAGTATTTCATAAAAAGGGTATGTGTATGAGAAAAGGGCAGCCTTAGGGATTCACACAAGTGATGCTTTCTAAATCTGGTCTAATATATGGACAGAAGATTTTCTGTCTTAAGGAAATTTATTATATTTGAACTTAGATTATGCTCAAGAATCTGCAGCAAACTGAAGTTGATGATATAGGTCTGTAATTTTCTAGGTCCTTTTTTTTTATCTTTCTTTTATACAGGAGTCACCTGTGGGTTTCTCTGGTTGCTTGGGACTTTGTTGGATGAGAGATACACAGTAAATGGTAGCTGTGTAGGGGTCAAGATCGAAGACAACTTTTCGTAAAACCAAATTGGGATGCCATCTGCACCTGGTGACTTATTTTCAACTTTGTCAGTAGCATCTCAACACAAGGGACCTTTATTTCTATGTCCTCCATAAAGGAGCCTGTGCAATGGTTAAATGTTTGTATGTCTGTCTGATTCTCCTGCATAAATGATCTCCTTCATGATTCTCCTGCATAAATGATCTCCTTCATGATTCTCCTGCATAAATGATCTCCTTCAACATGAAATTTAAAACTGCAGCTTTTCTTTTGTTCTCGTTTATTGCCATGTCAGAAAGGTCAGTGAGCCACTGAGTAGACTTCTTTGATCTGCTAAGTTATTTTATGTAAGATCAGAATTTGCTTGGGTTCTCATTAATGTTTGTAAGATAACAAATGCTGAGGCCTTAGACTGTAGTTCTAATGTTTAAATGTGCATCTGTCATTTGGTGTGGTGTTGGTCTAGCTCAAGGGTTGGAACTTAAGCACAGCTACTGGGTTTCAGGTAATTGGAAAGATGAGACTGACACAACATACAAAGTATTTCCCTGCTGCAAAAATGTGTCACATAAGCCCACATGAAACAGAAGGGGTGTGATGGCAAGAACACTTACTGAAATGAAATATGTCTTAAGTCCTGGATATTCATAATCACTAGATCCTGTAACATTACATTAATTCCAGAGCTACTGATTTGAGAGCACTGGTGAGATAATTCCATTGCTACTTAGAATGTTTCTGTACACCAAAAACTATGCCAGTTACTCAAGAGTAATTGTCATTCACACTAATTCCTTAACCAATTAATTGTATGAGAACTGCAGGTGCTACGAACTCTAACTAGATGGTTAAGGAAATCTACTGGTTGTAATATAACCTGTCAAGGCGGTACCATGATACACTAAATAGTTTTAACATTGCCAGCAATAAACAGTTTTACAGTTAAACAAATTAATCTCCACAGTAACACGTAGTATGAAGTCAGCACATTGTATGCACATCCATTAAACGAGTCCTATGTTAGTTATTTTACAGTTTTCAGTGTTTTTAATAATTTTACTAAATTTATTTAAATTGATCATTAATAAAGGCTTTTGCCATGTGAGTATGCCGCAAATATTGTAAATTCTGAGTGCGTTAGGTGTAGGGTTGTGGAAAGACAACTTGGAATAACTGACCACTTCTTTGTGTAAACAAGTGTTGCAAAAATATTTTAATGTGTGTGTTTTTTTTAATAATGAGGGGACTGATAGATTTATAAAGTAATTTGTAGTCAAGAAAGAGTGCTATATTTATATATTCGTAGTTTTAATGTTTTGTCTGCAATATTTGAGCAATGGCCATAGAAGTAAATTTCATTGTGACGAGCAGGGAAGTGTGATGTCAGCCAAGCTACATAAGGAAGTCGTGTCAGTGATGTGAGGTCTTCAGTGTGAGAGTTGTGGTTGCAGTCTAGGTGGTGACTTCAGAATAGGCTGGAGGTTTGTTCAGTGTCGTAGCCACATTGAGTATGAAAAACTTTTTTAATTTTGCAAACAATGGAAAATCAAGGCTGGAATGCAACAGTATTATGAAAAGGAAAGTCACTACTTACCATATAGCGGAGATGCTGAGTCACAGTAGGAATGGGAACAGGGAAGGGGCTGGATGGATGAGGACAGTGACTAACAAGGGTTGAGGCCAGGAGGGTTACGTGAATGTAGGATATATTGCAGGGGAATTTCCCACCTGCACAATTCAGAAAAGCTGGTGTTGGTGGGAGGGATCCATATGGCAGAGGCTGTGAAGCAATTATTGAAATGACGGATGTCTTGTTTGGTAGAATGCTAAGCAACAGGGTTGTCCAGTTGTTTCTTGGCCACGGTTTGTTGATGGCCATTCATGTGTACAGACAGCTTGTTTGTGGTGATGCCCACATAGAATACAGCACAGTGGTTGCAGCTTAGCTTGTAGATCACATGACTGGTTTCACAGGTAGTCCTGCCTTTGATGGGACAGGTGATGTTTGTGACTGGACTAGAGTAGGTGGTGGTGGGAGGATGTATGGGACAGGTTTTGCATCTAAGTCTATTAGAGAGGTATGAGCCATGAGTTAAGGGATCTGAAGCAGGGGTTGTTATGGATGGACGAGTATATTGTATAGGTTTGGTGGATGGTGGAATAACACTGTGGGAGGTATGGGAACGATAGTGGGCAGGACATTTCTCATTTCAGAGCATGACGAGAGGTAGTCGAAACCTGGCGGAGAATGTAATTAATTTGCTCCAGTCCTGGGTGGTACTGAGTTATGAGGGAAATGCTCCTCTGTGGCTGGCGGTGGAACTTTGAGAGATGGTGGGAGACTGGACAGATAAGGCATAGGAGATTTGTTTCTGTACAAGATTGGGAAGATAATTACAGTCTGGGAAGGCTTCAGTGAGACCCTCGGTATATTTCCGAGATGAACCATTCGTCACTGCAGATGTGATGACCACGGATAGGTAGGCTGTATGGAAGAGACTTCTTGGTATGTAATGGGTGGCAGCTGTCAAAATAGAGGTATTGCTGATGGTTAGTATGTTTGATATGGACAAAGGTACTGATGTAGCAATCTTTGAGGTGGAGGCGAACATCTAGGAAGGTAGCTTGTTTGGTTGAGTAGGATGAGGTGAAGCAAATGGGGGGAAAAGTTGAGGTTGTGGGGGAATGTGGGTGTGGTGTTCTCACCCTCAATCCAGATCGCCAAAATGTCATCAGTGAATCTGAACCAGATGAGGGATTTAGGATTCTGGGTGCTTTGGAAGGTTTCCTCTAGATGGCCCATAGGTTGACATGGGATGGTGCCATGCGGGTGCCCATAGCCGTACCCCAGATTTGTTTGTAGGTAATGCCTTCATAGGAGAAGTAATTGTGGGTTAGGCTATAGTTGGTCATGATGACTAAGAAGGAGGTTATTGGTTTGGTATCTGTTGGGCATTGGGAAAGGTAGTGTTCAATGGTGGTAAGGCCATGGGCATTAGGAATGTTAGTGAAAAGGCAGGTGGCGTCAATAGTGACAAGCAGGGCAACGTGCGGTTAAGGGACCGGAACTGTGGAGAGATGGTGGAGGAAATGATTCGTATTTTTTATATATGAGAGTAGGTTGCGGGTAATATGTTTAAGGTGTTGGTCTAGGAGAGCAGAGATTCTCTCAGTGGGGGCACAGAAAACGGCCACAATGGGACTTCCTGGGTGGTTGGATTTATGGACTTTAGGAAGCATGTAAAAGGTGGGAATGTGGGGGTTGGTAGGGATGAGCAGAGAAATGATCTCCAGGGAGAGGCTCTGGGATGGGCCTAAGGATTTTCGGAGTGACTGGAGATGCTGTTGGATTTTTAGAATGGGATCACTAGGCAAGGTTTGTAGGTGGATCTATCCAGTGTTGCCACAAATTCTGGAAATCAGGGAATTCCAAATGTATCAGAGAAATTCAAAAGAAACGCTGGAAAAAACTTATTTTTGTCTCGGTAGAAAAAATGGCTTGTTTACTGAAGCGGAGTACATGCTCCACTTCTGTACGCTCTCATTCTTCGCGCTTTTTCTCTTTCTGTCACTCCCCTCATCTTGCAGTCAGTGCTGCTACCATTTCTTCCCACTAGCCTAGAAGCTGCCAACAAGAGGCAGGGAGGCACGACAAGTAGTTTGTTTGGATCTGATTCTCAGAGACTGGAGATGTAGTGGCCGGAGACTGCCGTCATGTGTGCATGAGTTGAGTCTGAGTGATTGTGTGAATGTATGTGCGCTCTCGTTTCCTGTCAAAAGCTATGTACAAAAATTTAGTTGTGAGAAAGTAATTGTCTTTTTTATGTGGCTCAGCGATAATCTTTACGGTGGGTTGCTACCTGTTCTCATTAGTATTGATTGTGTATTTGCACATGTTATCTGTTGCATGGATTGATTGCTGCGGTGCCATTTCATCAACATAGTGTCTGTGACATGTGAATAGCTGGCCACACAAGTGGACTTCCAAGATGGGCCAAAACCGCAAGCCATTTCTGTGGGTGTCTCTAACAGATTGGGCTTGCTGATCTAAATCCCATAGTTTCCCACTAACGTGCAGGCCCTGCCTGTCGGGTCTAGTCTCACCGATCTGCCCGCAGGCTGGGTCGGTTTTTGCATGGCGTAATGCGGCAGATTTTCGTGTTTTGTGCGTGGATCCAGGACTATGCTGCTCCTCGCCACAGGCGATGGGTTTCAGGAAATGCAACTGCCTCACTGCAAGTACATTGTACAGGGTGGCATTTTAGACATTTATTCTAGTACATTTTGGCACTTCGAAAGTAGTTTATATGTTAGAAAGCATGGACGATAAGAAAAAGAAAATTGTGGCAGTCACTGGCTGTTTGTATGCTGTGTACTCATGTATTTCTTTAAAGAAAAGTTGCACAATAGATGTTACACAGCGGGTAATAACTGAGAGTAACGAACATATTAGAACCAACATTTTATTCGCGGTCACCTATAGTGTCATTTACACAACTCTTCCCCAACTTATACACTTCTATCAAGAAGCCTACTTTTTTCTGAGGTTATTTCTGTAATCAGTGAAGGTATTTTAAATCTGTCTTGCGTCTCCAATGAAATGCGTATTTTTGTCACCAAATGTGTTTCATTTTTTTGAAATAAAAGAAAATCATTGGTCTCAATGAAACACATATACCACTTGGCTTGCTTTCTTTATCCAAAAACAGTTCATTACGAAAGATGTTGATGTTAGTACTTCAGATTTTTGTTCACACATGTAGAAATACACAAGTCCTTAGGTTTTTTGGAAACTTATATCTTTACTTACTCTTGAGATCTCAAATTTTATCAGGGAAAAATGCTATAACTTGTCTGGAAATCAGGGAAATATCAGGGTATTCCACTTGGAGAAACTTACGTCAACCCTGTATCTGACAGCTGGCGGAGTCCTTCTGCCAGGTAATCCTTGTGGTTCAAAACGACAGTGGTGGAGCCTTTGTCTGCAGGTAGGATTGTAAGATCAGGATCAGTTTTTAAATGGTGGACTGCGGTTCTTTCTTCAGATGTAAGGTTAGTCTGCATGTTGAGGGATTTGGGGAATGATGGTGAGACAGGGTTCGAGGTTAAGAAATTCTGGAAAGTTAACAGAGGGTGATTTGGGGCCAGTGGGGGTGGATCACAGTTGGATGGAGGAGTGAACTGAGTTAGGTAAGGTTTGACATTGTGGAATTTGGTTGAGTCTGATTGGTAGGGTTTATGGCGAAAAAGTGTTTCCACTGTAGGCACCAGGAGAAGGAGAGAAGGTCGTTAACAAGTCGCACATGATTGAATATGGGAATGGGGCAAAGTGAGGCCTTTGGAAAGGACTGATATTTCTGTAGGGCTAAGGCATCTGGAGGAAAGGTTCATGATTGTGTTTCAGGTCTGTTTAGTTCCTGGATTCTGTGCAGTGGTGGGAGTGAATTTTGGAGGGTGAGGTAAATGTAGTATGTCTGTGAGACAGGGTTTGTCAGCTGTGCGGTGGTGTGGGAGAGGTTCGGAGGTTGTTGTAGAGGTTGCTGTAGAGGTGGTGGGCAATGGTACTCCAAGGTGGAAGTAGGAAGTGAGCAGGGTGGAGAGCTTTTTGAGGTGGCATTGTGAATGTTGCTTTAGTTCCAGAAGGGCAAGAGTTTCGATGTGTGTTATGGGTTCCAGGAATTTGGGATTTCATAGCCCTCAAATAAAAAATGTCCTGCCCACTATCCTTCCCACCCTTCCAACAACAGTGGTATTCTGCCGTCCACCAAACTTACACAATATACTCGTCGATCTCTACACAACCTCTGCTCCCAACCCTTTACCTCATGGCTCATACCCCTGCAATAGACCTGGATGTAAGACATGTCCCATACATCCTCCCATCACCATCTGCTCCAATCCAGTCACAAACATCACCTATCCCATCAAAGGCAGGGCTACCTGTGAAACCAATCATGTGATCTACAAGCTAAGCTGCAACCACTGTGCTGTATTCTATGTGGGCATCACAACCAGCAAGCTGTCTTTCCACATGATTGGACCACCCTGTTGCTGAGCACATTGCCAAACATGACACTATTTCAATGACTGCTTCACAGCCTGTGCCATATGGATCCTTCCCACCAACACCAGCTATTCTGAATTGTGCGGGTGGGAAATTCCCCTGCATTATGTCCTACATTCCCGTAACCCTCCTGCTCTCAACCTTCGTTAGTCATTGTCCCCACCCATCCAGCTCCTTTCCTGTTCCATTCCACCATACTATCCCTCCCCCTCCCTGCCATAGCCTCCTCCTTACCCCCACCCAGTCGTTACTCCCATCGTGCTGCTGCCTGCAGTGTGGGTTCAGTTGCCTGAGACTGCAGTCGTGTGTGTGAGAGTTACATTTGTGTGTGTGTGTGTGTGTGTGTGTGTGTGTGTGTGTGTGTGTGTGTGTGTGTGTGAGTGACACTTCCCACATCATTCTTTCAAGGATGAGTCCCATCTCTTCCTGATCCAAAGGATAACATACAATGACATCTCTCTCAGATTACACTGGACAGGCTGTGAGCAGCTGTCAACCGTGCCATGCTACAGATGCAGCATGTTGCTGAGTCGGGAGACCATATTGAGCACGTTGTAACTTATGACCATATACTAATACATGTGCCAGAACAACTGTTATCGTGTGTTTGAGTTCCTTCCCTTTTCTTGTGCGCGCGCCCACACACACACACACACACTCTCTCTCTCTCTCTCTCTCTCTCTCTCTCTCTCTGACTGCGTATAGTTCATATTTTCACCTGGTTATATTTGAACTTAGATTATGCTCAAGAATCTGCAGCAAACTGAAGTTGATGATATAGGTCTGTAATTTTCTAGGTCCTTTTTTTTATCTTTCTTTTATACAGGAGTCACCTGTGGGTTTCTCTGGTTGCTTGGGACTTTGTTGGATGAGAGATACACAGTAAATGGTAGCTGTGTAGGGGTCAAGATCGAAGACAACTTTTCGTAAAACCAAATTGGGAGGCCATCTGCACCTGGTGACTTATTTTCAACTTTGTCAGTAGCATCTCAACACAAGGGATCTTTATTTCTATGTCCTCCATAAAGGAGCCTGTGCAATGGTTAAATGTTTGTATGTCTGTCTGATTCTCCTGCATAAATGATCTCCTTCATGATTCTCCTGCATAAATGATCTCCTTCAACATGAAATTTAAAACTGCAGCTTTTCTTTTGTTCTCGTTTATTGCCATGTCAGAAAGGTCAGTGAGCCACTGAGTAGACTTCTTTGATCTGCTAAGTTATTTTATGTAAGATCAGAATTTGCTTGGGTTCTCATTAATGTTTGTAAGATAACAAATGCTGAGGCCTTAGACTGTAGTTCTAATGTTTAAATGTGCATCTGTCATTTGGTGTGGTGTTGGTCTAGCTCAAGGGTTGGAACTTAAGCACAGCTACTGGGTTTCAGGTAATTGGAAAGATGAGACTGACACAACATACAAAGTATTTCCCTGCTGCAAAAATGTGTCACATAAGCCCACATGAAACAGAAGGGGTGTGATGGCAAGAGCACTTACTGAAATGAAATATGTCTTAAGTCCTGGATATTCATAATCACTAGATCCTGTAACATTACATTAATTCCAGAGCTACTGATTTGAGAGCACTGGTGAGATAATTCCATTGCTACTTAGAATGTTTCTGTACACCAAAAACTATGCCAGTTACTCAAGAGTAATTGTCATTCACACTAATTCCTTAACCAATTAATTGTATGAGAACTGCAGGTGCTACGAACTCTAACTAGATGGTTAAGGAAATCTACTGGTTGTAATATAACCTGTCAAGGCGGTACCATGATACACTAAATAGTTTTAACATTGCCAGCAATAAACAGTTTTACAGTTAAACAAATTAATCTCCACAGTAACACGTAGTATGAAGTCAGCACATTGTATGCACATCCATTAAACGAGTCCTATGTTAGTTATTTTACAGTTTTCAGTGTTTTTAATAATTTTACTAAATTTATTTAAATTGATCATTAATAAAGGCTTTTGCCATGTGAGTATGCCGCAAATATTGTAAATTCTGAGTGCGTTAGGTGTAGGGTTGTGGAAAGACAACTTGGAATAACTGACCACTTCTTTGTGTAAACAAGTGTTGCAAAAATATTTTAATGTGTGTGTTTTTTTTTAATAATGAGGGGACTGATAGATTTATAAAGTAATTTGTAGTCAAGAAAGAGTGCTATATTTATATATTCGTAGTTTTAATGTTTTGTCTGCAATATTTGAGCAATGGCCATAGAAGTAAATTTCATTGTGACGAGCAGGGAAGTGTGATGTCAGCCATGCTACATAAGGAAGTCGTGTCAGTGATGTGAGGTCTTCAGTGTGAGAGTTGTGGTTGCAGTCTAGGTGGTGACTTCAGAATAGGCTGGAGGTTTGTTCAGTGTCGTAGCCACATTGAGTATGAAAAACTTTTTTAATTTTGCAAACAATGGAAAATCAAGGCTGGAATGCAACAGTATTATGAAAAGGAAAGTCACTACTTACCATATAGCGGAGATGCTGAGTCACAGTAGGAATGGGAACAGGGACGGGGCTGGATGGATGAGGACAGTGACTAACAAGGGTTGAGGCCAGGAGGGTTACGTGAATGTAGGATATATTGCAGGGGAATTTCCCACCTGCACAATTCAGAAAAGCTGGTGTTGGTGGGAGGGATCCATATGGCAGAGGCTGTGAAGCAATTATTGAAATGACGGATGTCTTGTTTGGTAGAATGCTAAGCAACAGGGTTGTCCAGTTGTTTCTTGGCCACGGTTTGTTGATGGCCATTCATGTGTACAGACAGCTTGTTTGTGGTGATGCCCACATAGAATACAGCACAGTGGTTGCAGCTTAGCTTGTAGATCACATGACTGGTTTCACAGGTAGTCCTGCCTTTGATGGGACAGGTGATGTTTGTGACTGGACTAGAGTAGGTGGTGGTGGGAGGATGTATGGGACAGGTTTTGCATCTAAGTCTATTAGAGAGGTATGAGCCATGAGTTAAGGGATCTGAAGCAGGGGTTGTTATGGATGGACGAGTATATTGTATAGGTTTGGTGGATGGTGGAATAACACTGTGGGAGGTATGGGAACGATAGTGGGCAGGACATTTCTCATTTCAGAGCATGACGAGAGGTAGTCGAAACCTGGCGGAGAATGTAATTAATTTGCTCCAGTCCTGGGTGGTACTGAGTTATGAGGGAAATGCTCCTCTGTGGCTGGCGGTGGAACTTTGAGAGATGGTGGGAGACTGGACAGATAAGGCATAGGAGATTTGTTTCTGTACAAGATTGGGAAGATAATTACAGTCTGGGAAGGCTTCAGTGAGACCCTCGGTATATTTCCGAGATGAACCATTCGTCACTGCAGATGTGATGACCACGGATAGGTAGGCTGTATGGAAGAGACTTCTTGGTATGTAATGGGTGGCAGCTGTCAAAATAGAGGTATTGCTGATGGTTAGTATGTTTGATATGGACAAAGGTACTGATGTAGCAATCTTTGAGGTGGAGGCGAACATCTAGGAAGGTAGCTTGTTTGGTTGAGTAGGATGAGGTGAAGCAAATGGGGGGAAAAGTTGAGGTTGTGGGGGAATGTGGGTGTGGTGTTCTCACCCTCAATCCAGATCGCCAAAATGTCATCAGTGAATCTGAACCAGATGAGGGATTTAGGATTCTGGGTGCTTTGGAAGGTTTCCTCTAGATGGCCCATAGGTTGACATGGGATGGTGCCATGCGGGTGCCCATAGCCGTACCCCAGATTTGTTTGTAGGTAATGCCTTCATAGGAGAAGTAATTGTGGGTTAGGCTATAGTTGGTCATGATGACTAAGAAGGAGGTTATTGGTTTGGTATCTGTTGGGCATTGGGAAAGGTAGTGTTCAATGGTGGTAAGGCCATGGGCATTAGGAATGTTAGTGAAAAGGCAGGTGGCGTCAATAGTGACAAGCAGGGCAACGTGCGGTTAAGGGACCGGAACTGTGGAGAGATGGTGGAGGAAATGATTCGTATTTTTTATATATGAGAGTAGGTTGCGGGTAATATGTTTAAGGTGTTGGTCTAGGAGAGCAGAGATTCTCTCAGTGGGGGCACAGAAAACGGCCACAATGGGACTTCCTGGGTGGTTGGATTTATGGACTTTAGGAAGCATGTAAAAGGTGGGAATGTGGGGGTTGGTAGGGATGAGCAGAGAAATGATCTCCAGGGAGAGGCTCTGGGATGGGCCTAAGGATTTTCGGAGTGACTGGAGATGCTGTTGGATTTTTAGAATGGGATCACTAGGCAAGGTTTGTAGGTGGATCTATCCAGTGTTGCCACAAATTCTGGAAATCAGGGAATTCCAAATGTATCAGAGAAATTCAAAAGAAACGCTGGAAAAAACTTATTTTTGTCTCGGTAGAAAAAATGGCTTGTTTACTGAAGCGGAGTACATGCTCCACTTCTGTACGCTCTCATTCTTCGCGCTTTTTCTCGTTCTGTCACTCCCCTCATCTTGCAGTCAGTGCTGCTACCATTTCTTCCCACTAGCCTAGAAGCTGCCAACAAGAGGCAGGGAGGCACGACAAGTAGTTTGTTTGGATCTGATTCTCAGAGACTGGAGATGTAGTGGCCGGAGACTGCCGTCATGTGTGCATGAGTTGAGTCTGAGTGATTGTGTGAATGTATGTGCGCTCTCGTTTCCTGTCAAAAGCTATGTACAAAAATTTAGTTGTGAGAAAGTAATTGTCTTTTTTATGTGGCTCAGCGATAATCTTTACGGTGGGTTGCTACCTGTTCTCATTAGTATTGATTGTGTATTTGCACATGTTATCTGTTGCATGGATTGATTGCTGCGGTGCCATTTCATCAACATAGTGTCTGTGACATGTGAATAGCTGGCCACACAAGTGGACTTCCAAGATGGGCCAAAACCGCAAGCCATTTCTGTGGGTGTCTCTAACAGATTGGGCTTGCTGATCTAAATCCCATAGTTTCCCACTAACGTGCAGGCCCTGCCTGTCGGGTCTAGTCTCACCGATCTGCCCGCAGGCTGGGTCGGTTTTTGCATGGCGTAATGCGGCAGATTTTCGTGTTTTGTGCGTGGATCCAGGACTGTGCTGCTCCTCGCCACAGGCGATGGGTTTCAGGAAATGCAACTGCCTCACTGCAAGTACATTGTACAGGGTGGCATTTTAGACATTTATTCTAGTACATTTTGGCACTTCGAAAGTAGTTTATATGTTAGAAAGCATGGACGATAAGAAAAAGAAAATTGTGGCAGTCACTGGCTGTTTGTATGCTGTGTACTCATGTATTTCTTTAAAGAAAAGTTGCACAATAGATGTTACACAGCGGGTAATAACTGAAAGTAACGAACATATTAGAACCAACATTTTATTCGCGGTCACCTATAGTGTCATTTACACAACTCTTCCCCAACTTATACACTTCTATCAAGAAGCCTACTTTTTTCTGAGGTTATTTCTGTAATCAGTGAAGGTATTTTAAATCTGTCTTGCGTCTCCAATGAAATGCGTATTTTTGTCACCAAATGTGTTTCATTTTTTTGAAATAAAAGAAAATCATTGGTCTCAATGAAACACATATACCACTTGGCTTGCTTTCTTTATCCAAAAACAGTTCATTACGAAAGATGTTGATGTTAGTACTTCAGATTTTTGTTCACACATGTAGAAATACACAAGTCCTTAGGTTTTTTGGAAACTTATATCTTTACTTACTCTTGAGATCTCAAATTTTATCAGGGAAAAATGCTATAACTTGTCTGGAAATCAGGGAAATATCAGGGTATTCCACTTGGAGAAACTTACGTCAACCCTGTATCTGACAGCTGGCGGAGTCCTTCTGCCAGGTAATCCTTGTGGTTCAAAACGACAGTGGTGGAGCCTTTGTCTGCAGGTAGGATTGTAAGATCAGGATCAGTTTTTAAATGGTGGACTGCGGTTCTTTCTTCAGATGTAAGGTTAGTCTGCGTGTTGAGGGATTTGGGGAATGATGGTGAGGCAGGGTTCGAGGTTAAGAAATTCTGGAAAGTTAACAGAGGGTGATTTGGGGCCAGTGGGGGTGGATCACAGTTGGATGGAGGAGTGAACTGAGTTAGGTAAGGTTTGACATTGTGGTATTTGGTTGAGTCTGATTGGTAGGGTTTATGGCGAAAAAGTGTTTCCACTGTAGGCACCAGGAGAAGGAGAGAAGGTCGTTAACAAGTCGCACATGATTGAATATGGGAATGGGGCAAAGTGAGGCCTTTGGAAAGGACTGATATTTCTGTAGGGCTAAGGCATCTGGAGGAAAGGTTCATGATTGTGTTTCAGGTCTGTTTAGTTCCTGGATTCTGTGCAGTGGTGGGAGTGAATTTTGGAGGGTGAGGTAAATGTAGTATGTCTGTGAGACAGGGTTTGTCAGCTGTGCGGTGGTGTGGGAGAGGTTCGGAGGTTGTTGTAGAGGTTGCTGTAGAGGTGGTGGGCAATGGTACTCCAAGGTGGAAGTAGGAAGTGAGCAGGGTGGAGAGCTTTTTGAGGTGGCATTGTGAATGTTGCTTTAGTTCCAGAAGGGCAAGAGTTTCGATGTGTGTTATGGGTTCCAGGAATTTGGGATTTCATAGCCCTCAAATAAAAAATGTCCTGCCCACTATCCTTCCCACCCTTCCAACAACAGTGGTATTCTGCCGTCCACCAAACTTACACAATATACTCGTCGATCTCTACACAACCTCTGCTCCCAACCCTTTATCTCATGGCTCATACCCCTGCAATAGACCTGGATGTAAGACATGTCCCATACATCCTCCCATCACCATCTGCTCCATTCCAGTCACAAACATCACCTGTCCCATCAAAGGCAGGGCTACCTGTGAAACCAATCATGTGATCTACAAGCTAAGCTGCAACCACTGTGCTGTATTCTATGTGGGCATCACAACCAGCAAGCTGTCTTTCCACATGATTGGACCACCCTGTTGCTGAGCACATTGCCAAACATGACACTATTTCAATGACTGCTTCACAGCCTGTGCCATATGGATCCTTCCCACCAACACCAGCTATTCTGAATTGTGCGGGTGGGAAATTCCCCTGCATTATGTCCTACATTCCCGTAACCCTCCTGCTCTCAACCTTCGTTAGTCATTGTCCCCACCCATCCAGCTCCTTTCCTGTTCCATTCCACCATACTATCCCTCCCCCTCCCTGCCATAGCCTCCTCCTTACCCCCACCCAGTCGTTACTCCCATCGTGCTGCTGCCTGCAGTGTGGGTTCAGTTGCCTGAGACTGCAGTCGTGTGTGTGAGAGTTACATTTGTGTGTGTGTGTGTGTGTGTGTGTGTGTGTGTGTGTGTGTGTGTGAGTGACACTTCCCCCATCATTCTTTCAAGGATGAGTCCCATCTCTTCCTGATCCAAAGGATAACATACAATGACATCTCTCTCAGATTACACTGGACAGGCTGTGAGCAGCTGTCAACCGTGCCATGCTACAGATGCAGCATGTTGCTGAGTCGGGAGACCATATTGAGCACGTTGTAACTTATGACCATATACTAATACATGTGCCAGAACAACTGTTATCGTGTGTTTGAGTTCCTTCCCTTTTCTTGTGCGCGCGCCCACACACACACACACACACACACACACACACACACTCTCTCTCTCTCTCTCTGACTGCGTATAGTTCATATTTTCACCTGGTGGCAGAAAGTGGAACTATTATTCAGCATGCTCCGTGAGTGCACTGATTAATTAACATACCCATGATGTTTCAGGATCCTGCGATGTATACAGCCCACACTGCCGCACTTGGAATGCCCTCAGTTTAGTTATAACGAACTGGGAAACACTTCCTGCAACATACAAGGTGAATATTAATAAAACTGACAAACTACAAGGACATATTTCTGACTGGAAGTGGAAGAAAGACAGTCTCTTGAACATGTGTCCAAAAATGCACCATTGCCACAGTAGATGGCACTGATGAATGAAAGTTGGTCTGACCATGTGTCATGTGTACCTTGTGTGTTGCAGGCTGTGTGACTGATGCAGCATATCATAAATAGCAGAATGGTGTGTATTCATGTTGGCAACAAATGGTGTTTGTGTACTGCCAAGCCAATGGAAACGGTTAAGAGGCAGTATATTCTGTAGAACCCAGTCCTCCAAATCTGGTGTACACACAGTCCGTTGCCTCCCTGCACATTCGTCTGAAAGGACGCGTGATCACACAAATGCCGAAGAAGGCCTTGAAATGTTGTATGACACGGTTGGTGTCTGTGAGGGTACTTGTTTTGGTATAGCCATGCTGCTGCTTGGCAGTTTCCATCTGCTTGGCCATACACAAACATTGTCTCGGCTTGTTCCCGACATAAATACCATACCATTTTGCTGTTTACAGTAAGCTGCGTCAATCATACAGCCTGCAACATACAACGAATGCACAGCTCATGGTCAAAGGATCTTTCGTTTGTAAGCACCATTTACTGTGGTAATGATGCATTTCCGGACACACATTTATAGGACATATTTCCCTACATTTCCAGCCAGGAATCTGTCCCTGCAGTTTGTCGGTTTTATTAATGTTCACCCTGGATATCAATTTCTATTAACACAATGAAAATTCCCCTTGTTCGAACAGTGGTTTCCCTTGCAGCTGTCTATATAACTCCACATCATTGCGTGCCGACATTGCACGGCTTCCAGGTAAAGTAATTTAAGACTGCCAACATAAGTGGTCCATTACACACCTTGGTGCCTAGACGAAATGACATCTTGGTGACAGCTGAGTCAGCACTGCTACCATCTGTAGAGGTCAGCAGTGTCGACTTCTTCAGGTGTCTGTCATTTAGGCATTTTGTACTGTATCCTCTATAGTCATTTAATCTTCCTTATCTCTTCCCTATACGTTCATGGTAACTAACCTTAATGACACAGTCTTAAGAGTACTCCGCAAAGGAAGCTATCTACATAATCACACTCTCGCACCATATTCCACTGCCTTTCCATTAAGGATATACACCCCAAAAAATTACTCTGTTGCCTTCTATAATCATAAATTAAATTAGCACACATAGTAAATAAACATCTTCTGTTCTCATTTCACTTATGCAACCATTATTAGTCTGTCTTACCTTATAATAATCACAATCCTTCATCGTAACTCAGTCTCAGTGTAGGTATGGTATATCCCTCCCTTACACACTAATTCCAAGTCTTGTAACAAAATTACATAGCAATATTTCGTTCCCGTATGTAGATTTGGGTATTCGTTATCAGTGTGTCCAGGAACCCCTGTCTTATATTCTGTAATTTACATTTTCTACTACTCATAATTTCTTATATTGTTACTTGCTAAATTAGTATATAGTGATGCACTTGCATCACACACCAAAAGTTAATTATCCTGGCATATTCATTCATCTTCTATTTGGTATACATTGTCACATCTAGATACTTTCAAACATTTCACATGATAGTTATCCTCGATTTCTTCTTATCTTACTGAATCACTAACTTATTTCAAAGTAATTAAGACCACAAGTCTTCATTCATCTTCTGGCATCAGCCAGAACTGAAAATCATTGGCCCTCTGACAGTCTTCTTTGCATAAAAAGTAGTGACACTGAGATTGTAAATCAAAATGTATTGTAGATATCGCTACAACCACTTAGTACTCTTCAATGTTTGACCCTTGAGAGTCAACAACTCGCTGCATGTGAGATTTTCACACTTCAAACACTGAGTCCGTGATGGCCTTCAAAGCCCTCGTCAAGGCGGCGTGGACCTCCTCCAGAGTTCCATGACGGTGTCTGACAAGACCGCATTGGGACTGTAGCAGGGCTGGGGAATCATTGGAATCCCTTTCTTGGCCAGGTAGCTGACTTCCTTGAAGCAGGTGTGGCTCTGCGCGTTGTCATGATGCAGCTTCCAATCATTGGCGATGGGTGGCCTCATGCGATAGACCTTGGCTTCCAGTCTCTTGAGCCCTTTGCAATAAAAAGCACCACTGACAGTTTGGCCTCGGGGCACAAACTCGTGATGAACTACATCCCTGACGTAGAAAAACACAATCAGCATGGCTTTCACCTTCGACTTGTTCATGCGATCCTGTTTTGGACTTTGAGATGCTGCAGTGTTTCATTCAGCACTCATTCGCTTTGTCTCTGAGTCATACTGAAACACTCAGTTTTCTTCTCCAGTGATAACATTTCTAACGATTCCACATCAGCTTCAAGGCTCTGGAGATTGCCTTGGCAGGTGTCCACACGTGCTTGCTTTTGAGAGTCTGACAAAATCTTCAAGAGCATCTTGGCACAGATCTTCCTCATCACCAATTCTTTGGTGATGATGTTGTGCACTGTAATTTTATCAAGTCCGAGAGTGTTTATCATCCTGACACTCATCTGACAGTTGGCATTCATTAAAACATGCACACAGTTGATGTTTTCATCAGTTTTGCTGGTCGACAGGCGTCTTCACCCTCCTGAAAACCTGGGCTTTTGACAGGCAATTATCGTTGTATAGGCTTTCCGATACATATCCAACGTTTCCATACCCGATTTTCCATGAAAAATATAGCAGATATGCTGAGTCTTTTGGGCGAATGAGGCCTTTGTCAAAAATGGTTGACACACACACACACACACACACACACACACACACACACACACACGCACACAAACACACCTAACTCTCACCCACGACTACAGTCTCTTTCACCCGAAGCCAGACGAGAGAAATATACTATGAAATAATTCCCAATGTAGTTCTCATTGTAATTTTTGTCACAAAAATTGAGTCAACTCGTGTTTGGTGTAGTCTTCTACGAAAACACCACCCTACACGCCACAATGGCTAATTGCATCATTTACCTAATACAGGGTGTATCAAAAAGAATCATATGATGTGGCACATCTATATTTTTGAAACTAATAAACATATACAATAAATTTTGTTTTATGATGAACAGGAAATGTGAAAAGTTCTTTTTCATACCTTTTCATAGGTGTTCAATATCCTCCTTCATATCCGTGGCATATGCCAAAGGGAGCATGTTACAGCTTCCACAGCTGCTGTTATGCGATTTCTCTGTGCTTTCATTGTTGTTGGTAACAGAGGAACATAAACAGAATCATTTAAAAAAAAACCACAAGAAATAATCACATACAATCAGGTGGGGTGTCCTTGGAGGACAGCAATGTGAGGCTGAATCGTTTGGTCCAGTGTGACCTGTCCATTGCTCAGTAATCCTGTGATTTAAAAATTCCCGCACTTCCAAATGCCAGTGTGGCAGTGCCCCATCCTGTTGGTAAATCAAGTCATTTGAATCAGTCTCCAATTGTGGTAAAAGAAAGTTCTCAAGCAAATGTGCTTCCTGTAACAGTGTTCTCAGCAAAGAAAGATGGACCATACGCCTTTTTCCATGAAACTGCACAATTATATTAAATTTTGGAGAGTCCCTCTCATGTTGTACAACTTAATGTGGTTGTTCCATACCCCATATTCTCACATTATGATGGCTCACCTTTCCATTTAGATGGAATGTTGCCTCGTCACTAAACACTATAAGTGTGGAAGAAAACTTTCATCCTCCATCTTGCCAAGAATGAAACTACAGAGCTCCACACATTGTTGTTTGTCACCTTCATGAAGAGCTTGCAGTAGCTGAATTTTTTAAGGTTCCATGTGTAAATGTCGGCGCAACACAGGCCAGACAGACATCGGGAGCATGTTGAGCTGCACGGCGAATGGATTTCTGTGGGCTTTTTGTTAAATTATGGTGGATGCATTTGACATCTGTGTCAGACGCTTGAGGACGGCATGTCGATTTGCCGTTACACATCAACCTGTTTCTCAGAATTGCTCTTTCCATTGTCTAATGCTCTGGGGTGCGGGAAGATCCAAACAATATGTAGTACGAAAGTCACACTGAACAGTTACTGCTGACTCGTACTGTGCAAAATGTAGAACACAAAATGCTTTCTGTTGTCCCAACACCGTTTTTACTAGAACTGGAGGAGGCGCACACTGCTGCTACATAGTGAGAACCATGTAAAACTCAATAGTTAACGATATTTTAAAATTGGATGATTTGTTTTGATACACTCTGTATTTCACTTGCGTAATCTAATCTTAATCTGATAACCAATTCGTGACAATGGAAAGTGCCACTCACTTTGTTCGCCATATTGTTGGAAACCTCTTCTTTAGCTTTAAACAACCAGTAAATAAACAAGTAACAAGACTATAGAGCCTCAGGCAATTAATAAAAATAAATAAAATCGTAAAATTCAGTCTACAGTTTTAAAATAAACCACACGCCTTTCTCCAGCAGTTTGACAACTGGTTAGCTTGAGTCACATTGCATCTGTAACGATTCTTAGGTGTCCGCAACCCAGTCTTCTATAGTCTCCTGAGGTCTCTCCTTGCTTCATCATTAAACCATTCATTTCTTACAAGAATATATGTCTCAACTAAATAATGTAGAATGTATGTCATTACACAACCTCTATTACTAATAAATTTCATTCTCCCAATTGCGAGTAGTAAAAAAAAAATAAAAAATAAACTTACGCTAGTGCACATATAAACATCTCTACTGGTAAGAAACTCCCTAAGCATGAGTGAACTCCAAACTCAAATCTTCATCAGCATATTCATTACAACTTAAACATTTATAATACCTAGGACTACGATTATCATGCACTTCAGTAATCTCACTTGTACACCTTAATTCTCTTTAAAAGATTCCACTGAGCGGACACATTTTCTTAAATTTGTTGTGGTATTTGGAACCCCATTGTAATTTTTTCATCTCGTCTCTTGAATTTGAGTTTCTACCCTAGTTGCTATTCCTTCAGTTTGTGTCAGCAATTTAGCTTCTGTCATCACCACTCTTTCCAACGCAACCACATTTAATTGCTTCAGAAAATATTCAGTGTTCCCATCAACTCTGAGTGTTGCTTCCTCACTATTTCACTAGAATTCTTCATTTTGTATGGTACTAATTGTTTTACCCACTTATCAGATCTCTCCATAGTCTTACTGTGCAAATCATGAATGGCCTCTGATAATTCTCCCTTGAACTGCTGAAACTGACCCCGATGTTGTCTATATACTTCTAGCTGGTTTTCCTCAATAAGATGTTGCACAGAACCCAACTCCTCCTTGACTCCCTTTTTGATTCCCTGCATTTGGGTCTCCATGTCAGATTTTAAATCTATATGATAGGATTAGAGGTCTTAGAATTTCACTAGTTCTCAGTTCTTAATTATCAATCTTCAGCTCTGCAATACTAGAGCCTAACTTAACTCTAACTCTAGTGTCCAATTTAGTTTCAATGTTTTTCTTAAATGACTGATAGTTAACTTTCATATCATTTCTATATACTGTAAGGACCTTCGCCATTTCCCAAAACCAATCAGGTAGGCCCTCTATCTCAGTGTCATTACTGTTTATACTCCATCCTTGAAAGTGTGATTCCACTGATGCATTATGAAGCATATCCATATTTACATCCTTCCTGGCAGTCTCATCAATTGGCTTAACACTACTAGCTTCACTCATGGTCTCTAATAGACTGCTTTTATCACTGTCGTCTCTCTCTGTTACACCCAAGTAAATTGTAAATTAAGGTCTTCCCACTTACCTTAAGTTGCATGCTGAGCCATTTGGTTGTTGATTTTGTGGCTGACAGTGTGTGACATGCCACCGAAATACCCTGGGAGAGTTGAACTGCACCCTCGAACAAGCACCTCTTGGTGATTGCTCGTTGCAGGTGACTGTCACGATGCCTCATGCACTGTCATGGACAGCAAAGCCCCTCCCGATGGCTGCATACTACCCCAGCATCTCCTACTCTCAATTGTGACATAACTGCTTACTATTACCAGCCACAAAGCTTGCCAGTGACTGGGCCTGTTAGAGAATAAGATAACCCGTGAACATGTGGATTGGATACGAGACTGTACATAATAAAACAGCACATTCATAGCCAGTGAGTGAGTTCTACTGTTCTCATCCATCTGGAGACAGCATTGGCATTGACATGCCTGCACTGCTGCTGTGGCTCCTGTACCTCAGCTCTGACCACCCTTTGTTGCTGGCTGGTCTTGGACCCCCAACAAAAAAAATGGAATGGTAGACCACCTCTCTGTAAAGAACCAGAAACAACAAGAGAAGGGGAGGTCCTGGTACTCAAAGTCTGGCGTATAAATATCTAGGAAATAGTGGAAAAAGTGAAAATAAGCCACAGAAAGATTCTAAAGTTTCCCCTTTGAAGAAACACCGGGTCGGAACTGTTTTTTGTCCTCCAAATAAAACTCGTGCACTGGTGGGAGGCGCCAAGGATGACCTCGGTTTGAGGAAGGCCGGCGTGTATCAGTTTCCGTGTCAATGTGGCAAGTCGTATATTGGTCACACGATGCGTACCATCGAGGATCGATGCTGTGAACACCAGAGGCACACTCGGCTGATGTATCTGAGCAAGTCGGCGGTCACTGAACATTGTTTGTCGGAAAATCACACTATGGAGTATGAACGCACGAGGATTCTGGTACAGACGTCGAGATACTGGGACAGCGTTGTTAGAGAGGCCATCGAAATTCACACCAATGACGACCTCATAAACCGTGACTGTGACTATAATCTTAGCAAGGCTTGGGAACCTGCGATTGGGTTAGTCTAGAGTAAATCGAGCAAATGTATAGTTGTGATGACCACGGCAGACAGAGCCATCACTCCGACGTCATCTCAGATGCCGTCGCAATCTGTTCCACTGCGCGACCGTGGCAGGGGGCACGGACAGCGGAGGGAGCGTGCCGCGGGCGGAGGTTATTTAAATCGGCCGCTGCCGCGACCGAACCCAGTTCCCTCTGAGCAGCCATAGCGTACGGATCTCCATGCCGGCATGTTCACAGGAGCTCAGTCCATCAGTTCACCTGATGATGGCGACATGTATGATCGCCGAAGTATTGTGCCCGTTGGACACTGTAGACTGGCAGTACACCCGCGGATATTTTGATTAAGCCACAGAAAAGTTTTCAAAATCTTGCACGCACTTTGCACAGACAAAGATCGCTGCCCACTGGATTTTGCAACTGATTCAAAAAGCTTGCCCTTCTGAGGTAGCAGTGTAAATATTGCAGCTGCATTAGGCCTGTCCAGATGACTTCTTAGCCATCTAATCAGTGTGGACAGTTGCTGGGCGTTTCACTTTAATCTTCAAGACAAATGAGCAAAGCAAATCATGCAAATGTTTCATCACTGTAAAAAGACAAAGACCAATCCATCATTCGGCAATATGATGCTGAGTGTTTCTGGGCTGCTATAGTGCAATGCTCAACGGCAACACCCCAGATCATACTGCTAGGGGACACGGTCACAAATGCTGCTTATTTAGGCTATACAATTTTGCCTCACTCTCAATATTCCTGTGACACAACCATGACTTCTACCTCAGATGTAGCAACCATTGCATGGCAAGTACTTCCAAAATGATGAGGTTATTTTCAAGGTGGAACGTTTCTGAGCAGCAAAAATTCAGACTGCCACAACAAGAGGTATGTTGCATTTTCATGTTAGTATGTAGAGGACCATCACAAAGTTTCATGGTCATTGCCTGTGTTTTTTTTTTAGTTGAATATTAAAACTGCATGATGGCCACTTGAGAATTATGTGGTATTTAGAAAAATATACTGTTGGTAAAGGAATTCCCCAGCATCCTGAGGAGGGATGTGGGAGAATGAGAGGTGAGACTTATAAGAATAATTGCATCTGTGTGGAATCCATAGCTTTTGTGGTTGCTAGAGTAATCGGTGACAGTTTCAGTAACATTTAGACTCCAATGGGTGTGGGTTGTGGTAAAACTTAGTCTCTGGAACAGATGGAGAAATTTTGACAAAACTGAGCTAACTGCTGCGGAAAAGATGCTTTGAGGTGAGAGAGTGGTTACATGTAAGCATAACTTTATAATGTTCAGGGGACAATTTCAACCAAGTTTGGTATGTATATGCATTGCTAGCTGGAGGAAAAAAAAAACTTTGACACCTTTAGGGGTATGGTGTAGTTATGAAGGATGTGGTATCTAAAACTGATTGAAAACCAATTATATTAGTGTTTAAGCCTCAATTTTCAGGGTTGTTAGGCTTATTGTCGACAATGCAGATGGCATTTAACTTTTAGGGGTGGGGTTGGGTGAATGGTAGGAAGGGGGGGGGGGGTGACATGTAAAACACTATTCCAGAATATTCGGTACAATTTCAACTTAAGCCACTTTAATTATTGAGAACATTTCTCTTGGAGAACAGCAGTTTTTTTATTACTTAAAAATGAACATGAACAGTCACAATGGCAAGAAACATTTTTTTTTATTATTATAATAATGTGGTTACCGGTTTCTGTCTGTTTTAGACATCTTCAGACCTCACACTGAAATATGTGCATACAATAGAATTAGACAGAATGTAGCAATACATAAAATAAAGCTTACACATTATTGTTGTGGTCTTCAGTCCAGAGACTGGTTTGATGCAGCTCTCCATGCTACTCTATCCTGTGCAAGCTTCTTCATCTCCCTGGACTGATGACCTTAGCTGTTTAGTCCCTCTTACACATCCCAACAACCACCACCACCATCTTCATCTCCCAATACCTACTGCAACCTACATCCTTCTGAATCTAGTGTATTCATCTCTTGGTCTCACTCTACGATTTTTACTCTCCACGCTGCCCTCCCTTGATGCTTCAGAATATGCAGTACCAACCGATCCCTTCTTCTAGTCAAATTATGCCAGAAATTTCTCTTCTCTCCAATTCTGTTCAATACCTCCTCATTAGTTATGTGATCTACCCATCAAATCTTCAGCATTCTTCTTTAGCACCACATTTCAAAAGCTTCTGTTCACTTCTTGTCTAAACTATTTATCGTCCACATTTCACTTCCATACATAGCTGCACTCCATACAAACACTTCCAGTAACGACTTCCTGACACTTAAATGTATACTCGATGTTAACAAATTTTTCTTCTTCAGAAACGCTTTCCTTGCCATTGCTAGTCTACATTTTGTATCCCCTCTACTTCGACCATCGTCAGTTATTTTGCTCTCCAAATAGCAAAACTCCTATACTACTTCAAGTGTCTCATTTCCTAATCTAATTCCCTCAGCATCACCCAATTTAATTTGACTACATTCAAATTATCCTCATTTTGCTTTTGTTGTTATTCATCTTATATCCTCCTTTCAAGACATTGTCCATTCCGTTCAACTGCTCTTCCAGGTCCTTTGCTGTCTCTGACAGAATTACAATGTCATCGGCGAACCTCAAAGTTTTTATTTCTTCTTCATGGATTTTAATTCCTACTCTGAATTTTTCTTTTGTTTCCTTTACTGCTTACTCAATATACAGATTGAATAACTTCAGGGAGAGGCTACAACTCTGTCTCACTCCCTTCTCAACCACTGCTTCCCTTTCATGCCCCTCGACTCGTATAACTGCCATCTGGTTTCTGTACAAATTGTAAATAGCCTTTTGCTCCCTGTATTTTACCTCTGCCACCTTCAGAATTTGAAAGAGAGTATTCCAGTCAACATTGTCAAAAGCTTTCTCTAAGTCTACAAATGCTAGAAATGTAGGTTTGCGTTTCCTTAATCTGTTTTCTAAGATAAGTCGTAGGGTCAGTATTGCCTCACGTGTTCCAACATTTCTGCGGAATCCAAACTGATCTTCCCCGAGGTTGGCTTCTACCAGTTTCTCCATTCATCTGTAAGGAATTCGTGTTAGTATTTTGCAGCCATGGGTTATTAAACTGATAGTTCAGTAATTTTCACGTCTGTCAACACCTGTTTTATTTGGGATTGGAATTATTATATTCTTCTTGAAGTCTGAGGGTATTTCACCTGTCTCATACATCTTGCTCACTAGATGGTAGAGTTTTGTTAGGCCTGGCTCTTCCAAGGCTGTCAGTAGTTCTAATGGAATGTTGTCTACTCCCTTTTTGCAGCTCAGGTCTTTCAGTGCTCTGTCAAACTCTTCACGCAGTATCGTATCTCCCATTTCATCTTTATCTACATCCTCTTCCATTTCCATAATATTGGTCTCAAGTACATCGCCCTTGTATAGACCTTCTATATACTCCTTCCACCTTTCTGCTTTTCCTTCTTTGGTTAGAACTGGGTTTCCATGTGAGCTCTTGATATTACATTTGTCCTCTAGCCATCACTGCTTAGCCATTTTGCACTTCCTGTCAATCTCATTTTTGAGACGTTTGTATTCTTTTTTGCCTGCTTCATTTACTGCATTTTTATATTTTCTCCTTTCATCAATTAAATTCAATCTGTCTTATGTTACCCAAGGATTTCTATTAGCCCTCGTCTTTGTACCTACTTGATCCTCTGCTGCCTTCACTATTTCATCCCTCAAATCTACCCATTCTTCTTCTACTGTATTTCTTTCCCCCATTCCTGTCAGTTGTTCCCTTATGCTCTCCCTGAAACTCTGTACAACCTGTGGTTTAGTCAGTTTATCCAGGTCCCATCCCCTCAAATTCCCACCTTTTTGCAGTTTCGTCAGTTTTAATCTACAGTTCATATCCAATAGATTGTGGTTAGAGTCTACATCTGCCCCTGGAAATGTCTTTCAGTTTAAAACCTGGTTCCTGAACCTCTGTCTTACCATTATATAATCTATCTGAGACCTTCCCCTATCTCCAGCCTTCTTCCATGTATACAGCCTTCTTTTATGATTCCATATTCACCTACTACGTTTCCTTCTCTTCCTTTTCCTACTATTGAGTTCCAGTCACCCATGACTATTAAATTTTTGTCTCCCTTCACTTTCTGAGTAATTTCTTTTATCTCATTACACATTTCATCAATCTCTTCGTCATCTGCGGAGCTAGTCGGCATATAAACTTGTACTACTGTGGTATGCATGGGCTTCGTATCTATCTTGGCCACAATAATGCGTTCACTATACTGTTTGTAGTAGCTTACTCGCATTCCTATTTTCCTATTCATTAATATACCTACTCCTGCATTACCCCTATTTGATTTTGTATTTACAACCCTATGTTCACCTCACCAGAAGTGTTGTTCCTCCTGCCACCGAACTTCACGAATTCCCACTATATGTAACTTTAACCTATCCATTTCCCTTTTCAAATTTTCTAACCTACCTGCCCGATTAAGGGATCTGACATTCTAGGCTCCGACCTGTAGAACGCCTGTTTTCTTTCTCCTGATAACAACATCCTCCTGAGCAGTCCCCGCTCGGAGATACGAATGGGGGGACTATTTTACCTCCGGAATATTTTACCCAAGAGGATGCCATCATAATTTATACCAACAGTAAAGCTGCATGCCCTCGGGAAAAATTATGGCTGTAGTTTCCCCTTGCTTTCAGCCGTTCGCAGTACCAGCACAGCAAGGCAGTTTTTGTTAGTGTTACAAGGCCAGATCAGTCAATCATCCAGACTTTTGCCCCTGAAACTACTGAAAAGGCTGCTGCCCCTCTTCAGGAACCACACGTTTGTCTGGCCTCTCAGCAGATACCCCTCCATTGTGGTTGCACCTACGGTATGGCTATCTGTATCTCTGAGGCACGTGAGTCTCTCCACCAACGGCATGGCCCATGGTTCATGGGGGGACTAACAAGATAACAAATTATAATCCCTAAAGCATAAAAAAGGAAAAAAAGTGCATGTAAGTTACATAAAAAGAAGTATGTCACAAAATCTAATTGATCCATTGAGTAGTCAGACATAAAACAATGAGCATAAGAAAACTGAAGTTTAAAAAACTGTCAAACATAGCTGTTCAGTCATTCCTTAAAATTCCATTACCAAAAGTCGTCTTACTTACATGCCAATAGTTGCTAACAATAGTCGCTGTTGCAACATTGAAGTTGGCTCCTGTAAAACGTGCACATCGTCACCTCCATGCTCTTTCCATGACAAAAAATGGCTTTGGTCAAGCAGTATCTTCACTGGCACTAAGATCTAAGACCAAAACACTATACTTGCATGCATTTTTACATATCGACCAGCATGCCAGTATGTGTTTGACATCCAGTCACTGTTGCAGCTCTCAACGACCACGCTGGCTCCATGGGAATGATTAGCATCGCATAACCTCTGTCTTTGCTGCCATACAATCTACGAATTTGCAATAAATCCCCACCGATGGCTAATTTCTCACAAGAGATTATGATTTATATATTTTTATCACAGATTGACGGTCAATTACTTTACATAATATAAGGCACCTATTTCTTCATTTGTTATTAGCTTTCGTGTGACAATTTTATATACACAGTAATTTATTGTAACAACTGTTTGATGTCCTGTATGCCTGATTGGCTACAGGTGATGTAATTTGGTGTGCAGTGGACAGAGTGCCGTGTATTTAAGTAACAGCTACATTGCTCTTCTTAGCAGTTAGCAGAAAATTCCGCTGGTGTACTCGAATTGTAGTCAACCAATATAGTTAGTTGCACCGCATGGCAACTAAATTTCAGCTATAGAAACACTCAGTGTTGCTCAGAGGAAAACTCCCCCAACAGCGAACCAATGAAACAAACCACCACAACATGAATGGACGTGGCTTGGGTTGTTGAAACCACTACTCAACTTTGACGCCCTGGGTCGGCGAACCACGAAGCTTGTGGCGATCGGACATCTCCACACATGCTCCGACAGTCCGCAGGGACTGTCAGCGGACCCATCCGACTGCGAAGATAACGTCCCTCGTCCACAGCAACTGACTGACTCCCGCAGAATGCCGACATCTGAAATAGTCGTCAGTGGACATAACGCCGACTACGCACACAACCTGACAAACACTGCATGAAGGCCTGAACGATACCCAACAGTAACTAAGCATGCACGAAGACAAATTGCGAGTTGATGCGCGCGCGCGGACACACACACACACACACACACACACACACACACACACACACACACACACAGCCGACTCATGAACGATCCGTGAGTCAAAATGCGTCGTTTAGTAGGACGACTAACTGACGATCCACCAAGACCGTGGCCCGGCTCAAGTTTTGCGTGGCGGCAATGGTCGGGCGAGCCATGTCGGCACAGACCTCACTGCTCCAACCCAACTGCACTAGTGCCGCATTGCAACTCCCAACTGACAAGTCCGGACTGCACTCCAGACGCATTCCAACCGTTCTCACAACCCGAACTCTCTTACGGCTGGGAAGTAATAGCGGTCGAACAAAGATACTATGAGAGGGGATATATCGAGCTCACGGTGAGCCAAAGCAGCAACTCAGGACAGTAGTAATTAAAATTAATGTAGTGAGGTGGAAGTAAATTAAAAACAGGGTGTAAAATACATGATGGCAGGAACACGACCCACGCACGGCTCAAAACTGTCAAACTCTCGCCTCAAGGGGGGAAGCCACTGACTACACAACCAGTAGGCAGGAAAGGACAGGAGTAGTACTCCTATGAAGACTTCCTCCGTCCCTCCAGCCAAACATCATCCGAGTCTTCCTCTAGCCGGAAAGGCTCGAAGATCCTGTTCGACGGTGTTGCCATGTGCTACCTTAGCCAGGCTGGCCTCTGTCTCGCTGGTACGCACCATCAACCATTTTTCAGCGTTGGACTCTACGGACCAACCACACAAGCAAGCCATTGCTTCTGTGGACCCCATGGAGCAGGATCCGCCTGCTCCTGTACCCTGTAGTAGCGACTCTAAACTGGCTGTCACTCGGCAGCCGCCAAGTTGACACCTCTCCATCTCTTCCACCAATGGAACGTTCCTGGCCTCTGGTCCCACAAAGAGGATTTGCGGCTGCTTTTAGCATCACAGCATCCCCTTGTACTCTGCCTTCAGGAAACGCAATTGCGCCCTCACGACTGGTTTGAGCTGTCACATTACTTACCGATTCGTGTTGACCTTCCCCCTGAGGCCGGCATTCCGTCTCGGGGCGTTATGCTGCTCATACGGAATGACCTTCATAGTCAACCAATCTCCATGAGTACCCGTCTTCAAGCTGTTGCCGTTCGCCTTTTCCTTTCCCGCCTGATTTTCTCTCTCTACCATTTATGTACCTTCATCCTTTGATGTTATCAGGGCAGACTTCCTTCAGCTTATTGGGCATCTACCTCCCCCATTTTTGCTACTTGGTGACTGTAATGCGCATGATCCCGTCTGGGGTTCTCCCAGGACCTTTCAGAGAGGTGCCCTCTTGGCTGACCTTAACCAACTCAACCTCTTCTGCTTTGACACTGGAGCACTCACTTTTATTCCCATTTGGACCTATCCTTTTGCACTGCCCAGCTTGCCCATTGTCGTGAGTAGTCTGTTCTTTCTGACTCCTACTCGAGTGACCATTTCCTGTGTGCTCTACATTTGCTGACTACTACCCCATCCACATGCACGCCCAAATAGCAGCTTACTAAGGCTGACTGGCAGCTTTACTTTTCCCTGTCGACCGAAGAACAAGATGTCACCAGTTGTGATGACCAGGTGGACTATGTTACTGATGTTATCCTTACTGCTGCAGAACATTCCATTCCTCACACTTCCTCTTTACCATGTCATGTTCCAGTCCCTTGGTGAACTAAGACATGCTGCGATGCAATTTGCACACAGGGACATGCTCTCCGCGTTTTTAACTGTCATCCTGCGATAGCAAACTGCATTCATAATAAACAAATGCGTGCAAAGTGTCGTCACGTCCTTCGGGATTGCAAATGAGCTAGCTGGCTTTCATTCACTAGTTCTTCTAACAATTCCACCTCTTCCTCTGTCATGTGGGCCAACCTCTGACAGCTCTCTGGGATCAAGATCCATTCCCCAATTTCCGGCTTGACAGTAGCAGGCGATGTTATTGTGGACCCTATTGCTACCTCCAACATCTTGGGCCACCATTTTGCGGAAGTTTCGAGCTCTTCGCACTATCACCCTGCCTTCCTCCATCAGAAACAAGCGGAGGAGGCTTGGGCGAAACCCTTCTCTTCTCTGAATCATGAGTGCTACAGTGCCGCCTTCAGTATGAGGAAGCTCGATCATACTCTCAATTCATCCCGATCCTCCACCCCAGGGCCAGACGCCATCCACATTCCGATTTTGCAGCACCTTTCTCTTGTGGGCAAGCATTTTCTGCTTAACAGTATAACCGCATCTGGGTAGAGAACACATTTACCGGATGCTGGTGTGAAGCCAGGGTCGTACCCATACCTAAGCCCGTCCCATCTCCCTTACCAGCTGCGTTTGCAAGGTGATGGAACGTATGATTCATGCTCAGCTGGTGTGGTGGCTCGAGTCTCAACATTTACTAACGAATGTACAGTGTGGATTTAGAGTACAGCGTTCTACAGTTGACCATCTTGTTACTTTGTCCACCGATGTCATGAATGGTTTTCTGCTGATACTCCAGATTGTGGCCGTGTTTTTCGATTTGGAGAAGGCCTACGACTCCTGCTGGAGAACTGGTATCCTCCATACTCTTTACACGTGGGGCTTCTGTGGGTGCCTGCCCTGTTTTCTTTCAGCATTTTTACAAGACCGAGTTTTGATGGTGCCTTGTTGGACATCTTTATCCAGGAAAATTATGTGCCTCAAGGTTCCCTCCTGTGCGTCATCCTCTTTGCCATCGGCATTAACCCTATAATGTCCTGTCTCCTGCCGGGCATCTCTGGCTCTCTTTTTGTAAACGATTTTCCCATCAATTGCAGGTCTCCACAACCTGTCTCACTGAGTGGCACCTTCAGCGCTGTCTTGATCGTCTTTATACCTGGAGCATCGACAATGGCTTTAACTTTTCCCCTGACAAAACCATCTGTTTGAATTTCTGGCGGCGCAAATGATTTCTCCTACCATCTCTATATCTTGGGCCTGTTGCCCTTCCGTTCGTTGAAACTTTCTGGAGCTCATGCTCGATAGGAAACTCTCTTAGTCCTCCCATGTGTCTTACCTGGCAGCCCGTTGTACGCAGTCCCTCTATCTCCTACATGTCCTCAATGGTATTTGCTTGGGTGCTGATCGAACCACCCTTCTCTGTTTGTACCAGTCCATTGTCTGTTCGAAACTCGACTATGGTGCTTTGTTTATGCGTCTATCCACGATCATGACATCCGTTTGGCCACAAGTGCCTTTTACACCAGCACGGTTGAGAGTCTGTATGCTGATGCTGCTGAACTCCCACTGGCCAACACCGTGACTTTGCCCTCAACAGGTATGCATGCCATTTGTCTGCCAAGTGTGGCCATCCCCCTCCTATGCTTCCTACTTTGATGATTCCTTTGATTGTCAGAATGGGGCTCGTCCCTGTTCTCTTTTTCCTCCTGGAGTCCACTTTCACCACTTGCTGCAGTGGCTACTGTGACTTCACACTACCTTCAACTCTCCCAGTGGGTGTGAACCCTTCACCACTTCGGCTTCGTGAAGTGGCCCATGTTAACCGTGGCCTTCATTCGCTTCTTAAGGACACTACTCCAGCATCGGTCTATCGCCTCCAGTTTCATGACCTTCACATGGAACTTCACGATAGTGCCTTTGTCTAAACTGATGGCTCTTTGATTGACCACAGGGTTGGGTGTGCCTTCGTCATTGTCACCTGTGGTCTGTCGATATCAGCTTCTGGCACACTCCTCAGTATTTTCAGCCAAGCTCTTCGCCTTGTATCAGGCCATAGAGTAGATCCGGCGACACAGCTTTTCCAATTGTGTCCTCTGCTCAGACTCGCTCAGTACCCTCCAAAGTCTATGTGCACTGTACACTGCTCGTCCCTTAGTGCAGCGGGCCCAGGAAAACTGTCACTTGCTCACTCTTCGGGAGGCCAGTGTCATGTTTCTATGGGTCCCTGGTCATGTCGATTTGCCAGAAAACAAGGCTGCTGACGCGGCTGCCAAGGCTGCAGTCCTCATACCTCAGCCTGTGAGTACCTGTATTCCCTCCCATGATCTCTATGTTGCCGTCTGTCAAGAGGTGGTGTCCCTTTGGCATCGCCAATGGTCCTCCCTTCACAGGAATAAGCTTCGGCTCATTAAGCCTCTCCCAGTGCCTTGGATGACCTCCTCTCGGCTCTCCCATCCTCTGCTGGCGGCGTGTTGGGCACTGCCTTTTTAGCCATTGTCAATTGTTAACTGGTGCCAGTGCACCACTTTGTACACATTGCACCCAAATTTTAACTGTCTGCCATTTTCTGCTGGAATGCTCTTTTTCTTTTTTTTTCTTTTTTAACAATTTTCATTCCAGCTTGGGTTTGCTGTCTGATTTATCAGTCGTTTGAGCGAATACGCACAGGCTGTCGACCGCGTTTTACTTTTCATCCACCGAAGCAATATGGCGAAGACCATTTAATTTTTAGTTTTGGACCTCCATTTCTGCATGCTGTTTTTTAGCCCTTTTTCCATGAGCCTGTTGTTAGCTCTTTCCTATTCTGTCCACTAGGACTGACGTGTAGTCGTTTAACTCCTCTCTGTGTTCGTGTTTATAGTTTTGACTTGGGCACGTATGACCCCAGTTGTTTTTTTGCGCCCGAAAAAAAAGAGAGAGAGAGAGAGAAAAAAGACGGAGTCGCTCTGTTCAAGCCACCATCTACCATCATAGGCGTAATTTCTTCTTTTATTATTTGTTGTGTCAGATGCATTTTATATATTACTACATCCCCGTAATTCTATTGTATTTACATATTTCAGTGTGAAGATGGTCTAAAACAGAACAAAACTGGCTACCTCATAAAAAAGAAGTTCCTTGCAGTTGACTGTTCATGTTCATTTTTGCTTAACCATTTTGGTACACCAGTGACTTACTACCTGGAAATAAGAAATATTGTGTTACTGGGACACTTGTGGCGCTACTAGGGATGATGGTGGATTTCCATTCTTTGTCCTACTTAATAAATGATTGGAATAAGTACATAACAGAGCTTTGCCATGATATGGCGTACATTGCATAGCTATTGCTGCTGCTCAGTGTGAACGCTCTAGCCTGACAAGCTCCGGCTTATAAGGGTGCAATGGTTGCCCAACGTTTTTGCTCAAGAGCCTGTACTGATAGTGTGGGGCCTCATATGTATCGATCTTATTATTATTGCTAGGTAACCTACATAGATCAGAATGTCATGAGCCCCCAATAGACTAGTCTGACAAACTAGGGAATGATAGGTTTGTACTTGTATATAAATGCATTATGTCACATGAGACACAATCACATATGTGTATTAACTGTACATGTGTTTAATTTTTCTTCTACTGATTGCACTGTATTACAACAGCCTTAATTTTATTTCATATTCCGTGGTACAAATGTGCACCACATTTGATGCTGACCATCTCTATAATGTGCATTCACAAATCACGTTACTTTTGTTTGAAATTTATATCACAGCAGGTGATTGCTACGAAGTGCACACGACCACAAGTTGTCAACACTGTAAGAAAAGAGGAAAAAATACATTCCCTGTGTCACATCCTCTCACCCTGCAACAACAAGTCTGCACCTTTATCAAGGGTTCACCTGTGAGGTGATCGGCCAATGTTTTGCTCATCTACTAAAATTCTTCCAGTATATTTTTGATTTGTCGAAGGAATCAGGTACAGTCAACAGTTGATGATGGTAAGAATTTATTCCTTACCAGATTCGGATATACATCAGTTATCCTTGTAACAAACAGAACTGTATTTTCGAAACTGATGAATAAATACTTACCATTCAAACTAAATCCTTCATTGAACAAAATTATTTTTCAGTTACTGACAATGATCAGCCACATACGCAATACAGGGAGTAAAAATTCTAAACCGCTGTGCATTGGTCTTACAAAAATTAGATTTTATGGGACATAGCTTATTCATGGGAGTAGTTAGTCGTTAGTTGGCAAGTGCCACTTTGACGACAATCAAGTGTGTAATTAGTATTTGTGGGAGTCGAGAGTTAATCCTGAATGGAATAATCGTTGTGGTAGCTTCAGCCAATGGCAGGATCCTTCATCAACAGAATTACTCCCGGCATGTTTATGAGTGTAGAAAGTAAAGTGTTGATGATCAGTTTTCAGTAAATTAATAGAAAGTTAGATCGGCGTATTATATTCTGAGTCCAATCCACCATATCTTTTTGAAAAGAAAACTCACCTGACTTACGTAGTCTTTAAAATTGCGGACGCTACAAATTGCGAGTGCGTGTTAGCATTTCAAATATAAACGTGAAGAGTGAAAAATAGGTATTACATACAGATGTCGCAGTTTTTACAGTGCTCCTAAGTGTATTGTACGTCATATTATTACAAAAATAGAAGAAAGGAGGAAGTAGAAGCAGTTAAATACAGGGTGTCCGAAAAGTCTTTCCCTGATTACATAAATTGATAACTCAGGCTAGAAGTAAAATACAAATATGAAACTTGTGTCGAATTGTTTACAACAATCAAAGTTTTTTTCTGTTTTAGGTTCGCAGTACGTAAGTAGTGGATAAGGTGCAGTGCCCAAGAAACCATGTTAACCAATGAGGAGAAGGCACAGTGTGTCCTGTGGTACCATGAGACACGATCACCAACCACAGTGCAGGGACACTTCCAGACAACATTTGGAAGGAATCCACCTGATGTCAAGAGCATTAAAGCCTGGTATGAGATGTTTAAGAACACAGGATGGGTTGCTGACCTTCTGAGGTCTGGTCGACCAAGAACCTCAGCAGACAGGGTGGAAGCTGTAAGGCAGTCTTTTCTGTGAAGTCCGAAGAAATCGGTGCGGATGGTCTCATGTGAATTACGGATGCCAAAAAGCTCTCTCCATGACATTTTACACAAATGTTTATTGCATAAAAAGTGCAAATCATTCAGGCTTTGTTGCCCAATGACGGTACACGTCGATATGACTTTGCGGTCGAAATGCTATCATGTATTGAGGATGATGATGGTTATCTCAGACGAATTGCCTTTTCCGACGAAGCGACCTTTTTTGTCAGTGAAGCAGTGAATCGCCATAATGTACGCATTTGGGGTTCACAACCCCCTGGCGAGGTCATGGAGTGCACCAGAGGCAGCCCAAAGGTGAATGTTTGGTGTGCGCTATTGCACAATCGAATTATCAGGCCATTCTTCTTCGCTGAGGCTACCTACCATCTCATCCACAGTGTATCTGGACATGTTGCAACTGTATGCTGTTCCTCAGCTGCTTCAGTATCACACCGATGTCTTGTTTCAGCAAGACGGTGCACCGCCTCATTGGGGTTTGGACGTCCGTGCCTATCTCAATATGACCTTTCCTGGGCAATGGATTGGTCCTGATGGACCAACGGTTTGGCCTCCACGCTCTCCTGACATAACCCCATTAGGCTTCTTTTTATAGGGTTATGTCAAGGACGAGGTCTACCGAACACGTGTGCCAGATCTTGAAACCCTGCGGCAACGGATAACCACAGTTCTGGAATCGATCCCTCCAGTGATGTTGGCTAATGTGTGGATGAAAATTGAATATCGCCTAGATGTGCTACATGCTACCAAGGGTGCTGATGTGGAATTTTACTCACGTGTGAAAGAAACTTTGATAACTTTGTAAACAATTAGACACCAGTGTCATATTTGTATCTTACTTCTAGCCTGAGTTATCAATTTATGTAATCAGGGAAAGACTTTTCGGACATCCTGTATAGTGAAACAAACCAAGATAGCAAGTGCTTAGCGAAATAATACTGTTAATATAGTTAAATTTGCGAAAATAAATTAGAAAAGAATCAAACCTAGAGATGAAATTTTTGCTGTTAAAAGAGAGTTTGTTACCATACCAAGCTCGTGAAATTTGTATGAAGTGTGGACGCAGTGTAAATATAAATCAGTGTATGTACTAGCGAAAACCTTTCAAATAAGTGTGTAGTACAATTCTGAACTATATGTTTAAAGTACACAAACGAAATGGAAATGAAGACACAACAGTACCAGTATTCCAGGTAATGCACGGTATGTAAATTGGTCAGCACAAGGCACAGAACGAAATCAACGGCTCGAAACTAAACAAATAGACAATAAAATGGTACAAGGAAATACTCATGAAGAAATTTCCTGACAACAAATGAAAGACGAAATTTCGCGAGTGGATGCTCTAATTGCAAATCTTACTGATAGTTTGAAGGCTCTAAAAGAACAAACTGTATGAGTGCGACAAACAGTGCATCGATTCGTTCAGATGACTGAAAATGTAGACCAAATTTACAAAAGAAAAAACAAAACAGCGATACTGCTGAATGTTCCGATAATTGTTACATCACACGTCCCAGTAAAGGTAAATATTGCACAAAAAGAATCGAATTAGCAGCGAAAGGAACCAGGAATAAATGTAATGCAGGTATGCCAGAAACCGAAGTTCTTATGTTGACTCACGAAAACAGCAGAAACTGTGCAAGCCTGTAAAATGAATTATTACAAGAAACGCTCTGTGTAACATCATGTGTTATTTAACGAATTTACAAGAGACATTCATAGTGAAATTAAACACCTAGGAAAAGACACTAATAGTCTGTGCTGTATCAAATGGCAGCAGAAACTGGAAGAAGACAGATTTTCAGAAATGCTGTAGAAGAGTTAATCAGAAATACGTTACACACAAGAGTGATACTGTGTACTATCCCATAACAGCGAGACAGGGTGCAGACAAATTGTCATATATCAGCTGAACAAGTACATTGTAACAGCAGGCGAACAATACAATCATGCCACAGTACTAGATGTAAACAGATTCCTTAGAAGATAAGATTTCACATTGCAAGGAGGGCATATAAACAAAAGAGGAAGAAAGAAACTATGCAGAGAATTAAAGTATGCAATAACAACCAAAAAGCAGACCATAGTCATGGGAAACAACATGGCAGTAACCATCATACCAGAAGTAGGGAAATCGCCTGTTGAATAAAAAAAAAAACCAGGAAGATAGAAAAACTGGACCATCACATTTCAACAATGAGAGAGACCACACTGAATCAACAACAAATAGCAGATACAGTATTAACAACAGTATTGGAACAAACACTGAAAAAACAGGGAATTCACAATGTGTTAACAGAAACAACTGAGAGTGGATTAAATGTAATAAAGGAGCCATCAGACACAGCACAACAAAAAGCACATCAAAGCATACAACCAACAACATCAAAAGTTGAACAAATAGAAAGGAAAGCAATGTGGACTTCACAGAATGAGCAGTTCCCCACTATTTAGCAAAAAGATTTTTTATTTCACAGCCAACAAAAGGGCAAGATAAATAATAATAATATAATAATAATAATAATAATAATAATTCACCTCAACACATTCACATCTAACTAAATTATTTAACAGTTACATTGCAGACCCATACACATTCCCTGATACACTTACACATGGAATAACTTATCTGAAACCTAAAGATCAAGCAGACACAGCAAACCCAGCAAAATATCGCCCCATAACATGCCTACCAACAATATACAAAATATTAACTTCAGTCATTACACAGAAATTAATGACACATACAACACAGAACAAAATTATAAATGAAGAACAAAAAGGCTGTTGCAAAGGAGCACGAGGATGTAAAGAGCAACTGATAATAGATGCAGAGGTGACATATCAAGCTAAAACTAAACAGAGGTTGCTACACTACACATACATTGACTACCGAAAAGCTTTTGATAGTGTACCCCACTCATGGTTACTACAAATACTGGAAATATACAAAGTAGATCCTAAATTGATACAGTTCCTAAACATAGTAATGAAAAATTGGAAAACCACACTTAATATCCAAACAAATTCAAATAATATCACATCACAGCCAAAACAGATTAAGCGTGGAATATACCAAGGAGACTCATTAAGTCCTTTCTGGTTCTGCCTTGCTCTGAACCCACTATCCAACATGCTAAATAATACAAATTATGGATCCAATATTACTGGAACATACCCACACAAAATCACATATCTGCTATACATGGATGATCTAAAACTACTGGCAGCAACAAATCAACAACTCAACCAATTACTAAAGATAACAGAAATATTCAGCAGTGATATAAATATGGCTTTTGGAACAGACAAATATAAGAAAAATAGCATTGTCAAGGGAAAACACACTAAACAAAAAGATTAGATATTGGATAACCACAGCAACTGCATAGAAGCGATGGAAAAAACAGATGCCTATAAATATCTAGGATACAGACAAAAAATAGGAATAGATAATACAAATATTAAAGAACTAAAAGAAAAATATAGACAAAGACACAAAAATACTGAAAACAGAATTGACAGCAAGAAACAAGACAAAAGCTATAAATACTTATGCTATACCAATATTGACCTACTCATTTGGAGTAGTGAAATGGAGTAACACAGACCTAGAAGCACTCAGTACACTTACACGATCACAATGCCACAAACATAGAACACACCACATACATTCAGCAACAGAAAGATTCACATTAAGCAGAAAGGAAGGAGGAAGGGGATTTATCGACATAAAAAAATCTACATTATGTACAGGTAGACAATTTAAGAAAATTCTTTATAGAACGAGCAGAAACTAGCAAAATACACAAAGCAATCACTCATATAAATACATTGGCTACACCATTGCAATTTCATAACCACTTCTACAACCCTTTATATCACATAACATCAACAGATACAAAGAAAGTAAATTGGAAAAAGAAAATACTACATGGCAAGCACCCGTATCATCTAACACAGCCACACATCTATCATGACGCATCCAACACATGGCTAAGAAAAGGCAATATATACAGTGAGATGGAAGGATGCATGATTGCAGTACGGGATCAAACAATAAACACCAGATATTACAGCAAGCATATTATTAAAGATCCCAATACCACAACAGATAAATGCAGACTTTGCAAACAACAAATAGAAACAATAGATCACATCACAAACGGATGTACAATACTAGCAAATACAGAATACCCCAGAAGACATGACAATGTAGCAAAAATAATACATCAACAACTTGCCATACAACATAAACTAATAAAACAACACGTTCCCACATACAAGTATGCACCACAAAACGTACTGGAGAATGATTGATGCAAATTATACTGGCACAGAACCATTATAACAGATGAAACAACACCACATAACAAACCTGACATCATGCTCACCAATAAAAAGAAGAAATTAACACAACTAATCAAAATATCCATACCCAATACAACAAATGTACACAAGAAAACACGAGAAAAAATTGAGAAATACATCCAACTGGCTGAGAAAGTCAAGGACATGTGGCATCAGGATAAAGTTGACATTGTACCAATTATACTATCAACTACAGGAGTCATACCACACAGTATCCACCAGTACATCAACCCAATACAGCTACATCCAAACACATATATACAATTACAGAAATCTGTAATTATTGATACATGTTCAATTACCCGAAAGTTCCTAAATGTAACATATACTGTACAGTTAAAAGGAAGTCACACTTGATCAAGATCCATGTCACTTCCCATTTTTAACCTGACATAACGTCTGAGAAAGGAAAGAATAATAATAATAATAATAATAATAATAATAATGAATACAGCACAGTCACATACCGAGCTCCAACTAAAATTGATATTCAGCAACCCAGGACTCATAAACAGAACAAAAACATTAAAATATTGTACCAAATATTCAGTACTTAGGCAAGACAAAAAATTGAAGTGGACCTAGTCCTGAATGAAACACAACTGGATATATTATGTGTCAGTGAGCATGGGCTAAATGAAGCAGAACGTAGCGGCCTAATAATAAGAGACTATGATTTGATTAATTATTTCTGTAGAGCAAAACATTAAGATGGAAGTGTTACTATATACAAGAAGAAAATTTTAAGTCTACAAGGTAATGAATACTGTAAATATGTAAACCTTCCAGCTTCCATAGAAAAAGATTTTGCAATTGCTGGTGTAATGAATGAAGAGCTCAGAATTATCTGTGTATGCAGGTCCCCAAGTGGCAATATTACAAAATTTTTGAAAAAACTAGAAAAATTATCAATGAAGATTAAAATGAAAGTTGCTATAATAGGTGGAGACTGTAATGTAGATATAGGTAAAGAATAAAAACCAAAACAAAAATTGTAAGAGACAATAAATAACAGTGTATTATGAAAACAATAACAGATATCCCTACAAGACTGACTAATCATAGTCACACAATCATTGACAACATAATTACAAATATTGAAAATCGTAAATGTGAAGCAAAAGCTCTACAGACAGCTGTCTCTGAACATCAGGGGTTAATAATTCACATAAATAGGAGCTCAAAAGCAGAAGAAATGCAAGATAAGAAAGAAGTCAGGATTATCAATGTGCAAAACACAAATATTTTCAAAACAACACTGAGGAAAGAAGAATGGGCCAAAACAATGCAAGCACAAGGTACAAATGAAAAGTATATGCATTTCTTAACACACTAATGCATCACTTTCATCTAGTCTTCCCCAGAGTAGCCCATCAGAAAAAGCAGAGTCACAGTAAGAAATGGATTACAAAAGAAATAACTGAACTCAGGACTAGAGTGAAGGAACTCAGACAAGCAGGGGAAATGGAGACATACAAACAATATCAGAAGTAGTGCAGGCAATTAATAAGAGAAGCAAAAGCCACGTCAATAAACAGAGTGATACAAATTCAAATTAAAAAAGTAAAACAACATGGGATATAATCAACAGTGAAAGATATGGACAAAAAAGTGTAAAAAAACTGCAATTTTATTAAGTCAATGAGAACTGATGACAACATAGTTACAGATGGAACAAAAATTTGCTAATATACTAAACAACTTTATAGATGCCAAACAAATCATCAGTGCTCAAAGCACGCTTTAGCACTTGGCTAAATATCCCAATCAATGTTCCTGGAACCAGGGACAAAACAGAACTCATAAAAATAACCCAGAAATTAGAACTCAAAAAGTCTGCAGGAGATGAAGTAAATAAAATTATTTAATAAAACGTGTGAATGAAGTAATAATTAAACCTCTTTTGGCTGTTGCAAACTGCTCATTTAGAGGAAGAGTATTCCCAGAAAAATTAAAAGTAAGCAAAGTAGTACCAATATTTAAGAAAGGAGACATAAATGATCCAAGTAACTATAGACCAGTGTCTTCAATTTCTGGTGTCTCAAAAATACTAGAGATGCTCATGCATAGTAGGTTGTACACATTCCTGGAGAAACACAGTATTCTGGTTCCAGCACAACATGGTTTCCAAAAAGGGAAATCTACAGAAACCGCCATCTCAAGCCTGACAGAATCCGTTATAGATGGATTAGACAAAAGAAACTCTGTGTCTGCTGTGTTTCTGGACTTGTCTAAAGCGTTTAACACAATCGCCCATAAGACACGTATTGAAAAACTTGAAAGCTATGGTGTTAGTGGACATGCAGCCAAGTGGATAAAATCATACATCAGCAACAGAAAGCAGTATGTGGAAACAGAAACTGGATGCAGATCTGACATCAGAATTATTAAGTACAGAGTGTCTCAAGGATCTGTACTTGGCACACCTCTGTTCAACCTATTTGTAAACAATATTGATGTCAGTGAGGAAGATAAAAAAATACTATATGCAGATGACATGACACTAATGAATGTAGAAAAAAATCTGAAGTGTGTTTGTGTTAATAAATAGGGCAGCACAGTGGCTTATACAAAATGACATAATTTTAAATCTAAAAAAAAGACCACGTTCATGGTGTTCACAAACTGAGAAAACGAAGAACACACAGACATATTCACAGATGAAACAAGACCAGAAGAAGTTATCACACTTAAAGTTTTGGGAATTACAGTTGACAATAAGCTCCAGTACAGTCAACATATACAGGGTGGTCCATTTGAACTTTTGGATGAGATTATCTCGAAAACTACACATCGGATAAAAACAGTGGGTAAGACAAGTTCATAAGCTCAAAGAAGGACATCAAATGATACTACTTGTGACCTCCAGTCCCTGCCCCCTTGGGTGGGGTGGGGGGCAACATTTAAATCCTAAATGGAAACACCCATTTTTATTGCAGATTCGGATTCTCCATAAAAAGTAATCAAGTTTTGTCTGTAACATTTTTTAAACCATTGACAGATGGCGCTGAAATCGAGAAAAATTAAAATTGTGGAAGAATTCTGATTTATTTAGAGTGACCCAAGAAGGACGCATCAAATCGATAAAAAATGTGCGCCAATTCTTTCGTTACGACAAATTAAGCTACTTTTGTACAAAATGTACTGTATCCTACTTTTAGCGTTACCCAGGAATAACGACATGGACTTAGTAGAATGATGTTCCCATGGGGTGCTTCAGTAGTGTGTGTCCTCTTGCCTCTCACATGTTGAGGTGCAACATTAGTGTGAGTCACCTTGCCTCTCACTTCATGGGGTGCTTCATTAGTGCGGGCCCTGCCTCTCACATTTTGGGGCGCTTCATTAGTGAGAGTCCCCTTGCCTTTCACAATTTGTGGGTGATTAATTAATGAATTGCCCATGAAGGAAGTGTTCAAAATTATCCTCATTTGCTCCAATGCATAAAGTCAAGTGTCTGCTAAAGTTTTCCACAGTTTTGAGCAGCACATCCCGTGGTATGGCTGCACATGCTCTTCGAATGCATTGCCCCATATCTTTTCAGGTTGTTGGCTGTTCCCCAGTAACATGCTGGTCAAAAAAATATGGTCCTATCACGTAACCATTTAAAATTCCACACCAGACCGTTAACGACCATTTGTGTTGATTGTCAACAGGTCTGTGCCAGTGTGGACTGACAGGGGAACAATAATGACAATCATGACGATTTAATTCGCCATTGTTTTTGAATGTGGCTTTGTTGGTGAACATAACATATCTAAAAAAATGTCACCTCTCATCATTTCCAAGGCCCATTGGCAGAAATGCACGCATATTCGCATATCTCTCGGCGTTAACGCCAGTGTCAGTGTGATATGATACACATGACATTTATATGCCTCCAAAATCCTCAAAACAGTTGATTTCGGTATCCAGAATGGCAAGGGTCCGAGTGTCATTTTCATTGTATTCGCAATGACGAGGTGGACAGTGCATGTATCCATTTCGAGCTTGTTGAGTGCAATTTCGAATAATGTTTTCGCTTGGATGTCGTCTGTTTGGGAATCAATCCACATACAATTGCACAGATGCAGCGTAATTGTTATGGAATTCACCTAAAATTAACATCATATCAACAATCTCTGTAGGAGGACACTGAGCCATGTTTCGCTAAAGAATAATTTACTTTCGTCAGTTGATGTTTACGGTTCACAATCTGAAAGTGAAGTGGCATCTCATCACATTGCATCGACCTTATACTGCGCCATGGTTCGCAGTTTGGCCACGGTACTGCCACAGTCGGGTGAGTAATGCAATTGTGAATAGTTCCCTAACGAGATTTTAATACAATTCCGCCTCCCTCCATCAAAAACTGTGGCAGGTAGGATACATTTTGTAAAAAAATAGCTTAATTTGGCGTAAAGAATGAATTTGCTTACATTTCGTATCAGTTTGATGAGTCCTCGGACCATTCTAAATAAATCGAAGTAATTTCCAATTTTAATTTTTCTCGATTTCAGTGCCATCTGTCAATGGTTTAAAACATGTTTCAGACAAAACTTGATTACTTTTTTATGGAGAATCCGAATCTGCAATAAAAAATTGGGATTTCCATTTACGATTTAAAAGTTGCCCCCCACGCCACCCAATGGGGCGGGGCTGGGGGTCACGTGTAGTGTCATTTGAGATTACGAACTTGTCTTACTCACTAATTTTACTCGATGCATAGTTTTCGAGATAATCTCGTCCAAAACTTCAGATGGACCACCCTGTAGATAATGTTTGCTGTAAATTTAGCACTGCAATATCTGTTATGAAACAGTTTGCACATTATGCCAGCAAGGAGCTTCTATGTACAGTGTACCATGCTCTACTTGAAGCATACATACAAAATAGAATTACTGTTTGGGGAAATTCCAGCAGCAAAAATACAAAAAGAATATTTACATTGCAAAAAAAGCTATTGGGACCATCTTGAACGAGAAACGAAGAGACTCCTGCAGAACAGTTTTACATACTCTAAAAATATTGACATTTCCATCTCTACACATTTATGAAACAATAATATAATTAATTAAAGGAAATGCAGTACCTGAAAGAAATGCAGATGTTCATACACATGAAACAAGAAATAAAGGCCCACTGAGAAGTATACAAGATTGACCGAGAGTTGCTGAAAAACGTCCTCGATACTCAGGTTTCAAACTCATAAAGTGCCTCCCAAAGAGTTTGCAGGGCAATGTGAGCAAAAAGAAATTTCAAAAAGCTTTTAATGGATTATTTAATAGAAAAAGAATTTTATAGTCTAGAAGAGTATGTATGTGATCAAAAGTATTCGGACACTCCCAAAAACATACGTTTATCATATTAGGTGCATTGTGCTGGCACCTACTACCACAGGGCTTCACAACATACGTGCTCGCGGAGCAATCTGTGAGCAGCAAGGTGCGAGCATGGAGCAGCGTGAGCACGTTACCCCCACTACCGGACCAGAGCGGAGAGTGCGGAGAGTTACGTGGGGCACACAACAGCTGCCACCAGTCAATGTAAATCTGCGGCCACCTGCAGGGATCTCACTCACGAATTATTACTGCGACAAATGAAACAAATAAAGGAGAATGTACACGTGCCACATAATTTTATTAGCTTAGTGTATGCCTCTACATTCGTATTAATTTGTGAACTGTTACACACTAAAAGATATCACTGAAGTGTGGGATTCTCGGTTATCTTGTACTTTTTGCTCTTTACAATTGCGTCTATGTTCGGAGTAATTGTTCTTGTGCATTGTAGGCGCAGCGTGCAGTTTAAATTTCGATCAGACAATGCGTTTCTCAGGCGCGTCTTGTTACATTTCATTGCAGAGAACAGTTGTTCACAAACATACGTGGAACAGAACATTGATATTATTGTAGCCGCCAATTTGTGCAAATGAGGAAATCTATCCTGAGGGAAGTGTGTGTAGAATTCCAAAATGTTTTTCTTGTTCTGAAATTTGTCTCTTGTATTCTCTGTCACACTGGAGGTCAATAATTTCTAGTTGCAGCTCAGGACGAATCTCTTCAATATTCGCTGAATATGGAGAGGAGAACAGATCAAAATCACTGTCTAGTGCTGTCAGATCTTGAAAGTGTTGATCAAATTCTTCCTTAAGGGCAACTAAGCTATGTGAATAACGTTCACAGTCTTTGTGAACATCTTGCACGGATGATAATTTAGGAAAATGAGCTAGATTTCCTGTTTCCAGTTGACTCGCCCAAAGCGTCAATTTCATTTTAAAAGCTCGTGTTCGATCTATGAAATGAGTAATTAGCAGATCTTTACCTTGTAGTGAAATGTTCAAAGCATTCAGATGGCTAGTTAAATCTGCTAAGAACGCCAGATCACATTTCCATGAAGGCTCTTTCAATTCAGGAATACACATGTTATTTATTTCCATGAACATATTTATCCCATCTAATAGGCAAAAAAAATCGATTTAATAATTCGCCACGACTAAGCCAGCAGACCTCGCTGTAATAAGGCAGGCTACCATACTGGCTTTCATGCTCATGAAAGCTTTTAAATTGCCTGTGTTGTAGCCCATGCTTCCTTATATAATTCGTTGTACAAACAACAACATTCATCACATTTTTTAGAGTGATACTCTTTGCACATAAGTTTCCCTGGTGGATCACAAAGTGAACGCCCCTTATTTCATTCGGCACAGGCAGTTTTTGCATTTTCTCCTTCAAAAGTGCAACGAAACCTGACTTTTTCCCTGTCATCGCTGGTGCCCCGTCTGTAGACACTGAAACTAAAGAATTCCACGACAGTTCTATATTTTCAACACTTTCTTCAACACTACTTAAAATATCACCTCGGTTGTAGTGTTCTTCATGGCTACTACATCAAGGAGCTCCTCCCTCACCTGAAGATCTCTATTAACACCTCTAATAAATATGGCAAGCTGCGCTGTTCTAGTGATATCAACACTTTCGTCCAGAGCTAGACAATACGCCATAAAATCTTTACAGATATTTGCAAGCTGGCTATGGACGTCGTCTGCCATGTCCTGTATCCGACGCATAATGGTCATGTGAGATAATGGCACGATCCGAAACTGTTGAACTTGAAATGGACTCAAATGTTCCGCTGCAACTACCAAACATACTTTTATTAAATCGCCATAGTGAAGGGGCGCAGGGATTTTGCTAAAAGCAAAGCAATTTTGTAACTCACTCTGAGAGCTGCCTCAGTTGGTTTTTCTTCGTCGTCCAGATCTTCTTCGGATAGCTTTCTTTTAAATTTAATAACTTCCTGTGAACGATCTGCTCCATCACATTTCCCACTCCCGTAGTCTTTCGCATGGTACGACATATAATGTCGCTGCAAATTAAATTTCCTAAAAGAATTCAGCGTTTTGTGACATTCTAAACATTTTGCAACACCATCTTTTTCTGTAAACAGATACAATTCCTCCCATTGGGGGTTGAACTGCGAAAGCATGGTTGGGGTTACACAACGGCGACTTGACATGATTCTTAACCAGCGAAGTAACTGTTAGAGCTGATAGTAGTACTTTAAACGTTACACAGTCGGCGCGAATTCAATAGGCACGCTGCGGCCCTATTCAAACTTGCGCGCGCATTTCCCCTCCCTCCCTACTCCGCGAACTTGCACCTGCTCGCGAGCACGTGCCTGAGCAGACGCGAGTACTCGCACTCAAAACTGGCCAGTTGTTAAGCCCTGTACTACCAGGTACTCCATATCAGTGACTTCAGTAGTCAATAGACATCGTGAGAGAGCAGAATGGGGCGTTCATCGGAACTTATGGACTTCGAACGTGTCAGGTGATTCGGTGTCACTTCTGTCATATGTCTGTATGCGAGACTTGCACACTTCTAAACATTCCTAGGTTCACTGATTCTGATATGATAGTGAAGTGGAAACGTGAAGGGACATGTACAGCACAAAAGCATACAGGCTGACCTCGTCTGTTGACTGACGGAGACCACTGACAGTTGAAGAGGGTCATAATGTGTAATAGGCAGTCATCTGTCCAGACCATGACACAGGAATTCAGAATTGCATCAGGATCCATTGCAAGTACTATGACAGTTAGGCGGGAGGTGAGAAAACTTGGATTTCATAGTCAAGTGGCTGCTCATAAGCCACACATCACGCCAGTAAATGCCAAACGACACCTCGCTTGGTATAAGGAGCATAAACATTGGATGGTTGAACAGTGGAAACACGTAGTGTGGAGTAACGAATCACGGTACACAATGTGGTGATCAGATGGTGGGGTGTGAGTATGGTGAATGCCTGGTGAATGTGATCTGCCAGCATGTGTAGTGCCAACAGTAAAATTTGGAGGGGGTGGTGTTATGGTGTGGTCGTGTTTTTCATAGAGGATGCTTGCAGCCCTTGTTGTTTTGCTTGCTTCCCACTGTTGAAGAGCGATCAGAGATGGCGATTGTGTCTTTCGACACGATTGATCACCTGTTCATAATGCATGGCCTGTGGTGGAGTGGTTACACGACAGTAACATCCCTGTAATGGACTGGCCTGCACAGAATCCTGACCTGAATACTATAGAACACCTTCGGGATGTTTTGTAATGCTGACTTTGTGCCAGGCCTCACTGACTAACATCGATACCTCTCCTCAGTGCAGCACTCCGTGAAGAATGGGCTGCCATTCCTGAAGAAACCTTCCAGCACCTGACTGAACGTATGCCTGTGAGAGTGGAAGCTGTCATCAAGGGTAAGGGTGGGTCAACACCACACTGAATTCCTGCATTACCGATGGAAGGCGCCACGAAGGTGTCCATATAGTTTTGATCACATAGTGTATGTATCGATGAATGAAAAATGCTACTATTGCTATTATAGAGGTATTGAAGCTAATAGAACATATTATGATATGTATATAACATGACAACACGAATACTGAGAGAGGAATGTAAATATGAGTATAATGTATATATGAGTAATAATGTAAATAATTTTCAGGACTGTAAAATGGGTGAAAATGTGTGCAACATTATTATAAGTATTGACACTTTGATGCATTAAATTGTAATAAATAGGTTAAATATTGTAAGGCAATAGGTTTAAGTTGACTTGTCCTGTATTACAAGTACACACTTTGTACAAAATGTAATCAAATGGGACCAAATCAAATCAAATCAAATGTTCATGTCTCTCGACAGGTGCAAATGAAGGGTGCAGGAGAGAAAGGGACACATTAGTAATTTGATCATTTTGACTCACTATCAGAAACGAGTCTGGGACCAGTGTATTTTGTTTTTAGAGTTGATTTCAAAGGCCTCTAATACAAGATCAGGCAACTGCATCATTAAAAAATTATGTTACATTATTCGAATGGCCACATAAACCCATTTTAATGCCACAAATCTCAAACTTGCAAAACAACAAAAACCCGATGAGCCTGTTCATTTCCGATGCCCTTCATATGCCATAGTCTGTACAAGAAAGCTACAGGTTCATTCTTGAATCTGAATTTTTATTCATTCTAATTGCAAAACAAACTAATGTACAAAAAATCTTAACTAACGTGACATGTGATGGTGTACTTTTTTGATGTCTATATTTGAGTGCTTTGGACTGCATGCAGTACTCAAAATGACTGGACAACCGGTTACAATATTTATTTTTCAAGAGGTTCACTTCAGAAAACGAAGGCCAACAACGGTTAAGTTGAAGGCTCGTCCCGCCGACAAGTGAGCGATGCCTTCAATGCACAGCTCGCATTGTAGCTGCAGTACCTCAGCAAGTTCCGTTTGCTGCTTAACTCGTTTAGTTTATACGAAAGTGATAATATTCAGTTGTCTAATGTTGTTCTCAAATTTTAATGATAACTCTACACAGTGCCCCGCAAACAATATTATCAGTACAGCAGCAAGTCGTCGGGCTGCAGATACTTGTTGCTAAAAAGCCGTCGCTATGAAATAGGCTGAGAGCCATGAGCCACACGAATACTTGATTTGCACCGCAGTTTGATGGCGACTGCTTTGATTCAAATGAGGTGATAAAGGATTTGAAGTACTGTATTTCGAGATAAGGAACTAATTCTCAGGAGTTAATATTTAGGTTTTTATTGATGTAACTTTCATCTTATAGCAACAACTTAGCTCTTAGCTAAACTGACCTCCTAACCAGTGTTCAAAATGAGGAATGCCAGTCTCAGTACTTGCATAAGGCACAAACAGTTTTGCTGTACTCTCTTAAATGTACCTACTGTCTATTGTACAAAGAGGAAGTCAGGAAGAGCCTTATCGGCCTGTTCGTCTTCACTTTTTACAAAGGCTTCATGTGCCAACTGCATATGAAAAAAGTCCATGCGAGTGAGATCTGGCAATCGTGCTGGCCGCGGAATTGTATGACTACATCCTCACAGATACTTCGCAATCCACTGTATGGCATGAGACGGAGGATACCCCATGTCACTATTACTCAGTTCCTTTCCTATTCCTCTCGTAAGCAGAGAGAGGTAAAAACAACTGTCATATGCGTCCGTATGAGCCCTAATTTCTTGTATGTCATCTTTTTGGTCGGTTGGAGGCAGTAGAATCGTTCTTCATTTGATATCGATCTGCAACATTACAGCGAGATATATAACTGTGTCAAACAGTGCACTACTAACGCTGTATCCGAACATTACAGTTCATACTCATCTGCATTAATTTACATCTTTGTACATTTAGAGCTAGCTGCTATTCGGCACACCAACTAGAAATTTTGTCTAAGTCATCTTGTATCCCGTTACAGTCACCAACTGTGGCACCTTCTACATCTACATCTACATTGATACTCCACAAGCCACCCAACGGTGTGTGGCGGAGGGCACTTTACGTGCCACTGTCATTACCTCCCTTTCCTGTTCCAGTCGCGTATGGTTCGCGGGAAGAACGACTGTCTGAAAGCCTCCGTGCACGCTCTAATCTCTCTAATTTTACATCCGTGATCTCCTCGGGAGGTATAAGTAGGGGGAAGCAATATATTCGATACCTCATCCAGAAACGCACCCTCTCGAAACCTGGCGAGCAAGCTACACCGCGATACAGAGCGCCTCTCTTGCAGAGTCTCCCACTTGAGTTTATTAAACATCTCCGTAACGCTATCATGGTTACCAAATAACCCTGTGACGAAACGCACCGCTCTTCTTTGGATCTTCTCTATTTCCTCCGTCAGACCGATCTGGTACGGATCCCACACTGATGAGCAATACTCAAGTATAGGTCGAACGAGTGTTTTGTAAGCCACCTCCTTTGTTGATGGACTACATTTTCTAAGCACTCTCCCAATGAATCTCAACCTGGTACCCGCCTTACCAACAATTAATTTTATATGATCATTCCACTTCAAATTGTTCCGCACGCATACTCCCAGATATTTTACAGAAGTAACTGCTACCAGTGTTTGTTCCGCTATCATATAATCATACAATAAAGGATCCTTCTTTCTGCGTATTCGCAATACATTACATTTGTCTATGTTAAGGGTCAGTTGCCACTCCCTGCACCAAGTGCCTATCCGCTGCAGATCTTCCTTCATTTCGCTACAATTTTCTAATGCTGCAACTTCTCTGTATACTACAGCATCATCCGCGAAAAGCCGCATGGAACTTCCGACACTATCTACTAAGTCATTTATATATATTGTGAAAAGCAATGGTCCCATAACACTCCCCTGTGGCACGCCAGAGGTTACTTTAACGTCTGTAGACGTCTCTCCATTGATAACAACATGATGTGTTCTGTTTGCTAAAAACTCTTCAATCCAGCCACACAGCTGGTCTGATATTCCGTAGGCTCTTACTCTGTTTATCAGGCGACAGTGCGGAACTGTATCGAACGCCTTCCGGAAGTCAAGAAAAATAGCATCTACCTGGGAGCCTGTATCTAATATTTTCTGGGTCTCATGAACAAATAAGGCGAGTTGGGTCTCACACGATCGCTGTTTCCGGAATCCATGTTGATTCCTACATAGTAGATTCTGGGTTTCCAGAAATGACATGATACGCGAGCAAAAAACATGTTCTAAAATTCTACAAGAGATCGACGTAAGAGATATAGGTCTATAGTTTTGCGCATCTGCTCGACGACCCTTCTTGAGGACTGGGACTATCTGTGCTCTTTTCCAATCATTTGGAACCCTCCGTTCCTCTAGAGACTTGCGGTACACGGCTGTTAGAAGGGGGGCAAGTTCTTTCGCGTACTCTGTGTAGAATCGAATTGGTATCCCGTCAGGTCCAGTGGACTTTCCTCTATTGAGTGATTCCAGTTGCTTTTCTATTCCTTGGACACTTATTTCGATGTCAGCCATTTTTTCGTTTGTGCGAGGATTTAGAGAAGGAACTGCAGTGCGGTCTTCCTCTGTGAAACAGCTTTGGAAAAAGGTGTTTAGTATTTCAGCTTTACGCGTGTCATCCTCTGTTTCAATGCCATCATCATCCCGGAGTGTCTGGATATGCTGTTTCGAGCCACTTACTGATTTAACGTAAGACCAGAACTTCCTAGGATCTTCTGTCAAGTCGGTACATAGAATTTTACTTTCGAATTCAATGAACACTTCACACATAGCCCTCCTTACGCTAACCTTGACATCGTTTGGCTTCTGTTTGTCTGAGAGGTTTTGGCTGCGTTTAAACTTGGAGTGGAGCTCTCTTTGCTTTCGCAGTAGTTTCCTAACTTTGTTGTTGTACCACGGTGGGTTTTTCCCGTCCCTCACAGTTTTACTCGGCACGTACCTGTCTAAAACCCATTTTACGATTGCCTTGAACTTTTTCCATAAACACTCAACATTGTCAGTGTCGGAACAGAAATTTTCGTTTTGATCTGTTAGGTAGTCTGAAATCTGCCTTCTATTACTCTTGCTAAACAGATAAACCTTCCTCCCTTTTTTTATATTCCTATTAACTTCCATATTCAGGGATGCTGCAACGGCCTTATGATCACTGATTGCCTGTTCTGTACATACAGAGACGAAAAGTTCGGGTCTGTTTGTTATCAGTAGGTCCAAGATGTTATCGCCACGAGTTGGTTCTCTGTTTAATTGCTCGAGGTAATTTTCGGATAGTGCACTCAGTATAATGTCACTCGATGCTCTGTCCCTACCACCCGTCCTAAACATCTGAGTGTCCCAGTCTATATCTGGTAAATTGAAATCTCCACCTAAGACTATAACATGCTGAGAAAATTTATGTGAAATGTATTCCAAATTTTCTCTCAGTTGTTCTGCCACTAATGCTGCTGGGTCGGGAGGTCGGTAAAAGGAGCCAATTATTAACCTAGTTCGGTTGTTTAGTGTAACCTCCACCCATAATAATTCACAGGAACTATCCACTTCTACTTCACTACAGGATAAACTACTACTAACAGCGACGAACACTCCACCACCGGTTGCATGCAATCTATCCTTTCTAAACACCGTCTGTACCTTTGTAAAAATTTCGGCAGAATTTATCTCTGGTTTAAGCCAGCTTTCTGTACCTATAACGATTTCAGCTTCGGTGCTTTCTATCAGCGCTTGAAGTTCCGGTACTTTACCAACGCAGCTTCGACAGTTGACAATTACAATACCGATTGCTGCTTGGTCCCCGCATGTCCTGACTTTGCCCCGCACCCGTTGAGGCTGTTGCCCTTTCTGTACTTGCCCAAGGCCATCTAGCCTAAAAAACCGCCCAGCCCACGCCACACAACCCCTGCTACCCGTGTAGCCGCTTGTTGCGTGTAGTGGACTCCTGACCTATCCAGCGGAACCCGAAACCCCACCACTGGACACCACAGCATCATCAGCAAACAACTACAGATAGCTGCACTTCCTGTGCGCCAAGTCGTTTATGTACACAGAGAATAATAGCGATCCTATTATACTTCCCTGGGGGTACTCATGACGATACCCTTGCCCCTGATGTACACTCGCCGCCGAGGACAACATAATGGGTTGTGTAACTCAGAAGTCTTTGAGACACTCACACATCTGTGAACCTATTCCATACGCCCACACTTTTTTTAAGAGCCTGCAATGGGGCAACATGTCAGATGCGTTCCAGAAATCCAGAAATATGGAATTTGCCTGTTGCCCTTCGTCCATAGTTTGCAGTATATCATGTGAGAAAAGGGAAAGTTGAGTTTCGCACGAGCCGTTCTTGCTAGACATGGTGATTCATGGACATATGCCTCTCGGACTCAAAAAAAAAAAAAAAAAAAAAAAAAAAAAAAATTCGAACTGAGAATATGTTAAAGGATTCTTAAGGAAACCAATGTTAGGATATTAGCTTGTAATTTGGCTGGTCCGTTCTTTCACCATCAGTGAGGGTGGGCGATGTGCAGATGCTCATGGACATAAACATCTAACTGAAATGGTTCACCATCAAGTCGAGAAGACAGTTTTGGAAAAAGAAAAACTGTCATATGGATGCACAGTTGGTGTCACCAGGTTGGGTGTGGTCTGCATAGCACAATCAGCATTTTGATGACAATATTTTTATCATGAGGCCTGCTAAGTTACGTTTAACAGAGTGAGAGGGAGAAAGTCTCCCAGGATGCTAAACACAGATGAATCTGGAACACAGAGGATAAGTTCTGATTTGTAAGAAGTGAATAAGGATTCAATTTAGGACCACTTTATTTTACTAATAGCTTAACTTTATTTGAAGAGGTATCTTATGGTGGCTGTATATCTTTGCAAATCAATCAGTACAGCCTACCTCTCTATATGTTAGGCCTTTCTAACAACTTCTGGTTCCTTTTGCTTTCAGAGCCAAGTGTTATGTTTGGAACTTGTAGCGACAACACAGAATCGAATATCTTAACCATGATTGCAGACAACTTCAAGGCAGTGCTTGTTCTTATTTATATCTTGACAGACAGAAAATATCAGTTATTACATATTGCAATTATATGCGATCAGATACGTTATTCAGAGTTGGAGACTAGTGTGAGACAGTGCTTGTTCTTCTTCATATTGTAACAGGCAGAACATACCAAATACTACTCGTTACTACGAGAGACAAACTAACATGCAGAAAACTCAAGTTAATAACCTTAGATGGATATTTATTGGAAAAACAGTTGCCTCCCCCAAATGCGTGTGGACTTCTCGTAGTCTGACTACAGCAGTATGAAAGTGTTACTCTATAGTATCGTTTCACAAACTGTGGTTCGTGAAACCTCTTTTCATAATGGCAGCTTCGAGGTAAGGTCTGTTACTGTTTCCTCAGTTGCGGTGGCATTATCGTAATGATAATAATAATAATAATAATAATAATAATAATAATAATAACAATAAATTAATATTTACTGCGAATGCCCGATTTACAGTTATGTAACAACGTTAGGTATGGATGCATTTGATTTTACTACAATGGGAATTTTGTCTGCCAGTTTCTTTCGGTTCTAACAAAACTAGGCTAACAACAGTACCGTGACCCCACTAAGAAACGATTACATGGCGGTCAGGCCTTTGATTTTCAACGATACCTATTTGAGGAGCAACTTTTCAAAATGCATTATGTCCACTGGTGGACAAAATTGAGTCTGATATGAAATCCAGTATTGTATTACCCACACTATACAATCCTGCAATCAAATTGTGTCCAAACGCATTTAACACCTCCAAAAAGAACGCTGAAAAGTAGCAGATGCAACAAATAGCATTTTGTCCTCTAGTATTATTGAATCAAACTGCATTAAATTCAACAGTTACCTTTATTTGATTTTATTAAGCTATGTTGACTACAATGTAAGACTGTTGGACTAAAGCAAAACCTTTTAACTGACCAACAATAACCAGTTAATACTCATTTTCAGTATTACAGCATTATTGTGCAGAAACGTTTATTATTCTGTCGGTTAGACTAATAGAAGTCAGACAAAAAAACGTTGTTGTGCTAAGATGCAGAGTATTATAGCGGGTGAATGTGTGACTGTTGGAGAGGAAATGAATCATGGAACGATAAAATGAATGAATAGCAAATCAAAAAGGTAATTAGAGTATGAAAACAGGTAAGAGTAAAGAGTAATAAAATTACTGTTATTGCAAAGCTATACAAAATTAATCTTATTTCTACTTACCTGTATAATTATTTCTCTTGTAATTTTTTATTGTCAGATATCGGGATGAGGATCCTCATGGCATATGAGCTTCGAACCTCTTTGCCAGCATAAAGTAGGAAGCTTTTGCTGTTGTTAGATTCCTGTTAACAGCCTTCAAAAAACTAAAAGGGTAGTGTTTGCTAAAGCAGACAAAAAGGAACAAGATAAAAGGATTTCCTTACTTCTCATTGTGAGCAGTCCTAAGTGCAGGAGAGTACGGAATGATCCGAAAAACAGACCAACTGCTCTAACAGTGCAGTATGATGTACGTAAAAAATCGTGAAATTTATGATTGATAAAACGTGTTAGAGGAATAACATTGTAATTGCTACATTTAATGCTTTTTAGGTTTATTCAAATGATGTGAACTGCTTTCTTCAGGAAGCTTTGTGGCATTGGTCAAAGAAGAGTGCATACCATCGCTTATGGCCTTAAAACAGGTGAAGGAGTGTACCGTGTATCGTGTACCATGATAGCAAAGGGAAGAGTATCCCAAGTCATAAGAATTCCCAGAGCCACAGCTGTCAAGAGGGTGTATTTCCGATACTGCGCACATTGTTGAATGTCGTTCAACTGAGACTGCGATCTTAACATTTAGTTGTAAGAACAAGGATAAAATATATGTGTCCGATTTCTTTGGATGCTGATTCTACCTGTGCTTGCTCAGCCCACAGCGCCATTGGCCTGTGCGGGGGTGATTCACCTTTCCCATTAACGGTTAGAGCTGTCAGACTGGAGAGGCCTGTTGGTGTGTAGGAATGTAGATGAATTAACTGTGTTGTCCTCTAGGCGACCGAATAGCGAACTAATACTTAGTATGTGTTGGATAGCTTTCGTGATCGCGTGGAAATTTGAGAAGTTTGAATATGGAGGTGCATTTGCACTGGATCGTTATTTCCTCCCATGTAAATTGTTTGGTTGACGGCATCTGCACATTTTGCGCCTTTATTTAGATGAGAGAAGATCAATTGTGGTGTGTGCATCTAGCATGTGGAAGACACGTTTGCCGGTTCTCTAGACATGAGAAACACCTTAGTTGACTTTGTAAATTATAGGGGTGTTTTGGGATCTGCTACATCACCAACATCGGTATTCGCGAGTGGAAATATCAGTTTTCTCTATTTTTTTTTTTTGGAGTTTCCAAGTAAATGTCTTCGCAGATGTGACAAGTTTCTAGTTAGTGGTTTACAGCACGCTCCACCTAGCTAAAGTTTCGGATCTCTAGAGAAATAATTTCCAGTCTATATCTTTGGAATTATATCGCTTGAGTGGTACTGCTATGCAAGCGATATTGATTTGTGTTTGATATCGAGAAATACAGCGAAAATGGTATGATACTCTAGCAAGCAAGGTTTAATTGACAGTGCAATATGGCTATCTGTGTAAAATAGTTTTTTTTTCCACTGAAAGTCTCGTCTGCAGAAATAAGAAAAAAGGTGGATGGTGCTTCCACATCTGCAGCATCAGTAATTTGGAAGGTAAATTCGATAAGAACCAATCATAATGCTAGATTCATTCACAAGACATCTTTTGTGACAGGACGTAGGAGCGTCTGTAAACTGATTTGAACAAGATGAAGGCAAGGTATGTACAGAAAGTTTTGAGAAAGCAAGTATTCAAAGACAAGTTGAAGCAACCATCCATCTCTGGTGGGGAAGCTGTCACTCATCCGCCGTTGTGGCATTAGGACATCTCCAGACCTGTAGCTGTAGGATAGCGAAAATTCATGACACTTTTTTCTCTTCTGTATGACAGTGCTTCGAACTCTGTTTGTGTAACTGTTCTGAATCGCCCCCGTCTGTGCTTAGATAGTGATCTGTTTCCAAACAAGGAGAATGCTTTTATGATTAAGGATGTTTTCGTAATTGTGCACAGAATTTTATCTGTGTGAACGTTTAACGTTTTTGAGTGATATATTGATACCGGGACAAACATTCCACTGTGAAACATGAGCCACACTGGGTATGCAGGCACAGCTAGACACAGTTCGCATGTTCCATTAGGAATGTGAGGAACAAAGGACCCTGTGATATTCTGGTAACGATTTACACAATGTCTGTGAGGGTGAGTCGCTAGGCAATTAGGTCTTCACTGGACCGTAGGTAGAGAGAGGGTTCACACATGCATGCGGCTCTGTTTAAGCGCTGTGAGTGTTAGATATGCAATATGGTTTCAGGATTTAGTAATTGTTTAGGTGTATGTTTTATTATTTTGTTAATGGGTGTGAAGTGCATGATTTCGAAAGCTGACGATTAGCAAGCATGTTTGGGCAGTCTTTTAGATGGAGTCTACACGCATGCACCCTTGAAGCATCTGCGCTCTGCAAATGGATCTTCACTCATGTGAGTTTGCATCAGCAATGGTGCCTGGGTGATCACGTATTTCGAGAGCAATATGTCAGGTATTGAGTATGAAAGGGATGCCGCCACCTCATGCTTGAGGGACCTGAACGGGCACCTGTGCACGGCTTGGCAGTTGATGGCCACGTCACTTCGTGGGGGCTGCCACTAGCCTCCTGTGCAGTCCAGCGGACAGGGGGCGGCTGTTGGCATCTGCGCATGTCTATTGGATTATTTTGTGAGTGAGTCTGTAAGCTGTGCTAGGGATTATTTGGAGAGTTTAGGAGTAGATTTCGTGTCTGCACATCAGTGTACTGCCTTATTTAGCAACAGTTTGCATGTCTGTACTGAAATTATTTAGGTAATTTAGGATTTGTTTGTGTGTCTGCAGAGCGTTATTTAGGAGTAGTCTCCAGGTCTGTCAGCTGTGTAACTTGACCCCAAGCACATCAGAACGTGTGTTTTGTATCAGTTTGATGAATATACTGTCTCAGATCCATCCCTAAATAAATTGTTCCAAAATAAATAAAGTACACTCCTTAATCTCTCCAGCAGCCCAGCACAGGATGAGTGATTTTCGCCTCCAGACAGAATGGACAACAGTGCCCTCTGGTGATAATAGTGTGTACTAGGTCCATACCTTGTGGTGAGCACACTATTTCCCGCCATTTTCCCCCACCATCTTGGATTACGTCATGGACTGGATTACAGTGTTCTCTGGTGGTGGTGCTGTGTAATACACCCAGACCTTGTGGTGAATACAGTTTCCCTCCATCTTGGATAATGGTACTTGCTTCATCAGCTGACGTCATGACCGCCATCTTGGATTACATCATGGATGAGAGTGCCCTCAGTGTACTAAGTCAGTTGGCTACCGGATCTCGTGGCGAACACACTGGATGGCTGTACTACATGAAATTGTTTAAATAAAGACTTATGTCCAGCACTAGTCGAGTCCTCTCCCCAACCAATCCTTACTAATAGAAGGTGGTGGTTGGGTGACTTAGGTTAGTGGAACTGCCCTTTCTTTCCTGCCATTTTCTTTGGCCAGTAGAGTTAGCCCAAGTGACCTTTCTTTACTGCCAAAATTCAAACTTCCTGCCATTTCCTGGGACGAGGTGACAGTTAGGTGAATTAGGCTAGTGGAGGTAGCCCAAGTGTCCTTTCTTACACTCCATTTTCTTAGCTTAGTAGAGATAGACCAATTGACCTATCTTCCTGCCAAAATTCAAACTTGGCGCCAGTTCCTAGGATGAGGTGATGGTCTGATGACTTAGGTTAGTGGAGGTAACCTAAGTGACCTTTCTTTCCTGCCATTTTCTGTTAGTGGATGTTGCATTGTTCTGATGGAATTTGAACTTCCCACCCAGGGGGGGGGGCATGGCAGGAGGGGTCATGGCAAGGGGCATGGCACTTTCCCACCATCTTGGATAACAGTACTTGAGTCATCAGCTGAAGTCATCGCCGCCATCTTGGATAACGGTACTTTGGTGTCATACCCCTCTTGGGGTTGGGTGACGTCATCGCCGCCATCTTGGATAATGGTACTTTGGCGTCATATCACCCTTGCTCCAATACTCATGTGTAACTGCTGTCATACCAGCAGCCCAGGTGGCATCTAGTGGCTGAACCAAGAACAAATTTCGCATGTGAAGTACTAAGTGGCGCATGTACAAAACTGGTAAATACAGCACTCCTCTACCTTTCCAAAGAAGTGAGAACTGTGCTCACGCCAATTTCTTGTGTGGTTGACATTGGTTGTTGAGGCTTGTAACACAGCGCCACCTGTGTGTAGGGGCGAAAGTGGCATGAGTGCAGATAGGTACCTTGCCTGCCCTCATGTGAGAGGCCACATCATAGGACAGGTGACACTTCCATTTATAGTTCCAAGTCGATCCTCAGGGAAGAAGGTGGCCTACTGTGGTGGAAGTGGCAGCAGCAGATGTGTCGGCTGTGACAGCACAGGAGCCAGGGTTCCACCGTGGTCCCTGACAGCTGAAGGGGGCACGTACAGCAGAGGAGACAGTTGTGAGAACGTTGGCAGAAGTGGCGGAGAAGGCGAGAGTATCAGCCTCGATGGCCAGGCAAACTGAGTACGTGGTAGTGGTGGAGGTGCTCCTGTTGTGCAGCCATCCATGCAGGATTGTAGCTGGTTGATGTGTTGCGAGGTGCTCCCCTAAGCCCTGTGGACGATACAGAAGTGTTGACCATGGGTACTCTCTGTACTGCTGGCATCTATTTTCGTCGATGACCAAACTTGCGAGCCCAAACCTGTGACAGGAATGAAGCATTGCAGTGCAAGTGCCAGCAGATGGCCTTGCACTGGCTTAAGATGATGTAGTATAGTCCAGATCCGATGACCATACAACAGATCTACTGGACTCTTATCACCAACAAGGGTGTACCTATAATAACTGAGGAACCATCCAAGAGCTACTTCCAGTGATGCTTGCGAAACGTATTTTTTCTGAGTCTTAAATAGTTATACTGATATTCTGCTTCCCCATTCGATTGAGGGTGGAAAGAAGGAGCTGTGACATGTCGAACACGACTTTTTTGTAAAAAATCATCAAATTCATGATATATGAACTCGAGGCCATTACCTGTAAGTGGCATACATGGAAGACATTCCATTGCAAATACTTTTGACCAAGCTGAATTTGTTGCTGCCGCAGAAGCAGACAAAGAATGCACTACAGATGGAAACTTAGAACAGGCATTAAGTACAAGAAGCCAGTAGAAATTCAAAAAAAGATCACGCAAAATCGACGTGAATTCATTCCAAAGGCTGCTGTGGATCTGGCCACGGTGACAAAGAAGATCGGGGACTGCCTGATGGGTGGCACATTTTAGGCAGACTGCAACACCTCAGGCTGCTTCAAATGCTTTAAATGGCTCTGAGCACTATGGGAATTAATTTCTGAGGTCATCAGTCCCCTAGAACTTAGAACTACTTAAACCTAACTAACCTAAGGACATCACTCACAGCCATGCCCGAGGCAGGATTCGAATCTGCGACCGTAGCGGTCGCACGGTTCCAGACTGTAACGCCTAGAACCGCTCGGTCACTCTGCCGGCGCACACTGGTCGGCATAGATGTAGCAAGAAGTTCGATAGAAGGCGCCGGATCAAGTGCGCCTATCAGGAGAGAGGCCAAAGACAGACTCGCCATGCCCTCTCGACCGCAAGTATTTAGATCGCCGCCACTGACGGGAGGGCTCTGTCTCAGTCTCAATTACTAGCTCACTGTCTCATTCTCAGGCACTATCGCAGTCACTCACTCACTAGCTCCATCACTGTCGCACCAACTCGCACTCCAGTTTCGCGTCTGTCATTCGTCGCATAGTGGGACTTGTGCTTCACCAACAGTGAGGCTAAAAAGGACTAATATTGAAGAGCTTATACCACAACACAAGGACGCTGATAAAGTTAGGTAGCAGCTATCCATTCAAGTAAATAAAGAACCCTGTTAATACACGTGTGCAGTTGTGTTATAGAGGGGATACCCGCCACCAAACAACATCCTCTACCTTGATTCCTTTGGTACAAAACTCTACCAAAAAATTTCAAATTTGTATGAAATCTTATGGGACTTAACTGCTAAGGTCATCAGTTCATAAGCTTACACACTACTTAATCTAAATTATCCTAAGGACAAACACACACACCTGTGCCCGAGGGAGGACTTGAACCTCTGCGAGGACCATCCGCACAGCCCATGATTGCAGCGCCTTAGACCGCTCGGCTAATCCCTCGTGGCAAAACACTACAGTGGCAACGAGGATACAACACAATGCTGCACATGCAATAAACGTATAGCATAATGCTGAAGGGTGGATGGTACTACAACCTTGGAAGCAGTGTCCTCTGTAGCCGACAGCAGTACTCCATCCCAAACAAAAAGTCGATTTTGTAGTGCAAAATAATTTCTGGAAGGGTCAGAAGCATGGTCTGGAGGCTTGCCCGGCCAGCTGTGTTCTACAAAACAAACAACTTTACTTAAAGCAGGATTTGTGGCTACCATAGCTGCAATTGTAGTGTTAATAATAGGAAAACCATCAACAGCATTTTGAGCTTGCATGGGTAAATGAAAACAGAGTAATTCCTTTTAATCAAACTCTTGATCCAGGCCAATCAATAAACGTGACAAGGCGTCGTCGATTACATGTTGCCCCATATGTCGAAAATGATCTCATAATTGTATTGTGACAGGAAAAGAACCCACCACTGTGAACAATGTGCAGCTGTGAGCTGTAAGGACACCGAACGGTTAAAGTGAGACATAAGTGGTTTTTGATTTGAGATCAGATGAAATTTAGACTTGTATAGAAAAAATATGAAATTTTTAGAGCACACATGATCGCCAAAGCCACTTTCTCTATCTGAGAATAGCGCTGTTGGGCTGAATTTAAAGATTTAGAAGCATATGCAATAGAGCGTTCAGATCCATCCGCATACTTATGAGCAAGGACAGCACCAAGGCCCAGCTAAGATACATCTGTAGCTAATACAAGGTGGTGGACCAGCTGAAAGCTGCCCAAACGAGGGAATGACTGCAGATTAGTTTTCAACAAGCTGAATGCCCAGTAACAAGCCAGAGATCAGTGGAAAGGAACATCTTTATGCACTAAAGCATGGTGTATTTGCACCACAGTAGCAGCAACTGGTATGAATTGGTAGTAGTATGCAAATTTGTCCTAAAAAGGACTGTAATTCCTTGATGGACGTGGGGTGTGGCAACATGGCAATACCATCAATATGCTGGCGCAAGGGTTTAAAACAAGCTTGCAATACTTCAAAACCTAAATAAAAAATGGATGGTTGAACAAACTATGTCTTGTCTGAACTGCACTTTAGTCTTGCAGAGAGTAAAGCAGGAAACAGAGCATGAAGGTTCTGCAAATGTTCCTCTGTATGGGCACCAGACACTACTATATCATCTAAATAGTTGATACAACCAGAAACCATGGCAATAAGTTGATCTAAAAAGTGTCGAAAAATAGCTGGTGTACTTGCCACACCAAAAGGAAAATGGTGGTATTGATAAAGCCCAAATGAGATACTGATAACTACAAGGCGTTTAGATTCCGCTTCAAGTGGCATCTGTAAATATGCTTCTGCTAATTTTGCTAACAGGTTGCGAGGACACGGCAAAGGATAGGTATCGATGATTGACTGCATATTAATAGAGTTTTTAAGACCACCGCAAAGCCGTAATTTACTAGTAGGTTTTTTGTCTATCACCACTGGTCTTGACCAGTCTTTGGAAGGAATACGTCGAGGAACATCAAGAGACTGAAGACGATCCAGTTCTGTTTTTACTTGTCCCATAAAGTTACTGAAACTGGGTGGCCCTGAAAAAAACAGGGGCAGGCAGACTTCATCACAATATAAATCTGAAATTCTGTTGCCAGTCCAAGCCTGGAAAAAACAAAGAGGAAAATTTCACAGAGAGAGCATATAACTGTTGATAAGGAACTTGATCAGAGACCAAATGCACTTCTCGCCATCGATGGAAAAGCATTCTCCGCTACTAGGAGTGTTACTGAATGAACCGCAGCATTCTACGACACTGGTGCAAAAAATTGTCCGAAAATGGCAATCTGTTGTTTGTTCTAACTCATCAGCCTCCATGACACGTAAGTCTGAGAGTTAACCAACCTTGCTACTGCTCTCATGTCCACCTGCGTTCTCAGTGGTTTGTTAAACACATATACTTCAATGTATAGCTTGCTCTAAGACACTTTGACACACTGTCACTGCAAACAGACTCTTCACACCCGTGTTCGTTTCATCGCCACTTATGTTTGGAAAGGAGTTACACACAGAAGGAATGTGGTCCTTTTTATAGTACCTATTACGTGTTGCCCACTGTTTGGGGCACGCAGTCCGTTCGTGTTGAATGAAACAGTATGGGCTTGACGGTAGCGGAGCATGAGGCTGCCACTATTGTGATGCAGACAGTTGTTGCAAATAAACATCATCTATACGATACTGAGATGTCTGCTGGACTGCATCTATGTTCCCTTGCAAACTAACTGAATGATGGGAGGGGTGTCAGTAATTGATTTTTGAAACTTTGGACCAGGTTTCTAACTGAATATATGTAGCCCATGAAACTTCAAATTACTGATCTATGTGCAATACTTCCGTAAGCATAGGATTTTAATACTGTAGAGCTAGATCTCAAGCTTCTCTATCAGGAGCAAAATGTATGATTGCATCATAAACCGTTTGATCTACATAGGGTTCCCTATGAACATTTGTCACAACATTATGACAATGGCTAAGCCCATGTAGTTCTGCTGCCCATACCCTGTATGACTGTTTTGGCAGTGGTAAAATTCCACACAAACAGTAGTAACAGTAATAGGTAGAAACCATCTCATACTTCTGACTGAAAGGAAGACTTGAAGTTTCTTGTAAGGGGGCGAGCTGACAACAACTGATACTCATGGGGTAAAATCCACGACCAAAAAAGGTCCTTGCACAAGTTTACGTCTGTTATCCCATATTCTTGTAAATGTGGGTGCAGGCGTTTTTCGTAAGCACCCCAATAATCTATTGCATCGTTGCTAGCAGGGAAAGGTGTCGGATATGTTGTTGGTGGTGTCACAGGTTGTGCCATTGTAGTTGTTAAACTGGAAATAGCAACTGTCAGTGCCTGTTGTTGCTCGAGAAGAGATTTAAGCACTTGGTCCACTGAAATTAAATTCAAAGGAACAATTAATGAATTAGGACATGTAGAGTCGAGTCTACCATCCTCATCGCCAAAAGTGCTCTAACCAAAGAACATTGTAATTTATTGCTCGAACAGTACACACACACATGGAAGAAAAGGTACAATACAATTAGCAATACACAAGTGGCCAGGAGAGCCTTGAGACATTAGTTGCAACTGCTGTCATATTAGCAGGGAAGGTGACTAGTTAAATTTTGTAGGTTCTGGGCCACTAGACCAATCTTATAAAAAATAGAAAATTACTCGCTAACACTCGCAAGTTTTTATTTTCCATAAGATTGATCTAATGATCCAGAACCTACAAAATCTAACTACTATCCCTTTTACCTAATAATAATATAATATAATATAATAATAACTACATTAAAAAAATCATTTATCTTACATACATTTCCCATTGGTGAATGTAATGTAAATAAGTAAATTAGGTAATTAACTATTAATTTTTAAACAGCATTTTTATAACATTTTCTTAACCCCAAAAAATGTCATATTTTTTACTTTTGTGAAAAACGCGTTTTCTAAATTTATTTTTAAAACAAGTTTTAAAAAAAGCATTTTTTATATCTTTTTCTTAGCCCCAAAAATATCCCATTTTTGACGTTTGTGAAAAACGTGTTTTTTAAATTTATATTAAAGAATAAGTATATAAAATTATTTACTATCTGCTTTAGCAGCCATAAGATTATTATGAGCTGTTGTTTGTAAATGTTTTTTGAGATAACACTTATTTACAGTTTTACCACATTTACAAGTAACTTTAATTTTACTACGTTCCTTGCAACATTCTTTACATACATATTTATATCCACCTGTTCAACATTTATCTTTATGAAATTCGATAATACTTTTTTAATCATTCTTTCACTACACTGTCTTAATTGTGGCTTGGCACAGCCTAAAGACTGCTTTAGCTGTCGCTTAGTGTTGTTCATTTAAATAAAATAAAATTAATGAGAAACAATAGTTTCACATTGTGAACATAAGTAAATGTTTTAGTTAACAGAAGTAAATTTTTTACATTGTGAAATCTATATAATGAAATTCATTATTTCTGTTTTTAAATTTCTTCATTCCTTTATATTTCAGTTTCATTTGTCCTTTTTTAATTATTTCAAGTTCCCAATGATCAATTAATTTGTAATATCAATCTGGTAAATAACTTTAAAATCATTATGAAGTTCCATACATATTTTTTCTCCATGTCTAGTATTTAAATATTCACAGTCAGTAACATTATATAAAACATTAATCTCTAGTTCAGTTATTTTTTTAATCTCTTTTGAGACACTAACATCATTAAGCTTCTTGATTATAGTCTCCATAATAGAATAAATTTTATCAGAATTATATATAATAATTATTTATTAGATTTTCAATAATGAGTAATGACCATATGGTAATGTATCTATTCTATTTTCTAAAACAGGACTTAGTGCTTTTTTGTTTACTTGAATTGTGTATATTTCATTTTGCACTCTTAATTTAATTAAATTTTCTATATTGTTCTATATTGTTAAACAAGCAATCTTTATAATCTTCTAAACTTATTTTGTTTTTAACAACACATTTTTTAATTCCTTTATATTTGTTTTCTATTTTGTCACCAACTTTATAAGCATACATCTTTGCTCTTAAACCACAAAATTCTTCCTTTATTTTTCGATTACATTCATCTTTCATTTTACCAAGAATATCCTTGTTTACTTGTAGTATATTATCCATATTATATGTTGGATAATCACTTCTATTAAAATAATCAATCATTGATTTCATATCTTTGTAGAAATCTTCGGTTTTAATATTGTAAATATAACTATCTGTATCTTGATAACATAGTTCAATATTTTCTCCATATTTAGGTTTCATAACTCTATAGTGGATATCGTACATCAATTCTATAGATAAATCAAGTATACTTATTCCAACATAAATAGGTTTATTAATATTTATTTTAGATTTATTCATATTAATAGCAGCTAGACTTTCAGTAAATATAGTTCTATGTTTAAAGTTTGGCTTAGCTACAAGTTTATCACATACTTTCCTATCTGAGACTAATTTAATATCTTGTCTATTTCTTATCTATTCCATTGTTTTACAGAAAACAGAATTATTGATTTATTTCAAGAAATTTTTTTCAAAATCATTTGTGGCTCTTGTTCTTAATTGTATATTTAGATCTATATACTCCTTTAACCAATTAGATTGTTTAAATTTTAAAACTTTAAGCATTTTTGTAAGTTTGATTCCTAAAGATAAATATTGTTTAAGATTTCTATAATATACTACATAATTATGTTTTTTGTCTAAACTAGTTATTAATTTACATTCATTTGTACCTGGAACAAGTTTTGATGCAGAAGCTAGCCGTAAATCTTTATGTAAATCATGTAATTCGTTTGGATATTCTAGATCTATTTCAAATATATATCCATCTTGACTATTGTTTGACATTTCACTTATTTTTTAGAATTAACATTATTCAGTTCATCCCATTTAAATTCGCCATATGGTAAATATTGATTCATAGCATAACCATATAAATCATTTGCATCTAGATACATTGTACAATTTGATATTTCTTTATTATTTTAATCTTTTAAATATTTATTATTTGATTTTACATATCTTTTACAACATTGTGAAAATCCACCTCTTATTCTTTTTTCAACCATTAGAATCATATCATAGTCATATAATAATTCACGTTTTTGGTAGTAATTTTTCACTTTGCATCCCAAGATAAAACTGTCGCTGTAAAATACCAAGCTGGATCTAAATCACATGTATTTAAACATGTTTTTCTAAAATTTTCAAAAAAACATTACTTAACAATAATACATCAGTTTTAAGAAATAAATCATGATGTTCACAAAGATTTTTAATATCGAATTTTCCCAAACTAATTTTGCATGTTCATAATCTTTATCACTTATGTCACAATCATTTAATTCACTATAAAATTTTTCTTTTGCTGGTAACTGTGATTCTTCAAATTTTTTCCAAGAATCCATGTAATCATATGGATAAAAAACTTTTCTAATTACTAAGTTAAATAATTCTGGAGAAACATAGTTTCTAATATTTTTAACTGATTTTTCTTTAAATTCGATGAAAGTTTATCAAGCGAAGAAGCCAAAAATCTAAATCTATCAACAAATCTCATTTTTAAAGTTTTTGTATATTTACTAAAAGTAGTATATTTATTTTCATTATTCGGTATTGTTCTATATCTTTATAATCATAACCAAGTTCCTTTACAAAAAGATGTGAATCATAACCACATAAATTATGTAAATAGATAGGTACAAAATCAGGTTGTAATAGTTTTAAATTACAATTATTACATAATGGAGCAATATATTTTCCAGTTAAATTATCATGATTACATTTTTTTATTCTTTTTTGTATAAGGGCATTTACATAGTTTACAAATTGTAGATTTATGAAACATTTTATTTCATTAAGTGTAAGTGGTTTCATTTCTTCAGTTTCAGAATAAATTCTTCCAATATCATCAACATCTTGTTTCATACATTCTATAAATTTTTTATGGCAATTTGGTCCTCTATAAACAACAGGATCTTTATAATTTCCATATATATATTTAACATAATAACAAAATCCACTTGGTTCATGTTTTTGATCTTTCATTGTATATGTTGTTTCAGGATTTGGTTCACAATTATCCATCTTTAAAAGAAAATTTTCAAAATCAGCATAAATAACAAATGGAACTTTTTGTGTCAATTTATAATTTTGAAAATATACATATTCTCCTTCACCTGGCATTTCAACTGTTAATGGTTTATTAGTTTAACAATTTTTTGTGTGTTCATCTAATATTTAATTACTATAAAAATGTAGTAAACTTAAATGACAAATAAATTTTACTGTTTCATTTTTGGTAATTCGACTTGATACAAGTCTAGATAAATTTTTATATATAAATAATTGAATTATTAACTTTCTTAAAATAGATTTACATGTTTTTCTTTATTAGGTTTTGTTATTTTCAACAGATACACTTCATAATTTTGAACTTCATCATCAAATGAACAAACATTAATAGATACATTAATTATTTTTTCTATTTTTGGAATATGATCAACTAGTACAGGAAATATAATATTTTCAAGTTTCTTATCAAGACCAATATCTATATTTTTATGTTTTGTTGTTCTATCAGAATGATCATCTACAGGAAACAAAGCTGATTTTATAGACCACAGAAAACATTTTTCGTCATTATTTTTCACATTAATACATGCTTTTTTATTTTTAATATTACCTGGTAAATCAATGTAAGATTTAATGGAACATATTTGTTAATTGCTAATTGTAAACCAATTATTCGATTTAATGACCATTCAGATCCCTGTGATTTAAAATTAGATATATTCTCTAAAATATTTCTTTTACCACATTTGTAATTTTTATTAAATACTTTTTATGTTAAAATAGTATAGTTTGGTGTTTGTTGTCCAAATTCTTGAACTTTATCATTTGTTTCATCTGTTTGTAGTTTATATTCTCAATATAATTTAAAATTTATCTTTACACCATGATGTACTTTCAAATAGTCTTTCAACAATCTTAAAAACTTTTGTTTTTACTGCATTTAAGAAATGATTAGGATCAAGTGTATCCATATTATTTTCTAAATTTATAGTTTGTAATCTGTTTCCAAATGCTTTTTTAACTAATTACTCATTAATTGTTTTCTATCTTTTGGTTTTACAAATATATTTGTAGAAAATGGAAACATTCCTTTAATAGTTTAACTTCTTTATCATAAAATGGTAACTTTTCCAATGATTTTCACTGGGTTCAGCTTTATTATTTTTAACAATATGTGTTTGATTCTCACTTACTTCTTCAGTGACAGCTGTCGCAGTCTTAGAACTGTGTTCAGGTATATAAATATTAACGTTATTTTTAAAATTTTTTACTTACTTCAGCTAAATAATTTTTATAATTTTCACTTACTTTAGACATATTATATTTAACAATATTTGTATTATTTTCACTGACTACAGGTGTATTTCTTCCAACAATATTAGGACGATTACTAATAATAATTGAATGATTACTAATAGGAAATCTAATTAAATCAGCTTTACGTCAACTTGAATATCCCTATAAATTATTTATTCTACAACATTCACGAAGTCATACTAGAGGAAATTGTTGTAGTTGATTAGCAAGTTGTTCTAGTTGAGCAGCAATGTTACTTTCCACTTTGCTCTTCTACTTATTCCAAAAAAATTTATTAAATTTGTAAAAAATATTTTTTTAATAAAATGATAATGTATAGATAAGGATTATTATTTATTAAATAATTAATCAGAAAGAGAATTAGTTTATTATTTAGTTTAATGATCAATTGGTTTTTAAATAATTTGTTTATTATATAGTTTAACAATCAATTAGTTTTTAAATAATTATTTTAACAACCAGTTTGCTATTCTATTTATTCCAAAAAAATTCATTAGCTTTGTAAATGTTATTTTTATTAAATAAAAATGATAATTATTTAATAGATGGATAGATAATTAATCATAAACGATTACTATTTAAAGTTAAAGCTTTCTTATTCTTAATATATGCTAAAGTACATTTCTTACATTTATTATTATATTTATCTTTATGTGATGGATTTATATAAAAACAATTTAAAACTTTAATTTCTTGGCAAATTTTACATTTCCTTTTTTCTTCTCTTATAACATCTTCATTATTCATCGTAGATTTAGATTTTTCTTCATTTTCCATTTTTGTATGTTCTTTACTTGGAATTCGACTTAAATGTTCTTGAAAATAATATTTAGCAACACTTTTTCCACATACACAAGGAATTCGATTTTTATTATAATTTTCTACATGATATTTATTTAAACATGGTCTACATAAAGTTCTATAACGATCTTTTGTATACTTTTGTATAATGAAATTATCAATTGCTTCCTTTGTATTACAATATTTACAAAATTTAATTCTTGGGGAACAGTCTTGTTGAACTTGATGGTGCTCCATTCATATAGAAAAAATTTATTTGAATGTAAAAAAGTAAATTTTTTAATTTTAAATTATTCATATAAATTATTTTAAAACTAATCGTCACCAATAATCATCATCAGATTCGTAGTCCTGATTTCTAAAATGACGATTTCTATCAAATAAAGGATCAAAAGAGCTTGTAGTTAACGGTAAAGAATAGAGTGAAGCTAATATATCTTGTAATGTTGGTTCTTTATTTTTAATAATACTTCCACAAAGTGAACAATTTTCTTTTTTCCTTAACCATTCATCAATACATTCTTTATGAAAAATATGCTTGCAGCTTGTTTTAATAAATTGATTAGTATTTTCATTACTGAAACAAATAGAACAATCAATATCTTTTTCCCATAACTCAATTAGTTCATAAATATCTTTTTCTTTAGATTACATTTCAGTTTGGTTCTCCATTTATGAGAAATAATTTTTAATAGATTTATAAAAAAGTTAAAGTCTCTAATTTTTGTACTGTATCTTTCAATATATTTATTACTTTAGGAATTAATTCATATAATTTAAGACAATCAATAACAAATAAAGGTAGATCATTTGTACCATCTCTAACTTCTTTTTTTGAAAATTCGATGTATTCATAGAATGTATCATCTTTGAAAAAATACGACAAACTATTTGTGTATCTAAACGCAGAATTCATTTTGGTGGTAATCCTGTAAATTTTATAGTTATAGTTCTTTGTGATTTGTATGTAAAAGTACATTCATCTAATTCTACATAGAAATATTCGTTAAAGAATAATAATGTTCTACCTGAATAAGAGTTTACTATACCATTCAATAATTTTTTACGTAATCCTGTAGTAGGATATCCTGAAATTAATTGTAATGTGTGTAAATCTACCATATAAAACATATTGTCTATAAATATTACAATTTCACCACTTTGTCTTTGAAATTTTCAATCTATTTTCTGGAAACCTTGTGATAAAAATGTTAACCAATTAGTTACTAATTGTAATTTAATCTCATTTATCGAAACCCACTTATTTAAAAAAAAACAAATTTCATTTGCAAATAGTAGATGATCAAATTTCTTAAGTTCACATTTGATTCAAATGGTTCAATTGATTTTGGTGACATAGTAGTAGTAGTAGTAGTAGTAGTAGTAGTTTAGATTGTTGTTGTTGTTTGTGTTCTACATAAACTTTTAATAACATCAATATCATCTTGAGATAATTGTAAATGTGAACATTTATAAATAGGATACATTACTGATTCAAAATCATCTGAATGTTCTAAACCTAATGCATAACCAATTTCATGTACTAAAACTTCAAATAGATTTGTTTGATATTTTGGTGTATTTTTTTATCAAGTTCCAAGTACTAGTTTTCTTCTTTATCCATATGTATTTCTCATGGATCATTATTCCTATTTGGAAAAAAAGCATGACCTAACACATTTTCTTTTCCATCTAACTCCTTTGGACAATGTTGACCATTAAATACATATAAATTTAATCGTCTTTTACCTGTAATTAAAATATCAGGATCATTAATATCATGAATAAACTGAATACCACTATATTTCTACCATAAATTAAAAGCTGCATTTGTTAATTCCAATACTCTTTTATTTGCTCCTTTATAATCCTATTTTATATTAGTTCTATAACCATCAAATGAATCTTTTACACCACAACTTGGTTTGTTCATAAAACATAACGTTTCTTCATTTAATTCACCAGTAGCCTCAAGATACCATGTTAATTGAAATAACATTCATGATTCTCTTAACTTGGGTTATTTCAGTTTCTCGTAAAATATCTAAGTAACCAATATCTTTTAAATATTTATCTACCTTGTTCGTTTGCAGGTCTAAGCCTGGTGCAGCTACTATTATTTTCACAAGCAGTAATAACAGTAGTATCTTCATTTAAAAAGAATAAAAAAATTATAAAATACATAACGTTATTTTCATTTTTAAATTTAATTTTATCATAATTACAAACTAAAAATTTCGCACAATGATTATTTTTCGCAATACTAATAAAAAATATTTCTCTTAAATGGAATCGATTGTAGATATGTTCAACAACAAGCTTATATACAACAATAAACATGTTTTTAATCTTATTGATGAAGAAAATAATCCATGTTTTAAAGCAAAATACGTTGCACAGATATTAGACTATAAAGATACTGACGATGCAATTAGAAAACATGTTGATATTGATGATAAAGTAAAATATGAACATTTATCTAAACCTGGTAAATTACTGGGGTTTAAAAATAATGAAAAATCTTCAATACTTATTAATGAGTCTGGATTATTTCTCTTATTCTTTAATCTAAAAAAGTAGAAGCTAAACAGTTTAAAAGATCGATTACGCATGTAGTTTTACCATCAGTTAGAAAACATGGTGAATATAAGATTAGAAAAGAGATGATTGATGAGTGTAAATATCAAATAGAATCTTAAAATGAAATACGTATACTGGATAAAAAACAAATCGAAAATTTAAGAGAAACAGTTGATATGGCTTTGGAAATAACAGATAAAAGAAATGAAGAAATAAATAATTTATTACTACATGTGCCCTAAACAATTATCGAAAACTTAAGACCAACATTCATTCTTTTAAAATTATTTTATGATGAATGTGAATATTAGTATTATGTCATTAGAACAGAACGTAAACATTTACAGGAACAAATATATAAAATCGAAGATATCCAAATTGGGAAGAAATGTTAAGATTTAATTATAATCCTAATTTATAAAATCTATATTAAAGAATGAAAGAAAATTTAAGAATTGACTGTCATATGAACTATTTCAATATTTTGAATAACTATACACAAGAATAATTGATTCATGATATAATTAGTCTTAATCAAAGTGAACTACTAAAAAATAACTGTATCTTCATTTACCCAACTATTGTGTGAAATATCAACACCTAAGCATTTAATGTAACCTTTATTATCTTTCTTTATTAAAACTTTTCAACTAAGTATACATCTGGATATTTCGTTTTCTGTAATTCTTGTTCATAAAACTTTCCTTTAAATTTTTTAATTAAATGTAACTGGATTAGAATGAATAACATCTTCAATTTCAAATACTACTGTTGTCCAATTTGGTGTATATCCATTTTCAAAATGACCTTTAAGTGTACTAATTCTAATTTTATCACCTTTTTAAATTTAGCTTCCTCATTAGACACAATGTTACCTATTTTTAAATTTTTTTCATTTACTTCTATTGGCTTCATTTTATTGTAGAATGTTTTAAGTTATTATATTCATCAATTAGATCTTTAACTAAATTTAACCATTTATAATTTCATTGTAAAGAAAATTTCTTCCACATCTTTTCTTTAAGTGTTCTGTTAAAACGCTCAACAACAGATGCTTTTAATACTGAAAAAGTAGAATAATGATTAAGATTATATTTTTTCATTAATTCTTTAAATTCCTTGTTATAGACTTCTTTACCATTATTTGTTTCTAAATTATTTGGTGATCTATGTATGAAATTTTTTTGAAAAACATCAACTATATTTTTAGCTGGTTTATCTTTAATAGGAACAGCCCAAGCATATTATGAAAAGACATCAATAAATATTTATAGCCTTTATTTATTTTAGAAATACATTTTATATTACCTCAATCCATTTCAACTAAATCAGAGTGCCACAAATCGTCTTTACTAAAAGAAAAAACATTTCTTCTTTTAAAATTCTTTCTCATTGGTTTATGTAATTCATTAATTATATTTTCACGAATATTATTTAAGCCTTCACCAGCACTTACAAAAATTTTTTACACTTTAGACAATAAATATGATAATCATGTGAAGTATCATTTTCCATTTATATAGATTAAAATTTCATTAAATTTTAAATTATTTCACCTAATATAATTAACTTTACATCAACTGGAAAAGTTTTAAGAGAATCTTTAACAGAATATTTTAATTCTACATAAAAAAGCTTGACTTGTGTACAATTATTGATTGATTATTATTATTTATTTGATAATCCTTATTACATCAAAATCATAAAAGTCTAAATATACGTTTGTATGTTTACCAAGAGCAATAATTCATTTAAGTATGAAAAGATATTCTAATAGATACATTTTTAGTTATTTAGCTGTTGGAAAAGTAAATTCAATTATTTGATATCATATAATATTTCTTTGAGATTACTTAAATGTTCTAAGTATGAAGTTAAATCTGTTTTTGTGCTATAATCTGAAAAGGTTTTTCTATTTTTTTGGTAAATAATTATTAAATTCCGTTAAAATGTTTGTGTATTCAGGTTTTGTAACATAATCTTTTTCTAAGTATTGTTTGTTAACTACATCTTTTGCTTCAATTGGATCATTTACATTAGCAAGTCTTCTATTTTTAAAAGGATATATCCTTGAGTTACTTTAAAAGTAGCATTAAGTCTTTTTGAAATTGTTTAATTGCATATTTTCAATTTTTTCTAGATTGAATGTATTAACTACATGTTCACTTTTTTTAAAGAAATGTATCTTATATCCAAAATGTCCATTTATTTACACTTTAGACAATAAATATGATAATTACGTGAAGTATGATTTTCCATTTATATAGATAAAAAATTCACTACATTTTAAATTATTTTATCAAATATAATAAATGTCCATTTATTAAATCTAAAATATCATTAAAATTGTAATTTTCACAAGCAATTTTAAAACAAAAAGACACAAATGACCACATATTACTTCATTGAATTCTTTCTGAATTTTATTATAGTTCGTTCTGTCCTAAATAGTTAACTAATTGTTTTGGTATATTACCACCAAATGAATAAAAAATATATTTTTTATCTTCATATTTATAATAGCAAATCCCATGTGTACCAGGATTATCAGATGTATCTAAATTAAATATACCACATTCTATTTTAAATGGCTTATTTGGTAATTCATCAATCATATATACACCATGAAAGTGTTTAATTTTTAATTTTTAGTAAGGTTTTCTATATCAAAATTACTTAATTCGTTAGGATATTTATTAATTACTTTTCGAAATTCTTTTGTTTTCCTTATGCCAGATCCAGCTTTCTTTTCAATTTCTAAGTTATGTCATTTTTGTTCTTCTAATTCTTTATCTGCTTTCTTCTTGTTTATAACTGCATTTGCATTTGCTGCTGATCCACCTGCTAAAGAACCAATTGTTGCTATATCGGGTAATGCAGCTAATAATAATGGTAAAAATCCGCCTTCATGTTGTGTTAATCTTTACCATCTCTCTTTTTTGTTAAATATTCAATAATTTTTTTAACAGGAATACCTAATGTAATAAGTAAATTTTCACCAACTTTCTTTTCTTTCTTTCTTTTTTGTACATCTGTTAAAAATGGTTCAATTGCATTTAATTGTTCATTATTTTACTTCAATTTGATTGATTTTGTTTTGTTTTGCTACTAAATAGCAAAGTATAATCAATTGTCAAGTTATTCATTTAAATAGTAAAAAATTTAATAAAGATTTTTCAAAATTATAATCCCCAACCATTTTCATTAATATTAATTCCCATATCTAATTTTCGTTTAACATGCATTATTCCTCTAACTGCTGCTACTTTTTCACCAAATGAAGCATCATCTGAATACATTCTTTCTTTTGCAGCTAACTTAAGTTCATGTCTTTTTACTTAATCTTTATTATCTCTATAACCAATATCATGTTATTTACAAGCTTCATCTAATGGATATATACCTTTATCACCTTTAACTAATCTTTCTTCTAATTTTGTATCTTACATTTATGTTTATGTTTATAATACTTTTATGTTTAAGTTAATGTTTATGTTAACGTTCATGTTTTTAAAAATTGATAAGATAACGCATTTTCCTTACACATTTATCATAATAATAACAACCACAAGTGTTTGGTCCACATGTAGCATTATCATTAGACCATGAACAATCTGTATAACGTTGACCATAAATTGAGTCTACTTTTTGTGATTTTTCATTTTTTTAAAGGAATCAAGAGCTTCTTTAAGTTCATTTATATGATCATGTAAATCTCCATCATCATTGTCTAATAGATATGTAATATCATTTTTTAACGTGTCCATTTATTATAGAAAAAAATAATTAAAGATTTATAAAATGTCGTATTTTATTTCTAAACTTACCTTCATTTGGTTACTAGACATATATATTGTGAAAAATCCAAACTCATCATTCCAACATTTACTACACATTTCTTTAAAATTATCAAACTTAAATCTCCACCAACAAATTCATGATAAATATGATTTAAATTTGTATCATATTGTCTAAAGATATTTAAAAAATTTAGATTGTCTAACTAACTGTTCAGGTATTTTCGAATAAGTTTGAGCTAAATAAAAGCAATCTATACCTTTGTGTATGCCTCTAGTAAAATATTCTCTTACATTATCACGATTTTCTAAAATGAAATCATCGAATACCACAACTGCATTATCGTCACATTCATCTAAAGGAATAATTTCTACGTTATTTTCAATAAAACTAACAATATTTTCATTAATTTTGTCTTCAATTTTTTTACATTGTATTACAAATTCTTGATATTTTGGTTGATCTAAACTTTTTGAATGAATATGTAAATGTTTAATTTTATTCGAATTTAACCATCCTGGAGCTAAAATATAATTATCAATCATTAATATTGTTTTCCCACAACCACTTGGTCCAATTATCGCACATCTAATAGAATTTGGTAAAAGTTTACCATGTTTGTTTTTTATCTTATTTTCTGGAATCCTTACTTTAGGTTCCCAATCTGTTTTCTTCATTTATTTACAATTTCTTTCAGTACTAAATGATTAGATTATTTCAAGTTAGAGATAAATCTTCAATACTAAGAAAAAGATTAACAGTTCCAATACGTTATAGTTATACTAATGTTTCATTAGTTGGTTTTTCTTCAACGTTTTTAACGCCAAATATTACAACAAAAAAATAATAAACTTTATTGTGATAGTGAAACAGTAGAAATTCCTATAGGTCAATATAGTTTTAAAAATTTAGAGAAATTTATTCATTCGAAAAAGCCTAATATACACATTAAAGCAGATGAAATTTTAAACAGAATTGTTATTGAAAGTGATGTAAAATTGTATATGTATATAGAAGATAGTATTGGAAGTTTACTTGGTTTTAGTAATAAAATTATTTTACCTAATGAAAAAGCTGTAGCTAAAGATGTTCCTAAAATAATTCCTTTTCAATTAATAAATATAAATTTTAATCTTGCTGATGGAATGTATGTAAAACATAATGATCATTTTGATAAAGAAACTAATATTATTGCTTCATTTAAACATCATGCAGAATTTGGTGGACCGATAATTTATGAAACAAAATATCCTGAAAATGTTCCTATTTTTTATACAATTTAAGATTTAGTAGTTATTATAACTGATGAAAATGATAATTTAATTGACTTTAATGGTGCTACTGTAAAAGTTGTTTTAGAAATATCTTAGTCGCAGACTGAAGTCTGCTTTGCTGACACTAATAATTTTTTCCTTAATAAATAAGTAACTGTTAAAACAATCTTAGACTGCCACATGAATAAAATAGAAAGTTATCAATTCTATTCATTTCCTGTGAATGAGAAAACTAAAAATAATTTAAATGTTCCTAACAAAGATACTGAAATTGAAATAAATATTGGTGATGGTTGGCTTCATCCAAATCTTGCACAATTATACATGAATTTTAGTATTATTGGAAACGATGGCACAGATTATCCAACTTATAATGGAAAATCAATCAAAAATTTAATTGATAATTATGTAGCAAAACTGTTTGATTTTATAATGATAAAGAAAGGAAATAATATTTTATCTAGAATTGAACATCCTTTTATTTCTTCATCTGTTTTACTTCATCTAGCTTCATCTGTTACTGACAAAATAAGTTTAGAAGACATATAATTAATACTGGAAAAATAAATAGTAAAAGAAATGAACTACTTTATCCATTATAGTTACTTGGTGGATTTCTTAAAGATTAAAGAGAAATTATATGGGAAGGATATTTTTACACGTAGTTCATCTTCTGGAGACATAATTCTTCATTGGTCTGATAAAAATGTGAAATTACTCTTAAAAATACGAAAATTCCTATTTCTTTTTATGAACTTCAAACACAAGAAGTTGCCGGATTATGTGGTAAAAACAATTTTGAACTAGATATAACAAATTACTATAACTCTACAGAATTTGATATTCCATAATTTGTATTTGTTACATTTCAAACAAATCGTAAAAATAATCAATTAGTTGATTCGTCATTATTTGATCATGTTAATCTACAGAATATTTATTTAAAAATGGTAGAAATGAAGTTTTTCCTCCAGAAATGTGGAATATTAATCCGCCAAATAATTTTCTTAAAGCATATGATGCATTTCTTGATTTTAAAGGAATTACTTTATTAAAATGAGATATTGATATTAGTCCATTTAGTTTTATAAATAATTATCATATTTATGTAATATAATATGACACGCAGAAAGTGTTGTGGTTGGCAGGAGAGCCATCACCGTGTTACTAGAGGAAGCCGAAAGACATGCATTTTAGCTCACGCAGGCTGTCGTGAGGTCTGGAACAGGACATGGAAATTAGAATTTAGAAAAAATGACCCAGGGAGGCTCCCAGTGGTTGCAGTGACGTGTCCACTGCGGGTGTCGCCGGCGGGAGAACAGGCGGCGGCGGCGGCGGCGGCGGCGGCGGCGGTGGCGCGTCGCCATGGGGCAAAATGGTAGGCAGTGTCGGTAACACCTGGGGCCAAGGCTAGCCAGTAGATGGGTCCCCAGGGCGGTGACCGGACAGCACCGTCACTGAAAGCAGACGGGGAGCGGCATATCATGTGCGACGACAGAGGCGCAGCTGATTGAGATGGCGACGCACCTCACCAGAGGCCGCCAAAACCAGATACGTAGCGCGGCCGAGGCAGCGAAGAATGCGGCCTTCGAGCCAACGCCGTGATTCTCGATAGTGGCGGTAGTAGACAATGTCAACTGGAGCAAAAGCAGGTGTCTGCCGCTGCACAGCAACCTGATGCGGCGGATGTAGCAAAGACATCAAGGTTCGATGAGGGCGACCGTGGAGCAACTCAGCTGGCGAGCGACCATCTCAGGGCTGAGAACGATACGAGGACAAAAAGAGCAATAGCGCGTCCTCCCGAGAATGCGACTCTGTCAACTTCAACATCTGTGACTTGAAAGTCCTGACCAATCGTTCAGCGGCACCGTTTGACTGTGGCGAAAACGGCGCGGACGTCAGATGTTGAATACCATTGGCCTTGCAGAATGACTGAAATTCTGCGGACATGAATTGTGGGCCGTTGTCGGAAACAATAGTCTGTGGAAGACCTTCGATGCAAAAGATAGCAGATAACGCTTGGATAGTGGCAGATGACGTCGTGGAAGACATCCGGACAACAAAAGGAAAATTACTGAATGAATCTAACACAACCAACCATCGAGCATTCCAGAATGGACCAGCAAAATTGATATGTAAGCGTTGCCAAGGGGAAGTGGCTTTTGGCCATGCAAAGAATTTCCGCGGTGGTGCTGACTGTTGTTCGGCACACACCATGGAAGAAGAGCACATATTCGTAATCGCGGCATCGATTCCGAACCAAGTACAGTGCTGACGAGCAAGTTGTTTCGTTCTCACTATACCCCAATGTCCTTGGTGGAGAAGCTGTAAGACAGAGGACTGTAACGAACGTCGTACCACGACCCTGGACTGATCATTATCTGAACGCAACAGCAAAACACCAGGTTGTACAAAAAGTCTCTCCTGGTGAGCAAAAAATCGGCGAACCATCGGATCCCCGATCCGTGACTTTGACAAGGGCCATTGCGTAGCAACAAAACGCAGAACGGTAGCAAGGACAGGGTCGGCAGCTGTGGCTGTAGCTACACGACGAAAATCAATCGGAAACGATTCGACCTCGTCATCAGTTTCCGAATCAATGAACATGCAAGCAAGTTCGGAGGAATCGAATGTTCTATCCTCAGCAACAGGCAAATGGGACAACGCATCGGCGTTTCCGTGCTTAGCAGTGGACTGATACAAGATAACGTAGCGGTACTGTGAGAGGAAAATAGACCAGCAAATGAATTTCTGCACTGTACGTGGAGGTACAGTCTTGGTCGGATGAAAAAGCGATGTCAAAGTTTTGTGGCCTGTGATGATGGTAAAGTGACGACCATACAAGAAATCATGAAACTTTGTAACACCAAATACGATAGCCAATGCTTCTTTCTCGATCTGTGAATAATTTCTTTGCACAGACGAGAGCAATTTGGACGCAAAGGCAATAGGGCGATCGTGCGATCCATTTTTGTGTGCAAGCGCAGCACTGATCTCGAAATCCGATGCATCCACCATCAACAAAAGGAGCTTCTGGGGATCGAATGGCGTAAGGCAAGTATTGGAAAGCAACGCCGATTTCAACTGGCGAAAGGCGCGTTCGCATTCCGTCGTCCAGAAGAACGGAACAGCTTTACGGCGTAAGCGATGAAGCGGAGCTGAAATGGAAGAGGCATGCGGCACATATCTGTGATAATAGGTAATTTTTCCCAGCACACTCTGTAGCTGCTTCAAATTCTGCGGCGAAGGCAAGTCTTGTATGACACGGAGGTGCTCGGGACTGGGATGTATGCCTTGGGCATTGGGTACATGTCCCAGGTAGGGCAAGTCACGAGCAAAAAACACACATTTGTCCTTCCACAAGCGAAGACCATTTTGTCGTAAGACCTGAAATAATGTTCTGAGATTGGCTAAATGTTCTTTTTCCGTCTTTCCGGAGATCACAATATCGTCCAGATAGTTTGCTGCAGTAGGGGCCGACGCACAAACAGTTTGTAGATATTGCTGAAACAATGTGGGGGCGGATGCACACCAGAATGGCAGTCGTTTGAATCGATACAAACCAAGATGCGTGTTAACCACCAAAACGCGGTGGGATTCTTCGTCCACCGGTATTTGCAAGTACGCATCTGCTACATCCAACTTCGAAAAATATTTACCCGGGCACAGTTTGTCAAAAAGATCTTCCGGGCGGGGTAAAGGAAAAGTTACAGTCACTAGTTGTGGATTCACTGTTGCCTTGAAGTCCACTCAAAGTCTCAATTTTCTGGAAGGTTTTGGCAAAATTACTAAGGGTGATGCCCAGAGTGAAGCCTGCACACGTTCAATTACACCTTGTGATTCCAAATCCTGTAATGTTTTTGCGACCTCATCACGCAATGCGTGGGGAACATTGCGCGCTCGAAAAAATTTCGGTTGTGCATTCACTTTCAGTTCCAAATGTGCTTTATAGTTCTTAGCGCAACTGAGGCCCAGTGCAAAAATGTCTGCAAATTCTTCACATAGACGAGAAACACTGTCGGAGGCACAGTCTGGTTCACTGACAGGACCTGATTTACTATAGACCAGTTAAACAACTGACATAAATCGAAACCAAACAAGTTCACTGCAGAAGAAGAACGAAGGACGTAAAATGACACAAGTTTTGTTTGTCCCTTGTATGTTGCATGAAGGCTGCACTGTCCTAACACAGGGATCTCTTGACCTGAATAGCTAGTTAATTTCACAGTTGCGGCACGCAGCGGAGGTGTGCCCAGCAGTTTGTAAGTGTCTTGATTGATCAGTGAAACTGCAGCCCCAGTATTGAGCTGGAATGGTATCACTTTGCCGTTAATGTCCAAGTCCACAAAAAGTTTATTGCCCTGCTGACGACAAGAGCGACTGTCTTGGGCAACGTGAACTGACACTGGTACAAAAGCACTTGCGACTTGACGGGAGTTCCAGCGATGTCAATGCACACTATTTGTGGGATGAACACAGTCACTGTTAGAGAAAGTGGCACAGGACGGAGTGGAATGAACTATATGAATTTCCATGGGCGAAGTTTCGCGAGCCTGAGTATCCTTCGTTCGATTCCGATTCCGGCGCGAAGCAAAGGGCCTGGAATGGTTTTGAACTTCTGTTCTGAGCTTTTTCTGGCAAACACTCTTAACATGTCCTTTTTTATTACAGTAAAAGCAAATAGCTTGGCGTGACGGGCAACTCGCACGCGAATGTCTAGTAGCACACCGCGGGCACGATTTTAGCACTGCATTTGCTTGCCGGTGTGGTACGCGTGGCGGAGAGCCTGGTGGCAGCGGTGCGGCCGGGTGCGAGGACTGTTTACTGTTCCGTGCATCTCGCCCGGCGGGCCGGTTAACCTGACACACGGCTGGCGAAGTTTCAAATGATACCTGAGCAAAGTCAAGTGTGTCCTGCCGATCCAATATGTCCATCACTTGTTGAAGGGAGGGATTGACTAGTTTCAAAATCTGTTCCCTTATACGAACATCAGAAACGTTCTGTGCAATTGCATCACGTACCATAGTATCTGAATAAGGGAGTCCACATTGACACTCAAAAGCACAATCCCGAGTAAGGCCTTGCAAGGTTGCAACCCACTCCCGATTAGTCTGACCTGCCATACGTTTTGTACAAAAGAAGGTATAACGTTTGGCAACTACATTGACTGATTCTTTGAAATATGCATCTAATGCAGACAAAGTTTCGTTGTAGGACAGAGTTGCTATGTCGCGTCAGGGAAATAATTTGACTATCACACGGTACGTTTGTACGCCAACCGAAGACAACAAAAACGGCTGCCGCTCATTACCTTGAATTCTGTAGGCGGTGAGATGGAATCCAAATTGGTGTGACCAGTCCGTCCAGCTTTCCAGTGCAGCATCAAAAGGACGAAAAGTTGGTGCAACTGCGTGTTGTGGCTGCGTTAGCAGTGGATCGGCGTTTTGCATTGCACGTTGACCCCGGACGAGCTGTCCAAGGGCATCCAGTAAGGCCTGCATCTGCTGATCCTGTAAGTGATAAAATTCGGACAGTACAACTGGAGATGTTGGCGAAGCCATTACACAAGTAAATCAGGGCAGTATAGTTAAGAACACAGTGTTGCCTCGTCGCCAATGTTGTGGTTGGCAGGAGAGCCAACACCGTGTTACTAGTGGAAGCCGAAAGGCTCGCGTTTTAGCTCACGCAGGCTGGCGTGTGGTCTGGAACAGGACAAGGAAGTTAGAATTTAGAAAAAACGGACGTGGCTGGTGGAATACTTAACTTTAATTCATTAATGGTGAACGCCGCTCTGGATGGTACATGCTTCACTGTATCAATAGTAACTGGTAATGGCGCCTTGATAGGTCATAGCAAATGATGTAGCTGAAGGCTATGCTAACTATCGTCTCGGCAAATGAGAGCGTATTTTGTCAGTGAACCATCGCTAGCAAAGTCGGTGGAACAACTGGGGCGAGTGCTAGGAAGTCTCTCTAGACCTGCCGTGTGGCGGCGCTCGGTCTGCAATCACTGATAGTGGCGACACGCGGGTCCGACGTATACTAACGGACCGTGGCCGATTTAAAGGCTACCACCTAGCAAGTGTGGTGTCTGGCGGTGACACCACAGAAAGAATGTTCTAACTACACAGAAAACTACTATGAAACTTTGTGCAACTTTTAATAATAAAATTCCAAATGATACACTTGCTTATGTAATTATGTATGGCAAAAAGAATCTTACATACGATGCACAACATAGATTTCTTACTGAAAATCTTTAATTATTAACATTTGCTTCTAAATAAATGAATGAGAAACTTAAAAAATTTATAAAAGTGTTAACTTCTTGCTGATATACATTTCTGAAACATTTTAAGAAAGATAGAAAAAATAAAAACTGAAAATTTAGTATCTTACTTATTAAATGATTTCCGATAGATTTTATTATATTTTTTGTAGATAGCTATTTTTATGTAGATTATGTTAGCACTTCGAATTTTCAAAATCGGTTAATATTTGACTGAGAAATCGTCACTTAATGTAAAGTCAAAAAGTGCTGAGTCATGAAAATAAACTTTTTTGTTTATTAAGTTATTTTGATGAAATTCTTAATATGGCCTACTGTGAGTATGGGATGAACGTATTTGAAGAAAAAATTCAGTTTGTTGCATTTTAAAACAAAAAATTGGGTTTGTTGCATTTTATATGTTTCAAGCTATCCACTTGTTGCATTTTATATGTTTCGAGCTGTACTTTGAGACCTGTAGACACATCTGTGAAAAGTAGTTTGAACTAACTAAATTCCAACTTCTGTCAACACACTCACCTGTGTACTTAAAAACATCCCGAATAAAAGAAGCAGTTCTGTTAATTCAGAAATTAGTCTTCGTGTAGCGCTGTGTACATAGGGTCAGAGAAGTCCAAAACACAGATAGTGAAAAAAAATTATATTCTTTAAATGAACAACACTAAGCGATAGCTAAAGCAGTCTTTAGGCTGTGCCAAGCCACAATTAAGACAGTGTAGTGAATGTATGATTTAAAAAAGTTCAGTTATTTATAACTTGGGAACATATTTCACTTTAGATGCAATTTTCTCTATTTTTTGTTTCTAATTTTGTTGTTCAAATCACATTAATCAATTTTCAGGCTTGTTCTCCAATTTTAAAAGGGAATAATGTTAAGAAAATAATTAGTTTGAGCCTTAAATAAATTGATGAAGAAGTTGATTTTTAGAAGATACTTTGTTAGTATAACTCCAACTATATATACATTCTTCAAGCTCCTTTACTTCAGCCAAACTTCACACAATCGTTGACCAATGAGAGTGCGCATATCAAAGGTCATTATAACGTATTTGTGTGGAAAGTGCTAGCCATTTGGCTAAAATATCCAACACACTCGCCTATGTACTTAAAAACAGCCTGAATAAAAGAAGCAGTTCTGTTAATTCAGAAATTAGTCTTCGTGTAGCGCTGTGTACATAGGGTCAGAGAAGTCCAAAACACAGATAGTGAAAAAAAATTATATTCTTTAAATGAACAACACTAAGCGATAGCTAAAGCAGTCTTTAGGCTGTGCCAAGCCACAATTAAGACAGTGTAGTGAATGTATGATTAAAAAAAGTTCAGTTATTTATAACTTGGGAACATATTTCACTTTAGATGTAATTTTCTCTATTTTTTGTTTCTAATTTTGTTGTTCAAAACACATTAATCAATTTTCAGGCTTGTTCTCCAATTTTAAAATGGAATAATGTTAAGAAAATAATTAGTTTGAGCCTTAAATAAATTGATGAAGAAGTTGATTTTTAGAAGATACTTTGTTAGTATAACTCCAACTATATATACATTCTTCAAGCTGCTTTACTTCAGCCAAACTTCACACAATCGTTGACCAATGAGAGTGCGCATATCAAAGGTCATTATAACGTATTTGTGTGGAAAGTGCTAGCCATTTGGCTAAAATATCCAACACACTCGCCTATGTACTTAAAAACAGCCTGAATAAAAGAAGCAGTTCTGTTAATTCAGAAATTAGTCTTCGTGTAGCCCTGTGTACATAGGGTCGGAAAAGTCCAAAACACAGATAGTGAAAAAAATTTATATTCTTTAAATGAACAACACTAAGCGACAGCTAAAGCAGTCTTTAGGCTGTGCCAAGCCACAATTAAGACAGTGTAGTGAATGTATGATTAAAAAAAGTATTGACGAATTTCATTTAGATAAATATCGAACAGGTGGATATAAATATGTATGTAAAGAATGTTGCAAGGAATGTAGTAAAATTAAAGTTACATGTAAATGTGGTAAAACTGTAAATAAGTGTTATCTCAAAAAACATTTACAAACAACAGCTCATATTAATCTTATGGCTGCTAAAGTAGAAAATAAATAATTTTATATACTTATTCTTTAATATAAATTTAAAAAAACACGTTTTTCACAAAAGTCAAAAATAGGACATTTTTTGGGGCTATGAAAAAGATATAAAAATGCTTTTTTAAAAATTTGTTTTAAAAATAATTTTCAAAAACGCGTTTTTCACAAAAGTCGAAAATAGGACATTTTTTGGGGCTAAGAAAATGTTATAAAAATGCTTTTTTAAACAATAATAGCTAATTACCTAATTTATTTATTTACATTACATTCACCTATGGGAAATGTATGCAAGTTAAATGATTTTTTATTATAGTTATTATTGTATTATATTATATTGTATTATTATTCGATAAAAGGGATAGCAGTTAGATTTTGTAGGTTCTGGATCATTAGATCAAACTTACGGAAAATAAAAAATTGCGAATGTTAACGAGTAATTTTTTATTTTTTATAAGATTGGTCTAGTGGTCCAGAACCTACAAAATCTAACTACTAAGGTGGCCTCTAGTGGCTGAACCAAGCGCAAACTTCATGCACAAACTATGAAGCAACACACACATAAAACTGCTAGCTACAGCAATCACCATCTATTTTGACAAACAGATAAATCTATCTTTTGAACTATAGTCATTTGTTTTCCTTCTTTCAACCATGTCATAACATACACACACACACACACACACACAATGTGCAGTTACATCTGTATTGCACTTGTCTTTTCTATAAGAAGGAATGCATTTATACTTCAAATACTTTACTATAAGGAGAGACACGTGCATCAAGTGTTCAGTTTTTTTCCAATAGGCCCTCTGCATTACCTGTGTCCCTTCTATATGGAGGGGTGCGAAAGTGTCGAAAACTGAGCACATATACCTGAAAGTCAGACGGACAGAGGGTGGACATAACAATAGTTCTGCAGAGAGAATACCAGGTAAGGCAGTGGTATCCGTTGGCTGCAGTGCCTACAGCTCGACAACAGCAGTAGCACCCTATACTGGTTATGCACTTGTGGCTGGCGTAGTGCACGCAGACAGCAGGGGATGCTGACCATGGGGTGATGGCGGCCTAGCGTGGACCCATCAGTTACTGTGAGGCAGTGGCACGGCATTGGCCCTGTAGTGTTCGTGGGGGGTGGGGGGTGAGGGTAGGACTGAGGCAGTATCTCAAGCTTGGACCAGTATGCTGGTATATTTCACTGTTATAAAAGTAGCCCAAAAGACATTACCGATGCACAGAAACAGCTAGAATTATTACAAGAGCAGGCAGCAAAAATAGGATTACAAATTTCATTTGAAAAAACAAAATTTATGACTGACATCAAAGATGCACCTTCTGATCTTAAAATTGGCAATAACTACATCTCTCGAGTAAAAGAATTTAAATATTTAGGTGAATGGATTGCAGACAATTGTAATGAAAAGAAATCTGTCAGATCAAGAGTCCAGAAAATGGAGACGGCGTTTCAGTTACCAAAAAACGTTTACAACAAAAAGAGTCTCTTGTGGAACTGCAAAATACGACACTACACAACAGTAATTAAACCCGAAGCTCTCTACGCATCTGAGACACTAAACCTTCAACACAGAACACTAAAAGGAGAATTATAATTGAAAGAACGTAAAATAATGAGGAAAATCCCAGGACAAAGAACTAAAGATGGTGTGCATTATCCAAAACCCAATGCAGAAATATATAAAAATATCTCCAAAATAACAGACACAATGTGCATGAGAAGAATCCAAGTCGTGGGGTATTTAGAAAGAATGGACTCAAACAGGTTAACTCACAAAATCCACACATTTTAAAGGAGAAAACTACAAGACCAAACTGGTACAAACAGACAGAAAATGACTTGAGAGAATTAGGGTCTCCAAATCTACATGACAGAAATGAAATCAGAAAAATCACAAACACGCAGGGTTTTGAGGAAGAAGAGAGAAAAACTAACTAACATACGTGGTCTACACAACGAAAGTTAGCCCATTCGTTGCTTATGAAGGAATACTGGGCGAAAAGGAAGGCCAACAAATGTTGATTACGCGTGGTCCTAAGTGACCCATTCGCGAAGAAGAAGAAGAAGCCCAAAAGATTTGAGCTGGTTGTGACTTCATAGATCCATGGCCAATATTTCAGCTCTGGGCTTGTATGTTCCAGTATCTCATGTCTAGGCCAGTATGTGGAAATTCTACACTGTCACAAATACCCCAAAAAGTCTGAGCTGGATTATAATGTGATGGTGCTGCATGAGTATGCCCCAGCCGCCATCTTGTATTCCAGGTCAGCCATCTTGGATTCTGACGACATAGTTACAGTGGTGCTCATATTCCAAGTCTTGGTTTCTGATGTCATAAACTGTCCCAGTATTCCATGTCAGCCATTGTGACAATGCACCAGTTGAATTCCCCTCAGTTTATACTTATAACAACAATCCTACTTCTACAGGGAACATACTAGCACAATTAGGCTATTTTTTTGATTTCCCACTAAAATTTGAATTTGCTGCCAAAATTCGAATTTCGCGCCATTTTATGCATAGCGCAGTTGACGTCGGTGACGAGACGAGGGGATGGGGCAGAGAAATCCCATAACTCACCAAAAACGTCATCGACGAGGTCAGCACGCCAGAAAATAATGTCAGAAACCACATTACTACACTACTGTCGTTAGTGTGAAACAAGCGAGGAGTAAACTACGAGCAATAATGCGCCAACAGCGAGATAATGCATAGAAATTCCGCCTCACTCTCACCTAGTGTAATATTTTCTTGTTCCTTTGGTTCCTCTTTGTCTTAAGCTGTCTGAAAACGGGACAGCTCATTCATCAGGCGCTTTTCACCGTTTTTGACGAAGCATCATCAGCAAATGTACTGTACTCCTTACGATTAGACGATATTTTTTGTCTCTTTGAATATTACGGAATGAATGACAGTTTTGGTTAAGTTTGACATATTCGACACATTACTGATGGCACATTTTGTTTCTTATTTCACATTCTCATCACAACTGCTTCTTTTTCGTGATATTAATATCAATGTCACTTACTTTTAATGTTAACAGCTTCTGGTGATGATTAAAAAGTGAACTACTTCCAGTCAATGAATTTTTCAGTTTGCAGTTCACTTATTGCAGAAAAACAACACTGTCTAGGACAGCTACGGAAGAGGAGATCCTCCAAAATAATTTTCCCTGCTCTTTATTTATGATGTTCAGGTTGCAGTCGATGCATCTGAATATTATTCGTAACTACACTTTAGACCCAAACCACAGTTACAAAAGTGCGAATAGAACTCACTCGTCTACAGTAGGTGTTTCTGCTCTCAGTGGATGCAGTGGCAACTGGCAACACCACGTCTTTGGAGACTGTGCCAACTACCTCAAGATTCACATAGGCTGAGCAGCTGCCTGTCGCTAGTCTAATGGAGAATTGGTAACATTGTGGAATGCGTTTGGCAAGTATGTGAGTGCCTTTTTTTTTTTTTTTTTTTTTTTTGTTGGCAAGGGCTCTACCTCCGGAGGAGGTAGGTCCCTCAAGTGTGCGGGGTAGGTTTTCTTACTGGGGACACCATTTATTTGAAACAAAAATGTGACACCTTGTCTTCATTTGAGAGCCTTTGGGCACAGTTTATTGGTCCTTGAGGCCCACAGTCTTGGTATTTTGTATATACTTATTGTTGCTTCGTTGTTCTGTTGTGGTATTTCCGATTGATTTGCATCTTGGTTCTTAGTTGAATTGTGATATGGATAGCGGAACTCTTATTTTATGCCAAAGGGCTGGTTCTACAGTTGCCAATTCTTGTAATTGTTGTCTCGTAGGTCTGAGCCTTTCTATTTTTTCGATGAGTCTTCTTGAGGAGGTGTTGATTTGGTTGTCCACTGTCGGCATGTTTAGTTCTTTGTGTATTCGATTTGTACTCGTGCACCATGGGGCGTTAAGAATGAGCTTTAAGCATCTGTTTTGAAGTGTCTGAAGTGGTTTCCTGTTGGTTTTACTGGTTATACCCCACGACGAGCAGCCATAGAGCATCATTGGTTGGACTATGGCTTTGTATATGTTTCGTTTTGTTCTTTGAAACATTTCTTTGCTGGCCAGAAGAGGGTAAATTGCGTGGATGGTTCTTGATATGCGTTGTCGTTTTTGTTCTATGTGTTGCTTGAATAACATTTTATTGTCTATTGTTACGCCAAGGTATTTTACTGATGTTGTCCATGGTATTTGCGTTCCGTTTAACTCGATGTGGTCGTGGATTTGTGGTCGACGGCGTGTAAATATGATGGCGACTGTCTTCTCTGGATTTATTTTGATCTTGTTTAGTTTGGTCCATTTTTCTGTGTGATCAACTTGTTTTTGTAGTCTATTTATTGTTGTTGATAGTCGTCTGTGCGTTTCTAGAAGTGCTGTATCGTCTGCGAATTGCGCTATTATCGAGGTTTCTGTTTTCGGGATGTCGTTTACATATACGGTGAATAGGGTTGGCGAAAGTACCGAACCCTGCGGTATACCTTCCTGTAGTACTTTGTGTGCTGATCGTTTGCTATCTATCTGTACAAAGCATCTCCGGTCGTGTAAAAAACTGTCAATCATTTTGATGTAGGATTCAGGTACGTCGGTCTGGTCTTTTAGTTTCGTGACAAGGTTGTCCTTCCATACATTATCGCATGCTTTCTCAACGTCTAGAAAAACTGCGGCTGTATACTTGGAGAGGGTCATGTTTTTAGTAATATATTCTGTAATACGGAGGACCTGGAGTTCTGCTGACAGTTTTTCTTGGAATGCAAATTGTTCTTGTCGGATGATGTTGCCGTCAAGTAATGGTTGTCGAATTCTTGGGAGCAGGATGCGTTCCAGGAGCTTTGACATCGTTGGGAGTAGGCTTATCGGTCTGTAATTATGTGGTTGTTTCAGGTCCTTTCCAGGTTTTAGTTCAAATGGTTCAAATGGCTCTGAGCACTATGGGACTCAACATCTTAGGCCATAAGTCCCCTAGAACTTAGAACTACTTAAACCTAACTAACCTAAGGACATCACACACACCCATGCCCGAGGCAGGATTCGAACCTGTGACTGTAGCAGCCTCGCGGTTCCGGACTGCAGCGCCAGAACCGCACGGCCACTGCGGCCGGCTCCAGGTTTTGGGATAGGTACTATTTTGGAGATCTTCCATGCTTGTGGGAAATAATGGTTGATTAGACAGGCGTTGATGATTCTGGTCAGAAGGACTAAGGGCTTTCTAGGCAGGTTCTGGAGTTGAATGTTGGAGATGAGGTCCGGTCCAGGAGCGGAGTTTGTGCCGAGTCGGTTGATAATTGTTTTTATTTCAGCACGAGTGGTTAGTTCTGGTAGATCGCGAGGTGGTGTCTGACGTATAATTCTGGGCTGTAGCTGTCACATGTTGTTGATATTGCAGTATGTCAGGTTGTTGGTTTCCTTGAAGTTCTATTGTATTTTGTTGTTCGTAGGTGGCTGCAAATAGTTCTGCCTGGCTGAAGGCGTCGAAGATGAGGTTGTTATTGTGCAGTAATGCCGGTTTGTGTGTTTTTGTGCGTCGCAGGTTTTTGATTTGTTTCCAATCGTCTTTGTTTCGGAGTTGTAGGATGCTCATACGGTCTTCCCAGACTTCGGCTCTCCATTCTTGTACACGGTGATGTATTTGTTTTTTGAGTCTGTTTAATTGTCTTCTATCTTCCGGATTGCGTGTTTGGAGTCATTGGCGTCTAGCTGCGTTTTTGAGGTACTTGAGATCTTGTATAAGTGGTGGCAGAGTGTGAACGTTTGTTTCAGGAAATATGTTGGTTGTAGATGCTTTCTTATAGGCTGTTTTAATTTTGTCTGTTAGAGAGCCGATGGCTTCTTCTATTTTTTGTGTAGTTGTTAGGTCTAGTGTGGGACGAATGTTATTATTTAGCCATCTCTGGAATTGGTCCCAATTTATTGTGGTTTTGTGTCGTGGGTGAGGCGGTTCTATTGCGTTACCGATGTGGCCGATTACAGGTGGATGGTCGGAGGTGAGATCTTGAAAGGTTCAGAGATGTAGGTCGGGATCGAGGTTCTTGGTTATGCAGATATCTAGGACTTCCGGTTGGTGGCGGTGATTGAATGGTATGTGGGTAATATCTTCAGGAGCGGAAATTGCAGCATTCAGTCGTCCTTGTAGGTTATATAGTATGTTTCCGCGTGCATTGTTTCGTCGGGCATTCCACGTGGTGTTTTTTGCATTTAAGTCGCCGGCCAGTAAGATTTTGTTGTTGTTATCAAATATTTGTAGCAAGTCGTTTTCTTCGAATATTGCTCTGGGGCTGAGGTATGCAGCCACCAGGGTTATTTTTCCTTGTACTGTTTCTATTTTAACTATTGTGGCTTCTAATGATATCATTTGTGGCGTAATTTCAGGATTGTGTCGTATATGTGAGCGAATGAAGATGGCCGTTCCGCCTCCCTGTCGGTTGGTTCGGTCTGTTCGGTGGCATACCATATTCCTGAGTTTAAAAGATTGTGTTGGACGTAAATGTGTTTCAGTAACAAATAGTATGTCGATCTTGTTTTCTTCTATGAATTCATTTAATAGGTCTTTTTTGTTGTGTAGTCCTGAGGCGTTAAAGTTACAAAAACGAAGGTTTTGTTTCCTCGTAGGTCTAATTTCCATTGTCGGTACCAAAGAATTTCATTACTCCACCAACAATTGCCATTATTTTTGATAGCATGTCTGGTGCGGTCATAATTTGCTGAAATGTGGTGGTGATGATTGATATGATGTTCGTCCACTGTGTATTTTTCCAGAAGTTTTTAATATGGTTCAGGAAGTCGAGGAAGGAAGCAGGTCCAGTTGTTTGGTTTGAGGTTGAATGTGGTGCCTGTTGTGTCTGGGTAGTTGAGGGTGATACCTGATTTGTCTGGAGATTTGCCCATGTTTTGCGCCCTCTGCGGCTGGCTTCGGCTGGAGTTGGCATTGGTGTGTTCTTTATGGCTGGTTGAATTGTTGCTACTGCTGGAGTGGTGGTTCTTGGTCGTTGGGCTTGGTAAATGCGTATTGCTTTTTGGAATTCTTCACAGCCGCGAAAGGACGCGGGGTGGCCACTTGATTGCAGTTTACGCTGTGTGATGTAGCATTTACTGGGAGGCTGCATTCTCTTGCTCTGTGGGCGCCACCGCAGCGGACACAGCGAGTTGGCATAGAACAATAGTTTGCGGTGTGAAAGAATGCCTGACACTTTTTACATTGTGGTGGACCGTCTTTGTTTTGATAAGATTCAATTGTCACATTCGTGTCAAGTATGTAGCGGACGTGGTAAATGGCGTCGTTTTCAGGTTTTCTGTCAAGTGTTACGCAGAAGACATCCATGGGTCTTAATTGTTTTGTAGTATTGTCTCTTTTCTTGTATTGGTGAACATTTCTTGGCTTGAAGTTGAGGTATCGTAAGTCCTTGTCTACTTCTGCTTCTGTGACTGTTTCTGGTAAACCTTTTATCACTACTTTCAGGTGTCTTTCACTTTGCTGTTGATGAGTAAAGTTGGAAATGTTGTGGTGATGAAAGAAGTCGAGTGCTGTCCGTTGGTCTTTCATTGAGTCAAAGTGATACTTGATAGTGTCTCCTTTACAGATAGCCTGTATTGGTCCTTCCATGTGCTTTTTCAATGCTGCGTTGAGCGTTAGGTAGTGGCCTTTGTATTGGATAGTAATGGGCGGGATCCTTGGTTTCTCTGAGATGGCTTGAGGTGCGTTTGATGATGATGGAGTTGGTTGGGATGCAGTTGCTGGATTTCTGGTACTATTGCTTCGTTGTGTTGGAGGTGAGAGAGGTTCAAATCGGTTTTCTGTGTGAATTGTGAATTGTTTGTGCGGTGCTGTATCGTCTTCAGTGTTCTTCCGTTTTGCTGTTTTCCGAGGGGGAGGAGTTTGAAAATCCCCTTCCCCATCGTCTTGTTCCATGTCTTCTTGCAGAGATGACTCAGATTCTGAAGAACGGTAGTACTGTGAAATATTGCCCTCGTCGTATGTTTGATTTGTGTCTTCATTTGTCGAGTTTTGCTCTGTGTCCTGTCGTGGTGCGTCGTGATTGGTTGGTTGGTTTTTGCGGGAAGTCGCCATGTTGCTGTCTTGTTGTGCCTGTTGTAGCTTCTGAATTTGTTGTCTGAGTGCGTGTTCAACATCTGTTTCCTGTGTGTTGGTGGTGTTTGGCTCAGACCTACTCGCGAGATCTACCTCAGCCCTATTGCTAATTCTTTGCCTGGAAGGCCGCGGACGTACAGATCGCGGGGGGCCGGCCAGCTCTCGGTCGGGGCCCTGCGTCTGAGGCCCTGGGTCTTCATCGTTCCCTTCGCTATCCATTCTATCCCCAGCTATTCCAGGGAGGCTCTCCTGAGTCCTATTTCGCCCTGTCAACCTATTGACACGACAATTCCGCAATACGTTCACAACGGTGCGATGTAAAAACGCCGCCCCTTTGTGACCGTCACACAGTTCGCGCTGCTCGGCGCCCGATGGACTGCCTGGTTGGTTCAGAATTATCGTGATAAACTTGATGTTTTCTTGTCATTTGGATTAAATATTCTGAATTATTCTCACTCAGGGATGACACAGAGGTAGCACGTTTATGGTTCTGAGTCCAGGAAGCTCGTTACAATGGGAAACGCAGTTTACTTCGCCATACACGCTGAAAAAGTTTTAGCCATCATCGGGACAACAAGGGAGCGATGTTCGATGCAGTTGTATGCAAGCATAGCGGTGAAATGTTTGCCCTTCACGCGTAGAAGTTGCGTTAGTTTTCGTTCTAATCCCACTCGTGACAAGATTTTTGCCTCTTCTGTGAAAACGTCACAAGCACGCAGCAAAGAATACGGTATTGCAGTGCTTGTGCTATTTCGAATTACGATGCAAAATTGCACAACACAAAGACTGCAATGTCGTATTTAACCGCCGACACCAGGCAAGTGACTTTCCCTGAACGGGAATATATGTAATGGATGTACGAGTACAGGCAGTAGACACATGGTTCACAACATACGGAGGTATGCGTGGGGCCGCAAATCGTGCTCCGATAGCTAAACGATAAGGCGATCACTCCCGTATCAGCGGGAAATCCGAGTTCGTGTCCCGGTCCGGCACTAATTTTCTTTGTTGTCGTTCCATTATACAGCTGATAGCTGTCCATATTCACAGCTGCGAATACATTTCAGGTACTCAGTAAGGAAATCCTAGGATAACTTCTTCCCATATGCTTTGCCGCTACCTTGATTCAGTGCCCCGTAGATGTGAAGGTGAAAAACTTCCTGAATTGCACATTTGTTAGTGCCTGCATTTTCTGCTTTTGTCAATTGCACTTCTAAATTGTGGTAATGGACGATTTGTTAGTTGGGTTTTGTTATGTATCTACCACTACTCCTATATTTGCATACTTTCCCGTAACGCTACTTCCGTATGACTGTGGACTGAACGTGTACAAAGACCGTTTCGAAGCCGATAGTACGTATTATCCTACTAACTCGTGCCAATTTGGGATGCTTTGTGTTTATTAAAAGATACTTTTTCCATAACTTTATAATGAAAACCTGTAGTTTATCTGTATTAGTACAGTGCATAGGCCGGCCGGAGTGGCCGAGCGGTTCTAGGCGCTACAGTCTGGAGCCGAGCGACCGCTCCGGTCGCAGGTTCGAATCCTGCCTCGGGCATGGATGTGTGTGATGTCCTTAGGTTAGTTAGGTTTAATTAGTTCTAAGTTCTAGGCGACTGATGACCTCAGAAGTTAAGTCGCATAGTCATTTGAACCTTTGAACGATGCATAGTACGAGTAAATAACGTTTACTTTACTGAACACTGTAGATAAACACGAAAGATAAATAAATCAGAAGCAGTGTAGTCTCCCACATTATTTACACTGAAGCGCCAGAGAAACTGGTATAGGCCTGCGTATTCAAATACAGAGATATGCAAACAGGCAGAATACGGCCCTGAGGTTGGCAACGACTACATAAGACAACAAGTGTGTGGCGCAGTTGATAGATTGGATACTGCTGCTAAAATGGCGGGTTATCAAGATTTAAGTGAGTTTGAACGTGGTGTTATAGTCGACGCACGAGTGATGGACACAGAATCTCCGAGGTAGTGGCCGCGCTGTATATCCACGCGGTCTCAGGCTCCTTGTCACGGTTCGCGTGGCTCCACCCCGTCGGAGATTTGAGTCCTCCCTCTGGCATGGGCGTGTGTGTGATGTCCTTAGCGTAAGTTAGTTTAAGTTAGATCAAGTAGTGTGTAAGCCTAGGGACCGATGACCTCAGCAGTTTGGTTCCATAGGAACTTGCCACAAACATCCAAAAATTTTTCAAAAATGGTTCAAATGGCTCTGAGCACTATGCGACTTAACTTCTGAGGTTCAAAAATGGCTCTGAGCACTATGGGACTTAACTTCTGAGGACATCAGTCGCCTAGAACTTAGAACTAATTAAACCTAACTAACCTAAGGACATCACACACATCCATGCCCGAGGCAGGATTCGAACCTGCGACCGTAGCGGTCGCTCTGCTCCAGACTGTAGCGCATAGAACCGCACGGCCACTCCGGCCGGCAAAAATTTTTCCGAGATAGCGATGAAGTGGGGATTCTCCTGTACGACCATTTCACGAGTGTACCGTGAATATCAGCAATCCGGTAAAACATCAAATTTCCGATACCGCTGTGGCCGGAAAAATAATCTGCAAAAACGGGGCCAACGACGACTGAAGAGAATCGTTCAACGTGACAGAAATGCAACCCTTCCGCAAATTGCTGCAGATTTCTATGCTGGGCTATCAACAAGTGTCATCGGACGAACCATTCAACGAAACATCGTCGATACGGGATTTCAGACCCGAAGGCCCATTCGCGTTCTCTTGATGACTGCACGACACAAGCCTTTACGCCTCACCTGGAGCCGTCAACACGAACATCGGTCTTTTGATGACTGGAAACATGCTGCCTGGTAGAACGAGTCTCGTTTCAAATTGTGTCGAGCAGATGGACGTGTAGGGGTACGGAGACAACCTCATGAATCCATAGACCCTGCATGTCAGCAGGGGACTGTTCCAGCTGGTGGAGGCCCTGTGATGGTGTGGAGTGTGTGCAGTTGGAGTGATATGAGACCCCTGATACGTCCAGATACAGCTCTGACAGGTGACACATGCGTAAGCATCCTGTATGATCACCAGCTTTGGAGGACTTACGGTCAAATAAGGCAGAAGGGATAGATAACATTCCATCAGAATTTCTAAAATCTTTGAGGGAAGTGGCAATAAAACGACTATTCACGTTGGTGTGTGGAATATATGAGTCTGGCGATATACCATCTGACTTTCGGAAAAGCATCATCCACACAATTCCGAAGCCGGCAAGAGTTGACAAGTGCGAGAATTATCGCACAATCAGCTTAACAGCTCATGCATCGAAGCTGCTTACAAGAATAATATACAGAAGAATGAAAAAGAAAATTGAGAATGCGCTAGGTGACGATCAGTTTGGCTTTAGGAAAAGTAAAGGGACGAGAGAGGCAATTCTGACGTTACGGCTAATAATGGAAGCAAGGCTAAAGAAAAATCAAGACACTTTCATAGGATTTGTCGACCTGGAAAAAGCGTTCGACAATATAAAATGGTGCAAGCTGTTCGAGATTCTGAAAAAAGTAGGGGTAAGCTATAGGGAGAGACGGGTCATATACAATATCTACAACAAACAACAGGGAATAATAAGAGTGGACGATCAAGAACGAAGTGCTCGTATTAAGAAGGGTGTAAGACAAGGCTGTAGCCTTTCGCCCCTACTCTTCAATCTGTACATCGAGGAAGCAATGATGGAAATAAAAGAAAGGTTCAGGAGTGGAATTAAAATACAAGGTGAAAGGATATCAATGATACGATTCGCTGATGACATTGCTATCCTGAGTGAAAGTGAAGAGGAATTAAATGATCTGCTGAACGGAATGAACAGTCTAATGAGTACACAGTATGGTTTGAGAGTAAATCGGAGAAAGACGAAGGTAATGAGAAGTAGTAGAAATGAGAACAGCGAGAAACTTAACATCAGGATTGATGATCGTGAAATGAAGTTAAGGAATTCTGCTACCTAGGCAGTAAAATAACCAATGACGGACGGAGCAAGGAGGACATCAAAAGCAGACTCGCTATGGCAAAAAAGGCATTTCTGGCCAAGAGAAGTCTACTAATATCAAATACCGGCGTTAGTTTGAGGAAGAAATTTCTGAGGATGTACGTCTGGAGTACAGCATTGTATGGTAGTGAAACATGGACTGTGGGAAAACCGGAACAGAAGAGAATCGAAGCATTTGAGATGTGGTGCTATAGACGAATGTTGAAAATTAGGTGGACTGATAAGGTAAGGAATGAGGAGGTTCTACGCAGAATCGGAGAGGAAAGGAATATGTGGAAAACACTGATAAGGAGAAGGGACAGGATGATAGACATCTGCTAAGACATGAGGGAATGACTTCCATGGTACTAGAGGGAGCTGTAGAGATTGGAATACGTCAAGCAAATAATTGAGGACGTAGGTTGCAAGTGCTACTCTGAGATGAAGAGGTTAGCACAGGAAAGGATTTCGTGGCGGGCCGCATCAAACCAGTCAGTAGACTGATGACCAAAAAGGAAAGGTCACATGCATCCATTCATGTCCATTGTGCATTCCGACGGACTCGGGCAATTCTAACGGGACATGCATCACCAGACTCGTCCAGAAGTGCTACAGAGTGGCTGCAGGAACATTCTTCTGAGTTTAAACGCTTCCACTAGACACCACACTCCCCAGAAACGAACATTATTGATCATATCTGGGGTGCCTTGCAATGTACTGTTCAGGAGAGATCTCTACTCCCTGGTATTCTTACGGATTTATAGACTGTCCTGCAGGATTCATGGTGTCAATTCCCTCCAACACTACTTTAGACATTAGTCGAGTCCACGCCACGTCGTGTTCCGACACTTTTGCATACTCACGAGGGCCCTACACGATATTAGGCAGGTGTACCAGTTTCTTTCACTCTTCAGTATGAAATAGTCTCAGAATATTCGGATAGTTTTTCGACTTGACGCCTATAGCAATATGTTGATAGCACTTCGTCTCCTTCTATGTTAACAGATAGTAAAGATGGGCAGTGCAACACAATGATGAGGCGAAGGGCTTGCGAATTCTGTCACGGGCTGTACCTTGTGTTACACCGTTTAATCTATGCATATCTTTCCTGCTGATCATTGCTTCTTTCACGAGCCTTTCTACCTCTCTGAGGCTTTTATGTGACCTGATGTCTATTAATAACTGTGACAGCCTTCCTAATTTGTAGCAATGTGCCCCTCATAATATCATAATTTCATTTCTTACTTTGCAGTCTATGACTCCAACTTTTTGCCATTTCGTCTTGGTACCACGTGACTGCTTAGTGTTCCACAGTCTACATGGACATCTGCATATTGTACAAAATCCGCAAACAACCTTATGGTGAGTCGCGGAGGATACCTTGCACTTCAACTAGTAATTTCCTCTCGTGTCCCACTCGCAAATAGAGTGAGGGAAAACTAGTGTCTAAAAGACCCCATACGAGCCCTAATTCCTAACATCTTATCTTTAAGGTCCTTATGCGAAATGTACGTTGACGGCAGTGGAACTGTTTTGCAGTTAGCCTCAAATGCTGATTCTCTAAATTTGCGCAATAGCACCTTGGAGAAAAAGTATCGTCTTCCCTCGAGGAACACGATTAGCAATGTCTCATTGCATTGGGGTCTAATGCGCCCATATCGATTTTACCTGTAACATTTCAGTGTTTTACAGTCCCGTTCTTGATAAGCGCATCTTTTGCACTTTTCACAAATGGTTACTGTTTCACATTCGGCTTCCATGTGCTCTGGTTTATGGCAGTGATAAGAAAAGTTCTGGGACCTGTTGGCTTCTTCTACTTTCATGGTTATCGCTACACGTTGGCTTCCCACAGTCTCTAGACACGTGACCCCTCTGCCCACATTTTCCTCGTGTGCTACTTCGATGTTCAAATTCTTAACGATTCCTTCTCTGTAGCTGACACTTATCTTTCATGGGCACTAACACGTTTTCCTCTTGCAATGCCACTTCCAATGTGTTATCTAAGCTAATTTGTTCTCCCCAGCTTTGTACAATTGTCTGAATCCTTTCGATTGCTGTACCCTGTATGAAGCCAGTGCGTCCTACCACTCATACCAGTTCTAATGCTCCTTGAAATTGTGCAGCCCCTGTCACTGTCTTAACGATTTCCATAATTCATCTGTTCGATTTCCCATCAAGCAGCTGTTCCCATGAGTGTTGTCTGGAAAGAAACACCCTACAGGTGTAAAAGTAAATGGTGAACTCATGGAAATAATTTTCTTCTAAGGTTACCATGACTTGTTCCTAATTGTGTCAACTGCTGTGGATTTGCTAGTACCTGTCAGATCACCGAAGTTAAGCACTGTAGGGCGTAGCCAGTATTTGGATGTCTGACTGTCCAGGTACAACGCATAATTTTACCTTTTCCTTTAAGGCAGGAGGGGTGGTGGCATAAAGTTCCTGATCACCAGCCTTTGCGCCAATGTCCTGGATTCAGTTCCAAACTTCTCTGGAGTGTTTCATGAAGTGAGGGTATGCAACACTGTTGGCGGTGATCCGTCTGTCGGATGGGGACGGTAGGCTTGGCAGCCCCCTTGGTGCTATTTGAGAGGGGTAGGCTATGTGCTGGCACCAGCTTTCAACCTCTCCGTTCTCTCATCATCTTCAAGACGACCCCCCTCCCCCACACCACACACACACACACACACACACACACACACACACACACACACACATATATATATATATATATATATATATATATATATATATATATATATTGACCCGTTTATCTTGACCGCCCTAAATAACTGTTTGTTCACATGCATATATTGCTGGTCGCTGTGGTCAAGTGGTTCTAGGAGCTTCAGTCCAGAACCGCGCTGCTACTATGGTCGCAGGTTCGAATCCTGCCTCGGGCATGGATGTGTGTGATGTCCTTAGGTTAGTTAGGTTTAAGTAGTTCTAAGTCTAGGGGACTGATGACCTCAGATGTTAAGTTCCACAGTGCTTAGAGCCATTTGATTTGAACCAGATGCATATTACAAAATGTTTCAAGCAAATGTTCTTTAGCCGTCAGGGGGACATCAATCAGCATGATTGCCTTCGTTGTAGCTTTGTTTTTTTACAAAGATATAAACAGCAGTATGGCTTTTTTAAATGGCACCCTGTATTTTTTATTCGGTAATTCATTTCCTCTCCTAAATGCCTATTCAAAAGTGTATCACAGTGTACCATTCACTGAAACACAACGTTATTAATTACATAACACAACACTGACGTTGACGCTCCCAGCGTTTAGTGCAGCACGTGGATGTGTTCCATTACCCCGAGTACCTGCACTAAACGCTGGGAGCGTCAACGTCAGTGTTGTGTTATGTAATTAATAACGTTGTGTTTCAGTGAATGGTACACTGTGATACATTTTTGAATAGGCATTTAGGATAGGAAATGAATTACCGAATATAAAATACAGGGTGCCATTTAAAAAAGTCATACCTCTGTTTATATCTTTGTAAAAAAAACAAAGATGCAACGAAGGCAATCATGCTGATTGATGTCCCCCTGACGGCTAAAGAACATTTGCTTGAAACATTTTGTAATTTGCATCTGGACAAACAGTTATTTAGGGTGGTCAAGATATATATGTATTAGAGTCACATTAAACACGTACTCTTACCCATGCGACTCTCATACTTCTGGAAGAAAAGGTGCGTGCAGACGCAAACATAACAAAAACCTTTCCAAATAAGCAGCTGGACCTGTTATTCTGGATCTCCCAGCCATTCGTGCCATACAACTTTACCTTTTTCCCTCAATTATTGATTCTATCACAGACGGTTATTTCGCTCTAGCTTCTCCTGTAATTTTAGACCTGATATACTGAAACAGCAACAAACTCCCTAAGTTCGGATTTAGCCTCATAAAATGGCTTATTTAGTAATGCAAGAGCATCTTTTACACTGATGACCCTAACGTCTAAACTACTGCCTAAAGACATCTTACATTAATACAATGTTATACACAGAGCTTAAAACTATTGCTGTTGTCACTTACCTGAACTCTGTGCGTTGCTGGTGCTGAAGTTCTGCTGGTTTCTCTTGTAGTTTCTGCTACAATATATGGAACTCAGACTTTTCACAGTCTTACTGCAGCAGCATCGAAGTGTCACTCTGAAGTGACTTCGAGACTTGGCTGTCTTACCGCTACTCCTTCAACTGCTTCCAGGTAATGACTCTTCTAACACATGGTACCAAGTCCCACTGTGCTGGCCGCTCTTCTAAAGGTCTTCATAAGGTGCGAAATGTTTCCAAAACATTCTGGCTGGTTCGTATGTATTTCTTCTGCTGGTTACAGTGACCTTGGTACGTCAAGGCTACCCTGAGGTGTTTCTTCTCGCCAACAGTTACAGCCCGGCCGCTTTTTGGTTAGCTGTCGCTGTGTTCTGACACCCTTCCTGGTGCCTACCAACACCACGCCTGTGTGTTGTCTTATACTACGAGGGTTGCTCAGAAAATAATGCACCGCATTTTTTTTTCTCAGCCGAAAGCAATGCTACGAATGCGAAACGTTACACATGTATTATTCGAAGTCTCTTGAGTGAGTTTCCGTCACTTCCGGCAGATAGCGTAGCTGCAGGAAAGTTTCAAAATGGCGTTACAAGCAACATGCTGCCATTAAATTTCTCACTGTAGAGAAAGAAAATGTGGAGAATATTCACAAAAGCTTGTGAAAAGTCTGTGGAGCATCTGCTGACTTCATAAATGCAGTTAGTCGCTGGGCACGGAGGGTGAGGTCATTAGAAGGCGAGTCGGCGGAGCTCCACGATTTGCAGCAATTGGGGAGACCATCCATGGCTGTCTCAACTGACATGTTGCAGCGAGATGATGATGTCATTCGCGACAACAGATGCATTCGTGGAAGACATTTTGAGGACGATGAGGAGATTCATAGAGTGAAGAACTGGCTCCGCCACCACGACAAGGAATGGTACCGAAAGGGCATACACGCCCTTGTTTCGCACTGGAGAAAGGCCATAGAACGGGATGGAAATTAAATGGAGAAATAGGATGTTTAGATAAAACACCATTCTTTTGTATGTGTAATTCTCATTATGTTCAATAAAGAATTGTTGAAGAAAAGACGCAGTGCATTCTTTCTGGGCAATCCTCGTACTAAATAAAGTTTATTTCTTTTCCTAGTACCCTGAAAAATCAACACTCAGTCATCTGTGATATCACACCTTGAATCAACACTATTCTTCTAAAGTTCCAATCCGGAAGTTGACAGAGAATCAGTGGTGGTGATTTGAATTAATGTTGTTCAGACATGGGCCAACAACAAACAAGGGCACTTGATGAAAATCTTCGTATTCATAGCTTTTAGCTCAGTCTGCACAGTGTTAATTCTTCACTTGGGACGAATTGCGTGACACATTCCACTTGTTATTGCTTCTCCATGGCTTGATCAGCCTGATGTTAGTTTTGACATTGCCAAGACACCTTCAAGGGAATTACAATTTTGTGATGCTACTGATGCTTTAAAAAACACCATTCAGCTGAACGTATTTACTCTTACAAGATAAATAATTTGACAACATGCGATGACTAATAAAATGGCTTCTGGACACTCGCTGGTTGTCCTTGTATAGGGCTGTCCGAAACTCCTTGGGTCAAAATTATGCGGATGGTACAGAATCCTAAATAATGTAATAATAAGAAAGTAACTGGTGGCAATGAAAACTTAATATTTAAATAGCGTGAAGTACAGGATGGAAAAGCCCCAGTGTCCCTGCTCAAGCACGCACCTTATTGGCATTTAATCCAGTTTTTACCTACTGCCCTCTCCCGTTGACATTCGACCCCCTCGCCTGCACCCTGCTCTATTGTCGCCTGCCGGTCGCTGTGGCCGAGCGGTTCTAGGCGCTTCAGTCCGGAACCGCGCTGCTGCTACGGTCGCAGGTTCAAATCCTGCCTCGGGCATGGATGTGTGTGATGTCCTTAGGTTAGTTAGGTTTAAGTAGTTCTAAATCTAGGGAACTGATGATTTCAGATGTTAAGTCCCATAGTGCTAAGAGCCATTTGAACCATTTTTATTATCGTCTTTTTATTTATTACATTATCACTTTGATCTCATTCCGTTTTCAGGTCGATTTTATTTCGTTTTCAGTTTTCACTACGGGCCCTACTTGCCCAGATCTCATCTTTCCTCTCTATATGTCATCCATTTCGTTCTTTTATGGTTTTCCCATGTATTTTTACGTAATTTTACATATTTTTAAGCGTTTTCATCTTCCACTATGGCAAGCCGCGGTGATCGAGCGGTTGTAGGCGCTACAGTCCGGAACCACGCGGCTGCTACGGGCGCAGGTTCGAATCCTGCCTCGGGCATGGATGTGTGTGATGTCGTTAGGTTAGTTAGGTTTACGTAGTTCTAAGTCTAGGGGACTGATGACCTCAGATGTTAAGTACCATAGTGCTTAAAGCAATTTTAATAATAAAAATCTTCAACTATGGATCCTTGCTACTTCTGTCTGCGCCAGTACAGAAAACTTCCCCTATCCCTAGCCAGGACCCAATCCACGTACCTTTTCTGCATTGTTGCCTAACTCATGGAACCCCCCCCCCCCCTCCAGATGGCCTTACCGTCAAATTACCTATCTCTGGTGACAACGCCTCCTTCCACAATGACCTCCATCTCTTCACATTCCGTCAATCCATAGCCCTCACCAATACAGTCCAGCAAAACCATATCGGTCAGTCCCAAAAATCCTTGCACTACCTCCTCTCCACACATAAAATTCACTTACTCTGCAGTCCCAAATTCCTGCATCCTCAAATGGTCCAAATGGCTCTAAGCGCTATGGGACTTAACATCTGAGGTCATCAGTCCCCTAGAACTTAGAACTGCTTAAACCTAACTAACCTAAGTACATCACACACATCCATGCCCGAGGCAGGATTTGAACCTGCGACTGTAGCAGCAGCGCGGTTCCGGACAGAAGCGCCTAGAAACGCTCGACCACAGCGCCCGGCTCCTGCATTCCATCTCCTAGACTGAAACCCATGACCTCCAGGAACTAGAACAGCATGCACAACGCCAGCACATATTCAACCTTAGACTACTGCTGTACACCACAACAAGAATCTTCATCAAACCTACCCCTGCATGCCCTCACACAACCCAAGTCATGCCCTGCCGACTTGTAGGGTGTATCACACCCTTAGAAACTCTCTCCTGCCCCATAGAGAACCCAGAGTCTTATGCAGTCATGAAATTGTCCTCCAAAAGCCTCAGTCCCATATTAGAATCAGTCTCCTAAATTAAATCATGCTCAGCTTGCTAGAAACTTTCTCCTGGTCCGTGCAGTGGAAACACATTTTTGGAACTAACCCTACTAATCAGACTCAATCCAAAACCAATCCTGAATCCTCCCTCACTAAGTTTACCCCTATCATCCAACTGCAATCCACCTCCACTGCCCCAAACTCACACCCTGATAACTTTCCAGAATTTCCTAACCTCGAACCTTGTCTCACCATTAATACCCAAATCTCTGAACGTGGAAACCAACTTCACATCCACAAAGAACCGCATTCCATCATCTAGAAACTGATCACGACCTTATAATCCTACTTGCTAACAAAGGCTACACTGCTGTGGAGGAAGGACTCTGCCAGCTGCCAGACTTTTTTTTTTTTTTTTTTCATCAGTCTACTGACTGGTTTGATGCGGCCCGCCACGAATTCCTTTCCTGTGCTAACCTCTTCATCTCAGAGTAGCACTTGCAACCTACGTCCTCAATTATTTGCTTGACGTATTCCAATCTCTGTCTTCCTCTACAGTTTTTGCCCTCTACAGCTCCCTCTAGTACCATGGAAGTCATTCCCTCATGTCTTAGCAGATGTCTATCATCCTGTCCCTTCTCCTTATCAGTGTTTTCCACATATTCCTTTCCTCTCCGATTCTGCGTAGAACCTCCTCATTCCTTACCTTATCAGTCCACCTAATTTCCAACATTCGTCTATAGCACCACATCTCAAATGCTTCGATTCTCTTCTGTTCCGGTTTTCCCACAGTCCATGTTTCACTACCATACAATGCTGTACTCCAGACGTACATCCTCAGAAATTTCTTCCTCAAACTAACGCCGGTATTTGATATTAGTAGACTTCTCTTGGCCAGAAATGCCTTTTTTGCCATAGCGAGTCTGCTTTTGATGTCCTCCTTGCTCCGTCCGTCATTGGTTATTTTACTGCCTAGGTAGCAGAATTCCTTAACTTCATTTCATGATCATCAATCCTGATGTTAAGTTTCTCCCTGTTCTCATTTCTACTACTTCTCATTACCTTCGTCTTTCTCCGATTTACTCTCAAACCATACTGTGTACTCATTAGACTGTTCATTCCGTTCAGCAGATCATTTAATTCCTCTTCACTTTCACTCAGGATAGCAATGTCATCAGCGAATCGTATCATTGATATCCTTTCACCTTGTATTTTAATTCCACTCCTGAACCTTTCTTTTATTTCCATCATTGCTTCCTCGATGTACAGATTGAAGAGTAGGGGCGAAAGGCTACAGCCTTGTCTTACACCCTTCTTAATACGAGCACTTCGTTCTTGATCGTCCACTCTTATTATTCCCTGTTGGTTGTTGTACGTATTGTATATGACCCGTCTCTCCCTATAGCTTACCCCTACTTTTTTCAGAATCTCGAACAGCTTGCACCATTTTATATTGTCGAACGCTTTTTCCAGGTCGACAAATCCTATGAAAGTGTCTTGATTTTTCTTTAGCCTTGCTTCCATTATTAGCCGTAACGTCAGAATTGCCTCTCTCGTCCCTTTACTTTTCCTAAAGCCAAACTGATCGTCACCTAGCGCATTCTCAATTTTCTTTTCCATTCTTCTGTATATTATTCTTGTAAGCAGCTTCGATGCATGAGCTGTTAAGCTGATTGTGCGATAATTCTCGCACTTGTCAGCTCTTGCCGTCTTCGGAATTGTGTGGAAGATGCTTTTCCGAAAGTCAGATGGTATATCGCCAGACTCATATGTTCTACACACCAATGTGAATAGTCGTTTTGTTGCCACTTCCCCCAATGATTTTAGAAATTCTGATGGAATGTTATCTATATAGATACATCTATCTACAAGCTCTGCCGCAGTGACGCCAGTCCATTAGTCTAGAGTCCAGTAGGTTCTCCAGTCCTTCCTCAAATCCTTAAGTCCATGCCAGAACCTCTCCACTGAACTTTATCTTTCTCCTCACTCTCATCACTCCCTGCATTCCATCCTTCTTCTTTCTACACAATATCTAAATTTCATAAATGTGACCACCAAGGTTGCACCATTTTAGTTGATTACTGCGCCACCACAGAGGGAATCTCTGCCCTTTCAGATCAACTTCTTCAGCCTGTTACCCATAACTTACCTTCACATTTAAAAGATACCAACCGTTTCCTCCACTGACTACACACAGTTTCTGTTCCCTTACCCTGCTGGCCTGTGCTGATGCCACCTCACTCTACATTGACATCCCCAATGCCCATGGCCTTGCCACTACTGAACACTACCTTTTCCAGTGCCCAGCTGACTGCAGACTTACAAACTCCTCCCTGGTCTCCTTGGCCAGCTATATCTTCATACATAAATACCTCTCCTTTGGAGGCATCACCGAAAACAAATCTATTGTAAAGCAACAGGCATCTGCTAGGCACTATCCGATGCTAATCAGTTCATGGACCATCTAGGGGGACCCTTCCTAACCACTCAGAGTCCAAAATCCTTCATCTGGTTCAGATTCACTGAAGACATCTTCATGATCTAGACTGAGGTTGAGTGCACCCTACCTGCTTTCGTTCAGAACCTCAACACTTTCTCCCCTATTCACTTCACCTGGTTCTTCACAGTCCAACAAGTCACCTTCCTCAGTGTCCACCTCCACCACAAGTGTGGCTACATTAGTATCTCTATCCATATCAAAACTACCAAGCACCAACAATAGCTCGTCTTTGACAGCTTCCATCCTTTCCATACAAAGGAGACCCTTCCATACAAGCCTAGCCACCTGTGATCGTGGCATCTGTAGTGTTATGGAGTCCCTCTCCAAATATGCCAAGCGTCTCAGTGAGACCTTCACAGACTGAAGTTACTCTCCCCAATTTGTCTGAAACATAATTTTCTTTGCTTTGTCTCCCTAATCACCTATCATCCCCCACATGTCCACTGTCTGGCCACAAAGGAGCATACCTTAGATGAGTCAGCACCACCCAGAATTGGAACAACTGAATCACATTCTCTGCCAAGATTCTGATTGCTCTGAAATGAGAAATATCCTCCCCAACCCTCCCACAGTGATTTCCGCCACACACCCAAACTATGCAATATCCTTGTCTGTTCCTATTCCATCCCTGCTCACAATCCTTTGCCTCATAGCTCATATCCCTTTAATAGACTCAGATGCAAAACCTGTCCCACACATCCCTCCGTTACCACCTGTTCCAGTCTTGTCACTGGCATCCCCTAGCCCATCAAAGGCAGGGCTTCTTGTGAAAGCAGCCATGTGATCTACTAACTTAGCTACAACCACTGTGCTGCATTCTACATGGCCATGATTACTAGCGAGTTGTCTGTCTACATGAATGGGCACAACTAAACTGTGGCCAAGTGACAGCCGCACCACCACATTACCGAACATGCCGCCCAAGATGATGTGCTTCACTTCAACCACTGCTTCACAGCCTGTGCAGATGGAAACTCTCCCTGCATCATATCCATCGTTCCCACAATCCAACTGCCCTCAACCTTCACATGTTCCTGTCCTCCATTTGCAGGTGGAAACTCTCCCTGCAACATATCCATCGTTCCCACAACCCAACTGCCCTCAACCTTCAGAAGTTCCTGCCCTCCATTTGCCTATCCCATTCCCTGCTCCCACTACAGTATACACACCCACCTTATACACTGTCACTGCACTTACAAGTCCAATTCCTCTTCTCTTCTTGTCTCTCCTCCGCCCCATCCTCCCCTACCTACAATGCCTCCCTCCCGTCCCAGCACAGCCTACCAATGCTGCACCTAAAGGCCTTATCCTGTGCCCGCCATGTCCCTTCATGCTCCCACAGGCAGCACTTGCCTCTTCCCCGACCCCTATCCTGTCATCCCTCCCCCTCCCTGCCACATGCCTCCTGCTTACCCCACCATCCACCCTGCAGATTGCTGCTCACATCAGATGCAGTCGCAACTGGGCCTTAGTACCCAGAGACAGTACCTGTAGTATATGTTGTTGTTCCTGTGTGAATGTGTGAGAGCTGTACTTCTGAGGAAGAACTTTGTCTGAAAGCTTAAATTTTTTTGTATTATTTTTTATTGTGCATGTCTGAGACTCAGCACCACCTCTATGTGGCGACTAGTATCTATCCTTTCCAAATTGAATGTTTTTATAGTTATCGGTAACTCACACCACAGAGGAACAAATTATGCTCACAGCAATTGTTGAAAGTGATGACTGCCAGACTCAGTGAACGCATTGCAACGTAATCCATCGATAGAACTGCGCTCTGGTTTAAGAGCATTTGTTCCCATTGTTAGCACACGTTGTTTTTGACATGGGTGTAATTGGTTGTGCACATAGTTTAATACTGAGGTGTACTCTTTGCTTCACCAGTACTGTATCCTTCAATGTATGTAGTTGGCAGGAAACTGATGAGTTCTTGTTGATGAATTTTCTCCCATACAATCCAATATGATCTTGTCAAATTCTACTGGTGGAATAGTTGCTTCTCGAGGACCTTGGCCAGTTCTCTCTGATTTCAAAAACACAGTTTCTCCACAAATTAAATGCATATCTGGAAGCTCCTGTAACGCGTAATGCTCATTCTTTAAGAATGAATCATAGTGATAAGCTCCACCATGGACACAGCACACCTAATCCCCCACCTCGTCCTCCTCACAGCACCAGAAAGGTTATCATTATGGCAGGCAATTATTTGTTATTAAAGATGAATAAGTAAAAAGATATTTTGACAGCAGCTGACACTTGTGAAAGCGCCGAGTCTGTACTATAAGATGTGTTATAAAAACAGCTATCAACACCTTTTATTGCTCCTACCATTACTGGTTTCAAATTCCGCACATCATCAGATGGCTGCATTACAGGATGAACTGCTAATTAGATGTGGGTTGTTTTGTGTGCTATGTTGCCCCATTGTCAAAAGAATATTAACTGGTAATCATTCATAAAGAAAATGAAGTTGAATAAAATATGGAAACTGAATAATAGTTATTTAGCACAAGTCTTCAGAGCTATCAAGATACATTTACCGAATGTAATTGTACTAAACAGCTAGTAAGAAACTTCGAAATTTTACTTATCTTCATTTCCTTTATGATTATTTATCAGTTAATATATTTTCATGATAGGGCACAGCTCACATCTAATTAGCAGTTCATCCTGTAATGCAACATCTCATGATGAACAAAAGTTCGAAACTGGTAAAGGAGAGGAACATTAATACGTGTTAAACAAAAACATCTTTAAATTAGTGGTTGGTAGTGTTGTATTGGCAGAAGAGCCAACACCGTGTTACGATTGGAGGCCGAAATGCACGTGTTTTAGCTCACGCAGGCTGGCGTGAGGAGGGAAGGACTATACTGACGTGAGGTCTGGAGCATGCCAAGGAATTAGAATTCAGAAAGCGGACGTAATTAGTTTGATACTTAACTTTAATCCATTAATGATGAACGTCGCTCTTGACGGTTCATGATTCACAATATTATCTGTTCAGCTGAAGGCTATGCTAAACTGTCGTCTGTGCAAGTGAGAACGTATGTAGACTGTGAACCATCGCTAGCAAAGTCGGCTGTACAACTGCTTCGCTTCGCTTCGCTCTAAAACTCTGGCTACATATGCCAGGTGTGTGGGCAGTGTAAGCAGCGGAGCTGCTGTTCCTGCGTTGACCTCTGAGGGGTGCAGTGGGACCTAACGTGTTGAGCTGTCCTCACTGGGTGTCGTTTATTGTGACGCCCTTTGTTTCTATATCGGGCTGCAAGAGAAGACTACTCTCGCAGTAGGTCGGGCCAGCGTGTTGTTGGCCTGTGGTGGACCTGTTGGCCCAGACCACGAATCAGGCGGCTGCCAGAGTGTTCTGCATTGCTGTAGAACACTCTGGCGATTTGCCGGAAGCGATCCCGCGGGAAAGGGATGCCTGCTTCCTCATATAGCAGCCTCGTCGGGTAGCGAGGCGGCTTGTGGAGCGCAAGTCGCAGCGCCCTATTTTGCACGCGTTGGAGCGTCGCAATGTGCGTCGCTGCCGCGTTACCCCACACCACGGCCGCGTATTCCAGTACCGCCCGGACAAGGGACAGATACATGGTGAGGCCGTGGCGTGGAGGAAGTGTCGATGAAGGGTTGAGCAGTGGGTAAAGCGCACGAAGGCGCCCCACTGCCCGCCCTCTGACGTCTCGGACGTGTGGCAGCCACGTCAGGTGCCTGTCCAACGTCACCCCGAGGTATTTGCCGGTCCGCAACCATGGAATGGGGCCTCCCATGATCGTGACCGGCGGTAGGTCCGGCAGCAGCCTCTTTCTACTGAAGATGACAGCCTGACTCTTCGCAGCGTTGAACTTTAAGCGCCATTTCGTGGACCAGGCGCCCAGGACGTCACATCCGAGCTGGAGGCGGCGGCGCATCTCGACCGCGTTCATGCTGCGGGTGAACAACGCCGTGTCGTCGGCATAAAGGGCCAACTCCACGCGCGCCACCCGCGGGGCGTCGGCGGTGTACAGGCAGTACAGGAGGGGGCCGAGGACCGACCCCTGCGGCACTCCCGCTCGAATCTGCCGGTCGGTGGAAATGCCTCCGTCTGCTCGGACGTGGAATGTGGGTCCCGAGAGATACGAGCGCAGCAGGACCACGTGCGACGTCGGTACGCCGTGCACAAAAAGTTTGTACACGAGGCCGTCGTGCTACACGCAGTCGAAGGCCTTGGAGACGTCGAGAAGCACCGCCCCTAGGTACTCCCGCGTCTCCAGCGCTCGCATCGCCTGCTCCACAAGGCGCAACAGCTGCTGCGTGGTAGAGTGGCCGCTCCGGAACCCAAACTGCTCCTCGGGAATGAGTTGCTGTTCCGTCACGTGGCGCAGCAGCCGCTCCGCGTACAACCTCTCAAACACTTTTGAGAGGGACGGGAACAGACAGATCGGCCGGTAGTTCGCTGCCTGGCGTGGATCCTTGCCGCTCTTGGGGATGGCAACCACTTCCGCATGTTTCCACGCGGAAGGGAAGGTCCCAGAGCGGAGGATGCTGTTAAAGATGTCCGCCAGAGATTGGTGTACCTCCGGCGGTAGCATCCTCAACAGGCAGTTGGTGACACCATCCGTGCCACTCGCCTTCTTCGGGTTGAGTCGACGGAGCTGCAGATCCACTTCCTCAGCTGTGATTAGCTCGATCGAGTCGTCTTCCTCCCGTGCAGCGAGGAAAACCGGCAGGCGGTCCTCCACCAGACGGACGTGGGCGGGATCGACCACACCATCAACGGGTTGAAAATTATCCGCGAACGTGTCCGCGAGGATGCTGGCTTTCGCATCTAGCTCGCAGGCAACGTTCGCACCCGTATGGAGAGGCGGGACTCGCCGGCGACGACGAAGGAAACGCTTGGCGGTCCGCCAAGCACTACCATCGGTCGTTGTTAGGGTGGCCACAAGGCCCGCCCAGTCCCGATTTCGATGTTCGTCGATGGCGGCCCGAATCTCGCGCCGCGCCCTGTTGAGGCGGCGCTTCGTCTCTGGCAGCCGTGTGAGCTGCCACTCCCGGAAGAGGCGATTCTTGTTTGTGATCGCCTCTAGGATGTGCGGCGGGAGTTGGCGCGACATCTCTCGCGGCCGTCCCGGCTGCCTGGGGGTGGCCGCTTCCGCTGCAGCCAGTGTGTGCCGCGTGAAAAAGGCCAACGCTTCGTCAGCCCCTTGCACAGTGGGATCTGGCGCGCCCTCGAGGCGGTCTAGGACCTCGTCACGAAAGCGTGCCTCGTCTATGCCACGGAAGTTGTGGCGGTCTGACGGCATAGATGCACCGATGACTTCCATGTCGAAGACCACCGGGAGGTGATCGGACGACAATGCGCATCTAACGGTGGCAGATGTGAAGTGCCCAACACCTTTGAGCACGGCGATGTCGAGCACATCTGGCTGGCCGCGGTGGGGGAAGACAGTGTGGTCGTAAGGCCCCAGTACTATCGCGCCATGCCGTTGTGTGGCGCGAAGGAGGCGGCGGCCGCTGGCGTTGGTGATGCGGGAGTTCCATTGCGGGTGCTTGGCATGCAAGTCACCCGCAATGAAGACTTTCCCGCGCAGTGCCAGCAGGGCGTCGAAGTCCGCCTCCGGAAGCAGTCCCCTCGGCGGCCTGTAGGCCGCAACGAAGGTGATGACCCCCGCCGTCGTGGTGACAACGACCCCAGTGGCCTCCACTGCAGCGAGGGGCGGTAGCTGAACTTCATGATGTTTCAGGGACGCCTTGATATAAATAGCCGTCCCGCCGCCGTGGGTCAACCCGTCGGTGCGGTAACACCGATAGTTGGCCACTTTGACGTGTATTCCTGGCTTCAGGAAGGTCTCGCACACGAGGCAGATGTCAATTGCCTCGTCGCGCAAGAACTCCCTGAATTCCCCTTGCTGGGGGACCAAACTGTTTGCATTGAAAGCGCAAACGGTGAGGCCACGGATATGGCGATTATCCATGGCGCGGTGGAGTTGCAACGCCGGCCTGAAGGGCTGACGTGACCGCGGTGACGAGCACCGGGAGTTGCTCGAGCAGCCGGCTCAACGACCGCAAGAGCGATCGGAGCTCGGCTGCGTCGGCGGCCGAGGGGGCGGTGGAGGCCGCTGGGGCGGCCTTCGCCACTGGGGCGGCCGGTTGCGGCCGCTCCGTAGTAGACGACTGCCGTGTAGCATCGGCAGCTGGTCGCGGTTGCGGCGCAGCACGAGGTGCCGTCCTCTGCTGCGGCAGAGTGTCGTCGGCAGTCCGTTGTGCAGCGGCAGGGGTGGCCCGGCCCCCGCGCCGGCGACGCCTGCACGTGGCGGCAACCCGCGCGCTCTGCGTGGGCGCGGGAGTTGCCACCCCCACGGGCGAAGCCGTGGACGGTGCGGTCGGTTGCTGCGTCTCGCCCGCCTCCTGTTCCGAACTGCGGGTGGTGGAGGCTGATGGTCCGCCCTTGGCGGCAGCAGCAAAGCTGGTGGACGGGTGCACCGTACGAAAAGGAGCAGCCCCTCCCCTCTGTTGATTTCGGCCCCTTTTAAAGGCCGAACAGCCTCTGTAGCTGGCAACGTGCGTGCCGCCGCAGTTGCAGCACGTCGGCTTTTCTTCCCTAGCAAGCCCACAGGACTTGCTCTCGTGCTGTCCCGCGCACTTGACGCAGCGGGGCAACATGGAGCAGTAGCGGGAGACGTGGTCGAGCCTCTGGCAGCAAAAGCACTGGGCCCTCTTGCCTTTGGCCCGGAGAGGTTCCACCGCGACCTTGACCCGGCCGACCCGCTGCACCTGGAAAATCTTCCGGTTTTCCAGGTTGTCAACGAAGACAACCTGGTACAGCGGCATGTCGCGGGGTGTGCGTGGAGACTTCATCAGTCCGGTGGACCGGACGCCGAAGCCCATGTCCTCTAGCTCCTCTCGAAGGTAGTCCGCACCAAACTTGAGGGGAAGGTGGCGGAATACCACCTTCAGAAGTTTGAGCGGCTCGGAGGGGTGCGTGTAGCACAGGAGGCCATCTTTGCAGATGGCGCCCGTCACCGCGCGGTACTCCTCGTTGGATGACACTGTGGGGCGAGTGTTAGGGAGTCTCTCTAGACTAGACCTGCCGTGTGGCGGCGCTTGGTCTGCAATCACTGATAGTGGCGACACGCGGGTCGGACGTATACTAACGGACCGCGGCCTATTTAAAGGCTACCACCTAGCAAGTGTGGTGTCTGGCGGTGACACCACAGGTAGCTATTTTAATAACCTACCTTACAAATAAGCAGCTTAAAAACATGTGGGAAAAATTGTATATATATCTTCACAAACCGAACTGACATCCTGCCCATCTAAATACACAGACGTAACCGTTTAAGGCCAGTTAAAATGGCTCTGAGCACTATGGGACTTGACATTAAGGCCAATTGAAAGAACTCAGAACACGTAATGGATATTGAAAAGTAGCAAGTGTACTCACAGCTATTTGACGCGAAATCTTAAAATTATTTCATCATTTACCGTGGAAGTAGCAAGAGGTACCGCTCTCTCCTCGGTACGCCCTAGAACATTGTGACACAAGGGCGACAAGTACAGACGATTTCGTGATATGGCTTACAATATTGTCAACTACGACTCTGTCTGAATGTGATTACTAACTAGTAAACGAATTTAACAGTGCAGCAATAATTTTTTACGCGCTGTTCACTTCAACGTTACACAGATGGCGACGATTTACCGTGGATGTGGATGTCGACAGTCGACAGTAGTCCAGAGACGGTTTTGATACGACCAACGAGTTCAGCGCTTACATTTATTCTTTGTATTTACTAGTTGTAAAGGCTCTGATGCTGTTTTCAAGAGAAAATAGATGCACAGTTTTTGGTTCGATACCAATCAATAATCTAGTTGTTGCAGAAAATAGAGAACTGCTACATTGTTGACCCCGAGCTTAGAAGAAGAAGACTACACTACCAAAAACAAACAAAACCACTTTAACACGACGAAGACGGAAAATGTGAAGAGATGAGCGTCCTGTCGGCTACTTCACAAATGAACGATTTTATTACGCCAACAAGAAGCACGACTGCAACACTGGGTTCGCCGAAATTTTGGAATATCGTACGAAAAGAATGGTTGATAGGAGGGAGAACATTTTCCAGCAACATAATGCAATCAATGACAGCGACAAGTTAAGCTACATTTTCTCCATTATGGACCGAAAGCTAGTAAAGGTAGCGCAAGCCGACATCACGAAGCTAGTTCATGAGCAGTCTTGCGAAACCTTCAAAGACACAGTAATTAAACGCTCGCTAATGTCCAAGGAGGAACGCATGCAGCGTCTTTAGTACGAGATCGTACTCGTCAGAATTACTACATTTGCACAACTTAACAGGGCATAGCTTATATTCGGATGAAACATTACGTATCATTTGCCTCAACCGTCTTCCGATAAATATCGAACTAGTGCTGGCAGCCCACGATAATCTGTTGCTGTCAGAATGAGAGGAAAAGACTGACGCGATCTTGCAGTTTTCACCAGCAACACCAATACAAAGGAACTGCGCTGCAGTTAATGGGCATCGGAGGATATATCCCGTGAGGGCAGCACAGGAGAGTTGAAAGCGGAAGCCGCGCGTGTAGAGACGAAAAAAGAAGACGACAAATTGTTTGCAATCTTGAGAGACTTCGCGGCGGCCCACAGCGCAGCTCTGTACGCCCACGTCCTGATTTCCTCAGCTGACGCGGCCGCACTGTATGCCTCAGCACGGCTGTGATGGGCTGGGCGGCCTATCAAATACACAGGGTGCTCCATTGATCGTGGTCGGGCCAAATATCTCACGAAATAAGCGTCAAACGAAAAAACTGCAAAGAAAGAAACTTGTCTAGCTTGAAGGGAGAAACCAGATGGCGTTATGTTTGACCCGCTAGATGGCGTTGCCTTAGGTCAAACTGATATCAACAGCGTTTTTTTTTTCCAATAGGAACCCCCAATTTTTATTACGTTTTCGTGTAGTACGTAAAGAAATATGAATGTTTTAGTTGGACCACTTTTTTCGCTTTGTGATAGATGGCCCTATAATAGTCACAAACATATGGCTCACAATTTTAGACGAACAGTTTTAAACAGCTAGGTGTTTTAAATTAAAATATCGAACATGGGTACGTTTGAACATTTTATTTCGGTTGTTCCAATTTGTTACATGTACCTTCGTGTACTTACCATTTCTGAGAACGCATGCTGTTGCAGTGTGATTACCTGTAAATACCACATTAATACAATAAATGCTCAAAATGATGTCCGTCAACCTCAATCCATTTGGCTATACGTGTAACGACATTCCTCTAAACAGCGAGTAGTTCGCCTTCCGTAATGTTCGCACATGCGTTGACAATTCGCTGACGCGTGTTGTCAGGCGTTGTCGATGAATCACGATAGCAAATATCCTTCAACTTTCCCCACAGAAAGAAATTCGGGGACGTCAGATCCGGTGAACGCGCGGGCAATGGTACGGTGCTTCGACGACCAATCCACCTGTCATGAAATACGCTATTTAATACCGCTTCAACTGCACGCGAGCTATGTGCCGGACATCCATCATGTTGGAAGTACATCGCCATTCTGCCATGCAGTTAAACATGTTGTAGTAACATCGGTAGAACATTACGTAGGAAATCAGCATACATTGCACCATTTAGATTGCCATCGATAAAATGGGGGCCAATTATCCTTCCTCCCATAATGCCGCACCATACATTATGCCGCCAAGGTCGTTGATGTTCCACTTGTCGCAGCCATCGTGGAATTTCCGTTGCCCAATAGTGCATATTATGTCGGTTTATGTTACCGCTGTTGGTGAATGACGCTTCGTCTCTAAATAGAACGCCTGCAAAAACTCTGTCATTGTCCAGTAATTTCTCTTGTGACCAGTGGCAGAACTGTACACGACGTTCAATGTCGTCGCCATGCCATTCCCGGTTCATAGAAATATGCTACGGGTGCAACCGATGTTGATGTAGCATTCTCAACACTGACGTTTTCGAGATTCCCGATTCTCGCGCAATTTGTCAGCTACTGATGTGCGGATTAGCCGCGACAGCAGCTAAAACACCTACTTGGGCATCATCTTTTGTTGCAGGTCGTGGCTGACGTTTCACACGTGGCTGAACACTTCCTATTTCCTTAAATAACGTAACTATCCGGCGAACGGTCCGGACACTTGGATGATGTCGTCCAGGATACCGAGCAGTATACATAGCACACGTCCGTTGGGCATTTTGATCACAATAGCCGTACATAAACACAATATTGACCTTTTCCGCAATTGGTAAACGGTCCATTTTAACACGGGTAATGTATCAAGAAGCAAATACCATCCGCACTGGCAAAATGTTACGTGATACCACGTACTTATACGTTTGTGACTATTATAGCGCTATCTATCACAAAGCGAAAAAAGTGGTCCAACTAAAACATTCATATTTCTTTACGTACTACACGAATATGTAATAAAAATGGGGGTTCCTACTTTAAAAAACGCAGTTGATATCCGTTTGACCTACCGAGCTCTATCATCATATACCTGCTGTTACCTCCTCTCAGAGAGGGAGTTCCCTTCAAACCGTGAAAAGCATGTAACACGAAACTGCCGGTCCGAAATATTTTTCTATGCTAAAATAGTTTCATTTTACACGATGCATCCTAATAATTGTTCAACAATATATTCGAAGTTTTGAAATGCTGTTTGCTTTTTAATTGTATACACGCAAGTGCTAATAAACAGAAGCGCCAAAGTAACTGGTATAGTCATGCATATTCAAATACAGAGATATGTAAACAGGCAGAATACGACGCTGCTGTCGGCAACGCCTTTATAAGACAACAAGTGTTTGGTGTAGTTGTTAGATCGGTTACTGCTGCTACAACGATAGGTTGTCAAGATTTAATTGAGTCTGAATGTGGTGTTACAGTCAGCGCACGAGCGATGCGACACACCATCTCCGAGGTAGCAATGAAGTGGGGATTTTCCTGTACGACCATTTCAGGAGTGAACCGTGAATATCAGCAATCCGGTAAAAAATCAAACCTCCAACATCGCTGCGGCCGGAAAAATATTATGCAAGAAGAGAGAAACGTTCATCGCGACAGAAGTGCAACCATTCCGCAAATTGCTGCAGATTTCAATGCTGGGCAATCAACGAGTGTCAGCGTGCGAACCGTTCAACGAAACATCAGCGATATGGGCTTTCGGAGCCGAAGACCAATTCGTCTACCCTTGATGACTGCATGACACAAAGCTTTACGCCTCGTCTAGGCCCGTCAACATTGACATTAGACTGTTGATGACTGGAAACATTTTGCCTGGTAGGACGAGTCTTATTTCAAATAGTATCGAGTGGATGGATGTGTACGGGTCTGCAGACAACCTCATGAATGCATGGAGCCTGCATGTCAGCAGGGGACTGTTTCAGCTGGTGAAGGTTCTGTAATGGTATGGGGCGTGTCCAGTTGGAGTGATATGGGGCCCCTGACAAGTCTAGGTACGACTCTGGTAGGTGACACGGACGTAAGCATCCTGTGTGATCACCTGCATCCATTCATGTCCACCATTGTGCATTCCGACTGACTTGAGCAATTCCAACAGGACAATGTGACACCCCTCACGTCCAGAATTGCTACAGAGTGGCTCCAGAAACACTCTTCTGAGCTTAAACACTTCTGCTGTCCGTTGTCCACCAAACCCCTCAGACATGAAGTCCCCTCCCCCCCCCCCCCCCCCCCCCCGCCGTCGTACTCTTACTGATTTATGGTCAGCCCTGCAGGCAGGATTGGTTCCCTCTAGCACTACTTTAGAGATCTGCATGCGCGCGGAGGCCCTACACGATATTTAAAAATGTTCATTATAATCAAAACTCTGTGTTGCATTCGCATAGATTTCTCGGGCATTAGACGCGTAAATTAGATTTCGACTCCGAAAACTAATAGACCAGTGCAATGAAATGTTCTGACAGTGGTAGTACTTGAATCTGCCAAAAAGCAGCATTGTTTATCCTGCTGGATCGAACAAATAAACAGAAATAAGAGCAAAACTTCTGAGCGTTGTTGCGACTGCCTTAAAGTAGATACTGAATGTCTAATTTTCCTGAGAATCGGTTTATTACCGTGTCAAAGCATTTTGTTTTTGTGCAAAAGAAAACTGAAAATGTCCGCAGCTCGTGGTCGTGCGGTAGCGTTCTCGCTTCCCGCGCCCGGGTACCCGGGTTCGATTCCCGGCGGGGTCAGGGATTTTCTCTGCCTCGTGATGACTGGGTGTTGTGTGATGTCCTTAGGTTAGTTAGGTTTAAGTAGTTCTAAGTTCTAGGGGACTGATGACCATAGATGTTAAGTCCCATAGTGCTCAGAGCCATTTGAACCTTTTTTGAAAACTGAGAATGGCATTATGCTGGATCCACAGTACTATTTTGTGTCAACTTATTATTCAAATTAAGCGTTGTCATGTTTAACATATGTCACTACACTAACATCAAAACATGATGACTTGGGATGCGATGTAACTGCCAGCATATCGTCTACAGTGCAATAATATTTCACAAAGAAACAGGTTCGTTTATTTGGCTGCAATAAATCAACACTAATTTGAGAATAGTTTGCACAAATGAAAGCTACATGACAAACAGATACAATAGTCGATAACCAGTTCAGAGAGGACATAAAAGAAAACGTGGTCTGTAAAAACATGTACAACATATTCCTTTATTAATTTTCTCTGATATTGGAATTGCTATTAAGAAAGAGAAGAGCATCAACATTGTCCGCGTCCAAAAGTGACCGCCGCGCACGTAGAATGAAACCTGGAGAACCAAAATTTCTCTCTGGTGCAAAGCTGGATGACTGTGCACATGGGCAGTCTTCTGGAGAGCTGGAAACATTTCCCCGTTTCCATTCCAATAATAGGTCATATTTCCGACGAATTTACAATTCTGGCTTAAGTACCTATCAAACTCATCTGTGGGAGTCGAATGATCGTCAATATCTGCCCACAAAGCAAACTTATATACTTTTGTTCATGGTGGTAAAACAAAGACTTTAGTATACTGTTTGGCAAACCATCTAAATGTGAAAGTACTACTGGAAAAAAAACCGAATGTTCCGTTCTTAAAAATATTTGAATTACATTCCAGCGTTTGAAGACTTTGCCAAAGTTGCTCTCAGGTTCTACCTGGACAGACTGACAAACATTTCGCGTATATTTGACTATTCTTCATGTGAGAATATACCTGAGGCGGGCGTCTTTCCTGCGGCCGCATTTAGTTTTGTTGTGTAGACGGCGCTTCATAAGGAAGTGTCCTTTTGTGACTGCTCAGTCGAAGTTATTGATGTACTAGTTCGTGAATTGTATGCTTTATCTCTCCAATCACTTCACGCCTCTGGGATTGACTCCATTTTCAGATGGTCAAAGCCGGCCAGCGTAGCCGAGTGGTTCTAGGCGCTACAGTCTGGAACCGCGCGACCGCTACGGTCGCATGTTCGAATCCTGCCTCGGGCATGGATGTGTGTGATGTCCTTAGGCTAGTTAGGTTTAAGTAGTTCTAAGTTCTAGGGGACTGATGACCTTAGAAGTTAAGTCCCATAGTGCTCAGAGCAATCTGAACAATTTTTTCAGATGGCAAAGTGTTGCCCACAGGAAAGTGCCAGCTCGTGGTGTCATTTATCAGGCGGATTCGCAAGTTTATTTCAGAGGCTTCACCGTTCTGAGGTTCTTTACTTAAGTGTTTCAGGAGTGTCATATTCCATGGCAACAGGAAGTGCAGTGTAGGTGATTTTTCCGTTTCCAGTTCTTTTGAGGTCACCTTGAAGAGGTATAAGAAAAATCCCTGCTTTATAATTACTGCAACAATTTACGTGCTGACGAATACCATTTAATATAAAAACACGACTGCATACATACCCTCAGAACAGCAATCAGTTTTTTCGTCAACATGATGTCAGTCCTATTCTCTCTGTTTCTCATTTATCAGAGAGCTGTTTACATAATACCGAGTACCACCTTTGCATCGATTCAAGCATGGGCAACTGAGTGTTCCAGCGAATGTCGTTCATTTCCTCCACTGTTTATCTAGGCTACGAACAAGGCAACTTTGCTTTGGAAATGTCACAAGTTCCTTCACTGCAGTCAGAAAGAAATGAAATTGCTGACAATTGGATGACATATTGCACATTTAACGTATTTCTTAGCACTGTGTTCAGTATGTGACAAGAACAATTCAGTCTAAAATATCCACGAAGAGCAGCGATAATATTGGTACCTTGGTCAGTCGTAAAAGCTACATCTCTCTAACGTAGAGGAAGTTATCAGTGATCATAAGGCTGTGACAGCATCTATGACGATGGGTCCTTCAAGGGATTGTAAGAAAGGTAGGAAGATATGTTTGCTCAGCAATGGTGACAGTATACAAATTTCAGAACATCTCATCAGTCAGCATCAAATATTCGGTGATGAGGAGAAAGATGTGGAGAACAAATGGAAAAAATTCAAAGGCATCGTTCAGTATGCCCTGGGCATGTACGTTCCTATACGGTTTTAAGGGATGGGAAAGATCCACCATGGTTTAAAAGTCGTGTTAGAAAAGCACTGCATAAACAAAGAGCACTTCATCCCAGATTCAAGAGAAGTAAAAACCTAACTGAAAACAAAAGCTGAGCGAAGCGAAAATGAGCGTAAGGAAGCAATGATTTTGAAAGTAATACTTTGTCAATCGATCTGAGTAGAAACCCTGAGAGAGTTTGGTCGTTTGTAAAATCAGTAAGTGGGTCAAAACCATATATTCATTCTCCCAGCGACCACACCGGCACCGAAACGGAAGACAACACAGAGAAGGCCGAAATACTGAATTCAGTCTTCCGAAGTTGTTTCACCGCGGAAGATCGTAACACTGTCCCACCTTAAAAATCGTCGTACGAATGTCGAAATGGCAGATATTGAGATAACCGATCGCGGAATTGAAAACCAGCTACAATCGCTTAGTAGTAGGAAGGCCTCAGGACCAGATGAGATACCTATAAGATTCTATAAAGATTATGCGAGAGAACTTGCTGCCCTTCTAGCAGTAATTTATCGTAGATCGCTTGAGCAACGAAATATACCGAACGACTGGAAAAAAAAACGGTCTTCTCAGTTTTGAAGAAAGGCCGTAAAACAGATCCACACAATTACAGACCTATATCGTTGACGTCAATCTGTTGTACAATTATGGATCTGTTTTATGCTCAAGAATTATGACGCTTTTTGAAAATGAACATCTCCTCTATAAAAATCAACATAGATTTTGCAGAGATCCTTCGAAACTCATCTCGCTCTGTTCATCCATGAGATCCAGTGGACAACGGTGCTTAGGTTGATGCCGTCTTTCTTGATTTCAGTAAGGCATTTGACACCGTCCCGCAACGTCGTTTAATGAAAAAAGGTAAGAGCTTACAGAGTATCGGAACAGACTTGCGATTAGATTCAAGACTTTCTTGCAGATAGAACTCAACACGTCACTCTTAACGGAACAAAATCGACAGATGTAAAGGTAATATCCGGAGTACCACAGGTAAATAATTGTAACATATTGCGCATACATAGGAAAAGAAATCCACTACTGTACAGCTGCACTATTGATGACAAACAGCTGGAGACAGTGACTGTCGTAAAATATCTATGCGTAATTATCAGAACGACCTTAAGTGACATGTCCACATAAAACAGATAGTGGGAAAAGCAGACACCAAACTCAGATTCATCGGAAGAATCTTAAGGAAATGTAACTCATCCACGGAAGAAGTGGCTTATAGGGCGCTTGTTTGCCCGATTCTTGAGTATTGTTCACCTATCTGGGATCCCTATCAGGTAGGTCTGATAGAGGATATAGAGAAGATCCACGAAGAGCACCGAGCGAGGTGGCGCAGTAGTTAGCACACTGCATTCGCATTCGGGAGGACGACGGTTCAATCCCGCGTCCGGCCATCCTGATTTAGGTTTTCCGTGATTTCCCTAAATCGCTCCAGGCAAATGCTGGGATGGTTCCTTTGAAAGGGCACGGCCGACTTCCTTCCCCATCCTTCCCTGATCCGATGAGATCGATGACCTCGCTGTTTGGTCTCTTCCCCCAAACAACCCCTACCCTCCACGGAGAGCGGCGCGTTTCATCACGGGATCGTTTAGCTGGCAAGAGAGCGTTACGGAGATGCTAAACAAACTCCACTGGTGTTGTGCATCACGGAGAGATTTACAATTGAAATTTCGGGACAATACTTTTCAGGAGGAGTCGGACAACGTGTTACTTCTCCCCATATACATCTCGAATATTGATCACGAGGAGAAAATTGGAAAAATTAGAGCCAATACAGAGATTTACCGACATTCATTCTTCCCACGCACTACTCGCGAGTGGAACAGGGTTGGAGGAATCAGATAGTGGTACCGAAAGCACCCTCCACCACACAACATTATGTGGCTTGCGGCGTGTGATGTAGATGTAGATTACATATTAATACTTCTTATGCCCTGAATTCTACCTTTTTTTTTGCAGTAATGTATACCGAGCGAGTCGGCGCAGAGATGAGCACACTGGACCCGCATTCGGGAGGACGACGGTTCAAACCCGCCTCTGGTCATCACGATTTAAGTTTTCTGTTTTGTCCCTAAATCGCTTCAGGCAAATGGTGGGATGGTTCCTTTTAAAGGGCACGGCCGACCTCCTTCCCTAATCCGATGGGACCGGTTACCTCGGCGTTTGGTCCGCTCCCCCCACGTGAAACAACCAATCGTAATGCATGCAACATCGGAAAAATGATCATTACTTAAAAGTCTTATGTACACAGGGAGCCAAACCTACAACTTTCGCCAACAGAAGCAAATTTTTGCGAGTGCACAACGACAGACACCAGCAATGGAACAGTAATTACAGTTTTTTTCAATCCAAATACAAGTACGACGCCACATTTCTTACAATTGATTTCGTCATATTCCAGCTTCAGATAGTACGAAAACTGTACGTAGTTTCAGAAACCTTGTTATGCTAAAATTAGTAAAAAAATCAAGTAGATAACGGTAATCAAGATTAAGCTGAGCCTTACGACATGGCAGCGCCGTGTAGATGCTGTAGTTACATCACCGAGTTGCGAGTGTTAAAGGAAACGTTCTTCCCAACATAGCTCTAATTATAGAGGCGACACCCACGACGTGTAGTTTTGATTAAACTGTTACAGTAAAATTTCATTTGTGAAATAAAATTACATAAATTACAGATAATGTATTTCTTCCCAATTGTGGGAATAAACGGCAAAATTATTGTAAGCATCTTCAAAATACTGTGCGGAGCAGCCTGGCTCGCGTGGTGACGTCACGGCCTCGCTTCCTCCGGCAGTCTACTGCCCATTGCAAAGCAGTTAGCTGTCAGCCTGTGGGCCGGGCTGAGAGCGCAACGCGGCCTGTCGCACTCCACAGGAGACCCAGCCCGGCCCGTGCGGTGTCGTCACGGCCTCGTTTCGTCCGAGACTACTGAAGCCCAGTGCGAAGCAGTGGGCTGGCAGCCCGTGAGCCTCGTACAGCGCTGCTTCACCATGTCAGAGGAAGAATTCATCGCTTGTCGGCACCCGAGGGAGGCACGGTTTTCTCAACAGTAGGATCGCAAGCCTCATACGAGCAGGGAGAATTCGGTAGCGTGGTGTTCGTGTCACGGCAGGTTCGGTGAAGCGGGCTGATGAGGCTGTGGTCACCGATATCGATGGATTCCGCCGACGACCGACATCGGCCGAAGACGACCGATGTTTTCAAATCAGTACGCCATAACGTGCGCGGTCACACTGTAGACGATACCATCGCCCGAACGTACAGACTTCGGACGATAAACGGTGAAATTCAAATCAGCTTGTTTTCTTCGGTCAAACTGACCAACGTTCTCACCCAAGAAATATAGACTGTGAGAAACTGATAAATTTAAAAGAATGGTTCAAATGGCTCTGAGCACTATGGCACTTAACTGCTGAGGTCATCAGTCCCCTAGAACTTAGAACTACTTAAACCTAACTAACCTAAGGACATCACACACATCCATGCCTGAGGCAGGATTCGAACCTGCGACCGTAGCGGTCACACGGCTCCAGACTGTAGCGCCTAGAACCGCTCGGCCACTCCAGCCGGCCTAATAAATTTAGTCCAAGAAAGAATGAGGTTGTGGCATCCTGAGAATGAAAATATCACACTCGGCATATAGTTCGGAATCTATGGACTGAAATCGCACGTTAACTGGAAACCACAAGTAGGCAAAATCTGTATTGCAAATTTTAGGCGTAAACTATAACGCCAAAAAATAATTTGTTCAGGTCGGAAGGGTAGCGTATCTTATGCTTGTAGTTCCTGTAGTGGATCTTCTTTGGATTGCGGTAGGTTAGCATGCCTGTCTACAATTTATTATTTACTGCCCACTAGCGTTTAAATGCCAATGGGATAGAGATTCTGTTATATGAAGTGGTTTTGTAAATGTGGCGGACGGTATGTATTTCCACCTTTCAGTGCTTTAGGTGTTCGGAGTATCTTATGCTAAACCACAGTCTAACATAACGCTCGCGACATCTCGCCTCGATTTTGTTTCCTACCGCGCCAGCAGCGCCCCAAGCGGCCAGTAACTTAAACTGTGAGTTCGGCGCGATCGTGAAAGCGAATAGTGGTTGTTTATTTTGATTTCTACAATGGTTTTTACAAGCGGGAGCGTTTGTAGCGCAATAAATTGCAGCAACAACAGGAAGGAGACACCACGGCTGTTTTTTTAGGTTTCCTAAGGATCATGTTACTAAACTGTAATGTCGAGATTCACTTGCAAACTACATGTGTATCAATCATTAATGTTTCGTTTTAGGAGCAGAAAATAGCTAGTTAGTATCAGACGAGAAGAGCTTATGAAAAAATACCCAGTTTACCTGTATTATAATATTAGGTTTTGTTCGCTACATTTCGAACAAAACCAGTTCATGAACGCAGACAACAATAAATTCGTGTGGAATGCAGTACCCACCTCAACTGACTATGAAGAGGAAACTGCCAGATTCGATAATCCATCTAAAGTTGTAAAACAGTCCTATGATACAGAAGCAGTCAGTTCAGCTCTCCATGTATCAGTGCCAGATTCGTGTGGATCGTCAACACAGACCTGCTTTGACGATGAAGTGGTTAGATTAAGTGCAGTTGTTCGTGTCTTACAAAAGCGTAATGTTTGGTATGTATTTCATTCACTTCTGTTGTTAGTCACTTAGCTTCTTTCGTGTGATGACACTACTTTGTTAGCACGTTATTCACTGACAGATTGTTTGAAAATTATTCAAATATTTAGTTTTGCATGAAATGTAATGTAATCAGCTCATCATAATGTTTTCAACATATTTCTCCCACTATTCGGCAGTTGCTTGCCCCACTTAGAATAATATAAACATGAAGGTCGTACTTGTGGCAACAGACGACGGCAGTGACAAACACGGTAGGCCTACGGAACGATAAATGAGCTGTCGATCGCTTTTGCATGTAGAGGTACTTGTCTGTGCTTCTTACGTGTGAATCTGTGTGTTTATAATCTTTTGATATCAACGTGGTAAGCTGCAGTTCTATCCGTCTCAAGTGTTTCTACACGAACGTGTTGAAGCTCGCCACTCGATTCACGGTTTTTGCCCATACTTGCGCTTATTTTAGAAACATTTGTAGAAACATGTATGCCTACTAATACCACACAAACGCTTGGAGGCAAGAAAATAACTCAAATATTTCGTAAATTACGCGGGAAATGGATGCAAAACAAACATTATGCTTACGACCCGTCTGACGTTCAGCTTACTCGCCGCTTGAAGCGCTAGTGTCGCTCCATCTGTCAAACTGTAACAACTTTACAGCAGGGAGTGTCGCGACTGTTATATTAGACTGTGTGCTAAACCTTGTGCTTGTCTTTCACACTATAACAGATGACAATCATTGAATGTTAACTGATGTACCTCTTCACAATAAATACGGCGAAACATGGTGTTTGTAACTTGCTTTTCAAGGCCACCCCAAGTCATATAGAGTATGTAACAGATTTCTCCCTTCAATTCATATATTCATAAAACGTGCCTGGTTACTACGATAACTGAGGACAGAGTACACGGTGCTCGCCTGTTATTTTCGAGACAGGACAGAGACTTCTTGGAATGCATCTCGTTCTAAGAGCTTAAAATCTGATCTAATTCGTACATAGAATAGATTCTAACCGAACCTAACCTTCTTGACCCCGCCAAAAACTGACGAAGGAGATCGGACGCACTGTGACCACGCTGTCGGGCGATGTTATCGGGCGAACTATAGCGAAGTGCCGCTGTGAACGCAGCCTAAGAAGTGCGAACAACCATGCGGGTATCCAGATGCCAAAAGCGGCAGATAAGTGACGGTATCGGCCGCCAACGACGATATTATCGCCCCGCAAATTTCAACGACGGAAAGTGCTACCCAACAAGACAGTATCTATAGAGAGGCTACAGCCAGCGTACGTGACACAAGAAGACGACGGCACACTCAACCGCAGGCTCTGAACGTGGTAGAAAGGCGTTGACACCCGATAGTTTTTGAAAACGATGAAAAAGATAATTCACATACGCATCAAGAGGAGGAGGACGAGAAGCCAGCTGATCACGCAGTTTAGGTACTGGTAGAGATGAGGATGCGAGCAGGGAGGAAAGTTGTACCTCGGCGCCGCTACACACCAGTCAACAGCAACCATGTGGACAACAACCAAGACCGCGGGCACCGACCGTCGGAGTGGTTACGCATAACGCGAGACCTCGATCATTGACCAGACTTCACAGGGGGGCGTTCTTCCGAGCTGGACGTCGATTTTATCCTGCGTTTCCAGAGATTCCATGCACACCAGGTTTCCAGGAGAACATTTTATGGCCGGGAAGGGGAAACAGCAGCAAGGTTCTGCAGAGAGTAACTTCATGCCCCACATTCAGAAAGGAGGGACTGGAGAGGGGGGGGGGTTGCTATAGCGACGTATTACAGTGATGTGTGGATGGTCGAGAGTCGACAGTAGTCCAGAGACGGTATTGAGGTGGCCAAGGAGTGAAAACAGCCAACACAGAAAATGCGGTTTCACGAAGGTAGGGTAGCATACGTAATATTCTTGTTTCCAGTGCAGAAAACTCATAAATCCACCTGCCCAAAATTCAAGGAGCGATTTATTACTAAATTGTATTTTGATTTCCCCCCTTGCCATGAACTCCATGAAAACTACTACTTCGGCAGTTCAGAGAACTTCGGAGTATTTTCACGCGCTACCTGTAAGACAGACCAATAGAGAGCCATCGATTTTGGTTTTGTCAATGTAATGGACCTTACTGCTATCGTATCAGAAAAAGCGTCGGGAGGATGAGTGCCGGGGAGGGGAGGGGCAAGAAAATTGTGACGAAAATTGGGTCGCGAATACTAAAAGGTTGAGAAACTGTGTTACAGCGAAATTTCAGGCTTTGTTTGTTTTGTTTGGTATGCATATTCCATAGATCCGTACATGCGAGTGATTCGCCTGGATGTGGAACGTGTCAATACAATTGTACAAATACAATTAATGCTACAGAATAGTAATATAATTCAATGATATACATATTACAAGCTGTCATTAAACTAGTATAGCAATTCTCAATATAACATTATAACTATAACATTAACACTATAACATTAACATAATATTGTATCATCCATCTAATAACTAAGAGACGAAATACATCTATTATTAAGGGAGGGCATTACTTCTGGAAAAGAATTCATCTAACGAGTACAGTGGATGGTCGAGCAGGTATTTTTTTAACATACCTTTGAACAGCGTTTCATTTTCTATTGTACATTTAATATAATTAGGCAATGCATTAAAAGTCTTTATAGCAGCATACTTTACTCCCTTCTGTACAAGTGTTAAATTTTTTAGTTCAACATGTAGATCATCTTTACCTCTAGTATTGTAGTTATGGTATGAACAATTTGTTTCATACTGAGCATAGTCTTTATTAACTACATTCATCAGAGAGTATATGTACTGACATGTTGTGGTCAGAATACCTAACTGTATAAAAAGTTTTCTTCATGAGGTTCGTGGAGGAACCCCACACATGATTCTGACTGCTCTCTTCTGAGCAGTTAAGATTTTTTTTGAGGCTGGTGAATTACCCCAGAATATTATTCCGTAACTCATTAATGAGTGAAAGTACCCAAAGTAAGACGATTTTAAAATGTTGATGTCCCCAAAATGAGTAATTATTCTTAGAGCAAAAGTTGCTGATGAAAGCCTTTTTAGAGTAAGGGACACATGCTGTTCCCAGTTGAGCCTACTGTCAATGTGAACCCCCAGGAATTTAGTGGATTGCACCTGTTCTAGTTCCTGGTTGTCATGAGCAATTACTATACTTTCTAGAGTTTTATTTTTGTGTGGAACTGTATAAAATTAGTTTTTTTTTAATATTAACTGAAAGAGAATTAATTGAAAACCAAGCTGTAACTTCTCTGAGTATATCATTAACATCAGTCTCCAGATCAGCAGTAGACTGACCATCAACGACAATGCTTGTATCATCAGCAAACATTGTGAATTCACAATTTTTACTAATGGACAGGGGTAAATCATTAACATATATTAAAAACAGCAAGGGTCCAAGGACAGATCCCTGGGGAACTCCATGCTGAATTTTGCCCCATCCAGAATCCACTAGATTAGGAGATCCTTTGTTGCAGCCATGTAGAACCACCTTTTGTTTCCTGTCTTGAAGATATGATTTTAGCCAGTTACCTATAGGCCCTTTGATTCCGTAATGATAGGCCTTCTCCAAGAGTATCTTGTGGTTTACACAATCAAAGGCCTTGGAAATATCACAGAAGACACCAACTGGTGACTTCTTACTATTAATAGACTCCAAGACATCATTTGTGAGTGAATATATGGCACGCTCTGTGGAAACCCATTTTTGAAAACCAAACTGTCTGTGGTTAATAATATTAAGTTTATCAAGATGTGCCGCAATCCTGTTATACACTGCCTTTTCAAGAACCTTTGAAAATGTTGTTAAGAGAGAGACAGGACGATAATTGTTTACATCTGTACATCGCCAGACTTGAAAAGAGGTCTCAGAATGGCATATTTCATTCTCTCTGGAACAACTCCCTCATAAAGAGACGTGTTGCAAATGTGAGCAAGTACTACACTTACATCATTACTGCAGGCTTTCAACAGTTTATTAGAGATGTTATCTATACCTGAAGATCCTTTACTTTTCAATGAGTGAATTATTTTTTTTATTTCATGAACAGTTATGGGTGTTACATTTATATTATTAAAACATTGTGGGAGGTTAAGTTTCAGAATATCTAAAGCTTCTCTTAGGTCACCACTGCAACCTATTTGAGAGGTAACACTTAGAAAGTGGTTGTTAAATGCGTCTGCTATCTGTTTACTATCAATTATTTCCAAATCGTTAATTTTTAGGACAGCAGATTTTTCATTGTCAGATGGTGCAGTACCTGTTTCCCTCTTTATTACATTCCAAATCGTTCTGATTTTATTGTTTGAACAGTTAATTTCAGATTGCATGCACATACTTTTAGATTTTTTAATGACTTTAGTTAAGATTTTTCAGTATGTCCTATAATATTTCATCTGCAGGGGATTATTGGATTGTCTAGATATTATATATAGTTCCCTTTTTCTCTGGCATGATATTTTTATGCCCTTGGTGAGCCATGGTTTTTTGCTTGATTGCCTGTTCTGTAGTCTACAGACCTTTTTTGGAAAGACATTTTCAAATATACCTGATAATTCATCAGTAAATAAATTATATTTTGTATTAACATCATTTGCAAGATAAACATACCTCCAGTCAGTCTCCCGAATGCATAATTTGAATTTTTGGATCTTTTCCTCATTCATGTTTCTAATGGTTTTCCACTGTGCACTAGCTTTGTTCTGATTTGTATTAAAGTTGTCAATTGTAAGTATTTGCCCATCATGATCAGAGAGTCCATTTATGACTTTTTCAACTTTGATGTGATTAGTTTTACTCATATCTACAAAGATATTGTCTATTAGAGTGCTGGAAGTGGCAGTAGTTCTTGTGGGAAAACTGACAGTGGAGACAAGGTTGTAGGTATGCATTAAATTTGCAAACTCTGTCTTAGAAGATGAGCTTCCTAGGAAATCTATATTAAAATCTCCAGTCACTATAATGTCCCTATTTTTTCTTGTGAGATACAATAGCACAGAATCTAATTGTTTCATGAATACTTTAAAATTACCAGATGGAGCCCTGTATACTGCTACGATTACCAGTTTCTTGTTACCTTCTACTATTTCTGTGACACATACCTCAAAGTCTTTCTCTACACAATATTTCTCTACATCTATTGTATTAAAGGACAGGCTGTTTTTCACATAAATAACTGCCCCACCTTTGCACATATGCTTTCTACAAAATAAGGTAGCTAAAACATAGTTTGGTATATTGAGCATTTCAATGCCAAAAGTGATATGGTGTTCTGTCAGACAGAGAATATGAGCACAATTTGCGCCTGTTGGTTCATCAATATTTACAATAAATTGGTCTAACTTACAGAGCAGGCTTTGAATATTTTGGTGAAAAATTTTGAGCTCATTTTTAATTACATGATTAGTTGTGGTGCTACCATTGCTGGGACTGAGTTTTATTTCTTTTGACATACCAGTATTACAGGAACAGTTTTCTGCAGGGAAGAGGGAGCTGTTGTGCTGATAACACCCACATTTGTTGTTATTAACTACATTACTTACATTCTGATATCTGTAGCCTGAAAACTGCCTTAGGTAACACGCTGTAATAAAACGTCGTTCAGCAGACACATGTGATAGATTCGATCGTCATCGCCAGGTGCTACGGTGGGCCGTCATTATTACAGTGGTTGTCATCAGCGTCAGGTGCAATCAATACATCTTCGTGCGCGCCGCTCGCTGCCGTTCGGGCTGGTGCAAACGAAATCCGCTAGATGGCAGGACGGGCAAGTGGCCGCGGTGATGCCGCCAGCGTCGTTTCTTCAGTCGGCCGCTCAATGCGAAGCTGTGAAGTGGGAGACGGGGGTGTAGGCGCTGTTAAGACGAGCGCAACATGTCGAAACGAGGGCTGCCTATGGTCCTTGTGGCCTACCTTCTTGGCGTTCTTACCACCAGACATGCTGCCGGCTATAAAGTCGAGAAGTATCCTCTCCTAATGCCGAACGTCTCGCCGAAAACGGTAAGTGTACACTACAGTGCTTGTGGTGGGGGAAGTCCGTTGACAGCTGTTTCCCACCTGCCAGGTGGTAAGAGGCGAAGAGGGAGAGTCTATTCGCTTGAGTGCTCTTTCAGGTATTCAGGAACTCAGTGCAGCAAATTGTTAAAATGCAGAATACCGGGAACGCTTACCATATGTCGCCAAAACGAGGGTAACATTTCAGTTCACTCGCCCCAGTGTTTTTGAAGCGATACAGCAAATGACTGGAACTAAATCATACATTCATCACTGCGCTTGTGGAACACATGCAGATCATCATTGCTGTTATCTCGTACGCGTTGACATTACAGATTTAAGTGTGGAGCATTGGCGTTTCAAACTCATGTTGTTACTCCACTTTCAAAGTTGAGAACTTGTTAGCTGGAATTTTCGAAATCTGCCACTTCCAAGAACCACTCGTCTCATTGCAGGATTAGACTGCAAAGACCCTTTGGAACTTTATAGTGGGGTGCTTGCTGACAACGCTCCTATCTCTGCGAGCGGAACTGGAAGCCTTTCACTAATGACATAATTGCAACAGACTTCTGCTGTCGGCATGGAGCTATACTTTGAGAGTCTGTCCAGCATTCAGACGCCTGAATGTGAGCGTGAACAAACAGTTCAAACCTGTTAATTCATCGGACCGCGGAGGATAAACACACTTTATTTATCAGACCTTTTCTCGTAGCGCAACTAATGTTAAGCCGCTAAATGTTCCCAACTACCAACACGCCGTTAACTCATTTGTCGTCTTCAGAGTCTAGTATCACCTGGTTAGTGTAGAAAACGTCTTCGGGTGCGATGTTCACGTTTGACACAGAAGTACACACAGATGTAAATGTAACTGTTGAAGAGTTAGATCAAAATGTTTTCTCCCAACTCCAGATGTATCAGATACCGAACTGGGTGGCCAGTGGTTAAGGTATGAAGCGCTTATTTCATATCTTTCTTCAGCCATTCAGATTAAAGTTTTCGAAATAGGTGTGGGTGAACGGCGGGATGATTCCTTTAAATAGGACGCAACCGTTTTCCCGCCCTATCATTAAGCAGGGGAGGTAATACACCGCTTTGATAAACATGATGCTGAAAGGAGGCTGAACTGTGTATCTTCTTTTCCTTTAACGAAAGTAACTGCCGTGCTCGGTTACTAGACGCCGACAAACAGCCCATTACTGTTTTTAGTCAGGTCATATAGACAAAGTCTCCATTGTCTGACTTTGGCCTTTCAAAGTACCATTGACCATATGGTGCCGCTGCAGCTACAACTGAGAGCTAATTCCGAAGCAACATACATTCTTGATACATTTGCAGGGGTCAACGGTATCTTCCAAAGACCAAAGCTTACAATAACATGTGTTTTGATAATTTGAAACTCAAGCGCAGCTTCCAAAATATGGTTGTAGAGTAGACTAAGATTCCTGTAGTATTTCACTAGGCACTATTCAATGAAAAAGTGAAATGTATATTTTCATCACCGATTTAATATAAATCACAATTTTGCTACGGATTCGAACAGTACTGCCACGCACTGGACGATCACAGGTAATAGAGGTCGCAAGAACTGCCAGTTGGCATTATTCAGCTGCAGAGGTCTTCGCTAGTGGAGGAAGCCGCCTAGGGTGCATATTCATCTTCAAAAAAATTTCTGCATAGCAACTTTGCTTGCTGTTGAAATTCAGTTTTGTGTTAATTTGCATGTAGACGAATCATATGTTACTTAGTTTTTGCTTATCGGTGTCCATTTCAAACTCTTTTCGTACCCATGAAAGGCATTCTTTGTCGCTTTACGAACCGGTGAGACTGAGGATATGGAGCTGCTGTTTCTTCTCGGCACCCATATGAATTGGGGCGCACACGTTCTGTGTGAAGGGAAGTTGCAAAACAGGGGAAGCGCTTTACCATCTGAGCTATCCGAGGACAATTAACGGAACAGTTGAAAGCTCAATCTACCAATAATCTGCATCTACATATATACTCCGCAAGCCACCAAGCGGTGTGTGGCGGACGGCACAATTCGCGCCAAAGTCGTGTTTCCCCCCGTCTGTTCCACTCGCGGATCGCGCGAGGGAGTTGACTGTCTGAACGCCTCAGTACGAGATCATCGCGCGATTTTAAAGTTGGTGGTCATCCTCGGCGAAGATCGCATTTCGGAATTTAGTGAGCACCCCCTTCCGTTTAGCGCGCCGTCTATCTGCAAGTGTGTCGCACTTCAAACTTTCTATGTGATTTGTAACGCTCTCGCGATGGCTAAACGTACCAGTCACGAATCTTGCCGCTCTTCTTTGGACCTTCTCAATCTCTTGAATCAGACCCAACTGGTAAGGTTCCATACAGACGGACAATACCCTAAGACATGACGAACTAACGTATTGTAATACTCACCATATTGTCCAAGCTGCACAAATGCTGTTGCATGGCATACCAGAGGAGCATGTATGGCAAAAGAAACCGCCCAGAGAAAGTTTTGTACCACGTACATGAACTACATACTTTGCGAGTTTTTATAAATCTTTTTCAGTACTCATTTGACTACAACAAATCAGTAGCTAGGGTTACCTGTGGAATTCAGGGAAAAGTAAATCTGCTTTCTCAGTGTGAATCGGTACAGCTTGCTGTGTCCCAGGGCGTGAACGAGATACTGCGGCTTGAGTACGCTGGTCGATCTATTAACATGCCTGGAAGGGTAATTCAAAGCTTGGAGCTTGCACGCATTGTCACTTTGTGCCGACCAGGACTGTCGGGACGGGAAGCTGCCTGCCGAACTGTCTTGTTTGAAACAGTCTGCTGCTATCTTGAGCCTCGTAGTAGTTGCCTATGGTCAACACCAACTGTCTGCCGCCAACTACGAATTATGGCGCCTAGGTTTCCCAGGTAGAATTCAACAGAACTGTGTCTTTCCTTCCAGGTGGCAACTGAGATGACATCATCGAACAACACAGTACCCAACAATATCTACGCGATGCTAACGTGTTGATACTGGTGTTAGTAAAGGCCCCCTACAAACGCACCAACCGAACGACAAACTGGACGTCTGAAGCACCTTCACCAGCCGACCGACCAACTTACGTTGTTGGGATGTCGGTCGGGTAGGACCACCCGACCCCGACAGCCGACCCACCAACTCCACTAGACCTCTGACCACACCTTACCCAACAAATTGAGCTGTGTGTAGCGCCTTCGTGCCAACCTCCCGACCAAAGTTCGTCTTATGTCAATGCGCGCAGGATTGAATGCCATTTTAATATACACGGCTGGAGATATTTATAGCCTGGTCTAAACGTAACGTTTTGTCGTTAGTCTTGCATGATCTTGTAAGACTGACACAAACCGCGCAGCTAAACCATTCAAACTTCCGCTCAGTTTTTGCTTAGTCGTTCCGAAATCATCATGGAGAAAACACTGCTAGTGATGACAGCTGCACTGTGTGTTCTTAAACTGAACAAGAAGAGAAAGTCTGTACCTCATTCACGATGGTTCCGAGATTCGTTATTGAAAAGAGACATTCTCCCACGTGAATTTTCTCCGAGAAGTGCGGAAGGTACACGAACGCGCAATTACTTACGTAGGGACATAGAAACATACTGTAAACCGTTAATATTGGATCCTGCCCACTCGCATAATATAGGGTGTCTAGGAAGCTGTTTTCTCGGATAGCTAGATAACAAATCAAGCAAATCATATTAATGGAATTTATTACAGTAAATTGAATTGACAATGACGGCCCCTGTGGCCGAGCGGTTCTAGGCGCTTCAGTGCGGAACCGCGCTGCTGCTACGGTCGCATGTTCGAATCCTGCCTCGCGCATGGATGTGTGTGATGTCCTTAGGTTAGTTAGGTTTAAGTAGTTCTAAGTTTAGGGGACTGATGACCTCCATAGTGCTTAGAGCCATTTGAATTGACAATACTTAACTTTGTCTTTTTACAAAGAGGAGTCGCAAGCAATTGGCGACATGCAAATAATCAAAGTCCTTCGATGCGTACAGTTTCCATGCAAGCAATTAATACAGATCACAAGTCACGTGTAAATCGTTTGGATCACGGCTCGTCTTCTAGTGCGGCCGAGGTTAGCTGGAGCGGCGCTAATATTCTCTTCGTATAGGGACCACTCCTGTCGTGGTGTCGTCCTAGTCAGCGTACTATTGGCTGACGTCGTCTCACAGCCTTCTCTGCTGTTACGTTCTTGATCTTCGTGACGGCGCTTGGCGCTTGTCGTTACGCCGGAACAAGAAAATGGTTCAAATGGGTCTAAGCACTATGGGACTTAACATCTGAGGTCATCAGTCCCCTGAGGCAGGATTCGAACCTGCGACCGTAGCAGCAGCGCGGTTCCGGACTGAACCACCTAGAACCGCTTGGCCACAACGGCCGGCTTACGCCGGAGCAGTTAGCGCTTGTAACCCCAGAGATTCAAAAGGAAGACAGTGTCATGAGGGCGTCTATCAGCTCCCACGAGAGACCCACAACAACGCTTAGGTTTTTAGCGACTGGCAGGAACTGTAAGGACCTGAAATTTACAACTATAATTTCTAAACTAGCTTTGAGCCGCATCATGCCGGAAGCCCGTGTAGCTATACCTCTTGTCTGTTGTACAATCAAGTATTCGATAAAAATATTCCAAAATTTAAAGACGTGTGTACTGCCATTCGACTTTCTCTTATGGTGAAACAAATCGATTGGTAAATTCATATCGCACTTTCGTGGTTGGTGACGCCAATTATATGTGTTTAGGAGTTCCAGTTGTATATTTGTTTCTGCCTTATCGTTGACACACAGTAGACTGGCAGCGGAGCTAGGTTTGAGCGATAAGACTGACGTGCCACGATATGTACAGCCTTGTCGGTAGTCTTCTACGTATACGAAGCCCCAGCCCATCAGTCTTTCAGACTTCATTCAGTTCATATAAGACTCTCAAACTTCCGTCGATTCGTAACGTTTTATTTGACAAATCTGGCACGATCACGCAGGACTGACGACAAAACGGTGCGCGAGGACCAGGCTTGAAAGTTGCAGACGTATATGGGACACGTCGTGCGAGGAGTATGGTACAGAGGTGCAAGAAACGAAGCATGTGTTTTATTTTTTGACGAATCCATGAAGGTTTCATGTGGCATATAGAGTAAAAGAAACATTTTTATGAATAAAAGCCCGTCGCCAAACCTTATTTCGGTTTTTGGGTTTTATTTCCGATACTTATCGGAAATGAAAGATAAAACTCGAAATAGACAGATTAGAAATCCTTCGTTACAGCAAAGATATAGGATTATACCGTTGCCGTCTGTCTGTTGTAGAATTAAGGAACATATTTTATGCTCAAGTATTATAACGTTTTTGAAGAACGAAAACCTCTTCTATCAAAATAAACATAGATTACGCAACCAGAGTTTTACGAAATTCAGCTTGCTCTGTTCCTCCACGAAATCCATAGCGCGGTAGACAACGGCGCTTAGGTTGAAATGCATTTCACACCGTCCCGCCGTTTAGTGGAAAAATACGAACACGCCGAGTACAGGACGTGATTTGCGACTAGGTTCAATACTTCCTAACAGATAGAATTAAACATGTCGCTGTGAACGGAACAAAAACGAAGTATGTAATTTCCTTCGTACTCCAAGGAAGCGTGATAAGACTGTTACTGCTTACAATGTATACAGGGTGGTCCATTGATCGTGAACGGGCCAAATATCTCAGGAAATAAGCCTCAAACGAAAAAACTACAAAGAACGAAACACGTCTAGCTTGAAGGGAGAAACCAGATGGCGCTATGATTGGACCGCTAGATGGCGCTGCCATAGGTCAAACGGATATAAATTGCGTTTTTTAAAGTACGAACCCCCATTTTTTATTACATATTCGTGTAGTACGTAAAGAAATATGAATGTTTTAGTTGGACCACTTTTTTCGTTTTGTGATAGATGGCGCTGTAATAGTCACAAACATATGGCTCACAATTTTAGACGAACAGTTGGTAACAGGTAGGTTTTTTAAATTAAAATACAGAACGTAGGTACGTATGAACATTTTATTTCGGTTGTTCCAATGTGATACATGTACCTTTGCGAACTTATCATTTCTGAGAACGCATGCTGTTACAGCGTGATTACCTGTAAATACCACATTAATGCAATAACTGCTCAAAATGATGTCCGTCAACCTCAAAGCATTTGGCAATACGAGTAACGACATTCCTCTCAACAGCGAGTAGTTCGCCTTCCGTAATGTTCGCACATGCGTTTAAAATGCGCTGACGCATGTTGTCAGGCGTTATCGGTGGATCACGATGGCAAATATCCTTCAACTTTCCCCACAGAAAGAAATCCGGGGACGTCAGACGTCAGATCCAGTGAACGTGCGGGCCAATCCACCTGTCATGAAATATGCAATTCAATACCGCTTCAACCGCACGCGAGGTATGTGCCGGACAAAATCGTTCAAATGGCTCTGAACACTATGGGACTCAACTGCGGAGGTCATCAGTCCCCTAGAACGTAGAACTACTTAAACCTAACTAACCTAAGGACATCACACACATCCATGCCCGAGGCAGCATTCGAACCTGCAGCCGTAGCGGTCGCGCGGTTCCAGACTGTAGCACCTAGAACCGCTCGGCCACCCCGGCCCGCACCTACAGAGAACTGATGAATAATGCAGGGACGGGCATTGGATCTTGAACGTAAATAAATGTAACATATTGCACATACATAGAGGAAATCTACTACTGCGTAACTACGCTATTGATGACAAATTGCTGCTAACAGTATCTACCGTAAAATATCGAGGGGTAAGTATCCAGTGCGACCCTAAGTCGAATGGCCACATTAAGACAAATAGCAGCAAAAGCGTATGCCAGACTGTGATTCATAGGAAGAATGTTAAGGAAATGTACCTCACCCTCTACGAGGTGGTTTACAAGGCGCTTGTTCGAACGATTCTCGATTATTGTTCATCGATATGGGATCCTTACCTCGTAGGACGGACAGAAGAGGTGAAGACTCGACGAAGTCCGGTACGTTTCGACGTGTGTCGTTTAGTCGGCGCGAGAGTGTTACACAGATGCTCGACAAACTCCAGTTCCAGACGCTGCAAGAGGCGCTGTGGATTACAGGGAAACCTCCTATTCAGATTTCGAGAAAATACTTTCCGGGAATTGGCGGGCAACTGATTATTTCCTCCCACATATGTCTTGCGAAATGACCACAACGAGAAAGGACATCATCTTTACGCCAATGACTGTTATAAGTTTTTATTACACTATTGCAATTTCGGCCTTAGGCCATTATCAAGTGCTGATATTATGGCTTTAAGCCATATCAACGTTATGTAAGCTGACATGTCTTAAAGCCATAACATCAGCACTTGATAATGGCGTCCGCAGCTCGTGGTCTCGCGGTCGCATTCTCGCTTCCAGAGCACAGGGTCCCGGGTTCGATTCCCGGAGGGATCAGGGATTTTCACCTTCCTCGAGATGACTGGGTGTCTGTGTCGTCCTCATCATTTCATCATCCTTCATGAAAATGGCGAGATTGGACTGAGCAATGGTTGGGTAGTTGTATGGGGGCTGATAACCGCGTAGTTGAGCGTCTCACAAACCAAACATCATCATCATCACTGATAATTGCCTAAGGCCGAAATTGTAATAGTGTAATAAAAACTTACAGCAGTCACTGGCGTAAAGATGATGTCCTTCAAAAAAAATTTTATGACTGTGAATCCCAACTACAACAAGTGTACACAACGAGAAAATTGGAGAAATTTGAACTAATATCGAAGCTTACCATCTGTCATTCTGTCCATGTGCTCTTTGGGAGTGGAACATGGAAGGGGGGATCAGTCAGTGGTGCCATAAGTACCCTCGACCACTAGACGCCAGGTGGCTTGCAGAATATTGATGTAAATGCTAAATTACATTGCGCGCGCGCGGTCCGAACTTGAAATGACCCTTCGAGCCAGGCTGACAATCTGAACAGCACTGAGAAAACATGTTTTGCCTGCGGTCAAACAGTACCAGAGAAAGACGTTACGCATCTCATGAGGTTCGTCGAAAAAGTTGTGAGCAGTATGTCAAGGAGTTCAGTTAAACGTACACTGTCACAGAGAGACCTTTTCGTTATGGAATCAGTACCCAGGTTGAGACGAGAGATTTCCCTGCCATCTTTTCTGGATTTCAAGACCAGCAAAGTATAACTGAAAGCCTCCGTGGAGCTTAGCGAAATAAGTGAGGAACTATAGCAGATGCATCATAATTTTTTACATGTCGCCTCCACTAGCATTATCACTTCTGACTTTCAGACAAGAGCTGTTTTAAAGAAACGCTAGCATGAATTGCAAATGAAGGAAATCCGGTTGAAAAGAGTGTCTTCGCATGATTCTTCGTGTGTGCCATCTCAAAGACTGTGTCGCCTTCTTATCACCTGCTGATGTATTTCGCTCGAATCGTACCTTCCTGCTCTTTATTTTTCGACAGGATAGCGGTTTAATATACCGGGTAGTTATACACTACTGGCCATTAAAATTGCTACACCACGTAGATGACGTGCTACAGACGCGAAATTTAATCGTCAGCGAGAAGATGCTGTGATATGCAAATAATTAGCTTTTCAGAGCATTCACGTAAGGTTGGCGCCGGTGGCGTCCCCTACAACGTGCTGACATGAGGAAAGTTTCCAACCGATTTCTCATACACAAACAGCAGTTGACCGGCGTTGCATAGTGAAACGTTGTTGTGATGCCTCGTGTAAGGAGGAGAAAAGCGTACCATCACGTTTCCGACTTTGATAAAGGTCGTATTGTAGCCTAGCGCGATTGCGGTTTATCGTATCACGACATTGCTGCTCGCGTTGGTCGAGATCCAATGACTGTTAGCAGAATATGGAATCGGTGGGTTCAGGAGGGTAATACGGAACGCCGTGCTGGATCCCAACGGCCTCGTATCACTAGCAATCGAGATGACAGGCATCTTAGCCTGCATGGCTGTGCAAATGGTTCAAATGGCTCTGAGCACTATGGGACTCAACATCTGAGGTCATCAGTCCCCTAGAACTCAGAACTACTTAAACCTAACTAACCTAAGGACATCACATACATCCATGCCCGAGGCAGGATTCGAACCTGCGATGCATGGCTGTAACGGACCGTGCAGCCACGTCTCGATCCCTGAGTCAACAGATGTAGACGTTTGCAAGATAACAACCATCTGCACGAACAGTTCGACGACGTTTGCAGCAGCACGGACTATCAGCCCGGAGACCATGGCTGCGGTTACCCTGGCCGCTGCATCACAGACAGGAGCGCCTGCGATGGTGTACTCAACGACGAACCTGGGTGCACGAATGGCAAAACTCCATTTTTTGTCGGATGTATCCAGGTTCTGTTTACAGCATCATGATGGTAACATCCGTGTTTGACGACATCACGGTGAACGCACATTGGAAGCATGTATTCGTCATCGCCATACTGGCGTATCACCCGGCGTGATGGTATGGGGTGCCACTGGTTACACGTCTCGGTCACCTCTTGTTCGCGTTGACGGCGCTTTGAACAGTGGACATTACATTTCAGATGTGTTACGACCCGTGGCTGTACCCTTGATTCGATCCCTGCGAAACCCTACATTTCAGCACGATAATGAATGACCACATGTTGCAGGTCCTGTACGGGCCTTTCTGGATACAGAAAATGTTCGACTGCTGCCCTGGCCAGCACATTCTCCAGATCTCTCACCAATGGAAAACATCTGGTCAATGGTGGCCGAGCAACTGGCTCGTCGCAATACGCCAGTCACTACTCTTGATGAACTGTGGTATCGTGTTGAAGCTGCATGGGCAGCTGTACCTGTACACTCCATCCAAGCTCTGATTGACTCAATGCCCAGGCGTATCAAGGCCATTATTACGGCCAGAGGTGGTTGTTCTGGGTACTGATTTCTCAGGATCTATGCACCCAAATTGCGTGAAAATGTAATCACATGTCAGTTCTAATATAATATATTTGTCCAATGAATATCCGTTTATCATCTGCATTTCTTCTTGGTGTAGCTATTTTAAAGGCCAGTAGTATAGTTAAACATTTCCTATTTAATACGTTGCAACACGGAAACTAATCACCGTACGAGGACCAAACGTGTTAGCATTGATGTCAAGGACAAGGAGAAGAGAAATAATGCAGAATCAATTCAATTGAAACAATTTTAATGTGCTGCTACAGTACATCATACCGTTACATACCGATACCATTACTGCTACAAAAAGGGGCGCAGTGTGGCGCTCATCAGTGTCCAGAAGAGTCTGAAAGCGCAGGATTGCATTCTGCACAGCAGAACGAAGCATGTCAGTAGGTATACTGGTTACCTCTCTCGATACGCTGCGCTTCAGATCAGCACATGTGTGAATGTTCCCCTGGGAAACCCTGTCCTTCATATAGCCCCACAACCAGAAACCACAGCGAGTGAGATCAGGTAATGGTACCGGCCAAAGAATTTGGAAACGATCGGCTGATAATTCGAACGCTTCAAAAATGGTTCAAATGGCTCTGAGCACTATGGGACTTAACATCTATGGTCATCAGTCGCCTAGAACTTAGAACTACTTAAACCTAACTAACCTAAGGACATCACACACGTCCATGCCCGAGGCAGGATTCGAACCTGCGACCGTGGCAGTCGCGCGGCTCCGGACTGAGCGCCTAGAACCGCTAGACCACCGCGGCCGGCTCGAACGCTTCCAAATGTGTTTGGGAGAAGCAGAGGAACTTCACAAGCGAAGTGCGGTGGGGCCGCATCTTACATGAAAATTGTTTCGTTCAACAGTAACACTGGCCAGTCACACTGAGCGCCAACGTGTTAAAAAAAAATTGGCTAATGATGAAGGTAGCGGTGAAGCCACACCACACGGTGACACGTTCGCCATACAGAGGAACTCCATGCAATGTGACTGGAGGTGAAGATGCCCACACTCGGCAATCCTGTGTGTTCACCTCACCCGTCAGAGAAAAGTGAACTTCTTCTGTCCAGAGGATTGTCCAGGGCCAGCCCTCGTCAACTTCAGTCATTCCAAGAAAGTGGGGAGCGAAGTCAAGACAACGTTGTGCGCCCTGTTGTGCAGGCTGCTGTGCAATATGGATCTAGTATGGATACCATTTGAGAATGGTACGAAACACCTTCCGTACAGTGGACTACTGGACGTTCAACTGTCGTGACGCAGCACGCGCACTGCCTGACGAACGGAAATTGCGCGCAGCGTTGTTTGCCATAGCAACAGTGAGTTCATCAACCACCTGTGGTGCAACCGCTCGTCGGCCTCTCCCGGAGAGGCGCCCAGTTATCCAGTTGATTCGAACTTCTTTATCATGCTCCGCACAGCAGGTGGAGAAAGATGACCATTCCTTGATCCTTTCAGCCGGCGATATTCTCGAAGTGCAGCTGCATCATTACTGTTGTTTTGATAATAGAGCTTCTACAATAATGCCCTGATCCTTTTGTACAAGCAATGTTGATACGTCAACAAGTACACTACGACTGGTCAAGTTCAAAAATGGTTCAAATGGCTCTGAGCACTATCGGACTTAACTTCTGAGGTCATCAGTCCCCTAGAACTTAGAACTACTTAAGCCTATCTAACCTAAGGACATCACACACATCCATGCCCGAGGCAGGACTCGAATCTGCGACCGTAGCGGTCGCGCGGTTCCAGACTGTAGCGCCTAGAACCGCTCGGCGATACCGACCAGCATTTGTCAAGTGTGTGAGACTATGAATCACGATGACTGATCACTCACCTAGTGGCCATAGATGGAACTGGACGGTGGCGCGTGGAAATCATGTACCCCATACTCTGGGAATGAATGTTACTAGGTTTGGTTCATGTGCGGTAATTAGTTTCCGTGTTATAACTAATTAAATAGGGAAAGTTTAATCATCCATCCGGTACCTGATGCTGTTTACTTGGCGTGCAACTAAACTCCATTCAGTTACCACAAAATTATTTTCATATTTTTATGCAAAACTAATTTCAGGAGAAAAGCCTGACAACCAGTTAATGATGCTATCTTGCGTCGCATACAGTAAAAGCTAATGAGATTTAATACCGAACATCTGATTTCTATTGAACTAGGTGAAGTCCTGAGCGTATATTCCTTCTTGTATCTCACCAATGCCGCTTCATCAAGTAGTAGATACAAAAGCGCAACTGTAAATAAGTAGCTTCTGTTGCTTTTGTTTTATTTTCTGGTAACTTTTTCCACTTGCGCATGGGGCTTTAGAAAATGTTGTTCGCCATTTTCCCTGCTGACGTGTCCTCTCTGAATAAAGCCGTGCGTGTTTTTCTCTTTCACAAGTGTAGCGAAACGGCATATTGAATACGTTCCAGTAACAGACCGAATACTATGTCGCAACAACAAAGTCCTGTATTCAGTTTCTTGAGTGCATGTGTCATTAATTAGAAATTGTTTGTATTTTCCTTTTTTTGCGTAAGAACCTCCCGGAAAACATTTTTCCCCCACGCGCTTGTATTTAAGAGATGTGTAGCCTTAGCACCGGTGGGGAATTTTTATTGATATACCGCCTCAGCGAGCTACCTCCTATGCTTTCCCCAGACAAAAGGCAACGAAGGAAGATTTGAGTATAACGTCCTGTCGTCATTGAGGCCATTAGGCATGGAGCACAAGCTCGGATTACGAAACGGCGGGGAAGGAAATCGGTCGTGCCATTTCAAAGGAACCATCCCGGCATTTGGCCTTTACCTGAAGCGATTCATGAAAATGACGGAAAACCTAAATCTGGATGGTCCGATGGGACTTGAACCGCCATCCTTCCGCAAGTGAGTCCAGTGTGCTAACGACGGCGCCACACTCGCTCGATGTTCCCCCATAGTTCGTACGGAATCTGAGATCAGATCTACAATTAGTTGACAGAGCCTTTAAAAATAACGTAAAGCTTCTATGTTTGTCTTTCCAGATCTTCCAAATATTGTGAATGAGTTGCAGTCATGCCTGACAGCATAACAGTAAATACATCACAGAGAATGGTTCGAACTGGACCATTACGCTGTCGAGAAATACCGAGCAGCGATTAAGATTCAGGATTCGCGTCCAGGTGGAACGGATTCAAGTGCCCTCCAGCCATCTGCGTTTAAGTTTCCTTTGATTTCTCTAAATGGATAAACGCGAATCCTGGGATTGTTCATTTGATGACAGGCCGGGTTTCCCTTCCTATCCTTGTGCTGCTATGACTTGATCTCCATCTGTAACGTTCCTCGCTTCCTTATGAATATATCTGCATCTACACTCTGCGGACCTCTGTCGAGTGCATGGTAACAGTACTTTCAATTGTACCACGTAGTATATTTTTTTTCTTCTGTTCTATCCGCGTGTGGAGCACGGGAAGAATGACTGCTTAAATGCCTCTCTGTGGAATGTAATTTCTCTCATCTTGTCCTCGCGAACCTTAATTCATTGGCTTATACAGCTGGCTCACAGACGGTCGCAGGTTTCATGTCCGTTATTACATTCCCGGCTGTGAGACGGACCGAGCATCTACAGCTTCTTCGTGTTTCTTCTTCTCTGTTAATAGATGGCAAGACATGTTATATTCCATTGGAAAGCTGAGAAAGCGATCTATAAAAGTGTTGTACAACACACTCGATTTCTTTCGATACTTTGTGAGTTATAAGCAATCCTCTTCAGGTTTTGTTAGGTCTATATATGGCGGTAGTATCTGTTCTCGTAAGAACAGTTACCGTGGATGACCATGCAGCTTTGCTAGAAATGAAATGATAATTAAATGGACACCCTAGCTGCAAACAGGCGTTGATGTACTTCATTGGGGACATGTTGAAAATGTGTGCCCCAACCAGGACTCGAACCCGGGATCTCCTGCTTACATGGCAGACGCTCTATTCATCTGAGCCACCGTGGGCACAGAGGATAGTGCGTCTGCAGGGACTTATCCCTTGCACGCTCCCCGTGAGATCCACATTCCCAACATGTCCACACCACTACATTCGTAGTGCGCCTAATAGATGTTTGCCCATCATACTCATTACTCGTGACAGATTAATCTACCAAGTCCCGTGCGAGTTCGGGCATAGCGTGTGCGTTCGCACAAGAAGGTCAATGGCCGGGAAGCCATATTTTAACTATATATGGCGGTAGTATCTGTTCTCGAAAGAACAGTTACCGTGGATGACCATGCAGCTTTGCTAGAAATGAAATGATAATTAAATGGACACCCTAGCTGCAAACAGGCGTTGATGTACTTCATTGGGGGCATGTTGAAAATGTGTGCCCCGACCGGGACTCGAACCCGGTGGCTCAGCTGGGTAGAGCGTCTGCCATGTAAGCAGGAGATCCCGGGTTCGAGTCCCGGTCGGGGCACACATTTTCAACATGCCCCCAATGAAGTACATCAACGCCTGTTTGCTGCTAGGGTGTCCATTTAATTATCATTTTGTTAGGTTTATCCCCCTCCACCCTTCCCCAATCCCATCAAGAAAAGACCCTCCAGAAATTGTGTAGCGTGCATACCGAGGAGGAAGAAACCCCGGTTGGCAATTTCAGGGGGCACCAAATTAATGTTCTTGAAGGAAAAAGCTTTGTTTCACAAAGCACCTAGCATCCAGCACACGTTGATCTATCGATTGTTCACAAGATTTTGAAATACATCCCTGTTGCTTTCTGAACATTTTCGAACACATGCTAAGTTGATTTCTGAACTAATCGTAAGTTGATTTTTGAATGCATGCATAGTGTACGTGATGTGTCTACCAGGGGAATCTCCGTCGCATCAAGAAATCAAAAGCTTACCCGCAGGCAAAAGGGGATGCGGCTATACGAGCTAAGCCGAATAAACCTGAAAGGGCGAATGCCAATTGCTGTTTGTTTATGTGGTTGATTGGGTGTGCGAATGATAAACATTGTTATAACTATTAGTGAAATCCTTAGACTGAGACCACCAGAATGGAAATAAACGACTAACAGAAATTTTTGACACTACTAAGAGCCAGTTGTACAGTTCCGGTCAGCAGCCGCATCAGTTCTGTTCTCGAAATAGCGCGGGAACGCGTTGTACGAACAGGTAATAACATCTAGCGGGAGAATAAACGCGGGATAACTGAGCCGGTGATTCTGGCTGGTTTAGCGAAGTTAACCGGAGAAGAAGTTTTGACAATAGCAGGAATAGTTATAGAATTAGTGATGACGAGATCGTTTGTTTGAACGAGGAAGGAGAAGAAACGGGGACGTCATACAGTTTATAAGGAAGAATATGACGATTCCAGATTCATTTAAAAACTTCGTACTACTACTACTTTTCGATCTCATGCTTCAGAAACTGGGGCAAGTAATTGACATGTGAAACTAGTTCCTAAAATAAAACTTGTTGCTTGTAATAGGCCTAATAGGGATTTGATATTGGTACTTCATGAATTATATTCTGTAATGTTTGAAAATTTTTTGAAATTTGTGGTAAGGTCTTATGGGACCAAACTGCTGAGGTCATCGGTCCCTAAGCTTACACACTACTTAATCCAACTTGAACTAACTTACGCTAAGGACAACACTCTCACACACACACCCATGCCCGAGGGAGGACTCGAACCTCCGACGGGGGGAGCCGCGCGGACCGCGACAAGGCGCCCGAGACCGCGCGGCTACCCCGCGCGGCTCTCTAATGTTATTTATGTATATGAGGTAGATAAAAATGACCATTTGTGCCAAAACAATCTCGCTTATTTGGCCTTTGTTACAACTGCTGCAATATTAGAAAGGCCTATTTCGTTTTATCTAACAGACAGTGTCAAAATAGACTTATTGGAGTCGAGAAACCACACCACTCTTGGTTACTATTAGTATTAACAGCTTTTTCAGTATTAGACGATGACATTTTGATTTTTCATGTAGCAAAACGTTTGACGAACTTTAATAACGTAATAGATCCTTTCGCAGAAAGGAACGCATGCCGCGTAAAGCTTTAGTAACTTTAGACAGAAAAAAATGCTGGGACCTAAGGTTTGGAGAAATGTGTACTGTCATTCTTGTCTCTTGTCTTTACTGGTGTCATGTTTCCTATATTCAATTGTATGCTACATAGAAGAGAAAGTTATTAACTAATAGGTAATAAAGAGTGCAAATTTTCTGAAGAGTTCTTATTCTCCCGGTCACAAATAATCCCACACAGTAGTAATTGTAAGTTTTTCTTAATGTCAAGGAATTTGGATGGTAGTTACGTGGGTCACTTCTACTACCCTTCTTGTAGACGGGTGTGACCTGTGCTTTTTTCCAAGAACTGGGCACTGTTTTTTGTTCGAGCCACATGCACTGTAACTGATGTCTAAAAGGTAAACTACGATAACAGTGTAATCGGTACGGTTTTTCGCGGCGTGATGTAATGTTGTAATGCTGAGGTGTGTATGTTAATTGCAGAATCAGATGAAAATAGCTACAAATCCGAAATTGCGATAGTATAGTCACAAGGAAAAAAAAATCAGTTGAATCTGTTGTAGACAGAAGTATACACTTGTTTGTAGGCGCCCTGTGTCGATGTTTAGTACGCGGGCAAGTGGGCCTGCTGATAAGAGAGTCACAAGTTGATGACCTGCAACGGGTCCGCATCACTGAGACTAAAAGTTTTGGAACAAGCCCGCCTGATTTCTGTGTCTACAGCGGCGTCTTTCTCTTTAAGTGGGGGGAGATGCGTTGCAACAACACGACATGGGACAGTCTGCCTTAGGCTTTTTAACTGCTGGGTTCTCACGATTTTCAGCATCAGTGTAATACAAGAGATTCTGAATTCATATTCCTTTCATACGCGTAATGGCGTCCCTGGTGAAGCATTCTGTCTCACAAACTCTCTGCTCTTACACTTCACCCATGTACATAAAGAGCTCATCTAGGCACTTATTCTCCTATAAGATATACATTATAAAATTAATTTAATCTTTTAATGTTATATCTTACCGCGAGGGCATCCATTGTGCTAGGAAAAAATTCGTATGCACCACTTAACGAACGCTTATATGACGTAGCATCTCATTAATTAGCACCGCCAATAAAGTGTTCTCCAAGATCCACCAGTAAAAATCACAACCATATTTAAAAGAGATAATTAATGAGAAACAAGCGGAATTTATGAAGAATCGTTCAACTACTGACCGGATATTCATATTGAAAGAAACCATATCCAAATATTTGAAGTTCAACCAAACAATGGCAATACTATTTGCTGATTTTAAGAAATCCTATGACAGTATACCCAGAGATAAGTTGGGGGAGAAAATTCAGATTCTGAATACTGAAGAAGATTATAAATCTTGTGAAAGTGATGCTGAGAGTCTCGAAAGGAGTAGTGAAAATTGGTGGAGAATATTCCAAGGCGTTTGACATAAAAACAGGAGTCAGGCAAGAAGACGGAGTATCACTCTTCTTGTTCAACATTGTAATACAGGAAGCGCTGGACGCAACAAGTGAAGCAGAAGACGGAATTATGATAGGAACAAAAATAAATGTACAGGCATTTGCAGATGACGTAGCACTAATCGCTGAAAATCCGGATGACCTTAAAATACTGGCAAAAAGACTCTTTCCAAAAGCAAAGGAAGCTGGATTAGAAGCACATGATGAGAAAAAAAAATTCATGAAGGTAGAAAGAAATTACAGAACAAAAAGACGGGAAACTCTGCAGTTTGATAACCAAATTTTTCAAGAAGTAGATGAATTTAAATATCTGGGCGTGTAGTAAACAACAAAAACGATAAGAAGCAAGGAATAGAGGCAAGGACCAAAGCTGCATCCAGAGCATCATATAAACTACTGTCATCTAAAATTTGTTCAAGAGAAACGAAAGTAAGAATATATAAAACTGTAATCAGACCAGTATTACTATATGGGGCAGAAATGTGGAGAATAGATAAATACACCGAAAGAAAGATAAGAAATTTTGAAAATAAAATCCTGCGAAAGATATTTGGACCAATCTGTGAGGGAGAAGAATGGCGGAAAAGAAAGAACAGGGAGCTACACTATGAACAAGATAAAGTTGCGGAACCCAAGACAAGAAGACTAAGGTGGGCCGGCCACGTCTATAGAAGAGAGCAGGGATCTTTTCTGACAGAAGTCTCAGAGAATAAACCGGAAGAACGAAGACCTCTAGGCAGGCCGGAAATGAGATGGAGAGACCATGTTGCCAATGATCTCCAGGTACTGGGAGCAAGGAAAGAAGATGCTGAAGACAGAAGAGGCTACTTGACGAGGCCAAAAACCGACTGCGGTTTCTAGAGCCAGGAGAGTAAGAGAGAGAGCAAGTAAGCAAGCTTCGTAACTTTATTCTTGACAAAACAAAATAAAAAATAAAGTAGTATATTAAGATAGATGTCCAGTAAGCCTTAGTATGAACTCTTTTTACTCGACTTACAGCAGTTGTTAAATAATATTTAAATAAAAACCTGTTCGTTTTTCACATCACTATAACGTTCGGAATGTTGGCAGTGTAGCACTGGTTTTAATCGTTCATGCCATCTTATATACTCTGAGTTAGAAGGCAGTGTTTGTTTCCAAGCGCGGTCAACTGTTGAGACGGTACAATGCCAACAGAGGTAATACCAGATCTGATGTATGACAAGTTGTGATTCATCGTAACGCGAAAGATAAATCACATAGACAAACTGCTCCCACGCTCATCATGAGCAAGAGTGCTGTAGCAGACATCGTCAGATGTTCAAAAACGATGACCGTGTAGACTCTGTGCCTCAAAAGCACTAATCAAATAAGTAGGATGCACGTGACACGAGGAATTTATTACGAAATATAAAGAAGAATGCTGCACTCAGCGCACCCAAACTAGCAAGTGAGCTGAACGATACTGGAGAGAAGGTACATTCTCAAACGATGCGAAGAGTATTGAAAGATAGCGTGTGCAGTGGAAGAGTAGCTAAGAGGAAACCACATTTGAATGAACAGAATCGAAAGAAGAGATTGGACTTCGTTAAAGAGTTTATTACGAAGGAAGGAACGTGATGGAACGACGCCATTTTTGCCACCGACAGTAAATTTAACATTTTTACGTCGAGTGGATGAAGATAGTAGAAGAATGAAGAACTTAAAGCAACAAATGTTAAGCCGACTGTTAGCATGCAAGTGTCAGTATTCTGGTCAGGAGCAGGGGGTGGAGATCTCTGCCGAACAGCACGTTGCAAGCCATCCCAGATATGCCCAATAACGTTCATATCCGGGGAGTTTGGTGGCCAGCCAGAGTGTTCCTGGAGCCACTCTGTAGCAATTGTGGACGTGTGAGGTGTCCCATTGTCCTATTGCAATTGTCCAAGTTCGTCGGAATGCACAATGGACATGAATGGATGCAGGTGATCAAACAGAATGCTTACGTTCGCATCACCTTTCAATGTCGTATCTAGACGTGTCAGGGCTCCCATATCACTCAAACTGCACACGCCCCACATCTGCAGAACCTCCACCAGCTTGAACAGTCCCCTGTTGACATGCTGTGTCCATTGATTCATGAGGGTGTCTCCATACACGTACACGTCAATCCGCTCGATACAATTTGAAACGAGACGCGTCCGACCAGGCAACATATTTCCAGTCATCAACACTCCAATGTCGGCGTTGACGGGTCCAGGCGAGGCGTAAAGCTTTGTGTCGTGCAATCATCAAGAGTACATGAGTGGGCCTTCGGCTCCGAAAGCCCATATCGATGATGTTTCGTTGAATGGTTCGCACGCTGACACTTGTTGATGGCCCAGCATTGAAATCTGCAGCAATCTGCGCAAGGGTTGCACTTCTGTCTGTCACGTTGAACAATTCTCTTCAGTCGCCGTCGGCCCCGTTCCTTTTCCGGCCGCAACGATGCCGGATATTCGATGATTTACTGGATTTCTGATATTCACGGTTCACTCGTGAAATGGTCGTATGGGAAAATCCCCTCTTCATCGCTACCTCGGAGATGCTGTGTCCCATCGCTCGTGCGCCGACTGTAACACCACGTTGAAACTCGCTTAACAGATCTAACAATTGCGCCAGACACTTTTTGCCTTATATAGGCGTTGAGCGCAGCCGTATTCTGCCTGTTTACATATCTCTGTATATACGCATGCCTATACCAGTTTATTTGGCGTTCCAGTATATATCAAACAGCTTCAAGTTTTACCATAGCAATGGCCCGAAACATTGGGGTCGCGTTGTGCGGAATTATTTGTTGTACAATTGGACGAAAGTCTTCCAACCATCACCTCAATTACCAGACCTCAACCCTATTGAGAATGTGTGGGAAGCAGTAGTGACGTATTAGAAAAATACCATCTTCCAAAGAAACTGCGAACTGTCAAATAACGGGAAAATGGGACGGTTTGTGTACTGACTATATAAGAAAGATCATTAGCAGTACGCCGCAGCGGTTGAAAGAAATGATGCACCAGAATGTCTACGGGGAAAGATTCTGAAACATTTTTCACAAAAATTTGTCTGGAAATAATTTGTTCTGAAAAGTGTCCGAACCTTAAAGTAACGTGAAAATAGGTCAGAGTTTTATTTAAATCGTATTATTAAAGGACTTTCCTAAGTTATGTTGATAAAGTTTGTGCTGTCATTTACAAGACATATAACTTAATGTAATACTTGGTTATCATCTTTTTTTTTTTGTTAAGAATAAAATTTATCTGCTCCAAAGCAAAAATCTGCGTCCGAATATTAACGTTACTCACGGTACCACATTCTTTGTGCGACTGAAGAGCTAAATGGTTTACATAAGCCAAGTTAGGTTCCTTGCTCTGGAGTCTCTCGAAAGTCTTCATTTTAATAAAGACTTTTGTCTTCATTAACGTAGGATCAAGTTTAGCATTTTATCCAATGAAATGGGTGCAAGCCTGTTCACTTTCTCCATAGTGTACTGAAGGAAAATAGTCAAACTTTAATTTATAACTAGAAGGTTTCTAACTGTATCAGCCTCATATTTATTTTGGTTTTTCGAAGAAGAAGAGATTTAATTAATTTTATGGAAGGGAAACGCCAAGCGAGATTGTGCAGTAGTAACTTGTGTAATTTAAAAGACTATCCTATATGTATCCTCCTAACCCCCCACCACCCACCCCGCCAGGTGTTTTTCTGTCCGTATGCGAATGCTGATTTGAGGAACTACTGTACGGATTTTGATGCAGGTTTCACAAATAGGTAGACTGCTTCACTAAGAAGGTTTGTGTCTGTGACTACATATTATGTAAAAAATATTAGGCCGTAGACACTTAGTGCTCCCGGTGGGAAGCCGGAGCGGGTTGTTAGTTATTTTATAAGTATGATATGAAAAAAGAAAAATGAATAGAACGACTCCCACACTAGTCCCCGTATGAACTCGGAAGTTCTCTGACTTTTCTGTCATGGTCATTTCGTGAGGTATACTTCGGTAAAAGTAATGAGCGCCTTACTTTTCCAGGAACGCACGTGTTGTAATTCCAACAGCGAACTTTACCGTCGTGCTCTGCGCGTCTACTGCTCTACTTTAAATCTCCTATCTGGTAAGCGTCAAAACCGACGAGCAGCGTACAGGAATCGAGCGAACGAGACTTTTGTAAGCTGCCTCTTCTATCAACGGTCATTTCTAAAGCTTCTTAGTGGAACCAAAGTTAGTGTCCAGGCACTCATGGACGAGACAGGGATTGAAGCAGAGCGTAGCAAAACAAAGGCAGAAATGCCGAACTCTTAGCTTCAAAGGTTTCTTTACAAAGACCAATCCACGAATATTGCCCCAATTTAAATCTGCGCCACTGAAAAGACAAGTGGCACAGTTATTGACGCCAGCGGTGCTGAGAAACAGCTGAAATAGCTGAAATTGAACAAAGCTCCAGGGTACAATGGAATCCCTTAATCTGTAACAAATTTGCTGCTGCATTAGCTCCCATTGTAACTACAATCTACCGTAGGGCCTCGAAGAAAAAACCGTGCCTAGTCGTTGGAGGAACACATCGTTTTCAAGGAGGATAGCGGAAGTGGTCTACAAAACAACTCTCCAGTGTTCTTGATACGCAATTGTTGAATTTCAGAAAATACGCAGTTCCTACGTAGTTAGGTATCTCAAATACACTCCTGGAAATGGAAAAAAGAACACATTGACACCGGTGTGTCAGACCCACCATACTTGCTCCGGACACTGCGAGAGGGCTGTACAAGCAATGATCACACGCACGGCACAGCGGACACACCAGGAACCGCGGTGTTGGCCGTCGAATGGCGCTAGCTGCGCAGCATTTGTGCACCGCCGCCGTCAGTGTCAGCCAGTTTGCCGTGGCATACGGAGCTCCATCGCAGTCTTTAACACTGGTAGCATGCCGCGACAGCGTGGACGTGAACCGTATGTGCAGTTGACGGACTTTGAGCGAGGGCGTATAGTGGGCATGCGGGAGGCCGGGTGGACGTACCGCCGAATTGCTCAACACGTGGGGCGTGAGGTCTCCACAGTACATCGATGTTGTCGCCAGTGGTCGGCGGAAGGTGCACGTGCCCGTCGACCTGGGACCGGACCGCAGCGACGCACGGATGCACGCCAAGACCGTAGGATCCTACGCAGTGCCGTAGGGGACCGCACCGCCACTTCCCAGCAAATTAGGGACACTGTTGCTCCTGGGGTATCGGCGAGGACCATTCGCAACCGTCTCCATGAAGCTGGGCTACGGTCCCGCACACCGTTAGGCCGTCTTCTGCTCACGCCCCAACATCGTGCAGCCCGCCTCCAGTGGTGTCGCGACAGGCGTGAATGGAGGGACGAATGGAGACGTGTCGTCTTCAGCGATGAGAGTCGCTTCTGCCTTGGTGCCAATGATGGTCGTATGCGTGTTTGGCGCCGTGCAGGTGAGCGCCACAATCAGGACTACATACGACCGAGGCACACAGGGCCAACACCCGGCATCATGGTGTGGGGAGCGATCTCCTACACTGGCCGTACACCACTGGTGATCGTCGAGGGGACACTGAATAGTGCACGGTACATCCAAACCGTCATCGAACCCATCGTTCTACCATTCCTAGACCGGCAAGGGAACTTGCTGTTCCAACAGGACAATGCACGTCCGCATGTATCCCGTGCCACCCAACGTGCTCTAGAAGGTGTAAGTCAACTACCCTGGCCAGCAAGATCTCCGGATCTGTCCCCCATTGAGCATGTTTGGGACTGGATGAAGCGTCGTCTCACGCGGTCTGCACGTCCAGCACGAACGCTGGTCCAACTGAGGCGCCAGGTGGAAATGGCATGGCAAGCCGTTCCACAGGACTACATCCAACATCTCTACGATCGTCTCCATGGGAGAATAGCAGCCTGCATTGCTGCGAAAGGTGGATATTCACTGTACTAGTGCCGACATTGTGCATGCTCTGTTGCCTGTGTCTATGTGCCTGTGGTTCTGTCAGTGTGATCATGTGATGTATCTGACCCCAGGAATGTGTCAATAAAGTTTCCCCTTCCTGGGACAATGAATTCACGGTGTTCTTATTTCAATTTCCAGGAGTGTAGAATGATCTCCCCCATGCCAATCAGTGTGGACTCGGAAAACATAGTTCATGCGTAACATAACTCTGATCATTCTCACATGACATACTGAAAGCCATGGATTAAGGCAGTCACGTAGATGCGGTATTACTTGTTTTTCTAAAAGCATTTAACTCGGAACCCCGCCTGTTCTTACTATCGAAAGTGCGATGGTAAAGAGTGTCAAGCAAAACTTGTGACTGGACTAAGGATTTTTTTTGTAGGGAGGACGCACCACGTTATCTTGAAGGGAGAGTCATTGTCTTTAGAGCATTGCTATTCACAATGTGTATTAATGGCCTTCCAGATAATGATAATAGTGATATGACTTCACGCAGATGATGCAGTAACCTGTAATCAAGTAACGTCTGAAAAACCTGCAAAAATATTTTCAGGTCTTGATAAGATTTCAAACTGATGCAAAGACTGGCAACTAGCTTTAAATTTTCAGAAATGTAAAACTATGCACTTTACAAAAAGAAAGTAATAGTGTTCTACGATTACAATACAAACAAGTCACATAGGGAATCAGCCAACTGCTACAAATACGAGTGTAAAAGTTTGTAGGGATATGAAAGAAAATGATCACATAGACTCAGTTGTCGGTACCGCAGGTGGCAGAATGTTGGTGGTACACTAAAGAAATGCATTCGCTCTACAGCTGAGATTACTTACAAAGCACTTGTGCGACCACTCCTAGAATATTGCTAAGGTCTGTGCGACCCGTTCCAAATAGGACTAGGGCGGGATAATGAATGTATGCTAGAAGGGCAGCACGAGTAGTCAATGAATAAAGAAAAATGGCCATTGACCCTGAATAAAGGAAAGTGTGAAGTTATTCACATGAATACTAAAAGAAATCCGCTAAATTTCGATTACGCTATAAGTCACACAAATCTGAAGGCTGTAAATTCAACTAAATACTTAGGGATTACAATTAAAAATAACCTAAATTGGAACGATCGCATAGATAATGTTGTGGGTAGAGCAAACTAAGGACTGCGATTCATTGGCAGAACACTTAGAAGATGCAACAGGTCTACTAAAGAGACTGCTTACACCACACTTGTCTGTCCTATCCTGGAGTACTGCTGTGCAGTGTGGGATCTGCATCAGGTGGGGCTGACCGATGACATCAAAAAAGTACAAAGAAGGGCAGCTCATTTTGTATTATCGCGAAATAGGGGAGGTAGTGCCGCAGACATAATAAGTGAATTGGAGCGGCAATCATTAAAACAAAGGCGTTTTCGTTGCGACAGGATCTTCTCATGAAATTTCAATCACCTGTTTTCTTCTCCGATTGCGAAAACATTCTGTTGGCACCCACCTACATAGGGAGAAATGATCATCACGATAAAATAAGTGAAATCAGCGCTCGCACAGAAAAATTTAAGTGCTTCTTTTTCCCGCTCGCCGTTCGAGAGTGGAACGGTAGAGAGACAGTTTGAAGGTGGTTCATTGAACCTTCTGCCAGGCACTTTATTGTGAATAGCAGAGTAATCACGTAGATGCAGATGTAGATGATGTTTGGAGAGTCAATGAGATGCCGAAAAAATTGAACTGATAGATGATTCCATATTGACGCTAACCAGTTCGGGAAATGATGAATCTAAGAATATACTACAAACTCTCTCTGTATCGCTCCCATAGGGGTGGCGAGGACAAGATCAGACTATGCGAAAATTGACATAACTGTTGTAGAAAACCCGCAACCACTGGTTATATAAAAAAATTTTATTGTCCACCTTCATTGCATTAACATTTTTCTGAAAAAGGCGGCTTCGGTTCAACATGATCTATCTTCAGATTGTAGACAACAGTAAAATAACTAATCAACAAATACTCACGAAATATGTAATGTTTTTATACCACGTCACATGAAAAGTTAGATGTTGAAAGTTGGACGTCTACAATTCTGCTGTGTACATACATAAACTCTGAGTCTGAGATATGGTTATCGCGAGTAGCAGCGGTCGAGCCTCAATTAATACCAAAGTCTCCTCCGGTGCTACTAGCACCAGCACGGCAGGATGCGACCTACCTCTCTCATGTCGCGCGGCTTTTCCCCACCGCACTCGGTGTCCGACACCCTTCCGATTTGCCTCGACAACACTCGCTCGCTACTAGTCGCGATAATCATACCTCAGACTCAGAGTTGGTGTATGCACACAACAGAATCATAGACTTCCAGCTTTCACTGTACCAGAACGTACCTGACTGTATCGGGTACCAAGAGTAACCCACCCAACTACCAGCAAAATGTATATGCTACGTGATAGGATGAAATACTGGTCTGATAGAATCCATGTTAACCCTAGAACACTGAAGGGGAAAAATGTTCCATTGCTACTAAACCATCGTAAAGTTTACTACTCCACATTTTATTCAAAGGAAGTCATAATTTACAGGTTATGCATCAGTTAATTACTATGATTAGATCTCCACTGTTTTGTTACATAACAAATTAAATACATAATGTGCTGTTTTATGTCCTACTGCAATTGTAAACTTTACGAGAGTTTAGTAACCTAGGGTAATACAGCCCACAAGGCTACTGCCAACAGGTGGCGTCTGGTATATTTGTCACATTTGAATGAAACACATCCACCCAGACTCAATTGATAATAACTTTTGTCTGTTTGATGAGAATACTGCTCTGTAAGGCTCTTAATTGTAAACTTGCGGTTTGTCGAGATTAAAAAACTTTATAAAAACATAACAGAAGTGGTCGTGATGTAGAAGACTGTCGGCTTCCATAAACATTTCGTTGCTTCGTCATGGCTTGCTTCCCGATGTGGTCGTTGTTACTGGAGCTGAGCCGTAAGCCGAGCAGTCGCTGCTGACCGCAGAGGTTAGGCGAGCCCCTTCGCAGATCTCTGGCGCAACACACACGTTCCAGGCTACAGCTGTCGATAAATTGTCGATATATCGATGTTTTATATACATATCTATCTCTGGCGCTGCACGTACATTCCAAGCTGAGGCAGCAGCAAAATTATCGATATATCGATATTTATACACAAGATATCGTTATATATCGGCGGTGTTTTTACCAGATATATCGATGTCCAAATGGCAATCTCGAGTGCCGGTATTTTTATTTTATATTATTTGTTGGTAATTTTCGGTAAATATTTATTCTTTTGAAATTGTGTTGTTGTTGTGGTCTTCAGTCCAGAGACTGGTTTGATGCAACTCTCCATGCTACTCTACCCTGTGTAAGATTCAAAAGATGGTTCAAATGGCTCGGAGCACTATGGGACTTAATGGTTCAAATGGCTCTGAGAACTATGGGACTCAACTGCTGTGGTCATAAGTCCCCTAGAACTTAGAACTACTTAAACCTAACTAACCTATGGACATCACACACATCCATGCCCGAGGCAGGATTCGAACCTGCGACCGTGGCGACTATGGGACTTAACATCTGAGGTCATCAGTCCCCTAGAACTTAGAACTACGTAAACCTAACTAACCTAAGGCAATCACACACATCCATGCCCGAGGCAGGATTCGAACCTGCGACCGTAGCGGTCTCGCGGTTCCAGACTGAAGCGCCTAGAACCGCTAGGCCACACCGGCCAGCTGTGCAAGATTCTTCATCTCCCTGTACCGAACATAATTTTACTTTCAATTTGTGAAGGTAATATTTTTTGAGCTTTCATGCTGCCCAGTCACTCTGTGTCAAGTAAGTATATGTGGCACAAAGAAGAAGTCCGATTGCAGCGGGAGGGTGGCGGTGTGCGTGGAATAACAAGATTTTCGATGTGAAGAAATAGCACACCAGTTGAGGTAAAAAACAATTTTTAACGCAAGTAGTGTGTTATTTCTTCACGTCGGCATTCTTCAAAAACAGTTGCTGCAAATAATGAACATAAATCTAAATGACAAGATTGGTCTTTTCGGTGGGCGGAGACGTTTGAGGGGGAAATGCTGACATAATCGGCGCTGGGCGCTGCCAACAGAAACTGCAACGTTTAACTTCACCATGCAATTTTGAAACAACTGCTAGGTCGCCGGCGTTGGTAGAAATGAAAAAAAAAAAAAAACAAAAAAAAACGGGAAGTCCACATGAAATGTTCCGGACAAATCCAATAACGGACGAAGCCGAACCACGGACCCATCGGACACCTTTTATTGCGCCACTTACATGCAGTTACCGTTGTTAGGAAAGTGGTTATCACCAAGTCTGAACGTGCATCGTTTTCTTTTAATTTTTGCCCTGTGTGGAATAGACAGGTTGCTAGCTTGTTGATATACAGAGTATCTAATAATAAATTAGTACTTAAATATACAGCTCTAAAACTGGTAGTATAATTACAATGTTCAGCCTAAATTTTTATAGGCCGGGACGCAGATACTTTTCCGTCGGTATATCGATGCTTTTTCGTTATATCGAGGTCCGGTAATGAAACTTTTTATGGTTCAAAAATGGATCTGAGCACTATGGGACTTAACATCTGTGGTCATCAGTCCCCTAGAACTTAGAACTACTTAAACCTAACTAACCTAAGGACATCACACACATCCATGCCCGAGGCAGGATTCGAACCTGCGACCGTAGCGGTCACGCGGTTCCAGACTGAAGCGCCTAGAACCGCACGGCCACACCGGCTGGCCAAACTTTTTATAATATGGCACTATTGGATACCCGATATATTTAAAAATATCAGCAATACTGTTAGTTTCAGCGGTTCTCTCTTCTCTCTCTCGCTTCAGTCTGGAACCGCGCGACCGCTACGGTCGCAGGTTCGAATACTGCCACGGCCATGGATATGTGTGACGTCCTTAGGTTAGTTAGGTTTAAGTAGTTCTAAGTTCTAGGGAACTGATGACCCTTAGATGTTAAGTCCCATGGTGCTCAGAGCCATTTGAACCATCTCTCTCTCTCTCTCTCTCTCTCTCTCTCTCTCTCCCTCTCCCTCCCTCCCCTTCCCTCTCCCTCCCTCCCCTTCCCTCTCCCTCCCTCCTCCCTCCCCTGTCGTCACGGACATCCATATGTAACAATCATCTTAGTAAGTCGGTAAGAGTTTAAAATAGGCATTGTGACTGAATTCGCTCTGGCCATTCAAAATTAGATAGGAAGGAAATTTTCAAGTCGTGTCGCCGCTGAGGACATTAGAGGCGCAGCAGACTTGGATTGGGCAAGTAAATCGGCCGTGGCCACTCAAATGAACTCGCCGGGTGCCTACTGCATTCGACTGACAGAGTTCACAGAAAACGTAACTCTGGGCATGCAGACGGGGACTTCAAACCCCGTCCTCTCGAATACGAGTGAAGAGTTCTGGATGCCAAACAGCTGATGACGATGACATGCAGGAGGATTGAAGCATTGAGGATGGTTAGTCAGACTTCTTTGGATTTTCAGCCAGTAAGGGCAATGATCGTGGAAGGGATGGTTACGGGTTCGAGTCCCGGTACTGAGGCACAGTATTAATTTACCAGGAAGTTTCAAAACAGCGCACTCTCAGTTGCAGTTCATTCTGGAATGGATAGATACTTCGTACTTAACAAAGCGATGCAGGACCGGACGACTAGGCAGATTCAGTAAAACGCAGGGCGAAGGACCGGTTAAAACCGAACAGGAACAGTACGCCTTATCGGCAGAAAAAGAACTGTCCAGAGAAGTCCTTAACTCGGCTCGTTCTTATCTGCTGTTAAGTGCGCGGTATCTCCATCGTTTCGGCTGGGTGGGGAGCTCGACAACTTCCATGAAGCAGCAGCGCGACTCTCCATGCTGTCGCATTACAAATAAAAGGACTCAACGAGTGAGAGCAGTGTGCAGCGCACAGGGCCAGCTGCAGCTACGCAGGGGCAGTGCCCGGGATGCACAAAGGAAGGAACGAGGCCGCTGTGCTTGCAGTGCCTCGCGTGCCGAGGTGTCAATACACGCGAACGCTCGTCAACGGCCGCGCGTTTAAAGGCCAAATGCACCAAGGGCAACACCTCGGCAACATGTGGTAATGCGGCTACGGAGCACAGAACACGGAGCAATTCGCGCCGCATACGCCACCTGTCGACATGAAACCATGTGTTGCATCTTATCGCCAGATATTCAAGACTTACTTTCACCTCCTAGCAAGTTCAACTCACTGTAACAAGTCGGCACAGCAGATTTAGTGTATTAAATCGCAACGTAAACATAATTTGCAGCTGCGCCGGCACCAGTAAACCTGACAATTCTAGGGACGGGAGAAACAGAGTGGTTAAATCCGGAACCAGTATTGTAGTTCAAAATAACCGGTATTTTTCGGTATTTGTCTGGTCTCTGGTGTTTGTGATCTAATAACACGGTGCCGCGCGGTTTGAGGCGCCATGTCACGGTTCGTGCGGCCCCTCCCGCCGGAGGTTCGTGTCCTCCCAAGGGCATGGGTGTGTGTGTTGTTCTTAGCATAAGTTAGTTTAAGTAGTGTGTAAATCTAGGGACCGATGAACTCAGCGGTTTTGGCCCTTAGGAATTCACACACATTTGTACATTTGAATAACACGGTAAAAAACAAAATATCAATTAGTCATAACTGCAGTGCCAAAATTTTTCGTTTTTAAATAAGCATTTTTAAAGAACGAGTAATTTTTATTCGTAAAATTTGAATTGCTTTCGCATATTGCGTTATTATAGAAAACGGGGAAAAGCAATCACTGCTCTTTTAACAATGCCGACAAGAACGAGCAGAGAACGTAAGGTGTAAGAATTGATACGCATTGTTGAGACAATAATGTACCGGTTACCATGTTGCGTGGTATGTTAGTCTGTTACATGCTACCCCTAGTGAAACTCACTTAGTAAATGCCAACACAGCAGACACTCCGTGGTGTTAAACACCCCAATTTTAATTTTAACGGTACATATGTTGTCATATAAGTATATATAAATTTACCCAAGTACTTATTATTTGTCTGTAGGTTATTGTTGTTATGTGTGTATAAAAGTATTAGATTATAAGTCATACTCTGCGTATTATTATATAATAAACCCTTTAGTGTACTATTTTGCACAATATGTGCATGGTACATTTTAGATTTTTTTGTAATTGATTTAGGACAATTATAAATTAATAACAGTATATGATACAGAGTATATTTACATGAAAAGCACAAAATTCAAAGGTATAAACAATAGTGTGGCTTATCCTGGACAATAATTAGCTTACATTTTCAATTCTCGCACTCGTAGCAGAGTTTGAGACGATGTTCGTCACACATATACCTTTTGCATGAAATACACCTCGTCTTTGTTTACCTTTCTCTATTTCTGAGGCAGAAGTTACATCGTCTCTGAAGAGCTGGTCTATCATTTTGTAGGTGAATCACTGCATCATAATTTTTTTTTCCTTTATTGAGATTCGATTCCCATCTAAGGGGGCAGGCTGGCAGCAGCTTAGTACGCCGCTCTTCAGCCTACAGAATTTTTTTAAAAATGAAGATTATAAATAATAAAAGCAGGCGATAAAATCGGTGACTTACATGGTAAAATGGCGGAAAATTGTGAAACTTAAAACATAAAACAAAGGGTTGGCGATGCTAATAAAATACACAGGAAGCAGACAGTTAAAATAGGCAATTAAAAAACACGGCGACAGCCTGATTCTGTTCGCAAGAGATATAAAAATCACACCCAGTGACAGCATGATTTCTGTTCGCAACACTTTGGAAAAGACGCACAACACTGAACACTCACTTAAAACACTGCACTAAAAAGTTGGCACAAATATGACACACCACAGCCGAGGGTAGATGGGGGGAACCTGGACAGATGGACAGATGATGGGAAAGAAAAGGGGGAAGGAGAGAAAAAACGAAGTGAGGGGGGGGCAAGGGGGGAAGGAGCCGACGGAGGACGAGGACTCATAAGAGGGAGGGGGGGGGGGGGCTGGGCAGACGCGAGAGGGAATGGGGAAAGGCAGAGGAGGCAAATGCAAAAGAACTTGGGGGGGGGGGGGGGACAGGATGGAAGGGGGGTAAGAGGGAGCCCAGGGAAATGACAGAGGAAAGGAGGGGGAGGTGAGGGTCAGAGTTGATAGGAGGGATAAATGGAGGGAGAGAGGCCATCATCCGGAAGGGGGAGTTGATGGAAGCCACCTTGGAAAAGGAGATGAAGGGTGTAGAGATGGAGGGTAGGGGTGACACAACAGTGAAGGTGCGGCAGAGGGTGGGGGTTGGAGAGGAGAGGAGCAACCAGGGGATGAGGGGGATCAAGGCAGCGAGAGGAGTAGAGTATGTGGATATGTTTGAGGAAAAGGAGCAGATGGAGGAAAGGAATCAGGTTGTAGAGGATCCGCATGGGGACGAGAGGCGTACACGGAAGGTGTGGCAGAGTGCATGGCGCTCGAGGATCTGGAGGGACTTATAGAATTTGAAGGAGGGGGGGAACGGATATCCAGGCGGGACTGGCATAACAGAGGATGGGACAGATTAAGGATTTGTAGGTGTGGAGGATGGTAGAGGGGTTCAACCCCCATATCCGGCCAGAAAGGAGTTTGAGGAGTCCGAGGTGGTTGTGGGCTATGGATTGAATAGAGCGGAGATGAGGGATCCAGGTGAGGTCAATGGTGTGGCCAAGGTAGGTGAGGGGGGGGGGGGAGAGGCAGACAGGACGGGCGCAGATGGTAAGGGAGAAATCAAGGAGACAGAAGAAGCGAGTGGTACGACCTACGATGATTGCCTGGGTCTTGGAAGGATTGATTTTCAGGAGCCACTGGTTACACCATGCATCAAAAAGGTCAAGGTGATTTTCAAGAAGTCATTGCAGCTGTTGGAGGGTAGGAGCAAGGGCAAGGAATGCGGTGTCACCAGCATACTGCAGAAGGTGTACTGGAAGGGGGGGGGGGGTTTGGGGCGTATCTGACGTTTACAGTAGGTTCCGGAGAGAGGAGAGGACAGAGACCTGGGGCAAACCTGCAGAGGAGTAGAAGGTATGGAAATCAGCGTTATGGATGGTAACGTAGGAGGGGCGGCAGGAGAGGAAGGAGGCAATCAGACAGACGTAGTTGACAGGAAGGGCGTAGGTCTGGAGTCTAATGCTTCATTATTTTGCACACCCAGTATTTCACAAGTTGAGTTGCAGATACTTCACCTGAGTGTAGGAACTTCCAATTTTGCTTGGACGTATGGGTTTATCACTGACAGTGGTAACTCCATTAAGAACTTACGTCTCTTCATCTTTGTGTTTTGTGGCCGCAAACTGTAAAGGACTATGGCATTTATACCACTTTGGTCCATCACTCATTCGTAATGGATTTCCTGCTGTGTATGAATGACATAATTGATCGAATGAATCCGTCCCTCCTTTTGTTGAATTATAAAATAAAACAGCTTCTGGTTTTTGTGTGGTTTCGTCAATCCCTTTTTGCTGTGATGCCTAGAAGACAACAACAAAACATTTTTGTTATGTTGTGCGGAATATGAAACAAGCATCTTGTCATTATCAAAAGTAAAGTAAGAAGTTCCCTCTGATTTTCTTGCCGTGAAAAATGGAGATATTTGATCTCAAGGTTCCCACCATAGTTAATTTATGATCTTGAAGCATATGGTGGAATAAAGACACAGAACTGAACCAATTATCAACTGTTATATTACGATTAGTCCCGTGGACTGGCCCAGACAAAGTACTTATATAATAGGATGGTATTGGTTCTTTATTTGGGGGTTTGAATTTTCCTACACATGGTGATGGATTTAGCATATAAAATGTTTTAGCATCGTTCATCATAACGACCTTTAGGCCATATTTATCGGGCTTGTTTCTCATAAATACTCTAAATGAACATCTACCTTTAAACCCTAGAAGCGGTTCATCTATTGTCACGTACTCTGAAGGTATATACAAGGATTTACAGTTCTCTAGCAAATTTTTCCCAAATACCACGTATTGCTGGAAACTTGTCTGTCGACTGCCTCTCTTGTCTTGTGGCTTTGTCATCAAATCGCAGGCACGATGCCATAAATCTGAAACGGTTCAAAGACATAGTTAAGCGGTAAATGGATGATCCAAAAGCAACGGACCACAGTTTTTCTAAATGAGCATGGCAAACTCGTTGTATCTCAGACAAATAAAGTAAACCTAAAAATGACAAAAGTTCTTCTTTGGTTACAATCCCGTGATAGCTTTGTTTTGTATTAATTTCTTGGACTTTTCATTCTATTTCTTGATTTGTTCTTAGTACAATTTCGTCTAAGATCGTATTATCTATTAGGAAATTCCAAGAAGAAATGACTACTTACATCCTTAGCCAGTCCTTTAGCTCCAGGCAAGTATGTGAGACCAAATTTCTCGCTAGTGTTCGGCCTCGTCGCTCTGGTTCCTGAACGCTCCATATATGTCCTTTTCTTCCAACGCGACCGAGCGAGGTGGCGCAGTGGCTAGCACACTGGACTCGCATTCGGGAGGACGACGGTTCAATCCCGCGTCCGGCCATCCTGATTTAGGTTTTCCGTGATTTCCCTAAATCACTCCAGGCAAATGCCGGGATGGTTCCTTTGAAAGGGCACGGCCGACTTCCTTCTCCGTCCTTCCCTAACCCGATGAGATCGAAGACCTCGCTGTTTGGTCTTCCCCCAAACCAACCAACCAACCAACCAACCAATCTTCCAACGCGAGCAACTGCATTTCTAACTGTTGCAAGTGGCACTGAAGCATTCAAAAGTCCAGGCACTAAGTTTCTGTCACTTTCAAGTTGTGGTGGTTCTGGGTCAGCTTCCTCATTGGCGAGTTCATCAGAAAAGTCACTTTCTTCAAACACAAAGTCTGGATCTTCGTCTGTATCATCACCACCAAAAATATCCTCAACACTATGATTATCGCTGTCCTCGTCCATGAGCAAGTCTCTGATATTATCACTTCCTAAAGCCATATTGTCACGAAAACTACACTAAACACACTATAATTTAGGTGCATTGCTCCCACGAACCAACCGTGTCGAAATATCTGCAGTCTCTGCATCTTCGCTAGGTACGTTCCTAAGGACCGAGCGAAGTGGCGCAGTCGTTAGCGCACTGGACTCACATTTGGGAGGACGACGATGCAAATTCGTGTCCCGTCAGCCAGGTTTAGAATTTCAATGATTTATTTATTTCTCTCCAGGCAAATTCCGGGATGGTTCCTTTGAAAGAGTGCGGCCTATTTCCTTCCCCATCTTTGAAACAATCCGAGCTTGTGCTCTGTCTGTACTGTGCTCGATGTCGGCGGGACTTCACATCTACATCTAGACTCTGCAAGCCACGTTACGGTGTGTGGCGGAGGGTACTCTGTGTACCACTGTTACTTCCTCTTCCCCTATTCCTGTTCGGCATATGGTTCGCGGGAAGAACGAAAGGTCTCAATCTCTTTGATTTTTATCTTCAAGGTCTTTCCGCGAGATATACGTAGGAGTAAGCAATATATTGTATGACTATTCTTGTAACGTACGCCTGCGGAACTTCTAACAGAGGACCATACTGCGATGTGATGCAGGTTGCGTCTCTTCCAGCGTCTACCACTAAGTTGGCTGAGCACATCCGTGATACTTTCGTGCTTACTAAATGAACCTCTAACGAAACATGCTACTCTTCTTTGGATCTCCTGTTTTCTCTGTCAATCCTATACTGACGAGCGATATCCAAATATTGTTTGAACGAGGGTTTTGTAGGCTATCTCCTGTGTTGATGGACTACATTTCCTAGAGATTGTTCCAATGAATCGCTATCTGTCATCTGCCTTTCCTGCGATTAGTTTTACGCTGGCGTTCCACTTTAAATGCTACGTACGCATACTCAAATATATTTTGTGGAAGCAACTGCTTCCATTGATAGTTCTGCCATCGGGTAATGATACAATAAAGGGTATCTCTGTCTACGCATTCGCAGTACGTTAGATTTGTTTATGTTCAGGGACAATTTCCGCTCCCTGAACCAAACGTGGATCCTCTGCAGGTCTTCCTACATTTCACTACACTTATGTGGCGTTTGCGACTTCTGTGTTACAGCAGCGTCATTCGCGAAAATACCATGGAACTTCCGTCATTGTCTGCTACGTTTTTTATGCATGCTGTGAAAAGTAACGGTCATATAACACTCTTGGGGCGCACTCTAAGTTAGTTTTGCGTCTGAAGTCTTCTCTCCGTTGAATGATATGCTGTGTTCCGTTTGCTAAAAACTTTTCAATCCAATCATACAGTTTGTCTGACATGACATATGCTAACACCCCTTCTTTTCCTCTAGAGTAGCCGGTCGGAGTGGCCGAGCGGTTCTAGGCGCTACAGTCTGGAACCGCGCGACCGCTACGATCGAATGTTCGAATCCTGCCTCGGGCATGGATGTGTGTGATGTCCTTAGGTTAGTTAGGTTTAAGTAGTTCTAAGTTCTAGGGGACTGATGACCTCCCATGTTAAGTCCCATAGTGCTCAGAGCCATTTGAACCATTTTGAACCTCTAGAGTACTGCATTTGAATCTCACCCCATCACTGTTTCACACTTTAGTAAATTTCGTAAACATTGAAAGTGCAAGGCTCAAATGCAGTGCTCTCAAGAAAAACACACAACTAAGACGCACCGACTGCATATGTATATTAAGACATCGTCGTTTCCCGGAATCAGTGCTCATCAACTAGACTGTCACAACTGAGCAAAGCCTCCGAAACGCGTCGTAAATTAGAAAAGCGAAGTGGCTGGTTATGTCGTGATATTTGTTTGGATCATTACTCTTTTGAAAATACTGCGTATCGGCGTGATGCCTAACACTTCTGGTAAATGCGCCCTTAACACAGTTTCCATACGTATGCTGGAAGAGCCCTAGGGCGGTCACCATGGCAGCTTCTCGAGTGACGTACCGCTGCTGGTAGTCGGCCGCTCTCGCTCCTTTCCTTTCTTTCCTCTCCCCTTCCCGTCTCGCCTGTTATCTGGGTCAATGTTAGGCCGCTGGACCGCCTTCTTTAGCGGCACCGAGAAAACCGAATGCCACACGAGAGTCTGGAAGCGGCTCAGTTCGCGAACCACAGCAGTTCCGGCTGGGATTTCCTGCGCCGTACCAGTCATTGGCATGACGTAACCGCACGCCTCAAACATGTCAGTCCGGCGAACTCGAGCTGCAGTGCTCCTCGGTAATTGGCCTTCCTGGAAACCACTGAAGCTAACAGCGGCCTTGCGCCACGAACCTTAACCTACCGTCATTTACATGTAGACGAAGCTGAGTTATTGCCAGAGACATTAGCAGCGGGATATTTTGTGACTTTGCAAATTATTTGAATGTGTGAACTACGAAATCTTAACGAATACGCTAAAGCATTACGAAATACACACAGATTGTTTATGCTTTCTATCGTATCTGCATGACAGAAAGCAACGTGTATCCGTCTGTAGATGTAGTGGCTACCATCGGTTCTCTTTTATAAGAACGAACGTGGCGATACGGGTGGGTTTCTTTTTTTTGTCATTAATCTTTTGATTGATTTGATGTTGCACGCCACGAATTCCTCTCCTGTGTCTGCCTCTTCATCACAGAGTAGTATTTGCAACGTACGTTCTCAGTTATTTGTTGGCTGTAATCCGATCTCTGTCTTCCTGTATGGTTTTTACTCTCTACACCTCCCTCTAGTACCATGGAAGTAATTCCGTGATGTAACAGATGTCCTACCTTCTCCCTGTCAGTGTTTACCATACATTCCTTTCCTCCCCGATTCTCTGGAGAACCTCCTCTTTCCTTACCTCATCAGCCCGTCTAAGTTTCAACATTCTTACGTAGCACCACACCTCACATGCTTCTACTCTCTTCTTTTCCAGTTTTCCCCTCCGTCCATGTGCTCCAAATGTACATTTCTCAAAAATTTCTTCCTCAGATTAAGGCCTATGTTCGATGCTAGTAGACTTTTTCTTGGCCAGGAATACCCTTTCTGCTAGTGATAGCCTGCTCTTTGTGTCCTTGCTCCGTCCGTCATCGGTTATTTTACTGCCTAGGTAGCAGAATTCCTTAACTTCATCTACTTCATAATCACCAGTTCTGTTCTCCATTCCGCTACTTCTTATTACTTTCATCTTTCTTCGATTTACTTTCTATCGATATTCTGTACTCATTAGGCTGTTCATTGCATTCAGCAGATCCTGTAATTCTTCACTCTCACTGAGGGTAGCGATGTCATCAGCGAATCTTATCAATGGTATCCTTTCATATCGAATTTTAATTCCACTTTCAAACCTTCTTTTTATTTCACTCAGTGTTCCTTCGATGTAGAAATTAAAATGGTTCCCTGCTTCAGATTCCCAATTAGAAGATACCCTTGACCTTACCTGCTAATCTTCTGCTGTCTTAACCGTGGCCAGCATCGAACCTCATCTCTTCTAGCAGGGGTTGCAGATAATTGAAGGGCTGTAGGAGGCAACAGGGGAATTCTATGTGCAATGCAGTGTCGCTTGTTATCATTAAATATCGGATACTATACACATACGAACAGCCCAAACCTGACACAGCAAACGTTGTAAGTAGGCTGTTTAGGTCTTTATGTTGGTAACGCCACGTAGCGCTCTGTGTGAAAATCACTGACTGTGCTGTGTGCATTCTGTGGCTGGTTGGACTCATTGTTGGAATATTTGCTATTGTAGTGTTGGGCAGTTGGATGTGAACAACGCGTAGCATTGCGCAGTTGGTAGAGTTGGGCAACACGATTGTTTTTCCCGATTCGATTCCTACGATTCAATCTCACATTGCGAATCGATTCCTACGATTCGTTCACAATTCTTTCACGATTCATTCTAGTCTGCGATGGCACGATTCTTACGAAATGCAAAAAGTTCTTCATCTTACTCGCAGATGGCAGGACATGTCTGAAATTTGTCAATGGGGTTAGAATCGAACTGTGTCATGATAAGATATGCCAGAAATAGTTTATTTATGAGTAAACATGCATATGACGTTGCAAGTGTGAGTCTCGATTTATACGTGTAATGCCTTAATTGATGAAAGGTCACGTATGATTTGATTGCATCTATTGTTTTATTTCAGTGTGCCAGGAAAGAGGAGTCGATTTGTGCAAAAGGTGGTTCAAAATTACGTGGTATGCCAGTTTGGTTATGTGGCTTGAACGTATCTAACTGCAGACGTCTGTTTTATAGTAACAAAATCTAGCAGTGAGGCGGACGTGGTTTGGCTCATATCATACTATGTTTTTCTGTGCTAAGATGTCTTTCCAAGTCCACATTGTTGTGACTTGGCAAGAAGCCAAGTCACTAGGAGAGGAAGCCGAAAGGCACGCGTTTAAGCTCACGCAGGCTGGCGTGAGGTCTGGAACAGGTAAGGGAATTTATAGTAACAAAGAACGTAAGTAACTACTGGAATACTTAACTTTAATCCATAATTGGTGAACCTCGGTCGGACGGTAGATGCATCACAAGATAAATAGCAAATGATAATGGCGCCTTGCTAGGTCGTAGCAAATGACGTAGCTGAAGGCTATGCTAACTATCGTCTCGGCAAATGAGAGCGTAATTTGTCAGTGAACCATCGCTAGCAAAGTCGGCTGTACAACTGGGGCGAGTGCTAGGAAGTCTCTCTAGACCTGCCGTGTGGCGGCGCTCGGTCTGCAATCACTGATAGTGGTGACACGCGGGTCCGACGTATACTAACGGACCGCGGCCGATTTAAAGGCTACCACCTAGCAAGTGTGGTGTCCGGCGGTGACACCACACACATCACCCTTGTAATTCATAACACTGCTGACAGCCCTCCCATACAAGAAAATTTAGCCTGACTTTCATTTCTTCTAAATACAAAGCATAGGTATTTTGCTTTTAATTTGTCTGAGAACTTGCCGCTGTCACTACTATTTACGTGAGAAGACGACATACTTCTAAACAGTAGGATTCAATCGTATACATCGACATTACTTCACTAAAATTTGATATGAATCTGAACACGATAACATTCGAAAACTCGGAACTTGAAATTATTAATTAAAAAGCTTTTGTTTAAAGATAAACTTAAAAATCAAAATACGTATCTAAATATAAAATTTTATCCAAACTGTTAAAGCCGCTCCCAAGAAACATGAAATTCGCGTTTTTATTTAAAAAATTCTTTTGTGTAAAATCGCGTGCTGTAAGGATAGACACCTATATACAGATAAACATAAAAATCAAAACCTTAACTACATTCAATACGTACTAACAAAGTTTTACGAGATGGCGTGATAAAAACATGTGAAATAGCGTTTTTACGAATGGAACTATGTAGGATATATATATTGCAAAATTGACTTTACGAAAGAATGGAACTATGTAGGTGAACTCAAAAAGCAAAAACCAGTCTAAATACAAAATTTCATCCAAATCGTTAGGGCCGTTTTCGAGATACACGAAATATAATACATAATCCAAGTGCTATTGCTCGTGTGTATAGAAGGGGTGTGTGTGTTTTGCATTGCATCTGCAACAAATAAGAGGTACATATTTATTCATCATACTTGGATTTCTTGATTTTAATCGTGTGTATCGGGAGCTGTGTACTCGCTGTATATCGTTTCTGTCATCACTAGTTCGTGTATTACTCGCGCAAACTAAGCGGACGTCGGCGCGGTGGCTGATGGTAGCAATAGTAAATGGGAAATGCCTTTACGCTCATTCCCGTCAGCCACCGCCAAGTGTCAGCTAAGTTTTCACGAGTAATATTACGGCCCACGAACTTCGTTTGTTTGTTGCGAGCTTCCTTTGTTCACACGCATCCTCCACTTGACTGCCATCTGGCGGTCATAATCATTCGGCACGACTCGGCATGATTCGGAAGTTGCCTTCGAAGCATAGCGTACTAACAAGGGAACCTCCCCATCGCACCCATCTCAGATTTAGTTATACGTTGGCACAGTGGACAGGCTTTGAAAAACTGAACACAGATCAATTGAGAAAACAAGAAGAAGTTGTGTGGAACTGTGAAAAAATAAGCAAAATATACAAACTGAGTAGTTCATGGTAAGATATGCAACATCAAGGACACTGTGAACGCAGGAGCGCCGTGGTCTCGTGGTAACATGAGCAGCTGCGGAACGAAAGGTCCTTGGTTCAAATCTTCCATAGAGTGAAAAGTTTAATTTTTTATTTTCAGTTTATGTGACAAACTCTTATGTTTTCATCACTTTTTTGGGGGTGATTATCACATCCACAAGAAAACCTAAATCGGGCAAGGTAGAAGAATCTTTTTACCCATTCGCCAAGTGTGCAAGTTAGGTGGGTCGACAACATATTCCTGTCATGTGACGCACATGCCGTCACCAGTGTCGTATAGAATATATCAGATGTTGTTTTCCTGTGGTGGAATCGGTTGACCTATGACCTTGCGATCAAATGTTTTCGGTTCCCATTGGAGAGGCACGTCCTTTCGTCTACTAATCGCACGGTTTTGCGGTGCGGTCGCAAAACACAGACACTAAACTTATTACAGTGAACAGAGACGTCAATGAACGAACGGACACATAATAACTATGCAAAAATAAAGAAAGTAAAATTTTCACTAGAGGGAAGATATGAACCAAGGACCTCTCATTCAGCAGCTGCTCACGCTACCACGGGACCACGGCGCTCGTGAGCCCACATGGTCCATGATGTTGCCTATGTGGCCAATGGACTATTCAGTTTGCATATTTTGCTTATTTTTTCACAGTTCCACACAACTTCTTCCTGTTTTCTCAGTTGATCTGTGTTCAGTTTATCAAGGCCTATCCACTGTGCCAACTTATAACTAAATCTGAGGGGGGTGCGATGGGGAGGTTCCCTTGCAAGAATCGATGAATCGTTGGAACTTGGAATCGTCACGACTCGGAAACACACAATCGTTCTTACGATTCTTTTGAACGACGATTCGTCCGTATTACGATTCGATTCTTACAATTCTTAATTTAGAGTCGTTCAAATGAACGATTCATTCACGAATCGCCACAACTCTAGCAGTTGGAGGTGAGCCGCCAGAGGTGGTGGATGTGGGGACAGTGATGCCAGAGTTTTGAGCGCAGACGATATGGACGTGTGTCCGTCATAAAGAGGAAATTTGTAAGACTGGATATCATGAACTGATTATATATATATATATATATATATATATATATATATATATATATATATATATATGTGTGTGTGTCACCGCCAGACACCACACTTGCTAGGTGGTAGCTTAAATCGGCCGCGGTCCATTTAGTACCTGTCGGACCCGCGTGTCGCCACTGTGTGATCGCAGACCGAGCGCCACCACAAGGCAGGTCTCGAGATACGGACGAGCACTCGCCCCAGTTGTACGGACGACATTGCTAGCGACTATATGGACGAAGCCTTTCCTCTCATTTGCCGAGAGACAGTTAGAATAGCCTTCCGCTAAGTCCATGGCTACGACCTAGCAAGGCGCCAATTGTAACAGTGCATGTATCTTACGAGTCTCATTTGTATAGTCAAGAGAGATGTATCACAAGGAGTGATTAAAAGTTAAGTATATTCCAAAGCTACGTATTTTCTTTATAGCAGACTTGACGCCAGTCGGCGTGTGTGTACGCGTGCCTTTCGGCTCCCTTCTCAGTGTGGCGTAACTAGCTTGTTACGCCACAACATATATATATATATATATATATATATATATATAATATGACTTTTGAACACTATTACGGCAAATACGTTGTTTGTTCTCTATCAAAATCTTTCATTTGCTAACTGTGCCTATCAGTAGTTAGTGCCTTCAGTAGTTAGTCTTTTATTTACCTGACAGTATTGGCGCTCGCTGTATTGCAGTAGTTCGAGTAACGAGGATTTTTGTGAGGTAAGCGATTCATGAAAGGTATAGGTTATTGTTAGTCAAGGCCATTATTTTGTGGGGATTATTGAAAGTCAGATTGCGTTGCGCTAAAAATATTGTGTGTCAGTTTTGTGATGATCAGAATAAGTAAAGAGGGAAATGCCTGAGTACGTCAGTTTTGCTCAGCTGTTTGAAAATCAAATAACGTACGAGGTTTTTCAGCATTGTCATTTTTAAATTTTTCTAAGGGGACTTTACAACATCTTTCTGCAGAACAAGAGAAAGGTAACAATTTGTAATATAGACATGCGTTCTGTTAACTTGTCCAGCCCATGATCAGAGTGTATGATGTGAGAGGTAAACTGTAATGATTATTATCCATGAGAAAGAATAAAGTGAAGCCCAGGCAGGCGCAGTACAAAACACTATCGTGCGTGCGTGGTTAGTGTCGTCGCACCTACCGATCGATATAGAAACCCTTGCACTTCTGATGGTTCACGACCGAAATTATCGCGGTTGCATTACTTTTAATGCGTAACAGTACTGAGTTAAATCCATAGCTGCTACTGCGAACAGTAATCAAGTATACGACATACAAATGGCGGCAACTTCTGCGCTACTGAACTCCACGGGAGCACTCAAACTAACAACTGCAAGCAACTGAGGACGGTAGGGCCTCTCTCGTCAGTTTTGTTAGCGAGGGTATCACAACTCAGTAAGGCCTGTTTCACACGTATGCGATTACATTCGGTTCGAAATTAGAATTGTATTAATACCTTCAGCTGCTAAGGGGCGTTGATATATATCAACGGGGACAGGTGAAAATGTGTGCCCCGAGCGGGACTCGAACCCGGAATTTCCTGCTTACATGGCAGACGCTCTATCCATCTGAGCCACCGAGGGCACAGAGCATAGTGCGCACGCCTCCCGCGAGACCCACATTCTCACATTGTATGTCCACACACTACATTCGTAGTGTCCCACCCCAACACACTCATTACTCGTGGAAGACATTCTTACCAAGTCTCGTAAGAGTTCGGGGAATATGTGTGCATCCGCACAGAAGAAGAAGGCCATGGCTGGTGTTGCCAGAACTATATACTTCTATGCATATGGTGTCTGTTCTTTCGCAGGAGAGCTTCTGTGAAGTTTGGAAGGTAGGAGACGAGGTACTGGCGGAATTAAAACTGTGAGGACGAGCCGAGAGTCGTGCTTGGGTAGCTCAGTTGGTAGAGCATTTGCCCGCGAAAGGCAAAGGTCCCGAGTTCGAGTCTCGGTCCAGCACACAGTTTTAATCTGCCAGGAAGTTTCATATCAGCGCACACTACGCTGCAGAGTGAAAATCTCATACTTTCGGAGGTTTTTGACGATGATTACTGCGATGCTACTAGTGAGAACGAATATCGGGATGACTGTGTAATGGATGTTGGTACGGTTCTGAGGACGATTCCAGCGACAATAGCATCATTAAACCTATAAATAAGAGTAAAATGCAGTGTTTTGGAATGATTCCGAGAACAACGATGAAGATTATTCTATTCTTGTAAATTGTTTGTTTTGTCGCAGTGTTAACAATGAAAAAACTGTAGTTGTCAACCTAGCAGCTTAGTGCTTTATTAACCTTGGATTTATTGGTGGTAGTATGCTGTTGACTTCTTTCGACATCTGAACCGACTTAATCAGCTAAAGGTGGAGGAGGGGGCGGAGGTGCACAGTTTATCATGGATCACGCTTTTCATTTCCTTTTCTTTACCTATGCAGCTGTATTTAATGTTACACATTTCACATGTTATCAGTTTCAAAGCCAAATTGCTCCCCTTCATGTCATAAAGAAATACATACAGAGTCCATCCATCCATTTACCACACTTGTCGAACTATTGATACTTGGCTGTATGTGCAGTTTCTTATGCTCTCTTTAGGATTAGTACGAGGATCCATCAGTAGCAATGCCTTCTGTATCACAAAAATATTAGTAATGAACACATAAAAGCGAGATTAGTATAGGTCATAGTCTGAACTGCCCTCTACACAACACTATCATTCAACAGTCACTAGGGATTTGTACACATTGGCGCCATCGTCGAACGCAGGCATCAAAATCAGTTTGGAATAATACGAGGTTTTGCATATTGACCAATTTAAAAAAAAAAGATTTTAAAGTTGTTGAATGTGAACTGTAACGCGTATGTCTTCCCGAATCGGTTTGTCAACACTTCGACTGACATCTGCGACGGATCGTGTCTACAAGCCACTGTGCGCTATACACCGACGAGCCAAAACATTATGACCACCTGTTTAATAGCGTGCTGTTCCACGTTTCAAACACAGTATTTCAGACATTCTGCTTAGCATGTATTCTAAACGTCCTTGACAGGATTCTGGGAGTATGTGGCACCAGATGTCTAAGCAAAGGTCAAGCAAGTCACGGAGATTACGGGACGGTGTTTCAGAGGCACACAGCTGACGCCCGACGTGTGATCCAATGGGTACAGATCAGGCACATTTTCTGGCCAAGATATCGATGACAGTTCATTGTAATGCCCTCAAACCACTGTAACACGAATCTGACCTTGCGACACGGACAGTTATCCTGCTCGAAAACATCAATGCCGTAGGGGGAGATTCCAAGCTGAAGCGACGCAGATGGTCCGCAGTAATGTTCACTTAGTTCAATGCTGTCATGATGCCTTCGATTACCAGCACAGATCCCATGAAAGCCCAACTCAATGTACCCCAGGTATAATTCTGCCCTCACCGGCTTGCGTCTGTGGCGTGGTGCATGTTTCGTGCAGCCATTCACCTGGATGATGGCGTGTAAGGACCCATTCATCGATCTGGTCTAACAAGAAATATAATTCATGCGACAGGCCACATGTTTCTATTGATCCACAGTGAAAACTCCCACTGCAACCGTAACTGACGATGACGTTGGATCAGCATAGGAACACACAGGGGTCGTGTGATGTGGAGCTCCATGTTCAACAATGGCCTTTGAATAGCGTGCTCCGAAACACTTGTGCTACACCAACATTCTACTCTGTGGTCACAGATCACTGCCAATCCTGGACTAACATTTTCGAATCGTCCGATCTCTACATTTTGTGATGAGACATAGCTGTCCAATAGCATACGACCTACTCGTTATTTCACCATCCTTCAAACACTTTCCATAGGTGCTCACGACAACAGTATGCCAACAGGCGGCCAGCTTCGCCGCTTCAGAAATTCTCGTTTCCAGCTCACAACAATGTGCCCTTTGTCAAAACCGCCTACATCAGTGGATTTCCGCATCTGCGGGCCGAATCTTCGCTATAATGACTACCCATTCGTCTTTCTTCAGCTTACATTCTTTCCTTACTGCGCCACGTGCCCGCAAAACCACCAGGTGGCATTCAACATCGTGATGAACAGTGGTCATAATATTCTTGCACATCAGTGTAACTACGATGTCCGTTTCTCCGTCACCGAACTGCTTCACCCACAGTGTTGCTGTCCATTGCAGCATTCCCATACGCTTTCACCATGGATGACGTTAGAAAGTTTTAAAATCATGTGTCAAGAAGCAAAACGCAGAATTCTTCCAAATTGGCTTTGACGCCTTGTTTAAACGATGGCACAGTCGTGTACAAATGACTGGTGGTACCGAGTGGTTATAATTAAAGTGCAGTTACTCACGGAGGTCAAGTGAGGGCTGTAATTATCGTACACCATTAAACTTGGTAGGTATGCTAATGCGTTAATTCGGAAGATATTAACGCCGGAAAAATCTTAGTTCCAGTTGTGGCCACCAGGTGCAAATCCGGCGCTGTACACTCTTTATATAGGGGTATGACATCCATACTGTCATTTGACAAGTCGCAACGTGAGTGAACAATACGGCTATCGAGAAGAGACCGCACGCTGATAGTGAAACTGTTTTATGTGGACGGCAACAATTACAATGCTGCATTGAGAGAATATCTCCGAATGAAAGGTCTGAGGAGAGGCCCGATGGCATTAAATGGTTTAAAGAAGTTGACATTGAAATTCGAAGACACGGTTGTGCTTGGTGTGGCACCTGGAAGACGAAGGCTTCCTAGCCCGGCGGAAGTTATTGATGAAGTTGCTGTTGCTGTAATTGACCATCCTAGTGTTCGTGCAGTGTCACGAGAATTGTCCATCCTATGACCAGCAGTAGGAAATGTTTTGCGATCTGTTTTACGCTGGTACCCGTGAAATGTCCAGACGGTGCTGAAACTGAAAACTCATGATTCGCCGCAACATTCCGAATTTGCTCTTTGGTTTCTGGCACGAATCGAAGTTCATGTGGGCCAGCAATATCCTGTGGAGTGACGAAGCACATTTTATGCTGCCAGGTACAATGAATATAAAGAACTGCCGAATTTGGAATACTGTTAAGCCGCGAGCTGTGCACGAAGAGCCATTGCACTCACCATATGTGACTGTGTGCTGCGGATCCACAACTACTTTTATCCTCGATCCGTCTTCTTTATACAGTGTGGTCCATTGATAGTGACCGGGACAAATATCTCACGAAATAAACGTCAAACGAAAAAAACTACAAAGTCCGAAACTTGTCTAGCTTGAAGGGGGAAACCAGATGGCGCTATGGTTGGCCCGCTGGATGGAGCTGCCATAGGTCAAACGGATGTCAACTGCGTTTTTTAAAATAGGAACCCGCATTTTTTATTACATATTCGTGTAGTACATAAAGAAATATGAATGTTTTAGTTGGACCACTTTTTTCGCTTTGTGATAGATGGCGCTGTAGTAGTCACAAACGGTGGAATCACGTAACATTCCGCCAGTGCGGGCGGTATTTGCTTCGTGATGCATTACCAGTGTTAAAATGGACCGTTTACCAATTGCGGAAAAGGTAGATATCGTGTTGATGTATGGCTATTGTGATCAAAACGCCCAACGAGCGTGTGCTATGTATGCTGCTCAGTATCCTCGACGACATCATCCAAGTGTCCGGACCGTTCGCCGGATAGTTACGTTATTTAAGGAAACAGGAAGTGTTCAGCCACATGTGAAACGTCAACCACGACCTGTAACAAATGATGATGCCCAAGTAGGTGTTTTAGCTGCTGTCGCGGCTAATCCGCACATCAGTAGCAGACAAATTGCGCGAGAATCGGGAATCTCGAAAACGACGGTCTTGAGAATGCTACATCAACATCGATTGCACCCGTACCATATTTATATGCACGAGTAATTACATGGCGACGACTTTGAACGTCGTGTACAGTTCTGCCACTGGGCACAAGAGAAATTACGGGACGATGGCAAATTTTTTGCACTCGTTCTGTTTAGCGACGAAGCGTCATTCACCAACAGCGGTAACGTAAACCGGCATAATGTGCACTATTGGGCAACGGACAATCCACGATGGCTGCGACAAGTGGAACATCAGCGACCTTGGCGGGTTAATGTATGGTGCGGCATTATGGGAGGAAGGATAATTGGCCCCCATTTTATCGATGGTACTCTAAATGGTGCAATGTATGCTGATTTCCTACGTAATGTTCTACCGATGTTACTACAAGATGTTTCACTGCATGGCAAAATGGCGATGTACTTCCAACATGACGGATGTCCGGCACATAGCTCGCGTGCCGTTGAAGCGATATTGAATAGCATATTTCATGACAGGTGGACTGGTCGTCGAAGCACCATACCATGGCCCACACGTTCACCGGATCTGACGTTCCCGGATTTCTTTCTGTGGGGAAAGTTGAAGGATATTTGCTATCGTGATCCACCGTCAACACCTGACAACATGCGTCAGCGAATTGTCAATGCATGTGCGAACATTACGGGAGGCGAACTACTCGCTGTTGAGAGGAATGTCTTTACACGTATTGCCAAACGTATTGAGATTGACGGACATCATTTTGAGCATTTATTGCATTAATGTGGTATTTACAGATAGTCACGCTGTAACAGCATGCGTTCTCAGAAATGATAAGTTCACAAAGGTACATGTATCACATTGGAACAACCGAAATAAAATGTTTAAACGTATCTACGTTCTGTATTTTAATTTAAAAAACCTACCTCTTACCAATTGTTCGTCTAAAATTGTGAGCCGTATGTTTGTGACTATTACAGAGCCATCATCACAAAGTGAAAAAAGCAGTCCAACTAAAACATCCATATTTCTTTATGTACTACACGAATATGTAATAAAAAATGGGGGTTCCTATTTAAAAAAACGCAGTTGATATCCGTTTGACCTATGGCAGCGCCATCTAGCGGTCAAACCATAGCGCCATCTGGTTTTTCCCTTCAAGCTAGATAAGTTTCGTTCCTTGTAGTTTTTTCGTTTGACTTTTATTTCGTGAGATATTTGGCCCGGTCACGATCAATGGACCACCCTGTGTAGAAAACACCCAGAGAGCCTGTCACGTGTACCGTGACGTCTGCATTTTATCGAGACCTGCTTGAACATCATCTGATTCCTGCTTCGGAAACCACTGTTTTCATGTAAGATTGGGCAATACCTCATGTCGCTCGCCTAGTGAAGGATCTGCTTAACGCAACCTTCAAAAAATGTTCAAAATGTGTGTGAATTCCTAAGGGACCAAACTGCTGAGGTCATCGGTCCCTAGACTCACACACTACTTAAACTAACTTACGCTAAGAACAACAGACACACACCTAAGCCCGAGGGAGGACTCAAACCTCCGGCAGGAGGGGCCACGCAATCCGTGACATGGACCCTCAAACCGCGCGGCAACGCAACCGTCCACGAACGGGTTGTGTCTAGAGGTTTTCCAGATGCATGACCTGCAAGACGACCTGATTTGATATCTGAAAGAATGCGTTTACCAGGAACACATTCGGTCTCCGCTTGATCTGAAGGCCGGGTGCAGCATATCGTCGTTGTCTCCAGTGCTCATACTAAAAAACGGTGTGTAATCAGCAGTTAATAATAAAATCAACATTGTGCCTTTTTGATTTGTTTGACCTTTTCTGCCCACGTCCCGCTCATAATGCATTATATGTGGAAACATTTCTATACGTTTTTCTTGTGTTCACATCACCAGATTTGCACCTTGAGGCCAAAATTGCAGCTGTTCTTTTTTCAGCGTAAATCGTTTCCGCATTAACGCTTGCGATAATTACGGCTCACACTGGACCTTTGTAAGTAGCTGCATCTTAATCATAACTACCCAGCATGCTGAACAGTACAGTAGTGTAAAGTTCAAGTTATGATCTGTATTAATTCCGCTGTTACATATTCTTATTAAATTTATGGTACATGAGGCATTACTTTCTGATCCACTCTCGTATGTTGCAGAAGTACATACAGGCTTGTATTCTTGTACATGAAGAAGGATCCATTATGCTTTCAAATTCATAGAACGTAAACTAGAAAATAGTAAATACAAGTGAACGCATAGGATAAAGAGATGGAAGTAAAAGTATTGGCTTTCCTCCGTGAAGTTCTTGGGAGCGTTCGTTTCCATCTTTCATCACCATGGAAGCTACACGATTAGTGTGTAATTTGGTACTTTTTATAAACACAAGTCATATACAAGGATGGAAAAGTGACAGAAAAAAATCCGAGGACCTACGGACTGAACATCACACTTCTATATTTGTAGTTCGACTGCTACCCACTTAGCCACCGAGCTTAGCCATAAATCTTTGGAACTAGAAACGATTTGGCATGGTATATCGCAGAATTCTGTGTCTGGATCCCTTACTGTTTCCTATATACAGTATGTAATCGTACCATCTGTTGTCTAGGTCTCTTAACGCATGCATAAGCGACTCAGATGTTGTGGGCAATAATTCTGGTGATGGAACAGAGCTGGCAGGGAGGGGTGACGTGGGGTGGGGGTGGGGGGGGGGGCGCACGATAGCTTACACTTCCTGATCACCAGATCATAAAGGTGGGTTCGAACTGAGCTACTTTGACGTATATGGTAAACGAGATGATGCTCTCAATATTACCATCCCAGTCGCTCATAGTCAACGACAGTAAGGTAAAGATGGTTGAATGGTTGCAAAAAAAAAAAAAAGAGGAAGAAGGCTCTGTGTTCCGTAAGCCGACGAAATAACCATGCCAAAATATCACGTGTAGGTGACGCAACAGTAAAAATGGAAAGCAACGCGATAGTCAGCGTGCAGCTGTAAAGCTGTGACCCGAATGGAATGGGACTGTTCTGGGCTAAATATAAAATGTATTTTAAGGAGCGCAACAGCGAAAGGGGCATGCCGGCTGAAAATCTGTGCTTGCAGGCGATTCCTTAAGTTTATGACCGAAGACTTACGGTTATTGCAGAAAGGTCCAACAGCTTAAGTAAGAAAGATTGCGATTTAACGTGCTGTCTATCAAGAGATTATTAAAACACAAGCTCGTATAGGTCGACGATGAAAATCGGTTTTCGGTTCTTTCTAGCATTTGCTTCAATCGATTTAGGAAAACTACAGAATACCAAAAATCTGATCGGTAGATGTTGATTTGAACCCTCTAGGGTAGAGCACAATCGCCAGCATTTTTCTTGCAGCTCGGTTTTCAAGCGGTCCAATAACAACGAATAATATGCACCTGTAATAGTTTTATCCTTTTCGAGATAGTTGATGAGGATTATCCCCTGCGAATCCCAAAAGACAGTCGCCATAACCTCTCCGACTGAAGGAATGGTCTTCGCCTTTTTTGGAGCAGATTCTCCCTTTGTAACCCATTGTTTAGACTTCTTTGGTCTCAGGAATATAGTAATGTGTCCATGTTTCACCCACAGTGACGAAACGATTCTTAAAGTCCTGCGGATTCTTCCTGAACAGCTGCAAACCATCCTTGCAACACTTCACACGATTGCAGTTTTTGTCAAGCGTGAGCAATCGCGGAACCCATCTTGCAGATACCTTTCTCATGTCCAAATGTGTATGAAAAATATTATATACCCATTCATTCGAGATGCTCACAGCACTAGCAATCTCACGCACCTTAACTCTTCTGTCATCCATCACCATATCATGGATTTTATCAACGATTTCTGGAGTCGTAACCTCCACACTGCGTCCAGAACGTTCAGCATCACTTGTGCCCATATGGCCACTCCGAAAATTTTGAAACCACTTGTAAACTGTTCTAATCAAAGATGCAGAGACACCGTAATGTTTATCAAGCTTCTCTTTAGTCTCTTGAGGCGTTTTGACTTTCATAAAGCAATGTTTAATCACCACACGAAATTCTTTTTCGTCCATTTTTTGACAATCACTCGACTTCCTTGATTCACACAATGCAAAACACAAAGAAATAGACCAATATGGCTGAAACTTGGTGTACGTTCTTTCCAAAGTTGCTACTAACTAAACACGACCTCGATACGCGCCGGTGATGCCGTCTCTCGGACTTTGCACAAACTTTTCAAACGCCCCTCGTATAGCGCCGCCACCTATCAGAACTTCATGGAACCATAGGATCTGAAGCAGGAATGTTCCATGATGTCCCACAAGTTTCGCATTTTTCCAACCGAAATTGGCTGAGAAAAAGTGTTGCGTTACTTTTTGATAGCTCCCCGTACATTCCGCTGTACACCCTTAGGTGGCTGGTGCAGTAGGCTATCGAGATAGGTGCAGATGTAGCATTTAACTGAGAGGCAGTTGTCTCAAAGGGCATACGATGATGATATTGTGTTTACTGGTATCTTTGTGTCTTTGCACCACTTAAAGTGACAATCAGTATTCATTCCGCGGAATTTTGTACTTGTTTCGTAATCTACAGAAGTACCATCACCTTTAAGTGTGATGTTCCATCTTCAAACTGAAATTCGTAGTATTTTCTTTATGTTCAATGGCCTGTTCGTGTTTTGCTACCACTACGCAAACGTTCACACACAAAAGAACAAACAACATATTGCAAGACTGGAGGCATTAACATAAGCGGGAGCGAGTTTGCTGCTGCAGGGCGTGGTCGCATATCATACATTCCCTGTGGCTACAGCGATACGAGTCCGTCGCTGGTGGCTGGCGAGGCCATCTGCTTTCCGGTCACGCCGCCTACGGAAACGAGCTTCCGGGTAGCAGCTAGCAGGTGCCTTTGTAGATACGCGGCCCGTGGAAAAAAGCGAACCCGCCTCCTTTCCGTATCGAGTGTTAACACCTGCGACATATTGGGGCACAACGATCTTATTTAGGTAGAGGTAAAGCTACCACTAAACCAGATGGTTTGTTTGAGCACGTGATGCTTAACATGGCATTATTGTAGTAGAAGTGATAACCCCCACTTTGGAAATGTCTCCCCCACTGATTTACTGTGGGACGTAACATTTAACGCCGGCCGGTGTGGCCGAGCGGTTCTGGGCACTACAGTCTGGAACCGCGCGATCGCTCCGGTCGCAGGTTCGAATCCTGCCTCGGGCATGGATGCGTGTGATGTCTTTAGGTTAGTTAGGGTTAAGTAGTTCTAAGTCTAGGGGACTGATGACCTCCGATGTTAAGTCCCATAGTGCTTGGAGCCATTGAATTTTTGTCAATACATAAGACACAAAACAGCATGCTGAGCAACACGTAAGTCACTTTTATTTCAGGGAAGACCTCACCTCTCGTTCTTGAGCAGTGTGTAGTCAGGATTGTCAGGTGTCGTACTAGCTAGTAGGTTAATTTTCAGTGGACAGTATTGGAGTAGCGGAGTAATTTATTTTTGTGGATATTCCAAGTCAAACATTGCACTTCAGAACACGCAACATTCATAATGTACATCGGTTCTGAGTTGTACGAGGGTTGACTGAAAAGTAATGCCTCCACCTTTGTAACTCTTCATCAGTTGGCAGCCTTGGTATGCGGCAGGTACTGGCTTGTTCCGTAGCCTCTTCTCTGCAGCTCCAGTTGGCGGGAAGCCTTAGCATTGAATGATTGTGTTGTTACAGTGTAACGTATGGAACCCTGCGCAGACGGTAGGTCAATGGGATTTAAGCAAACGTGCAGTCATTGAATTCTTGACAGCGGAAGGTGTCATCCCAAAGGAGATCTATCAGAGAATGAAAGCAGTTTATGGTGATTGTGTTGATGTGAGTACTGTGCGTCGTTGGGCGAGCAAGTGTAAAGATGTTGAGGCAGGAACATCTGACCTGCGTGACAGAGTTGGACGTCCTGTGACAGCAACCACCGAGTTTCACAACCCACAGATTGATTCAGGACAATCGTCGTATCACTCAGAGAGAAGCTGCAAGCACAATCGCATTTCACAAGAACTTGTGGGTCACATTATTGCTTCTTGGCTATAGGAAGATCTGTGCACGGTGGGTACCCCGGATGCTGACTCCTGAAATGAAAGCGCAAGGACTTGAAATTTGCCAGGAACTCCTCTCGCGTTACGAGAATGAAGGTGACGCCTTTCTCCGTTCAATTGTGACAGGAGACAAAACGTGGGTTCATCATTACGACCCGGAGACGAAACGTCAGTCTATTGAATATCGACACAAAGACTCGCCGCAGAAAAAGAAATTCAAGACGCAGCCCTCAGCTGGAAAAATCATGGCCGCAGTGTTCTGGGACGCAGATGGTGTTATCCATGTTGATTTCCTTGATCGTGAACAACAATAAATTCAGAGAGTTACGTCGCAACGCAGCGAACTCTGAAACTACGGCTAACAAGGGTCAGAAAGGAAAAGGAAAATGTTTTCCTGCAGCATGACAATGGCAAACCACACACTTCACGTGCCTCCACAGCAGAACTTCAGAGACTGAATCTCACCACCGTACGGCATCCTCCATACAGTCCAGATTTAGCACCGTCTGACTTCTATCTGTCCCCGATAATGAAAGACGCTCTGCGGGGACATCATTATGCTTCTAATGAAGGCTTTGAGAGAACTGTGAGACTGTGGTTGCGGTAACAGAGTGTCGACTTCTTCCGTGACGGCTTCAGAAAACTTGTTCATCGTTGGTAGAAATGTATCCAATTGGCTGGTGATTATGTGGAAAAGTGAATATTGGTAATTAAAGACCACATTCTAAGGATTATTTCTGCGTTTGATTTATTAAAATATTCCCATCCAGACCCAATTAACGAAGGTGGAAGCGTTACTTTTCACTCAACCCTCGTAGTTTTCATTGAGCATACAATTACTTTCTTTTGGCATTTAATTAGATTCATTTTCTTTAATTCAAATTTTGCATTTCATGAAGTTTAAAGTTTTATTTCACCACACTGTTCACTTGCGCAACGCAGGACCAACCAACAGTTAAGTTTTTCTCTGCAATTGAACACGCTATCTGAAGTACACCTTAATCGCGGAAAAGTTTGTGAAATCAGTTTATTCAGTTTTCTCATATACAAACAATAATGCATAGAAAATTTACAATATAATCATTCATGTGTATTTTAATGAAGATCAATGAAACTGTTACCTGGGAAACGTATAATCGATAAAGAATAAATTAGTCAGCTTCCACAAGTCACTCATTTTCAAGTTTAACATATTTTTTGTCCGTACGTTTTATTTTTTGCACGCATTTTTATTGCTTTTTGTACAGTGTTTTTCTTTCGATTTTCAGGTTTTTCTGGTTCCTGGGCAATATTTTTGCGTCTCTTGATTTTATGTCTGCTGCGTGGTATTTCCTGGTTTTTCTAGTCTGTGGACCAACTCTTTACCTGGTCCGGAATACGTGAACATCCGTGGAAAGTGAAGTAACGCTATTTGTTTCAAATATTCTTCCATCAGAGCAAGAACAGGACGTTTCAAGAATAGTCATCTTCAGTTATCATTGTCAGGGTAGTTAAATTTCAGAATTGTATCAATGTATCCAAGCAATATCATGATGCCTTTAGAAAAGTGAAAGTGTCCATTGTCGTCTGATTCTGAAAGAGGTGTAGATTGATCACATGTGGTCTACTGTACGTACGCCTTCTCCTTGTCCTCTAGTTTTTCTTCAGATTTTTTAATTCCTACTCACTGTCTCAGGAGGTACAATTTCATGTGACTTCCCCTTAACTACTTCTACTTATTGTGGTTACTTTTATGGAACCTAATAAAAGAAATGCACATAAAACAATGTTTTCGGAAATTTTTAAAAGATATGAAAAATATTGAAAATGCGTAAGTATCTTGATCTGATTGGAATATTCATAGCTTGCGAGAAACGAAAAGACAAAAAGAATGACTTGAGATGAAAATAAAAATCGCACGTGTAAAAACTACGTATACAATAGCCCACGTAGCAGAAAGCACACTGCAGACATGACAGTTCAATGATTAAACTGTTGTCAGCTACAGTTGCGGAAATTATACTAAGTGGAGACATCTGTTATGAATAACGAATACGCTTTGGTTATGTACTAGGACGCCCATTTTATTTTTGTTACGTTCAGGAAAAAAAAAAAAAAACTGGGGCGATTAAGGGAGAAAAAGGGGACACAAATTGCACTGACAAAATTTGATGGATGTAGAAGTTTACCTTTGTATCATGCACTCATACGCTCCCAAATGACGTTTTACAGTTTTGTGCTGCACTGTCACCGTACTTTTCACTTTTCTGTGTTTTATCAATAAATGCATTTTATTTTGATATTTTGTCATTAGAGTGAGCAGACAGTATACAATTACACCTTGTTTTGACAGTGAGCAGATCCTTCATGGTTTCAGTGTTTTCTTCATCTGATCATAAAGAGTTCGCTAAGAAAAACACATGTACATTCTACAGTTTCTCCCCTACCAGTGATAAGAGGGAACTCGCCTTTTATATTGCTGTCAAAAATTACACTCCCATATTGGCGTGATGGAACATTGATAGCATAGATTTAAAATTATCCTGTGTCCACTACGTCTTCAGACTGCTTACCACAATGAAAATTGAAATTCTTACTATCGAAACCAATCGAAAATACAAATTAGCATGAATCGTTACCACCAACAGTGCATAGCATGAACGCCAAATAAACAAAGATTATAGAAAAAGTTGTAAAAGCGGCGCTTCCTAGCGTTTATACTTGAGCAGTAAATTGTTGGCATAAAATACTTTAGCCAGGCAGAATCCCAATAATGCGGCACATTTGAGCGTACCCAAAAAAGTTTTCGGGACCGCGGGACGTTTTAGAGAGAAATACGGACTGTCCCAGGAATAACGGGACGAATGGACACCCTACTGTATAACCAAGCATTACCGCTCTTTGTGTTACGGCCACGGTGTTTCTTATTCGTGTAGAGTTACATGATGTCGTGTGTGTGTGTGTGTGTGTGTGTGTGTGTGTGTGTGTGTGTGAAACACAGTAAAAACTGAAGAGACACTAGCTGATAGCGTCCTAATTGTTTGTCTCGTTATGACGGGCAACAAGGCAGGCTTGGATTTGGATCCAGGGTTTGGTTCTGGAAGATGTCTTCTCTTTCCCCTCCGCTCCCCCTCCCCCACCCACCCACCCAACCCCCTCCCTTCCGAGAAATATCTACTTTCATCCTCGCATTTAATGTGCCACAGATGTCACTGATTTAAATTAAAATGACAATAATGTTTGAATATAAGCATACTTTTCTTAAAATAGTGTTTAGTTATGATGCTTTTGTTTTCTGCAGGGAGGCGTCATGACCCGACCCCCTCCGCCTTGATCCCCTCCAACAGAGATATTTCAGAGAGCGGCAAAATTTCATGCGCTGTTGTCACCGATGCCTTGAGATTGATAGTCGTTGTTAGCAGTTATCAGATTAAATTATTACTGTAAGATGTAAGCCGTTTACGTAACAGTAAATTATTTATTCGTTTCCTGTCGTTGGGTCGTTGTCTCCCAGTTCTTGAGATCATCTACTACGTGTCTAATTTTGAATCTAAAAAATTGGGTGGTAATATACGGGGTGAAGCCAGACTCTACCGACACAGTTTCGGAGCTATTCCTGGGCTATTTTCGGGGAATTTCGGCATCAGAGCCCCATGGTATCCGGTTACTCATTACAGAGCAATAACTCAATTAAGATTTATTGAGGTTGTTACCACAGTTACTTTTGTTTCTATGAGTATACTTTCAAAACAATTAAAACAGCCTGTAATATGCCAGAATCGAAACTAAAAACACAAAACGAAGAATAATGCCGGAGGGAAGGTGCAAAAACAATGTGATGAGGTTCCTGTGGCTGTGTGAATAGCTCATCATAGCGCCATGTTTGATAAACACGAGTTGTTATGCAAACTGAACGTGGAGAGAAGGGAAAGAGAAATGGAAAGATTGATGTGAGCTGCAGCATTACTGCGGAATCAAAGGCGACGAGTGAAAATATGTGGCGGACCAGAATTCGAAACGGAGATTTCCTACATCCTAGACTGTTGCATTAACCATTGCGCCATCCGGCCACTGTGTACATCGCACTGTGCGGCTGGTCCCGGCGGAGGTTCGAGTCCTCCCTCGGGCATGGGTGTGTGTGTGCGTGTTTGTCCTTAGGATAATTTAGGTTAAGTAGTGTGTAAGCTTAGGGACTGATGACCTTAGCAGTTAAGACCCATAAGATTTCACACACATTTGAATTTTTGTACATCGCAATTGCGCGGAATACCTCGGCGAGCCTCTCGGCCGACCTACATTCCCACCAACCGCCACCTACCCGCGGTCCCTGGTCATGCCCTCCACACTCGCTACTTTGAGACTCCCGCAGGAGGTCGAATATAGTTGTGCACCTGCCCTGAAGATGGTGGAATCAATTATATGAATGCGAGGTGCATATTGGCCAACCTGTCATCAGCAAAACCTACTCATAACGCTGTTTATCATTGCTATCGTACTACCAACACTATCCGAAGAACAAGCTGAGACGGGAGCGCAAATTTGAGGGCGAAGAGCCTCCATGGTGTCAACAACAAGTACCATGAGTGACTTGTTTGTAAACAAGACAAGAGCGCATACTGTCGACTTTTGCACTGTTGTGCAAATATTTTCATTGCAATAAACATACATAAACTGGGTAAGAAATGCAGTTATTGTGTAAATAGCTTAGGGAAACTACAGGTCCTGAACATTTAGCTGTTTTTCGACATGATCACCATTTCTGCCGATGCATTTTTGTTGACGCTGTGGCAGTTTTTGTATGCCTATGTTATACCACGTGCCGCCATGCTGTTCAGAAAGTTATAACTTCTTTCACCTCGTCGTCGGAGCTGAATCCCTGGGACCACAATTAACGCTGACAGGTACTATGAGACTCTGAAAAAACTCAAACTGGCAATTTAGAACCGGAGAAGAGGAATGTTGAGCAAGGGCATACACATTCTCCATGACAACACTCGCCCACACATCGCTCGGCAAACCGTTGCTCTCCTGCAACAGTTTCAGTGGAACGTAACCACCCGCCCACCCTATAGTCCTGACTTGGCGCCCAGTGACTGTCACCTGTTCCCTAGGATAAAAAAAAAAAAGAAAAACATTTGGCTGGAAAGCGATTCAGCTCCGACGACGAGGTGAAAGAAGAAGTTCATAACTTTCTGAACAGCATGGCGGCAAGCTGGTATGACATGGGCATATAAAAACTGCCACAGCGTCAACAAAAATGCATCGACAGAAGTGGTGATTATGTCGAAAAAAGTTAAATGTTCAAGCTGTAAACTAATGTAGACCATTGTAGAAATAAAGAGGTCTATGTACTTATAAAAAAATAGGAGACCTTAATATTGGGATTACCCTCGTAGATGCTTGTTCTACCTCATAGTCACCTCCAGTTGTCTTTTTACGCCACTACATCGCTCACAGTACTTTGCAGCTGATATAAATACTCCATAACACAGGTCTCAGAGGTTGTGGCGATTCCCTTATTCAGTCGCCTGAAAGATTAGCTGTAAGATGTAAACGTCAGTTCTCCATTCCCCATCGCTCAAATGACTCTGAGCACTATGGGACTTAACATCTGAGGTCATCAGTCGCCTAGAACTTGTGAACTACTTAAACCTAACTAACGTTAGGACATCACCACATCCATGCCCGAGGCAGGATTCGAACCTGCGACCGTAGCGGTCGCGCGGTTCCAGACCGAAGTTCCTAGAATCACACGGCCAACCCTGCCGGCCCCAGCGTTCATTTCGTATGTAATGCCAGTTCTGCTATTCTCGCTCAGGTGAACCATTCATAACAAGAGACCAAACCAAAAAATCCCCGATAATGCGCAATGGATACAGTACTTGGTCTTACTGGGGCTCTAAATTTGCATCTGACAGCATATACACCCGTAATTCCTATAATTTTTAAAAAGTCCCGCAGCTCTGACAAGTAGAGGTCCCCAGCGGTGGGAACTATACGGTGATGTAGAGTATGTTCCCAGGTATAACAGTCTGCAACCATTCACTTTGGTGGACCATCGTTTGCGAGTAATCGATGTAAAAATTTCTGAATTTCACGCGATACTCTACAACTTTCAAAAAGAAACGTTAAACGTATTTGTTGCGTAGCATAATCGTTATATTACAAGTCTCATATGCAAGAGATCATGGATTCGACCTTCACAAAGTACTTTGAAAACTTATTTTTAAATTTATCGGAACAACTTGGATCGTTATTTTTATTCAGTTAATTGATGTAAACACAATATTTTTAATTTTATTCCTTTGTCCCATAATTTTAATCGCCGCATTAACTTTTTCAATTGCTTTAATTTTTTGTTCCTATGATTATTTTCCATTTGGAATCCTTTTGCATGACATTTTGATTGTTTTCATGTAATAACACCGACTTCATTTGTTCCCTTTCATCATCCTGTATATCGTCCATGTTATTACAATCATTATTTCTGTTCCCCATTGTGGTTCAGTTAGGTTTTACTTATGACCCATTATTTCGTTACCACATTCAACACTATGCTCGCACGCCATACGGGCGCCGCTTTTGCGCTCGCTGAAAGGTGTTTTTCTTCGCGCTACATGGCTGGCGGCTGTAAGATAACTAGAATAGTTCATATTTTGTCCACTAGACGCAGCAGCAGTCGATGAGTTGTGTGTATCAGCTGTATAAGTAGAATATCTATCAGTATAGCGATCGGTTCTTTGGCGACATTTTCACCTGACGCGCAACCGTAAATTTGCGATTGTGTACGAGCGTTTTCAGCGAAAATGACTCCTAGTGGCCTCCGGGATAATGAAGTTCTGGACATTTTATTCGGAGAAAATGACTGATATTGACGCCAGTAATTACGACTGAGAAAGTGTTTCAAGTGAAGAATCTGGTAATAGTTTTTTTTCAACCTTGTTTCAATGTATACGGAGAATTTATAAAGAAAACACACTATCGTTTTTCCCGTTTATCTAATTTGAATTACGCTTTTCCTTTAGATGAGGAGCTGCAACTATCAATAAATGTTACAGCAAGACATGCGACAGTAGGTCTTACTCAACACTTCGCTGACGCCTGGCAGATCACAGCGCACAGACTCAGCTTCCAGTATTTCAGTCAGCGTCTGGAGCCACAGGCACTGATGTTTACGACTGTTTTTTGAACTTTTTAGTGACGGTGTTACCCTTACTTCCCAGAAAAAAGTACCCTTCACTGCCAACAAAGTATATACTATTCGTTATTGCAAAGTTTACTCCGACAAAGGGAAGAAAGATGCCGGCAAGCGGATAAGAAAAGAAAGCGGACTGTGGTGCAAAGACTGCAATGTAGGACTCTGTGTACCTCAGTGCTTTCAGAGTAACCACTTGAAAGTGAATTATGTATAAAATATATGTAACCATTTTATAAAATATTAAATAAAAAATCTCCTGCGAACTAAATTCTTGTTATTATAAACATTAGAAATCGTGTTAGGAAATGCAAAAGTTTTTTTGGGTGAAGGTTTCACCTGTTTTTTGGGAATGTTGGTACACCTCTACCGATGCAAGCATATATATAAGGTTACATTTTTCCAAATGTATAAAGTATGGAGAACAAAATGATGCTAGAAATGCGCCTTTGAGGCCCTTCTTAGTTATTGTACAGTTGTTCATTGAAGTTGCTTGAAAATCGCCAGTGTGCCTGCATAGTCGAGGAGCATACATTGCAATGTGGAATGTGTTAAAACATCGTTTTCGTTAATTTGTCCATAGTGCAATAAGAATTTGTCTTAAATATTTGTACGATGATTACCATCAAAGAGAATGTGCATCTTGTAACAAAAATTACATTATTGACACAATTGCACGGTCAATATACATAGATTATTTCGTTCTGTCTTTTAACCGATAGATAAGCATTTACAAAAGTTTAAATATTATGATAAAAAATAAAAATAATTAAATTCGTATGCACAGAGATTCCAATTGGAAAAAGACCGATGGTAAGAATAAATGAGAGAATTGACAAAGAAATTTGAATAAAATATATTTAAAGTAAGTGATTGAATAAAAATAACTATCAGGCATTTCGATAAAGATGTAAGAACAAAAACTTTCAACGCAATCAAGATTCCAATTGAAAAAAGACTGATGGTAAGAATAAATGAGAGAACTGAAGAAGCTATAACTGACATTGAAGTGATGTGACAAAGAAATCTGAATAAAAAATATATTTAAACTGATTGAATAAAAATAACGATCAGGCATTTCGATAAAGATGTAAGTACAAAAACTTTCAAAGCACTTGATGAGAATCAAACAACGCAATTAGTCTGTGTAACATTTCGTTTTTAAGGTTGTAGAACATAACTCGAATTTTTCTTTCGGTCCATTTCTCGCAATCGAGGGTACACCAGAGCTGCAGGGACCTTGGAACTTGAGTTAGATCACTGTACAGGTGTTTCTGAAAATTAACTTACACCACTGCATAAATGTTTCTAAAAAAGTCGATCGCACCGCTGCGGATCACTCCTTGTGAACGGATAACCATTCCAAGTAAAGAACAGCTGTCCCTGCTACGCACGTTATACCTTGAATGGAAAATAAATTGCACTGTGTTGTAATAACTGGAAATACAGGGCTACTATAAATGATTAATTCGTTTCGAAAGCTCTATATTTTCCAAAGCCTTAAATGCACAAATATGACTGATGCATGAATAGAACCGAACTCACCACAAAGTTCGCATTTTGCATCCTACAAATGTTCTATGAGTGCCACCACGATCACACGATACACGACCAACCAGTAGTCATTCACAGAAAACATTAACCTTCGGCTAATCTCGTTCTTGCGCCACAGTTTCATGAGGATTTTCAGTGCCCCACACTCACATTATGGCGATTAGCCATTTCCAGATCAATTGAAGGTCGCTTCATCGTAAAATAACAGCTTGGAGGCGAAATGGTCATCCTGAAGTGCTCGCTGCATTGTGACGCTAAGTTGAAGTACAGACCATTATCTTCCGCTTATAATTGTTGCACGAGATGCAGACGGTACGGGATGATTTTTTGTTTTTGTTTTTACTGAGTACAAAATTTTCCCTCACCCTCTCGACGGTTGCATCTGGCACATTTGGTCGACTTGTATTTTTCTGTTTACAGAAACAACCAGTGTCCCTAAAATGTCGGTACCAACATAAAATGCTCTGTTTACTTGACGATTCTTTTCATAACTGCTCCCGAATGCATTCTGCATTGTTGTAACAAATAAACTTCTCGCATATTCCAACACACGCAATTTTTTCTTGCGTTGGCGCCATTTTATCAAGGCATTGCATTCGTGGCGCTAACTGGTGGACACGATGCAAACTCGGCGAGTTTACGGTTCGATTCACGCACCAATCAGACTTATACATTTTAAAGTTTGGGAATTACGGAACTCCGGAAACGAATGGGTCATTTATAGTAGCCCTTTGAGTCACCACAGTCACTCAAATACTCTGATAACGCAAAGAAAAAACAGTGAATTGCGTAACTAACTAACGTTGCATATATTCTGAAACCCTAATTACCTGCTCATCCTTTATGTAAGTCGAACAACTTAAAAGTTCAGTAACAGTTATTCTGGCCTGTCAGTCAGGACTGGACTTTGCCCAGAGTGATTCTAAAGGGCCCTACATATGAGCGAAAAATGGCAGCTATCCGTCGCATGGGCGACCGATCACTTCGTTGACAGCACGTGTGCGGGCAAATCGCAGTGATGGGTAGCTGTAGCTAACCGCTGGACGCACGGAAATACCAGGCAATCTGATGGATCGCACGCGATTCGTGCACGCAATATGGCTGCCTGGCTGGTGAGCTGCTACTTGTTTCTCTGTTTATCGAGCGCGATTCTGCAGTTTTCGTTTCGCTTTGCCCAGTTGAGTAAGAAATTTACAATATAATTTATAGTTAATCCGGGAGCACGAACTACTCGGAGAATGCCAAATTTAAACAGACGCAAAGTCCCCAAGATTGGCGATCTTTTACAGAAGCTCGAAATTTAGCGCGGACTTCAATGCGAGAAGCTTATATCAGTTTCCACAACGAAACTTTGTCTCGAAACCTGGCATAAAATCCAAAGAGATTCTGGTCGTGTGTGAAGTATGTTAGCGGCAAGAAACAATCAGTGCCTTCTCTGCGCGATAGCAATGGAGACACTATCGAAGACAGTGCTGCCAAAGCAGAGTTACTAAACACAGCCTTCCGAAATGCCTTCACAAAAGAAGACGAAGTAAATATTCCAGAATTCGAATCAAGAACAGCTGCCAACATGAGTAACACAGAAGTAAATATCCTCGGAGTAGTGAAGCAACTTAAATCACTTAATAAAAGCAAGTCTTCTGATCCAGACTGTATACAAATTAGGTTCCTTTCAGAGTGTGCTGGTGCATTAGCTCCATACTAGACAATCATATATAACCGTTCGCTCGACGAAAGATCCGTACCCAAAGACTGGAAAGTTGCACAGGTCACACAAATATTCAAGAAAGGTTCATTACAGGCCCATATCATTAACGTCGATATGCAGCAGGAACATTACGAATTACCTCGAAGGAAACGGTCTATTGACACACGGTCAACATGGGTTTAGACTGGAAAGTTGCACAGGTCACACAAATATTCAAGAAAGGTTCATTACAGGCCCATATCATTAACGTCGATATGCAGCAGGAACATTACGAATTACCTCGAAGGAAACGGTCTATTGACACACGGTCAACATGGGTTTAGAAAACATCGTTCTTGTGAAACACAACTAAGCTCTTTATTCGCATGAAGTGTTGAGTGCTATTGACAAGGGATTTCGTATCGACTCCGTATTTCTGGATTTCCAGAAGGCTTTTGACACTAAATGGCTCTGAGCACTATGGGACTCAACTGCTGAGGTCATTAGTCCCCTAGAACTTAGAACTAGTTAAACCTAACTAACCTAAGGACATCACACACAGCCATGCCCGAGGCAGGATTCGAACCTACGACCGTAGCGGTCTCGCGGTTCCAGACTGCAGCGCCAGAACCGCGCGGCCACTTCGGCCGGCCTTTTGACACTGTACCACACAAGCAGCTTATAGTGAAATTGCGTGCTTATGGAATATCGTCTCATTTATGTGACTGGATTTGTGCCTTCCTGTCAGAGAGGTCACAGTTAATAGTAATTGACGGAAAGTCATCGAGTAAAACAGAAACAATTTCTGGCGTTCCCCAAGGCAGTGTTACAGGCCCTTTGCTGTTCCGTATCCATATAAACGATTTGGGAGACAATGTGAGCAGCCATCTTAGGTTGTTTGCAGATGACGCTGTTGTTTATCAACTAATAAAGTCATCAGAAGATCAAAACAAACTGCAAAACTATTTAGAAACGATATCTGAATGGTGCGAAAATTGGCAGTTGACACTAAATAACGAAAATTGTGAGGTCATCCACATGAGTGCTAAAAGGAATCCGTTAAACTTCGGTTACACGATAAGTCAGTCAAATGTAAAGGCCGTAAATTCAACTAAATACCTAGGAATTACAGTTACGAACAACTTTAAATTGGAAGGAACACACAATGTTGTGGGGAATGCTAACCAAAGACTGCGTTTTATTGGCAGGTTACTTAGAAAATGTAACAGATCTACTAAGGAGACTGCCTACACTACGCTTGTCCGTCCTCTTTTGGAATACTGCTGCGCGGTGTGGGATCCTTACCAGATAGAACTGACGGAGTACACCGAAAAAGTTCAAATAAGGGCGTCACGTTTTTTATTATGGCGAAATATGGGAGAGAGTGTCACTGAAATGACACAGGATTTGGGCTGGACATCATTAAAAGAAAGGCGTTTTTCGTTGCGACAGAATCTTCGCACGAAGTTCCAATCACCAATTTTCTCCTCCGAATGCGAAAATATATTGTTGACACTGACGTAGATAAGGTGAAACGATCACCACGATAAAATAAGGGAAATCAGAGCTCGCGCGGAAAGATATAGGTGTTCATTCTTCCCGCGTGCTATACGAGATTGGAATAATAGAGAATTGTGAAGGTGGTTCGATGAACCCTCTGCCAGGCACTTAAACGTGATTTGCAGAGTATCCATGTAGATGTAGATGAAGTCAACTGGAACTGGATTTGTCATTTATTTTAAGTAGTAATACGAAATACTCTCTCCGATTTTGCAATGATAGCGTTTTGAAGCTTGTGCTACTGAAGCGGAAGTGATGGGGAGTTCTTAGTAGTAGTCGCGGTACAATGGGTGCCATCTTACGATTTTGTGTTATTTATGAAATAATTATACGCGTTATTAAAGTTTTTAACTTCTGCTCTGAATGACATACGCACCTACTGTAATGTTAAGAGGACATTTTAACTTAAATGTTCAGCGCAAATATAGTACACAGTTATACTCAAGTCCCTTGTCATTTCATATAATCTAATTCTCCTTCATACAACTGGTAAAATGAGTTATGGTAATCAGAAGTGGAGCTATTGACAACGTCTCTCTGAAAACATCGAGTAAATTGCGTAGACCTAGAGACTTGCCATTAAACAATGAATAAAAAAGGATTTGACGATTAATGAACGTGAAATGAATTATATTGACACAGTGGAAAGATTTACATAAGCCATCTGGCGGCAGTGGAAAATATAATATATTCTGTAAAGTATTCTACAGTCGCTAAGAAAAGCATTTCAAAACAAGTTCAATAACTCATAAAATTCTGGTCTATTTTAAATTTATGTTTTGTAAGCATTCTTGGGGATGCGGAAGTCAACTGCAAATGCTGCTAAACATAACAGTTCATTTTCCATAGCAGAACTTCTCGACACAGTGACGTTCAAGATACTGATTGCACTTGCTTCGCAAGTCGTGTGTGGGGGCCCTTAATACAATCATAATTATGTTGTTCTTCACTCTGCAGAAAACATCTGCAGGCTGGTTGTGTAGCACCGCCTGCCCCTTGACTGTAGTTTCACGTCTCCACTGACTCCACTTCGGTCAACGGGATACTGAGTTCCCCAGTAGGTGCTGCGTGGCATCACGTCACCGATCTATGATGACACGATAAATATTAACATTAATAAAAGAATTTTTCCCCACCTGCCGCTCCTCTACTATCACTCAGCAGCCGTTTACAATGCAGCCTTCAAGTGTTACTGCTCTAAATGGGAAAGTAAAAAGAGCGCTTTCAACGACCGATTTAGTTAGAACGTTACAAAGTGTCAGCAGCCTCGTCAAGAAGTGCATTTCAATAAAAAATAAACAAAATCGCACTGCAGTCTGCTTTATCTTGCAACCACGGCTTGTGGTTCTAATTTTTAGCTTTTCTGCGGTGCATTTCTTCATTCTCGAATTTCTAGGAAACAGCAGCTAGGTAATTACTGCTTTTTTGTTCATCAGCCCGACGCAGTAACAGAGTAATGATACTGATTTCCATTCTTTTAGCAAGCGAAGGAATGTGAACGTGGGCCCTGTTCGATGTGCTTCTGCTTTGTGTGTGTGTGGAGGGGGGGGGGGGGAAGGTAGAGGGGTGGAGGCGGGCGATGGTTGTACATTTATTTTTATTTATTTATTTCGAGTCAAAAACATTACAACAATATTTACAATATATACAATATAACAAATCAGGTCAAATCATAAAAGAACAAACTAAACGGTATTAGCCCAAAATTGTGCAACGGCAGCAGCATTGTCTGAAACATCAACAAGCTCTTGTGTGGAACATGATACAGGACATCTAGGACAGTTAATTAAATGTTTGGTTGTCTGTTCTTCTCCGCAGTCACACAAGGTGGAAGATTCCTTCATGAAGCCCCATTTAAACAGATTGTCCTTAGTTCGTCCGACGCCACTCCTGAGCCGATTTAGAGACTTCCACACTGTCCAGACTTGATTTCCACCAGGAGGAAGGGTCTCAGAAGGAGTCATCCAATCGTTACTGTCAGATTTTGCTGTCCACTGAGATAGTCTGGCTGCTCCAGTCCGACCGGTGAGGGGTGTAGTAGTTCTCATGAAGCTCCTCCTAGATTTGAGTCTACTAATTGGTAGCTGGTATCCATGTAGCAGGTGATCGGTGTTATGATCTGCTTTATGTCTCTCAAGTTTGGCTGCGACTTCACGCCTTATGTCTGGAGGAGCAATACCTGCTAGTTTATGGAGTTTATCAATAGGTGTAGCTTTGAGGCATCCCGTTACTGTCCTGCAGGTTTCGTTCAGGGCCACATCAACCTGCTTTGCATGAGATGACTTGTACCATACAGGACATGCGTATTCAGCTGCGGAATAACACAAGGCCAAGGCTGATGTTCTTAGTAGTTTGGGATCTGCACCCCAAACGCTGCCAGTGAGCTTCCGCAGGATGTTGTTACGAGCAGCAACTTTCTGCTTGGTGTTAGTGCAGTGTTTTCTGTAGGTCAACGTTCGATCTAAGGTGACACCCAGATATTTGGGGTAGAAACAATGTTCAAGCTCTTGATCTTCCCAAAACACTGTAAGTTTTCTATAGGCCTCTCGATTGCGTAGGTGGAAAGCACAAACTTGAGTTTTAGCAGGGTTCGGTCTTAAGTTATTGACTCTGTAGTACTCAGATAGGTCCTTGAGAGCAACAGTAAGCTGGTTTTCTACTGTGTCAAAATCTCTGGCTTGTGTGACTAAGGCAAGATCATCTGCATAGATGAAACTCTTTGTAAGAGAAGGTTGAGGCTGGTCATTTGTAAATATGTTGAACAATATGGGGGAAAGGACACTACCCTGAGGCAAGCCATTCCTTTGACTTCTCCATCTACTCTTTCTTCCTTGGAACTCCACATAGAATCGCCGGTTTTCCAAAAGTGTCTGCACAGTTCTGGTGAAATTAATGTCTCTAGTGATGTAGTAGACTTTGTGCAATAATTGTCGATGTTGAATGGTGTCATATGCTGCTGTGAGATCCACGAAGACAGCCCCGGAAATGTATCCTTTTTCATATCCCTCTTCAATATGTTCAGTCAGATTAAGGACTTGTGCTGTACAATTCTTTCCAGGTCGGAAACCTGCTTGTTGAGGTATGAGTTGTTTTTCAACAATGGGAGTGAGTCTATTTAGCAACATTCTTTCATAGATTTTATACAAATGGCAAAGGAGCGAAATCGGTCGGTAGTTCTTGGGATCAGCTGCACCCTTTCCAGGTTTTAGTAAGGGAATAACTTTAGTTTTCCTCCAGATGGCAGGGATCTGTTTCCGCTTCAGACAACCATTATAGAATTGCAGAAGCCATCTTTCCGTGATGGGACCAAAATGTTTAATTTGCTCAATCATTAGGTCGTCTAGACCAGGCGCTTTACCATTTTTGCATTTCTGAATTGCGGTTCTGAGTTCTTGTAAGATGAAGTCATTTGATATATGGTTGTTTTCACGTTCAGGTTCTCTTTTGAGTTTTGTTCTATCTTTAGAACAATTGACCCTTCCATTCTGAACTAGATGATGAGCAATTTGATCTGGTGCAATGTTTGCATGGCCATGATTGTGGACAGGGTCGTTGTTCAGGCGTCGCAGCAACTGCCAGGCTTTCTGACTGCTTTTAGACATATCAAGGTTCTCGAGTAGCTCTATCCATCGTTCTTTTTTGGATTTGGCTAAGGCTGAGGATAAATTTTGGCCAGCAGTTAAGGTTTCAATGCTGTAAGGATTATCATTGAAAAGTTGGATATAGTTATGTAGATGCTTCACGGATTCTTCTGTCAAGCCAGGTATGTAGTTAACTCGACAGCCTCTGGGAGTTGAGAGTCTTGAGCATCTTTTCACGGCTTCTACAAACTCATCATAGTTGGAAACTGAGGGTTCTATGCGTGAAACTTCTGAGTCAAGGAGATCAGCAAACTTCTGCCAGTCTGCTTTCTTGAAATTGTATCGCCTTCGGAATGATGTGATTCTAGGAGTAATGGCTGCAAACACTTGGCAGCCTATGGGGCGGTGTTGAGTATTTGGTATCGGATTTAGAACAGTTTTTCTGCATTGGTGAGCTATGTTCTCGCTAACAAAAATTAAGTCGGGGTTATACCCACGTTTCCAACGCCCACTGTTAAAAGATGGTGGGAGTTTATTATCATGGACAAGATTAAGATGGTTGGTATCAGCCCAAGTCAAAACTGCTTCACCATTACTGTCGTCCTCAGCATAACCCCAAACACTGCTATGACTATTGAAATCTCCAACAATAAAGTGAGCTTGTTGATTGGTGTAGTTGTCTGTAGGTGAAAATTGGAAATCTGCTCCTGGGGGTTTGTAAATTGACGACACAATACAACCATTCAGTTCTACAGACAGTATTTCAATATTGTTGAATTCTGTAAGTGAGGTAGAGAGAACAGCTATATCGTTCCTCACAAAGATAGCACTGCCATATTGTCTATGGGGTCGCTCAACTGCCAGTTTCATCCCAAGGATTTTTGGTCTTCTCATGGTGTCATCTCGATGGGTTTCTTGTATACATAAAATATCACACCTAGGTTCCTTGGCAATATGTTGCAGGAGTTCTTCTTTGGCAACAGACAATCCTTCTATGTTGATTGATACAATCACAAGGTGAGGTCTTGATAAAGACCTTTGGTTTCCATTCATAGTGAAACCTATAATGCAATGCTTTTGGAATGCTGACGTTCAGTTCAGTACTGGAGAATCTAGTCCAGTACCTATGCAGGGGCACCACGTGCAGGAGTCAGCTTCACCCCCGGTTGTACATAATTTCCCCGATTTATAAATAATGCACCAATTTCACTTACGGTAGTGCTAAAATACCACTGGGTGACGGTTTGAAAATAGGTGTCCGGAAGTAGGGACGAATATTGAAATGCTATAAAACATACGAAATTTATTGAAAATGTACTTTTTTTTTTACAAACGCATTAAGTAACTTCTCCCATTTATGTACGGAAAATTATATCCTTCATATGATCACCAAACATCGCGCGGCATCGCTCATGCGTTCACTGAAGTTCTCGATGAAGCGTTTACAAAATCTAGTGGAATGACGTTAATAACCCTTTATTTTCATTCTTCAATTGATATCTTGTTTGTGGTTTGTTCATGTACACTTTCGATTTCATGAATCCCCTCAAAAAAGTCACAAGGCGTAAGTAAGATTGCATGATCTGGTAGGCCATTCGGGGTTGCCACGTAGAGAGAGAATTTTTTCAGGAAACTTTTCATTCAGCAGAGCAATCGTTTCACGAGATGTGTGACATGTCACACCATCTTGTTGAAGCCGAAAATCGTCATTTTCATCAGTAAGAAGGAAAAACCAATCAGAAAACGGTAACGGTCGCTGATCTCAGTGACGACAGCTCTCTCATCATTTTCAAAAAAGTACGGGCCGATCGCTTCTCCTGCCCAGAGCCCACACTTCGTTGTGGACGCATCTCATCTTCCATTGTCACTCGCGGATTTTTGCTACCCCAAATTCTGTAGTTCTGTTTATCGACGTACCCACTGATGTGGTACTGCACCTCATCTGAAAAAGTCGTTCTTTTTGTGAAGTTCTCGTTCTGGTATTGTCGAGCCAAGGCTCATTGAGCAAATTGGTGTCTCTTACCATGAATTGCAGGCTTCAACTTATTTTCAGATCTTTTGAAAGGATTTCATGCAGTGAACTTGACGATAAATTCAGTTGTTGAGCTCGTCGACGAACCGATTTTCTGGGGCTTGTGGTCACATTGTCACGCACGACAGCAATGTTTTCTTGAGTTCGAACAGAACCCAGTGGTCCTGTTTTCTTAACGTTTGAAACAGAATCCGTGGTCTCAAACTTCCGGATCAATTTCCGAAATGATGAATCGATGGAGCAGCATTACGTCTGAGTGTCACACGCAATTCACAAGTGATTTCTGTGGGATTTTCACGGTTTTTGTAATAACTATTTATCACTTGGATACGTTGTTCGGTTGTCATCTGCTCCATAACGAGAATAAACATCAAACAACAATGCTCGCCACACAACAGCTATCAGGCTACCAATGGGAAGGATCGCAGATAACAAACATGGGAAAACCAAGTCTGCCGACCATCATATGACAAGATGGCGCAAAATTCAAATTCGTCCTTACTTTCCGGACACCCGTTAGAATCCTGGAAGTCGGTGACTCAGCACCTCCGCAACAGCAAAGAGATGCGCTTCTAATTGACAGAATTAGCAGATGATGTGAGCCACGGTGCGAGTGCCACACACTTGAACGAGCGAGCCAAACAGTGACTGTCATTTTTTCTCCACTGCGCGCTAGTGATATGGCAGCTTCCCAAGATTGTATTGTTGCCGTGGCCTTCGGTCCGAAGACTGGTTTGATGCAACTCTGCACACTAGTTTTTCCTGCGTAAGCCTCTCCATCTGTGCAACTTCATAACACATGAACCTGTTTACAGTAGTCAAGCTGTGGTCTCTCCCTACAGTCCTTCTACCAACACTCCATTACTAAGCCGCGCGGAGTGGCCGCGCGGTTTGAGGCGTTATGTCACGGACTGCGCGGTCCCTCCCGCCGGCGCTTCGAGTCCTCCCTCGGGCATTGGTGTGTGTATTGTTCTTAGCATAAGTTAGTTTTAAGTAGTGTGTAAGTCTAGGGACCGATGACCTAAGCAGTTTGGTCCCTTAGGAATTCACACACATTTGAACTTTTTTTTTCCATTACCAAATGAAATATATCTGTGTGACTCACGATGTGTCCTCTCAACCTACAATTTGTTTTACTGTTAGTCAGTTTATGACCCAAAAATTTTTCTCCTCGATTGGATGGTATATCTCTTCATTTCTTATCCAACCTATACATCCAATCTTCAACATTATCCTGCAGCCCCATATTTCAAAAGCTTTTGTTCTTTTTTGTCTGCGCTGCTACTGCCCATTTTCCACTTTACGTAAACGGCTGACCTGTAGGCAAATATTTTCTGAAGAGACTTATTAACATTTAAATTTATATTAGATATCAACGTATTTCTCTTTTTCAGTAATGTTTTGTCTTCTGTTGTTAGCCTGCGTTTATATATCATTTCTAATCCTGCCCGACTATCAAAACTCCTGTAGCACTTTTAGTGTCTCGTATGCTTAACTAATTCACTGACAGTCATCTCATTTATTTCGACTATATTCCATTACCACAGTTTTAGTTTTCTTGATGTTTATCTTACAATTTATTTTCTGGAGTTCTAGACGCAACCATTCCAAGCTCTTTTCCGTCTGTGATAGAAATGAAAATTCATCAGCAACCCATAAAGCCTTCATTTATTTTCACTGCATTTTAATTCCTTTTCCAAATTACTACTAGCTTAACCCCTTAACACAAAACCTCGTGTTATCTCGCTTTCATTATTTTGACAGAAACTTAAAAACCCAGCATACTCGGACAGCTGAAGAAAATAACTTAGAAAAAATAAAACTCCGTTTCAGCACTGATAGCGTGTTCGGTTGCTAGAGAGCATGTGGTACTACATTTGTAGCATGGCTGTCATGTTTGGTTGAGGTGGTTGCCACTAGATATTGTCTTTACTGTGTGCAGCTTTGGATACTTGACAACAAAACGAGCGCTTTGAGACTATCTCGTGTATTGTTGTGTAGACAATACTTCCAAAAATGATGATTATAATGATTCTGACAAGGGAAACTTCCCATCGCGCCGCCCGTAGATATAGTGGGTTACATGGTCCAATGGATAGCCCGTCAAAAACCGGATACAGATCAAGCTTGAAAACAGAAAGAAGGTGTACTAAACTATGAAAAAAGAAGCAAAATAGAAGCAGTGAACAGTCTAAGATCAACATGTGCATATCAGGGCGATCCTGAATCACCAAGGCTTTGTGGTCACGGTGTTGGATTGCAAAAGGGGAGATCCGTGTTCGACTCTTCCTCATGCCCGAAATTAAAAACACTATGAACTGTCCGTCCTGTAATTGACATATCTGCTCGCTGATTCAAATTTGCGGCTGTTTCGTAGCGCAACGGCCGTTTCCAACAGCGAGGTTTAAAGAAGGGACATCTAGACGTACATACATCCTATTTGTTCTACACAGTACCACATGTTACGACTCTTGCGTTCCGTTTTAGAAGTTTTGACTATTGTTTTACTTTGTTGTAGCATAGTTCAAAAAAATGGTTCAAATGGCTCTGAGCACTATGGGACTCAACATCTGAGGTCATCAGTCCACTAGAACTTAGAACTACTTAAACCTAACTAACCTAAGGACATCACACACATCTATGCCCGAGGCAGGATTCGAACCTGCGACCGTAGCGGTCGCGCGGTTCCGGATTGAAGCGCCTAGAACCGCTCGGCCACACCGGCCGGCTGTAGCATAGTTCACACTTCTTTATTTGTTGTTTTTATTTTAGTGAGAGGTCTATGCGGCATCTCGCCTGCCTCTCACAATTCATCATATTTGCTTGTGACGGTAATATATTCTTACCACATAACTCATATTCTATAACCAATCTATACTGTGACAACTACCAAGTCTTCATAAGGAGAACAGACACATCAATGACCGGACGGAAAGTACGTAATTTTGTGAAAACGCACACCAAGGAGATTCGAACATGGATCTCCCACTCTGTAATTCAGCACCATGGCCACACAACCACGATACTGGCGTTCTTGCACTTCGCTCGATGTTACATATCATGAGCTTGGGCCTTTCATTTGTTCTATTTTCCACCGCTCACTACACCTTCTTCCTGTTTCCAAGCTTGATCTGTGTTTAGTTTTTGACAGGCTATCCAATGGGCCATTTTACCACTAAATCCAAGGGGGTTACTATGGGGAGTTCCCTTGTTGTAGTTTGATATTGAATTTAGTGGCTCAGAAAATGAAGAAGAATGTGATGTTACTTCATCAGGGACTGCAAGTGACAACAGTTTTTCAGTTGAGTGACACAGTGGTGTGAGATAAATACATCTACTGTGCTCCAGCCAGCTCCTCCAAGGTTTATGTTCACAGGAAACTGTAGTGAAATACGTGGTTAGACTTCATAGCTACACGGAAACTAAAAAATCGCTTCAAGTTTCAGGATATTTTATGTTCAAATGAAACCCGGTCACTAGCGTAAAGTAACGATTTTATTAACTCAGAAATGTAGTTATACATAGTACACATACTTAAAGAGTGTCATCAAAACAGTTGTCACATTTATCCCGTTGCGACACAAGCCGGTCGATTCCATCCTTGAAGAAGCTAGTAGGCTGCTGTCGGATCCAGGGCTGGACCCAGTCACACACTTCGTCGTCCATTGCGAACCGATATTCGCGAATAGCTTGTTTTAGAGGTCTGAACACATAAGTCACACGGTGAAAGGTCAGTACTGTACGGTGGGTGTTCCAGCGTTTCCCACCGTGTGTGGGCGGGCATTATCGTGCAGGAGGATAACGCCATTGGACAACATGCCTCGGCGTTTCGACCTGATGGCTCGTCTAAGGTTCTGTAAAGTGGCTTGATAGCGCTGGGCATTGATGGTGATTCCCCGTTCCAGGAACTCGACAAGCAGTGGGGCCCATGTGGTCAAATAAAGACATCATGACCTTACCAGAACTGGAGTGCACGGCCTTTGATTTCTTTGGAGGTGGTGAAGTCGCATGTTTCCACTGCTTGCTCTGACGCTTGCTTTTCGGTTCAAAATGGTGCCACCATGTTCCGTCACCTGTGACAATTCGCGATAGAAAGCCGTATTCCTCCTCAACGTTGCAGATGATCAAAGACAGCGCCATTCGAGTATTGCGCTGTTCGGCGGTCAGTTGGTGGGGAACCCACTGCGCACAGATTTTTCGAAAGTTCAAGTGTTGATGCATTATGGTATGGGCGGTGCCCACGCTAATACCCAGTAACCGATGAATCTCGTCCACGGTGATTCTGCGGTTGTCCAAGACTAAAGCATTCTCTTCCGCAACCATTTCCGGTGTGATGACTCGATGAGCCTGTCCAGGACGAGCATCGTCTTCCAGTGACTCAAGGAATCGTTTGCGCCATTCCACAACATTTCAACGACTCAGACTCTACTCACCGTACACAGCCTTCATCCGTTGATACATTTCACGGCATCCAACTCCCTCCGCCGCCAAAAATCGAATCACTCCTCGTTGTTCCTGCTTACTCGCCTGCATGTTCGGTAGTGGACGATAAACTTGTGTGGCCACCTTCTCTTCGGCGTGTAACCACACTGGCGCTAAGCAACATCAAACGGTAAGCACACGTTAGTCTTTCTACCAATAGATGGCACCACCATAGCCGCGGTTACATGGTGCCACCTTACGTGTAAGGCAAAGGTAGATGCACTGATCAGGTTTCATTTGAATGAAACTCATTGTTAAAGTCCAGTGCACAAGTATACTCGGGATGTTATTACTGTTGATTTTCAAAAAGTTGTAACTCATTTTTTTTAGCTTTGAAAGCTATATTTATGTGTCTGTATATAATGTCACTCATTAATAAAACCTGTATGCTGGAATCGGGACTCGAATCTGGAACTCTTATGTGGGCAGCATTGCGCGCATAATGCCGTGGCCGCTAGATGGGCAGTCGGCTAGGGAAGCGTGGGGAGGGTGGTAATGGTTGGGGGGTCGCCCACACTCACGAGCGCTGTAGTGGAAATGCCGTTCTAAACTGAAGCCTACACTCACATTTCTGGTAAATATTAAGCGGGGCCCCTCCACGCCCAGACTTGCATGGTGACCATTCAGCATGATTTATCACTTTTTCTTTGGTTAGTATGTAAAAAGTATTCAGCCGAAAATGCAGCGATTTATTTACACTTTGTTAACCACTTGTAACTTTCAGAGAAGAGACACGAGTGGGGAATTTTGAGTAAAGCGTACACAGTTCTCTTGTCATCAAAATTTGAGTATTTTGCCAAAACTTAGCGGAGTTTACATAGTCTCACCTCATAAACATGTTGTGCAGACGCAACTGCGAGAGAATTCTCAGAGGCAACTGCGAGAGAATTCTGAAACAGTGGTTTATTAAGTGACGAACTGAGGGAAATTAAGGCCAGCATCTTATGAAAAAGGATATCTTCGGTACAAAATAAACGTCTAATGACTTCACTTATGTTGTTCCAAAACCCATAACATCTTGTTTCACCAGCTATCGATAGCCCTTAAAAGTTAAATTCATTCATCGAAAAAGTCATAATTAGTGGAATAATACGGTAGCACTCCGTCTTCAGGCCACGAGTGGCCTACCGGGACCATCCGACCGCCGTGTCATCCTCATGGAGGACGCAGATTGGAGGGGCGTATGGTCAGCACACCGCTCTCCCGGTTGTTATGATGGTTTTCTTTGACCGGAGCCGCTACTATTCGGTCGAGTAGCTCCTCAGTTGGCATCACGAGGTTGAGTGCACCCCGAAAAATGGCAACAGCGCACGGCGGCCTGGATGGCCACCCATCCAAGTGCCGACCGCGCCCGACAGCGCTTAACTTCGGTGATCTCACGGGAACCGGTGTATCCACTGCGAAAGGCCAGATAATGAAATTTTGCATCATAACCATACAGAAAAATATTTTCCCATTTGTGTGCTATCATTCGACTATGCCAAAATTCATTTCGATATCTTTTATGAAATATGAGGTACTTTGTCGATATTTCACTCTTGCTTTATCGCTGGCGCGGTGCGAAAGCAAATGATTTTGCTACGTCAGATCAATTTTCTCGAGATTGGTGACAGAACAAGACTTCCAACCAGGTCTAAAGAAAAATGCAGTATGTCGGCGAAATTTCATATGCAGCAACATATTATATAATATGCACCAGACGTAAAATCATAGCGACTCCTTCTAATTAGAAGAAGAAATACGCCGGGAAAATTTCAGAAGTCACATAGCGACTCCTATTTTTCATGGCAAACACTTACGAATTTCGCGAAGTGTCTTACTTCCACGTAAATATCCCAATAACTATGACCATTAACGGGCATATATTAATGAACATGACATGTATAGCTACAAGTAAAGCAAAAATGAAATTTTTTTACCGAATAGTTCCTGTAAAAACTTTCGAGAAAGACTGCAGGGCGTGCGCGTCGATTCTGTCATCGCCGACCGGCCGAATGATGACGAACGCTTGTCGACCTCCCCTTCTCCCAGCTGTTTGGACGAAAACGGTTCACTGCAGCATCGACCACCGTTTAATGTGCGAGCTGTAACGACGGAACTGTCGCGGCGGGACTCAGGAGCCGCCCTCGCAGCTTTACTTCGCCAATATTCTCCTCCTAGCTTCCACACCGTGGCATCCTGTCTCCCACGTTATTCAACCTGTACATACAGCAAGCTGTAAAGGAACCAAATAAGAATGTGTCTGTCGTTCAGTAGCCTAGTATGTGCTGCCTTGAAACATTTTAGCAGGTTAAAATTGTTTGCCGCACCGGAACTCCAATCCAGAACCTATCCTTTCGTGAGCAATCTGTTTCCATAGATGTCTCCTTCAGTTGTATTAATCCCGCTCACCTGCCTTTTAACGCCTTAAAATAATAACCAGTGAGGGGCAGAGTGCCTAAGTAATAGGTATACCAAATGTCAGAGCAAAGCAAAATAACACCAATTTCGGTTGGCTTCTGAGAACTTGGGAGAAAAGTAAGACCGTATGACTGCTGCTAGATCCATAAACTACGAGAAACACGAGTGCTGAAATGAATAACTCCTGTTGTCTCGGGCCGGCCAATGTGACCGAGCGGTTCTAGGCGCTTCAGTCTGGAACCGCGCGACCGCTGCGGTCGCAGGTTCGAATCCTGCCTCGAGCATGGATGTGTGTGATGTCCTTAGGTTAGTCAGGTTTACGTAGTTCTAAGTCTAGGGCACTGATGACCTCATATGTTAAGTCCCATAGTGTTTAGAGCAATTTGAACCATTTTTGTTGTCTCGGCAACTGAGACTGCAATATCATTTAATAGAGTTAAACGGCAAGAAAGTTTAAAGTATCGCAGGATGTTCGTTACACTCTTGTAATCATACGAAACATTTCTTTGTGAAAAATCAAACCCCCCCACATACACACACACACACACAACTTCGTAATTATTAGCAACAAGGAAGGTGTCTGCTCTCGTATCTGCTGCCATCCGTAATCAACGATTTTGGGTACTGTGTAATTAAAGAAGCCATCGAAATAAAAATCGCTGACATCACCCTTGATAGAGGCGGCGACCTGCAGCACAGCGCAGCGCAGAATCCGGTGATCGTGAGGTAGAAGCGGGCGCATTGAACCAACACCTTCTGATACACACGCCTCACGGCGGAACTATGACGTCATCAGCGCTAGGCTAACATCTGCCGCTGCAAGACAGCCTGTGCGCTAGAGCCGATGAACGTGTATCTCTTTCGTGAAACCATAGCAAATTCACTGATCGTTAAATTTGCCCTTTACAGAGAAATTGTGCCGCCCTTGTATGATATCGCGCGCAATGTGGCACACTGATCACAACACAGTGTGATCTCCTTCTGTTGTGTTTAAAATCGTATGCAAAATCTGACTTACTTGTTAAGAAAAACGTCGCTACAGAAACCTAGATCCATTAGTCAGTAAATGACACTAACGGAGATACTTCGTAACAGTTGACAGCATGACGAAATTATTGTAGTGATCATAAGTTTATTACTGGGGCAAAAATGTAATTCACTGCGGCATGAATGGCTCATCAATGATCGCATAGATATTGGAGATATTGTCACAGTGAGAAGTTTAATTACAAACGCTCATTTAGCCAATGCAAAAGCGTGAAATAACTCATTTGTGGTGTACATTCAAGAACATAATGTATAAACCTACTCAAAGAACTGGTTATTTTAACCACTGCTTCCCAGTATATTTATTCCTTAATGCAATCTGTTGCAAACAATATGTCTCTACTTCCAACCAATAGCTCAATACATAGTACCAATACTAGGAATAAGAACAATCTACATAAAGACCTAAAATCACTTACCTTGGTCCAATATTCAGGAATACACATTTTCAATAAATTACCAGCAACCATTAAAAACTTGATTTAAGATAAAGCACAGGTTGAAAAGCTTCTTGGTAGGTAACTCCTTTTGTACTCTATAGATGAATTTTTTAACAGGGACTGTTAGAACAGCTGAAGTAAAAATGTCTGTTGGATTTAAGCTCTGACAGCACTTGGCCACAACAGTCAAGATTAGGTAATTTGTGTATGAGATATTTAGTAAAAGTGTATAATTATGTTTCGTTCTGACTGTGTACATTCTGTAGAAAATGATTCAAATGGCTCTGAGCACTATGGGACTTAACTTCTGAGGTCATCAGTCCCCTAGAACTTAGAACTATTTAAACCTAACTAACCTAAGGACATCACACACATCCATGCCTGAGACAGTATTCGAACCTGCGGCCGTAGCATTCTGTAGATATTAGCAGTTTCAGTTTATTGTTAAGTATCTGGATAACTTGACAATCTACTGGCAAAATGATCAGGGAAGTGAGTATTATATTAAAGTGTCCTATGTTTTTATGTTATATCTTCTGACATGCCCCACACCCATGAGACTCATATCATCTTTGAGTCTACAGTACAAAAACTGAATCTACTCTAACCTTTAACCCACAAAGCAAAATCAGGGATTTTGTAAGTTTGACACCTTTCTCTGTCTCTCTCATCAAAACTCTCAAATATTTAACAGAATATTCTTGATAATGATATGACATCATTGTAAATAGAATATAGGCCTAATTTTATGCACATTCATTTTAAGCAATGGAGCTACACACATCAAGTAGAGAAAAGTAGGAATTAGGAGAGAATGACAAATGTAAATGTTTGTTAACCTGTCACAAAATTTATTCTAAACTACTTTACAGTTGACAGTTTTCTCTTTTTCATTTTACTGCCAATATGGCTGTCATTTATTTTTTAACATAATTATTGAGAAATATATTACATGCTACTTTTACTACAGACTGAAAAATTTTGTCATCAGTGTGATCTACCTGACTACAAGAAAATTCCCTTGGGAAAAAGTCTTCCCTTTTAATTACATCCACAGCTAATCTTATAACTAGATTTCTCTGGGATGTACATCTCATGAAGGAGAGCTCATGTTCTCCAGACACCAAGTTTTTAACAATCAAATAAGTGAAAATAACAGCATTAATGACCTCATTATTAGGGCAATACAATCCACCTCTATATATGTTTCTTAGGATTCCATAGCTTTCATCACTTTCTATTACTGATAATGTTTTATCAAGCACTAAGTAAGTTTTACATGTTTCACACCTCAGCTTCTTAAGAACAGCTCTGGCACAGTATCCTGACAAGTATGTGAAAACAGGCAAGTATTCCTGAACAGACTGAACTTGTTCTTCACTGAAATCCATTATGCTCTGAAAGTTTGATGGTGGTGGTAAGGTAATATCATCTACACAATCACTTTCAAAAGAATATAAATCCATGCCAACTTCACCATGAGCAGAGGATGAAATTTTCAAGGAAAGCAGAGTCTGAATTCTTAGCTTGGATTCAATTTCAAATACCTGTCTCATTTAATTAAGTCATTTAAATGGTTTATAGTTAAAGGGAACTTTCTTGTACCAAGTTTTGAGATTACACTTTTACCCTCATATAAATACATGCTCAGGTCAGTAGTCACCACAACAGAACACAAAAGTGTAGGAATACCTTTGACGTCTATTAGAACAAAAGTTATTGAACTTTCTGACTTTATCAGATGCCAGTCATTAGGCAGCTTGATACCCTCTAAACACTTAACAAAACCATTAAAGTCCACAAAATGTCTTTCCTGTTCATACTGAGCATGAGTTGCTACACTCGCTGCAATAGCTATTTCTAAGTCTCTATTTTCCAGATGCTTTCGTCTCTCATCTCCACTTTCCCTCGAACAAGAAGCTGACGAAAGATACTTCGGACAGTTAGGCAGAATGGATGGTATGGCTCCTGTTTTAAGGCGAGGTTTTGGAAGTGGCACAGAATATTTCTTCCCTGTGGAACTGTCGAAATATTCACTGTGTTTCAGAATGAGGTCTTCAGTGAAGTGGAGCTCGCAGACCTTGAAATAATGAGAAAATCTTTTATCAGCTACATGTAATAATCCCGAGGGGGTACTAATGCTAACACATGGGATTAGTGTCAGTTATCTTCAGATCAAATCGATTATTGTTCACTCGATATTTCAGGTTAAAAGGCTAAAGCTATTTTTGCATAAGTAAATCACAGTTTTCCAGTGACTCAGTAATGTATGTAATGCAGTTGATCTTCTAGAGAAGGGCATCAAGTCAATCGAATTCAGCTGTTAATGAACATCTAAAGAGCGTGCTACTTAAATATGTGATTAGTTGCTCCCGCTCTCTAAATTAAAGAACACACACCCTGAGACAATCTAACTGAATTGTAAAGAACCTGAGCTTACCTTCGAATTCTGTGTAACCTGGAAATTTTCACGATGTATTGCAGATATCCATTTCTGCTGTAGTTCAGTGCTTTTAGGAAAAGAAAACACCGCTACTCGTGGCTTTTTTTTCGTAATTTCCTCTACAACGTGGAACACAACACTTATACAACATTTCGAACGATTAAATCAAATCTCAGAGTTAAACGGAGATGTAATTTCGACGAATCAACCACTATACTTTGAAAGTAAACAGAACACAAGTTTTGTTTCCCGAGTAGGTTAGCCAACATAAACACAGAATTTCGAATTGCTTATAAAGGTAAATCCATACAAATTAAGCACAGCAACTCACGGTGCAGATTTCTTATCGCATATTGCTTTGTAAACGGTGCTACTTTTTCTTGCAATGCTTCATATACTCATTTTCAATTAAACGAACAATGTATTCTACCGGTGCCTTTTGTTGCATAGTTGATATGGCTATTAGATCCAGTTTTGGCCACCAGCAGCGCTAGTTGTAGCAAAATCTGTCTTTCCACCACTGGCCTAGTGAAAGTGACGTCACATGGCCTACTCGTCTTGACTGGGAGGCCTGTATGTTAGAAGGTGTTGATTGAACCGAGTGAACGCATGCCCATATATGGCGATGTCGGGAGCACCGATGACGTCACAACCGGCGGAAGAGTATGTGAGGGCGTACCGGCAGGCTATCGGTAGTCATTCTACTTGACAGTGGGCAAGGATTACTTGGTCGGTATCTCGTGGTATTTTAACCACTTGATGCGGCTGGAAACCAGAGAACATTTTATTCAAACCTAATCTCCTCCGTACTTGCATATCACTGTCTCTTTGAACAGAGGCGTATTACGTACCATATGCGTCTGTTCTTTCGGGCACCTCCGAAAGAACAGCCATCATCGTTTATCCTGCAGCATTAAGTGACAGTTAATCAAGGGAATAACGACATTTGGTAGTTAGCAATTAAATTAACTAATGGGGAAAGCTGAAAATTTGTGATCGGGACTCAAATCCGGTTTTTTCTGTGTCTCACGGACGTCGCCACGATGTCACATGCTTATAACTAGGGCGAGACGGCCAATTATCCTTTCCGTGCAGATACACAAACCAGCCCGAACTCCTACGGAAATCAGCCAGAACTACATCAGTAGCGTGTGGTTAAGTTGGAAATTTGGGTCGGTCAGTGACAGTATCCTCATGGCCGAGGCGGTCAGGACGACCGTCCGCGAGAAACGGAAAAATTTTCAACTTTCCCCATTAATTAATTTCGATGCCAACTAGCAGCTAATGTCGTTATTCCTTTAAATGCCTTGTAGAATAGCTTATACGGAGGCCACTTACAATGAATGGTTCTATGTGAATTAGCAGAATCCACAAAACGCACCGTCTTCAGGCGGTGAGACGAGTCAAACCCAGTGTAATTTCCTTACACTCACCAGACACTCGGTAAGCGTTACGTTAACAGCCCGTAGTATCTGCAGGAGCCTAAGTTCGTTATGGCTGTGCTCGACAAGTTTCAAGAAAGGAAAATTTTCATTTAACGTCCCGTCGATGACGATACAAGTTTGAGTATACTGGAGGCGTCTTGGCACAACTCACGTAGATACGTAACTCCAATGTCGTGGGTGCCATCGCAGACACGTAGCCGCGTTATTACAGTCCTGCCTAGAGATTTTCATTGTGTTTCAAAAGTGGCGTCTTTAGATACTAGGCAAGATGTGTGGCTTTTTCTGAATGTTTCTCGTGTCAACTAGTTAGATTTTTAACCCTTGTCTGAAGGAATGTAGAAAGGAAAATAAGGGCTTAAGAGCCCCTTCGCTGACGAGGTTGTAAAAGACGGAGCCTAATATCAGATCGGAGAAGGATGCGGAAGGAAATCAGCCTTGCCCACTTCAAAATGACTATCCCGGAATTTACCTTAAGCTGGTTTGGAAAATTACTGTCAGCTCTTGGTGATGAGGAAAGGGCCATCATAGATCACGTAACATTATTACGTGAACTGGCGTTTTATGTTGGAAGACTCTGCTCGTAATGTTACGGTCCTCGTTAAAATGGTGGGCGAACGCCCAAATCTTTGTGTTCAACAGTTCACTTAAGTTTCAGTAATTCAATGTAGTTATCGTCTCTACCAAAGAAATAGTGCGTGCATAACTAAAACGTTAGCCAGCCGGTGTGACCGAGTGGTTCTGGGCGCTTCAGTCTGGAACCGCGCGACCGCTACGGTCGCAGCTTCGAATCCTGCCTCGGGCATCGATGTGTGTGATGTCCTTAGGTTAGTTAGGTTTAAGTAGTTCTAAGTTCTTGGAGACTGATGACCTCAGATGTTGAGTCCCATAGTGCTCAGATCCATTTCAACTAAAACGTTCCCAGAACGAAATTTGAGATGACTATAGTTAGTTCTTAAAATCGTTCTATTGAAGTAACAGAACTTAGAAAACATAGCTTAGTTTTTTCTCAGTAACTGTAAAAATTTTACCATGATTGAGAAATGTGGGGTTTGTCTTAGGTTTGTGAGTAGTGAATTACGGTGTGAGATATGTTCAAAATGTTTTCATTGGCGGTGAGGGGCGTGGGGGGGGGGGGGGGGGAGGGAATATAGTGGGGAAGCCAGTGGGCATTCTAGTGAGATCCTCTCCTGGAACTGCAGGATATGTAGCAAGAATAAGTTAAGAGAGGAGCAGGAGCGTAAGACCTGTGCCCTTCGGGTGCCGTCACAAAACACACAGGAGGAACTAAACAGGATGAGGAGAGGGAAGGGGGCTGGAGAATGGGAACTGGCAGTTGCCAAGAGGGCTGCTAGGAGAACGAGATATTCAAATAGTTGCACTTTGTGTGTTACCAATAGATTTGGCCGCCACTCTGTTGAAGGGGAACCTCATGTAGATTAAGTGTAGGGAGCATGCAGCAGACCTCAGTAGTTAGGGGGCCTAAGTCAGTTGCAAATTCTAATAGAAAGAAGGAGGTTCTGGTGTTAGGTAGTTCTCATAGCAAATTTGTAGGACAGCAGTTGCAGAAAGTGTTGTGGTGTGAGTACCAGGTGACCAGCAACGTGAAGCCTAGTGCAGGGTTGGCTCAGGTGACTGTTACCTTAGAGGAGTTATGTAGGAATTTGTCGAAAGAGGATTAGGTAGTTATTATGGGTGGAGCTGCGAAAAGTCTTCACGGGGACGGGCAATATGACATAGGCCGGTGACTTGGAAAAGATAGCTACTCATACGGGTGGCACAAATATTTTAGCGTCATGATCTGCCACAGAAAAAAAATCTAAAATGGAAGAAGGCAATTATTCAAAAGAAGGCGACAGGTCCGAGCAAATGATATCAGAAACATGACAGAAAATGCTGAATTACACACATTTATTCGTAAATGACTTAAAGAGGACATGAGACGACACAATGAAAATTTGATAAGAGGAATGACTGAAAAAATAGTGTGAAGAAAACCAACCAGAAAAGTGTATTCTGGATCATGTAATATGCCAGACGGCACAAGAACTAACATCATTTCGATAATCTTGCAAGAATGAGGAGTTCTGCAAAAGTGATGAATTAGTAAGATATAGTCAACAATGAGAAGTAACGTCAGATAGCGTGTGTAAAGCCATTGAAGATATGAAAGAAGGAATGGCACTACAAGATGGTTGTGTTTCATTAGAAAGCAGGAGAGAAAGGAATGTGAAAGGAATTTCATTTTGTATGAAATCTGTATTTCATAAAAACTTCATAATATTAAGTTTCGTATCTTCTGCATCATATAATATACACCCGTGTCCCAAGTTATTTTATTTGCACTTACGACAGTCACTTTTAACCTGATAATCTTAAAAGCCGGAAACAGGTTTGCGTATAAAGAAAAATTGTTTCAGGAAGTTAACTTTCTGCCAAACACCGACGGAAAATTCATCTAATAGTTTCAGTACGGTTTTGCGGGCTAGTGTGTCTTGTCCGCCACTCATGAAGTATTTCCTATATTATATTGTCGTGCGGTTCATATATCAGCAAACTACTTCTAAATGACCGGAAAACATACGTGCTATTCCGCTGGAGTACTCTCGTACGTTTTCTGTCCCTGATATTTCTGCAGATGAGTCTGGCGTCCGTTTTAATGATCTAAGTATTCTTTGTAGCCCAGCATTCATCATAAATATTCTCCAAATGACTTGATATGCAGATTGATTTTCTATCCTCGTATATGTATATATAACACATGCACAGAGAGAGTCGAATTAGAACCTTTATGCCGGTCAGCGGCGACGAGAAAAGACGAGCGCTCCTAGATGAAACGGGGCAGTGGATAAAATAGATCAACCGACGCTTTCAGGCAAAACTGGGTCTCTGTAGCAAAATCAATGCTCGACTCGACACCAATGGTGAAGCTTTGCAATTTCTTTATGAAATCGAACACAGTGAATGGAAATCGATCTTACATAGAATAATACGAACTGTGCTATGATACGTATTATGTTTATAACAGAGAACGTTCGTAGTCCATCATAGCAAAGCTGTTTGGCTTTAGTCAGCCGTACAAGGCGTAATAATTAGAGAAAGCTGGCAACAGACTGAGGTAATCAGTGAATGTGTGGAAATGTACTGAACAGTTTCCGCTTGAGTTACGTCACCTAGGTGTGGTTTTTGCAGATAATCTGTAAAAACTCGTTCTTGGCTTCTTGAAGGAGACCCGTGACGTCGTAGCAGCTCTGTAGTGTAACGTAGAACAATTAGTGACGTTTGCAATGTGTTATCACCGTAGACTCGAATTTTTGTGGAAAAGAGAGTAAACGACTGCAGTTCGTTGGAAAAATGATCATAATTCTCGACTCTCAGGAGAAGTAATTTAGTCCGCAGATGTGAGAAATGAAATATGTATCAGACGGGAATCTAACCGGTATCTTCGTGTGTGTGATACTCAGCGATTCACATCAAAGTGCTTGGCAGAGGGTTCATAGAAACACTTTCAGACTATTTCTCTGCCATTCCACTCTCGAATATCACGTGGGAATAGAAAGAGGTCAACTCGAATTATCAAAGCGGGTTAACTCGGGTGGGAGGGGGGGGGGGATTTCAGATCAGAGTTATTCTTACTAACTCGAGTTGTGTTCAAGCGTACGAGTCAGTCATCGCTATCGATGACGGTTTCGTGCGCCGACTGAACCCGAGTTGAGTCTTTACCTACAGAACGGGACGTAACTCACTCACCCCGTTGAAAGGGGGCTCCCAAAACCGAATTTCGTAAACCGATTTCCCAATACCGTTTCTTGGTGGTCACGTAAACACTTCGACATCGATTCTGGAAATCCGCTTCTGGTTGCCGGTTTTCCAATTCTGCAATCGATTTTCGCTCCCATGTAAACACAACCGGTTTTGAGAAGTGTTTGGGCTGTCACGTTTCGTCTTGTTTTTAAAAATTGTGCAGTGAAGGATATGTAGAAATATTACACTGAAGCTGTTTACACTTCGCCTGATTGAAAAGAAGTAGCGATTGTGCTGACTTTATCAGCTGTTTTCCAGGCGCCATAGTTAACTGGGCTAGCAAATCCGCTTCAGACCTTAACAAGTAAACACGACAGCGGAAAACGGTTTCCGAAATTCGGTTTTCATCTTTCGAAAAATGTATCGCATGTAAACGTAGCCGGCTGGAGTGGCCGAACGGTTCTAGGGGCTACAGTCTGGAACCGCGCGACCGCTACGGTCGCAGGTTCGAATCCTGCCTCGGGCATGGATGTGTATGATGTCCTTAGGTTAGTTAGGTTTAAGTAGTTCTAAGTTCTAGGCGACTGATGACCTCAGAAGTTAAGTCCCATAGTGCTCAGAGCCATTTGAACCATTTGTAAACGTAGTGATGGTGATCTTTAAAAGTGCAGAAGCCTGTGTATACAGAGTGAGTCACGTAAGACGTAAAAACCCTTTTCTTTCGTGAACGGTTCCACAGATCGAAAAGCGATTTTCGGAAAATTTTGGAGTGTCGAGGGGCTTAGTTTGGTTAATGTTTTTAGCGCTGGTATCAACGGAGATATTGAAGCAAAGACATTTTTTTTTCAAATGGAACCGTATACTTTTTTAGAATTGTATTCGATAGCGCTTGAGAAGAAGGTTACTGTGCTACACCATGTGTTAATGTTGACACTGAAACGTGTCGTAAAAAATTTTCGAGAAACATCCTCGAATGTGAGGGCGTGATGGCCGGGATCGGCATTTGCGGTGCGAACACCGCCAAGCAGAGCGCTGTGTCAGAACGTCAAAACATTTCTCTGTTTACTTGCGTGCAACGCAGGCTGCTCTTTTCTGCTTAACATTTCGTTGCGTGCCGATATGTACACCAATGGGGAGAAGTTGGATATACAACTTTTATATGGTGAATGTAAAAGAAATCCCGTAAAAACAGTAAGAGCTATCTATCCGCATCACCAATATCCGACGCGCCAGGCAATTGCACGAATTATTAAGATGCTAGTTTGGCAGGCTGCTTGGTCGTCAACAAGACTACAATAAAGAAGACGAATTCGCACAGTGACACGAGACACTTTGCCAAGAAACGTGGAATCAGCCAGATGAGTGTCATTGGCATCCTACATCGAAAGAATTTCCATCCCTATCATCTGTCGCTACATGAGGCACTCTACAACCGTGATTTCGAAGGTCGCAGAATTTTGTCGATTTGCCCTCCAGCAACTGAGAGACGACCCTGCGTTTATCCAACGTATGCTCTTTACCGATGAAGCAACGTTTACTAACCACGATAATGTAAATTTGCATAACATGCACTACTGGGCAGCCGAAAATCGAAAATCCACACTGTCTTCGTCAGGTGCAACATCAACGGCTGTGGAGCGTAAACGTATGGTGAGGCATCATAAATTACACTGTGGAACCTTACTTCATCTCATGCGCCCTAAATGGACATTCGCACTTGCACTTTCTGACGAACATTCTGCCGGTTCTTCTAGAAGAGGTATCACTGGATTTTCGACAGTGTACATGACTGCAACACGATGGTTGTCCAGCTCACTCGTCCCCTATTGCAACGCATATACTGAATACCTTTCCTGGACGTTGGATAGGTCGAAATTCTGTTCTCAAATGCCCTGCGAGGTCTCTCGATTTGACTCCACTCAATTTATTTCTTTGGGGAGCACTTACGACGAAGGCACAACTACGCCAGACGAATATGTGTCGTCGAAACGCCAATGCATGCTCTACCATATCACCCACTGTAATTGCATCTGTTCATCGTTCTTTATAACGGTGATTGCAGATGTGCCTTTCAGTCCATGGTAAACAGTTTGAACACATGCTTAAATAAAGGAAAGAGTTATTTTTTTGGAGGACAAAATTTATGTTATGTCATTTGGGTGGTTATCAAATCATTGCCAGCAAATTGTTTACTTCATTTACGTGTGTACGAAATTGCATTGTAATGTCAAATGAGTCGACAGCGTGTGTTGCACGTAGCTGGTAACACTGTCATCGCGCGCTTACGTTCAGCATGAAACAAAGTATCGTTAAGAAGAATATTTATTTTGTGGTGTACAGGTGGTCACCACAGTATTTTTAATAAGATGTTTAGTTCACGAATTTATCCCATATGATATAATTTACAGCAGTGTAGGTAGAGACAGTTGTCCGACAGCATGTTATTTTACCTCTAAGAGCCAGCCGTGGTGGCCGCGCGGTTCTAGGCTCTACAGTCTGGAACCGCGCGACCGCTACGGTCGCAGGTTCGAATCCTGCCCCGGGCATGGATGTGTGTGATGTCCTTAGGTTAGTTAGGTTTAAGTACTTCTAAGTTCTAGGGGACTGATGACCTTAGAAGTTAAGTCCTATAGTGCTCAGAGCCATTTGAACCATTTTTTACCTCTAAGAACCACACAGCCATGTACACGAAAAGGTAATCAAATCTTTCTTCTAACATTGAGATATTTATTACAGCAGTTGTTTTTGCAGCATATAAGACCTCATTATTTTTGAATAATGAACAGTTGATTACTCTGTTTCAGCTGTCATAAATCTGGGAGTACACACAAATGTGAAATAGTTTTCGTAAGCCCTTTGTGATTCTAGCCTATGTCATATTTCCATATACAGCATTCGTAGGCGAACGTGCATCTAGGTCTAAGGGGTAAATAAAGCTTTATTCTCGTAGCGCAGGTCTGCCTTGCGGTATATAACAACGGAGCCTGGTCCAAGACATCTACTTGGCAGTGTTTGCACCGCAAATGCCGTTTACGGCCACCGTGCTCTTACATTCTAAGACATTCCTCGAATTTTTTACGACAGGCTTCAAAGTCGAAATTAACAGATTCTATACCATTGTAACTATCTTGTCAAGAGCTATCGAATGCAGTTATAAATAGTACACGGTTCCATTTAAAAATGTTCCTACTTCAGTATTTCAGTTGATATCAGCGCTAAAAACATTAACCACACAAAAAAATACGTGGCCCAAGACGCTCTAACATTTGCCGAACTGTTAACGAAATAAGAAAGGTTCGTTTTACATGACTCGTCAGTACGAAGTGACTGAGGGAATCGATGAATAAGCGGTAACTTTACACTGTTCATAATGGCGTAGTGTATTTGACTACATTCATATCGTACGATCGTCGTCAAACTCCTTATAGCAAATTCGATGTGTCTCACGAGGGTATTATGGAAAAGCGGCACGTGACACGGCAACTATTCATACACACGACGATGCATTTGGCTGCATTAAGATTGTCCTCATATCGCCGACAAACCATTATAGCAAATTCCGGGAGTATCACCACCTCCAAAATTTGATGTCAAGAATGTCAAGACTCGAAATCGCGGCCTGTAGAGCGCAGTACACTGTCACGCTCAAATGGTTCAAATGTCTCTGAGCACTATGGGACTTAACATCTGAGGTCATCAGTCCCCTAGAACTTAGAACTACTTAAACCTGACTAACCTAAGGACATCACACACATCCATGCCCGAGGTAGGATTCGAACCTGCGACCGGAGCGATCGCGCGGTTCCAGACTGTAGTGCCCAGAACCGCTCGGCCACAGCGGCCCGCTAGTCATGCTCGTCAACAGGAATTTATTTATCTTACTTTCTCCCGACAGCTGTCAAAATCTCTTCAGCAAATTTCGGATGGTTCGCAAGTCTATTTTCCAAATTTCAAAACAAAAGAGCCAAAATTGCTGCCTGTAGGGTGGTACGCAATCATACTGGTGAGCTGGCTTTTGGCTACAGTATGATCGACCACGGCTGTCATATTTTATACGGCGAAATTCGGATGTTTCACAAGTCTATTTTCATGCTTTCGGCCTGTAGTGCGGACGCAATCGCCAACGGCAATTTGATTACCTTACAAATCGCCCGCTAGCCGTCAAAATCTGTAGTCTATAGCATGTTTCAGCATTTTCACAAGCTTATATTCCAAATTTAAGCCGAAAGATGTAGTATCCATCACGCTTGGGAGTATAACAGTATCCCACGCGTAGGCGAAAGAGCGAAAAGTTTTTCGTTCCTACTCTGTTTACGCAAACTTTTTACTCGGTTGACGTCGGCTTGGCATAAACCAGAGTTGGCCCATCACACGTGGGAATAACACACACGCGACCTATGAGTTTTTAATTTTATTATGATGATCATTTCTTCTCATGTAGGAGACTCAACAAAATATTTTCGCATTCGGAGAAGAAAGTTGATCTAAATTTCGTGGAAAATGTCGCCGCAACGAACAACGCCATTATTTTAATGGTTGCCACCCCAACACGTGCATCATATCCGTGACTCTCTCCTCCTGTTTCGCGATAGTACAAAACGGGCTGCCCTTCTTTGGACTTTTTCGATGTCCTGCGACAATTCTGTCTGGTAAGAATGCCATATCGTGCAACAATAATCTAGAAGACGACAGACAATCGTAGTATATTACGTCTCTTTAGCGGATGTGCTGCATTTAAGTGTTTCGCTAGTAAAACGCATATTCTGGTTTGCCTTCCGTACAAACTTCCTATGCAGTGGTTCCGATTTAAATAATTTGTTATTGTAGTCTCTATGTATTTAGTAGATTCAATAACATTTAATACAGTGACTGCCGCACGCATGGAGACAGATGTTTCACCTCCTGGCCAGGTCAACGGGTCAGGAGGCGTCTGCTGTGACTATTGCCGGCCTCGTCGCAGTCATCGTGTTAAATTTTTGTGGTTTATCGTATAAACGAAATGTGACGGATTCCCTTGGGTACCCGGCAGGTTCTAGGCGCTGTAGTCTGGAACCGCGCCACTGCTACGGTCGCAGGTTCGAATCCTGCCTCGGGCATGAATGTGTATGATGTCCTTGGGTTAGTTAGGTTTAAGTAGTTCTAAGTTCTGGGGGACTGATGACCTCAGGTGTTAAGTCTCATAGTGCTCAGAGCCATTTGAACCATCCCTTGACTACTCCTGTGGAGGACCCCATACGGTGTTGCGTGCGTGTGAAATCTTATGGGACTTAACTGCTAAGGTCATCAGTCGCTAAGCTTACACACTACTTAACCTAAATTATCCTAAGGACAAACACACACACCCATGCCCGAGGGAGGACTCGAATCTCTGCCGGGACCAGCCAGTCTATGCCTGCAGCGCCTAAGACCGCTCGGCTAATCCCGCACGGCCCATACGTTGTTGTTTGGAGTATCATAATTACAGCGAGCACTCAGTTTAACCATTTTTTTCTTTTTTGTTGAAAGTAATTACAGTTTACAAAATTGTATCTAATCGACTGTGTTGACTAGTTCAATAAGGAATCCGATGAGAACAGGAAAGAAAATGATAACTTTACGCTATTGTAACGAAGATATCGAAACATTAGGATCCTGTCGTAACAAACAAATTGCACCACTTTGGATCTGCGACAATACAGTGCACTTGTTTAAGAACTTCGTGCAAGGAACCGCAAACACCAATACACTATTTTCAGGACTTGTTTGAAACTCTGATATGTGAAAAAACTGTTGTATGTCCTGGGCTTCCGCAGCTTTTAAAGGCATGATGACAGGAGGAGTTCAGCGAACAGCTCGTAAAATTTTTGTTTATTAAAACACAACCGGCTTCGCAGCCTAAAGCTGCCTCGTCAGGCGCAATCTACACGTTAAAAAGCAGTCATTGTCACCACAGTTTGTGGATAAAAAATTAATAAAGGAATGTCTGAAATATACTCAACGTTAAGATCATAGGCACATCCATAGCTCGTAGTCAAAATTTACTATTCAGTGAATATTGTCGATACTATGTCGAGCGAAAGAAACAAAGACGTGCCCATTCATTTACGACAAATTGCTGATGGGTGAAACTTGCGGTTGCAGAGCCATGTTTTAAAATATGCCTGCATCTAAAAAGAAAAAAGAACCAGAGCTCCTAGTCATGAATATATGACGTCACACTATTGACATGGAGAACTTCCGTTCCGCCAGTCAGCTAAACCGTTTGTTGTTCGTGCGGACCGCTTCCTTTGTCCAACACCGGGTTGCCTTGCCGTCACTATCCGAAGACACCGCCATCTGGTACATAACACATAGTAATTTGCATAGTGCTGTGTTAACAGTGACAATTTTTTATCGCCAGTCCGGTCCCTTTAAAAACTTTTAGCGTCCTCCCACTATAATATATTTTTCATTTTTGTTTTTACATGCAGGCAAGTTTTAAAACATGGCTCTGCACACGCAAGTTTCATTTATTATCAGTTTGTCCTAAATGAATGGAGCACGTCTTGGACAACTTTCGCTCACCGTAGTATTGACAGTATTCACTGAATAGTAAATTTTGTCTATGGCGATGGGTATCCTTATGATCTTTACACGTTGTGAGTATATTTTAGACATTTCTTTATTAATTTTATCATCCGCGACACTATACGAATTATCGCAAATCCTAGACAGCAGTTTCAGTTCATGATTATCAACAAACAGGTAGGCCCACAATTTTAGCAGAACGAGAGCTTGACAGCATCTCTAGCCCACGCTCTCAGTGGGTCTATCTCTGACCGACGGTTTACGGTGGGGTGCGGCTAAAACATTTATTTATCAAAACAACTTAAAGACAACAAATGAACAGAAGACAGCGATACTTGATTATAAGCATTCGATTACACGTGAGACATTGGTAAAGACGTTCGCAAATAAATGTAAACGTGTTGAACTATTCCTTCAAGAAAGAGGAAAACATTTCCAGCACCTACTGTGATATGATTGAGAACAGTGTATTTAATTGTAATTAATATAATTCCTTTCATTGTTTTAATTGTAAGGATCTTGAATCCCATCTCCCAACATAACTGCAGCCACTAGCAATGAATCCTGGCCCCATTAATGGTCTTGCAGGGGCGGTCGGGTCCTCCGTATAACTGTTTGTATATGCTGACGATTTTTGTATTTCCTTTCGCTCCTCTACCATTGTTGTGGCTGAACGTCTTCATAGAACCATACGAAAGTTGCGGTCGTGGACCTTCACTCACGGCTTTCAGTTTTCAGTCGCCAAGATTTGTGTCATGCATTTCTGTCGTCGTCGTACTGTCCACTCACATCCGGAACTTTACTTCGACGACAAACTACTTACTGTAGTGAAGACATATAGCTTTTTAGGATTGGTTTTCGACGCCCACTTAACTTGGCTTCCCTATTTTCGTTAGGGTAAGGAAAAGTGCTGGTGGCATCTCAACATTCTTCGGTTCCTGAGCGTCATCGACTGGGGTACAGATCGCCCTACACTGCTGCAGCTGTACAGAGCCCTTGTGCAGTCCCGTCTTGACTGTGGGGGCCTAGAGTATGGTTCAACATTGCGGCTGCTGGATCGTATGCACTGCTGTGGAGCTCGACTTGCGACGGGAGCATTCCGAATGAGCCCAGTGAATAGCCTCCTCGTGGAAGCTGGTGTTCTTCCATTGCGGATCAGGCGACAACAACTGCTTACGCATTATACCACCCACTTTCGTAATTCGCCTCGACATCTAAATTACCTTCTCCTTTTTCCGAACACGGTGACCTATCTCCCACAATGGCGGCCCAGATCGCGGAATACAATTGCAGTCCGTGTCCGATCCCTTCTCACAGAACTCGAGTCTTTCCCTCTGCCACCTTTCCTCTGGGTCCATTCACGTGCACCTACTTGGACCATCCCTCGGCCGCAGCTTGGTCTGGATCGCGAGCTCCAAAAATTTCAGTTCCTCCTGAGGCTTTCCGCCGCCAATTTTTCTATATTCTCGGCGAGTGCCAGAGATAAAAAATTGTCTACACTGAAGGTTCAATTGTCTATGGTCGCGTTGGCTTCACTTACGCTCTCACTGGACGTACTGAACTGCACTCCTTGCCGGATGACTGCAGTGTTTTCACTGCAGAGTTGGTGGCAATCTATCGTGCTCTTGAACCTTAAGCAGCCCCTAGCTCTCGACCAGTGCTTCGCTCACCATCCTTTGGTGATGACTATCGAGGAGCCCTCAAAAACACTGTACGTTCAGTGGCCTTCATCTGGACCCCAGGACATATCGGAATCCCGAGAAAAGAACTTGCTGACAAGTTGGCCAAACAGGTTACCGTTAACCCGACTGTAAGAGACGGGACACAAGAGTCTGATCTGCGCCGTAAAGGTTTCGGGATCTGGGATGCCGAAAGGTGCACTCTCAGTACACCAAATAAACTATCAAGGAGACAACGAATGTGTGGAGGCCATCCGTGCGAACCATTCGCAGGGACTCCGTTGTCCTTTGTCGGCTCCACATCGGCCATACTCATGGTGACCTCCTACGTTGCGAGGACCCACCTGTGTCGCTGTGGTTCCCACTTGACTGTCGTCCATATCTTGTTGGACTGCCCAATTTTAGCAGCCCTGAGGCACACTTCTAACCTTCCCGCCACACTGCCTACGGTGTTAGGAGACAATGCCTCAACGACTAATCTAATTGTACGTTTTCTCCGAGAGGGAAGGTTTTACCACTGAGTATAAAGGTGCACGTCTGGCCTTCTCTCTCAGGCCTTCACCCTCCCTCCATTTTAAATCTTCCCCGCTGATTCTTTGCTGTTTGCTCGCCTTGATGTTCGTCCTTTCCCTGTCTGTGCTTCTCTAGCCTTGTGTTTTTGGCTGGAGATTTGTGTGTGTTGCAGGGCGGTTGGCTCACATTTTTTTTTTCTATTCTTGCGATCAGTCAACCCACACCATCTGCTACATTATCTTAATACCTTCAACCGATTTTTTTCCCTTAGTGCAAGTTTTCCCCTTTCGGTTTGCTTCTTTCGTTTTCTCTTTCTCTGTGGTTCCCAGTTAGTTTTACGCCTTTTTACTTTTCCCGACTCCTTTTGGGAAAGGTTTTAATCCGAGACCTATCTGCATGAGGAAAAAGAGGTTGATGACCTTGTAGTTTGGTCACTTGGCTCTCCAACCCAACCAACCAATCCCGGCCCCTAGCGTATACAGCGGAGTGAATATGCTGCGAACCTCACGCGCCACGCAAGGCGAGAGACGTGGAGCTCGCCGTTGCGGAGAGACTTCGCGGACGCACTGTATTTCAGAAGTACACAAATGAACTATAATTTGAGTCTTCATAGACGAACGTAAGTTCTAAATTTTTGCCATCTACTTTTAAGTATTCCGCTATGAAATTTTACTCATATGGGAATCTTTAGAGTAAAGAGATAACACTTGTAGGTAGAGGCAAATCCGTTGCAACAAATGGTGTGAATAGTGCTTCTTGTATTTCTATGCACTTAGTGAATCACAGTATTACCTGACTCAGATCGTCCTTGTCAGACTGATCCTGGTCGCAACGTTCAGAAAGTAGTTTTTTACGATGTAAATGTGTGGGGTGACATGTGTCCCAATACGACGTTAACCTGGTTTCACATAGTCGATAGCGCGGTCGAGGAGAGATGTGGGGTTGCATGGCCGCTAGGTGTCTGCCCTTATGATGCTGAGGTACTTGCCATCCGCTGTTCCAGTCGTGGTAAGTAGCTTTGTTGATCGTCGCAATCCAATCTCGCACCTTGCCCGCCGGACAGACGTGCTAGTTCAGTATCAATGTGAAGAGGATTAGAATATGTATGAACATTGATTAGTAACAATTGTACCTACTGTTAGTCTGTTTCGTCATTCGCCGCGAAACGTGAAACTAATGTCGCTCCAGCACACAATTTTACTCTGGCACTTCGCTGCAGAGTCGTAGATTCATTCTGGATTTGAAATAATGTTTTCGCAGACAAAAGAGTGGTCTGGGACACACTTCAGAATCTGTCAGATAACAAATAAGTAGTATTTTTACAAATATTACAATAATCCGTATCTGCGTAAATAATAGCCGCATGGATCATAAGTACAGAACGGCTGGAGGGTTTTGGCAGCTTTTTCCCGGGGTGTTCGAAATTCTCACGACAAGGTTTGCAGGAAAGAAAATTTTTGGAAAATCCAGAATCGGGAAATGTGACTGTCGGTTTGACAGTTCTGTTATCACATATTTGCAGAATAAAAAATTGTTATATGTAGTTTCACAGTTCTGTTGTCACATATTTTCATAACAACTAATTCCGCTTTGAATATTAATATTCTGCGAAAAAGAATACAGTTGAAATCCATATTTCAGAGTGTTATCGGCATAGACACAAATTACAAGTGTGACAACACCGTATACAGTATAACTGGTGTCACTGAAGCCAGCAATGTAGGATAGCAACATGGCGGCGAACGCAAAGGGCGTGTAAACACTCGTAAGAAATGGGAATAAAGTGATAAAACTACGTGACCTTTAGATTTTTGACATACTGGTCAATACATGCGTCGTCTTTACCTGTAATTTTTCGCATGCAGACGGAAGATGCAAGTAAAGGAACATGCTAGCATAACTACACTACTGGCCAGTAAAATTGCTTCACCAAGAAGAAATGCAGATGATAAACGGATATTCATTGGACAAATATATTATACTAGAACTGACATGTGATTACGTTTTCACGCAATTTGGGTGCACAGATCCTGAGAAATCAGTACCCAGAACAACCACTCTGGCTGTAATATCGGCTTGATACGACTGGGCATTGAGTCAAACAGAGCTTGGATGGCGTGTACAGGTACAGCTGCCCGTGCAGCTTCAACACAATACCACAGTTCATCAAGAATAGTGACTGGCGTATTGTGACGAGCCAGTTGCTCGGCCACCATTGACCCAACGTTTTCAGTTGGTGAGACATCTGGAGGATGTGCTGGCCAGGGCAGCAGTCGAATATTTTCTGTATCCAGAAAGGCCCGTACAGGACCTGCAACATGCGGTCGTGCATTATCGTGCTGAAATGTAGGGTTTCGCAGGGATCGAATGAAGGGTAGAGCCACGGGTCGTAACACATCTGGAATGTAAGGTCCACTGTTCAAAGTGCCGTCAATCCGAACAAGAGGTGACCGAGACGTGTAATCAATGGCACCCCATACCATCACGCCGGGTGATACGTCAGTATGGCGATGACGAACACACGCTTCCAATGTGCGTTCACTGCGATGTCGCCAAACACGAATGCGACCATCATGATGCTGTAAACAGAACCTGGATTCATCCGAAAAAATGAAGTTTTGTCATTCGTGCACCCAGGTTCATCGATGAGTACACAATCGCAGGCGCTCCTGTCTGTGATGCAGCGTCAAGGGTAACCGCAGCCATGGTCTCCGAGCTGATAGTCCATGCTGCTGCAAACGTCGTCGAACTGTTCGTGCAGATGGTTGTTGTCTTGCAAACGTCCCCATCTGTTGACTCAGGGATCGAGACGTGGCTGCACGATCCATTACAGCCATGCGGATAAGATGCCTGTCATCTCGGCTAGTGATACGAGGCCGTTGGGATCCAGCACGGCGTTCTGTATTATCCTCCTGAACCCACCGATTCCATATTCTGCTAACAGTCATTGGATCTCGACCAACGCGAGCAGCATTGTCGCGATACGATAAACCGCAATCGCGATAGGCTACAATCAGACCTTTATCAAAGTCGGAAACGTGATGGTACGCATTTCTCCTCCTTACACGAGGCATCACAACAACGTTTTACCAGGCAACGCCGGTCAACTGCTGTTGGTGCACGAGAAATCGGTTGGAAACTTTCCTCATGTGAGCACGTTGTAGGTGTCGCCACCGGCGCCAACCTTGTGTGAATGCTCTGGAAAGCCCATCATTTGCATATCACAGCAACTTCTTCCTGTCGGTTAAATTTCGCGTCTGTAACACGTCATCTTCGTAGTGTAGCAATTTTAATGGCCAGTAGTGTAGAAACATCTTACGTATTTTTGCTTTTGTACTGTATTTAAGCCTAAATAATTACATTACAGTTTGTCTTATCCGAAATACCAGCAGTATTTAAATAGTTTATTAATATTTTAGTGGGTTTAATAATCTATTATTAACAGACGTAGCTTAATGATGTGACGTGCTTTTAACCCGTTATGACGAGCTTTGGCTTACCTTCGAACAGTATGCTCGTTATGAAAGTGTTCCTGTAAGTAGAACGTGCTATTGTCGTTGATGACAAGTGTCTTTATTCATCTGAGTGTTCTTACGAAAACTATATGGTCTGCTTTATACGTGTATATATGTAACAAGATGTTCTTCTTATAACACGATTTTGCATTGAACGTGTTAAACTCAACTAGTACACAAATATATGCTCAGTCGCAGAAATTCTTTAAACCACCTCATAAAGCTTACAGCGCTATTTCGTTGCAGGAAATCGTGTTAGTACAACACAAAACTTCCTGACGCCGCCATCTTACCTCACCAAGTGTCATGCTTCAGTAAAGGCTACGTCTTTGCCAGTCTAATAGCGTATGTCTACGTCTATGGTTATCAGTAATGATATCTTTGGTGCGTTGCAAAAACTGAATTGAACTCAGTTCCTGGTTTACTTCTCTCGAAAAAAATTCCACCGGTGAGTAGTTCAAATGTCGGTCGGCACTCATGCTACGCAGGACAACCACATGATCGCACAGTCAGAGAGACTGACGAGGAGCATAGACAGCGCTTTGAGGCATATCGAATGTTATGAACACTTTCTGTTAAACCGGCTGGGAGAAAGAACATGCTAAACTGTTGTGAAAATGTGCAGTTTTGTTTTCCCTTTCGCAGTAATTTTTATCAGAAAACCGGAAAGTCGTTTTTATGGCTAATTTCATCAGCCTACCACTTCGTAGATTAAAACCATGTGAAATACTGTGATTAAAGCTATATCCTCATACATCTAGCAGCTGTAAAGGTGTCTCACATACCCCGTTTACTAATGATTCCAAACGATATCAAGGTTCCGTATGTAATGACAATAAATAACGTCAGAGAGAGGGGAGAGGAGGCGACAGGCAGAGAAGGGGGGAGGAAATGGATATAAAGAAGGCGAATGGGGATATGGGCAGAGAGATAAGGGACGAGGATAGGGATAGAGTGAGTGTCGTATAAGAGATGTACAGGGAGCAGGGGGAAGGTGATGGAAAGAGATAGGGAGAAGTATAGAGAGAGAGGGGGGGCTTACATATTTAGCAATTATGAAGCATTGCCGGGTTCACTTTTACAGAATAAAAAGAAAGCATAGCGCATTTAAAATCTCAATACCTTGTATCGTGTCAGTTCACATATAGAAATGTGACATACACTCCTGGAAATTGAAATAAGAACACCGTGAATTCATTGTCCCAGGAAGGGGAAACTTTATTGACACATTCCTGGGGTCAGATACATCACATGATCACACTGACAGAACCACAGGCACATAGACACAGGCAACAGAGCATGCACAATGTCGGCACTAGTACAGTGTATATCCACCTTTCGCAGCAATGCAGGCTGCTATTCTCCCATGGAGACGATCGTAGAGATGCTGGATGTAGTCCTGTGGAACGGCTTGCCATGCCATTTCCACCTGGCGCCTCAGTTGGACCAGCGTTCGTGCTGGACGTGCAGACCGCGTGAGACGACGCTTCATCCAGTCCCAAACATGCTCAATGGGGGACAGATCCGGAGATCTTGCTGGCCAGGGTAGTTGACTTACACCTTCTAGACCACGTTGAGTGGCACGGGATACATGCGGACGTGCATTGTCCTGTTGGAACAGCAAGTTCTCTTGCCGGTCTAGGAATGGTAGAACGATGGGTTCGATGACGGTTTGCACTATTCAGTGTCCCCTCGACGATCACCAGTGGTGTACGGCCAGTGTAGGAGATCGCTCCCCACACCATGATGCCGGGTGTTGGCCCTGTGTGCCTCGGTCGTATGCAGTCCTGATTGTGGCGCTCACCTGCACGGCGTCAAACACGCATACGACCATCATTGGCACCAAGGCAGAAGCGACTCTCATCGCTGAAGACGACACGTCTCCATTCGTCCCTCCATTCACGCCTGTCGCGACACCACTGGAGGCGGGCTGCACGATGTTGGGGCGTGAGCGGAAGACGGCCTAACGGTGTGCGGGACCGTAGCCCAGCTTCATGGAGACGGTTGCGAATGGTCCTCGCCGATACCCCAGGAGCAACAGTGTCCCTAATTTGCTGGGAAGTGGCGGTGCGGTCCCCTACGGCACTGCGTAGGATCCTACGGTCTTGGCGTGCATCCGTGCGTCGCTGCGGTCCGGTCCCAGGTCGACGGGCACGTGCACCTTCCGCCGACCACTGGCGACAACATCGATGTACTGTGGAGACCTCACGCCCCACGTGTTGAGCAATTCGGCGGTACGTCAACCCGGTCTCCCGCATGCCCACTATACGCCCTCGCTCAAAGTCCGTCAACTGCACATACGGTTCACGTCCACGCTGTCGCGGCATGCTACCAGTGTTACAGACTGCGATGGAGCTCCGTATGCCACGGCAAACTGGCTGACACTGACGGCGGCGGTGCACAAATGCTGCGCAGCTAGCGCCATTCGACGGCCAACACCGCGGTTCCTGGTGTGTCCGCTGTGCCGTGCGTGTGATCATTGCTTGTACAGCCCTCTCGCAGTGTCCGGAGCAAGTATGGTGGGTCTGACACACCGGTGTCAATGTGTTCTTTTTTCCATTTCCAGGAGTGTAGATTAGCGGGTGCTGTTTAGTGAGGCACCCACCTTTTTTTTCTTTTATTTTATTGGCCTTTGAATATTCCCCATACAGCCATCCACCTAAGTAAATCATAATTCATATAACTGGTATAGATATAAAAGCAAATTGATAAAACACACTAATGGTGATGACATAAAATAAAGGCAACTTGAAATAACATGCTGAGATTGCGCAGTTATTTAGTGTACATGAGTTGATTCATCTCTGTTTTTCGCTTTGGGTTAGAAAAGATTAAAATTATTTATACACTGTGCAGCCTGTAGATGCCAATAATGTTGGCACATATGTTGGTAACTAGTATTTCTTACTCACAAAATGCCGTATCAACTTCGGTGTGAGATTCCACGGGTTGATGCGTGCAAAAAAATGTGATCTGTGTCTTCCACTTGGCCGCAGTCACAAAGCGGTGCTGGTGCTGAGCAAATCGACAGCGGTTCAGCTTCAACACGCTATGGTACTGCAAATTTCCATGAATATTTTAGCCCATGGTACCAAGGCCTTGATGTTATCACAGGTGTTATTCGTGCATAGCATTTTCCTTTAGTTATCTGAGAAGCTTGCCATTCTTTGTGCCGCCCAGTCCGAATCGTCTTCCTGTGAATCTGTAATAGATCTTCCGCTGGAAAGTGTGTATAGCCTTCTGTATCTGAGGTCACTGCTTCCTTAGCAAGTGTGTCAGCGATCTCGTTGCCCAGAACGTTGTGCGCTTTAATCCAATACAGTCCATGAGGACCGTGCTGCTATTCCTTTCCAGCTGGTTTACGTACGCTATTATCTCGTGGGCTACATGGAGTTTTTTTTAAAAAGGAGAGAGAGCGCAGATTCAGAGTCGGAGAAGGTGACAATGTTTTCCTCCGTTACCGTACAGCAATACTTCAGAACGTCTAAGATCGCCATAAGATCTGTCTTCATTGTTGTAATTTCCTTATATAGCACTTGCGCATAAGTATCCCAAGAGGCACATCCTGTTTCCTCCTGCTTCTTTGAGCATCCGTTGTAGAGAATCCTCGCTTACGGCTATAAGCTTGCCTTAAATACCAGTCTGTGACCGTTATGTGGCGCCAAATTAAGACTTGTCCAGCTTTTTTTTAAAATTTATCTATTTGACTTCGGTTGCAACCATATAGGCAATCCAAACAAATGTGTTAAAAAGTTAAAGCGAACCAGAACTTTCCACTATTTTGCAGGGAGAATTGTATGATACCCTTGAAAACCATACAAAGCCTGTGTTTATCCATTCTGAGACGACTGGAAGCTGTTGTGAATGCCAACCGGTTTCCTACACCGTATTAGGCATGCAATGTGTTTTTGGTGTTTCCATATTTGTGTCCAACCCGTGTATCTCTCAGTAAAATAAGTCCTATCATTGAACTGAACGTGCTGAATATGTTAAAGAACAAAATACAATAACTGCACCTTGTAATATCTGCTTGGTAGTGCTCCCTGAACCGTATTCATTGAAAATAAAGCAGATTACCCAGGCTCGATGCAAATATCGCCAGTCAATAGCGGACACAAAACAGACCGTTATGTACTTAATCTAAATGAAACTTTCTTTAGGCACAGCAACGGCACCTATAGACTCCGTACTGGCTGCCTCATCCGCTGTTGACGCACGTACGGCTTTCCCTTGGAGTGTCCTGGGTGACGACTCGAATATTTGCAACCTCTAACAGATTTTCCAAACCAATTCGTAAAAAGATTTCCCCTTCCCCACTCCCTACTTGTAACTCTTGTCCCATTACGCTTCAAATTTTTCAATACATCATCCCAGCTTTTTATTTTAAGACGAAAAATGCGAAACTAACCAAAGTGTTAAAGGTTGGAGTGGACAGAGTGCAGGGCACTGCAATGGCCTTCTCGACGGATCCATCTGATGATTTAGGGAAGCGAGGGGAGGAGAAAATCAGTATGCCCAGGCGATAATTTGTAGGGCAATCGTCCCAGTATGGGTCCAGGTGCTTGAACATTGCGTCGGTCGCTTATACTGTAGTATTTTGCACAATATTCTAAATGGTTCAAATGGCTCTGAGCACTATGCGACTTAACTTCTGAGGTCATCAGTCGCCTAGAACTTAGAACTAATTAAACCTAACTATCCTAAGGACATCACACACATCAATGCCCGAGGCAGGATTCGGACCTGCGAGCGGAGCGGTCGCTCGGCTCCAGACTGTAGCGCCTAGAACCGTAAGGCCACTCCAGCCGGCCACAATAGTCTGATTAAAATTACTTAATAGTTGATATTTCACGCATTGGAGCTGGTTTTCTCTAACCACAGCGCTCAACGCCACTCTTGAACCGTTTGCCGTTGCCAAACTGCTACAACTATTCGTCAGTTCACGTCCTAGTGCTTGTCCGGCATTCTTTCTTGAAGTGTTTGGATCGCGAATCATGGGTCCGGGTCTTTTATTTCGTATTTGATTACACATGACAACCACACCAAACATACACATACACACACAAACACACACAAACACACACACACACACACACACACACACACACACACACACACACACACACACCGCTAACCAAACACTACTGGATTCATCGTCACGTAACACTAATCAGCCAGAGCATTATATGACGGATATAATTACGTGCAGGGGATAGCAGCGTCACCTGCGACTAATGACTGCTAGTCAGAAACGCACGGTGCTTGTAGTATCAGTGAGCGTGCTGTCCGTATGTGAAATGGGGAAAACGCGCGAACTATCTGAGTTTGACCGAGAGCAGATTGGGATGACCCGGAGGCTCGACACAAGCATTTCGGAAACTGCACGACTTGTCAGGTGCTCGAGGAATGCTGTGGTGAGTGTCTTCAAGATGTGGTGAAACCACGTCCAGACGTCGTGGGGATGGTTAGCCACACCACATTACAGATGTCGGACGTCATAGGCTGGGCAGACTGGTAAAACAGGTCAGGTGGCGAACTGTGGCGGAACTAACATCAGACTTTAATGCTGGGCAGAGTACAAGTGTGAACACACAGTGAAGCGAACGCTCCTAGTGATGGTTCTCTGCAGCCGACCACCCCTGCACTTGCCAATGTTAGCACCACGACATCGGCAACTACGACTGAACGCGGCACGTGATCATCGGCACTGGACGTTGGCGCAGTGCCAGAGCGATGCATGATCTGATGAATCCCGATACCTTCTTCTTCATGCCCATGGGAGGGCGCGAATCGGTCATTTCGAGGGGAACAGCTCATTGACACCTGTAATCGCGGGACGGAGACAAGCAGGTGACGGCTCCATTGTGCTCTGGGGAACATTCACGTGGGCATCCATGGCTCCAGTGGAGCTCGTGCAAGGCACCATGACTGTCATGGCGTATCGTAGACTGGTTGCAGACCATATATACCCATTCATGACGGTTATGTTTCCCGAAAGCAGTGGCATTTTTCAGTAATATAATGCCGCATCGCAAGGCAAGGAGTGTGATGGAGTGGTTCGAGGAACACAATGGCGAATTCCAATTGATGTGCAGGCCTCCCAACTCGCCAGATCTGAATCCGATCGAACACATCAGGGATGTGATTGAACATGGCGTCAGAGCTCATCGCCACCATGCCCGGAATTTAACAGGAATTAGGTGACTCGTGTGTGCGGAAGTGGTGCCAACGCCCTCGAGCGACCTACCAAGGCCTCATTGCTTCCATGCCACGACGCGTCGCCGCTGTTACCCGTACCAAAGGTGAACATGCCAGCTATTACTTATGGGATCACAATGTTCTGGCTGATCAGTGTGTACATTTATCATAATTACAGACATCTGCTCAAAAATAGCCGTAAGCTCTATGGGACTTAACTTCTGAGGTCATCAGTACCCTAGACTTAGAACAACTTAAACCTAACTAAATTAAGGGCATCACACACATCCATATTATTATTTAAATAGTAAAAAACGTTCCTTATGTTTAACAACCATAACAATAAAAAACACCCGCTGATGAAGCTGCAACTGTCTGGGACAAAAAACAAAATTGTGTTTTGCTAAGGGCGGACCCCACTCAAAAACATGTTATTTTTTCATATCGTTGTCAGGTACTTTTCGTCATCGTAATGATTTTTTTATTTGTTGTTTCTTTTGGTACCATTCTTTCTTCACCTGGAATCTGCTTGTGTCGCCAAGGATCTGAAACCAAGGGCAATCGAGGGATGCTCATCGGTTGGTAACGCATGTAGGCAGTGTGCGTATAAGTTTTAGGTAACCAATGTTAGCAAAAAATCAGTTTCCTTTTAGCGCTGATACTGGATTTCATCATCCTCGAGTTTGTTCGTGGACGTTAGCTTTAATTTCTATGAAAAAAGCGATCGTGTTTTTAGTTCTGCCCCAGATTGTTGGCCGCCGTTTTCTCAGATACAAAGCACGTATCGAGGTTGTGGTTAACTTGGCACAGGAGTTTAAGTTCAAGGCTACAAAACGCGTCTGCTCCAGTTCAGTGATTGGTCTCTTAAAATCCGAAGTATCTCGCGCCGGTGGCCATTTCCAGTATTGCTCCGCGTTACACAATGGCGAATTTGTGAAGTGCAATGACTTCCCATCTTCGTGTGCCACCCATAACCGAGCGATAGCGGCAGCCGATGTGCCAACACTGTATCGGCAAGTGACAAGCGCCAACTGTCAAGTAATTTTAATCGAACTATAGTTGAAAAGCTGGTTGGGTTGTCAACGACAACCTGCAGGTATGTGAAGGAAGGTAGGTAAACAGCAGGACCCTCAGCCCAGCGATTCCCCCCCCCCCCCCCCCGCCCTCCGAGTTCTTTTGTATTCCCCTCCTCTGCCTTCCCCACTACCTGTCGCGTCTGCCCAGCACCCCCCCCCCCCCCTGTTATGGCTCCTCATCCTCCATCGGCTCCTTTCCCCCCTCCCCCCTTCGCTTTTCCTCTCCTTCCCCCCTCTTTATTTTCCCATCATCTGTCCAGTTTCCCCCCACCTTAGCATCGTCATCCCTTTGTTCTATGTTTTAAGTTCCAAGATTGTTTCGCCATGTTACCCTTTAAGTCTCCGATTTTATCGCCTGTTTTTATTATTTATCATCTTCCTCTTTTTAAAACAAAGTCTGTGGCCGAAGAGTGACATACTAAGCTGCTGCCAGCCCGCCCCCTTCGGGGGGAATTGAAACTCAATAAAGAAAAAAAAAAGAAACCAGCGATTTGTATGTAGAGGAACGGAGCGCGTGGCCGAAGTACACTCGCAGGTAAACAGTGTGGCTGGAAGCAGCGTAGACGTGCAGTTAGTTAGCAGCTGTGAGGCTCCGCTTCGTGCGTCAGGGCGCGTAAAGAACAGGCCACACTGAAAGGCAAACACACTGCAGCTGTTCTGAGCCCAGCCTGGCGTCACACTACGATAAACTATCGCAGTGTGCATATTGAACCGCCAAACAAATTTTGGCGCAAGATAACGCCCCTTGACTGATACCGCAGCCTGCCAATGATGAAACGGTCAAACAAAGCTGCGAAAGATGGAGTATAATAATGTCCCAGTGTCCCCTCACGACTCTCATTTCAAGTGTTGAAATAGAAATAGTGTACAGGATACTGCGCTGTAGAATAGCCCAAATGTTTGAGAAAACTCATTCGCCAAAGCAGATGGCAGAACTATCACATAAAAAAAAATAGCGCAAAGACCCGAGCGACTGGAAAAAAAACGAAGGTGACTCCTGTACATAAGAAGGGTAAAAGAACGGACCCGCAAAGTTACCAGTATCCCTAATTTCCGTTTGCTGCAGAATCCTTAAACATATTCTCAGATCGAATATAATAAATTTTATTGAGACCGAGAAGCTTACGTCCACGAATCAGCATTGTCTTAGGAAGCATCGCTTGTGCGAAACACAGCTTGCTATTTTTCTCACATGATATACTGCACACTACGGAGGAAGGGCAACAGGCATATTTCTAGATTTCCGAAAAGCGTTTGACGTGGTGCCCCATTGCAGGCTGCTAAAGAAGGTACGAGCATATGCAATAGATTCACAGATATGTGACTCGAGACTTCTTAAGTAATAGAACCCATTGTGTTGTCCTCAATGGTAAGTTTTCATCGAAGACAAAGGTATTGCTAGGAGTGTCCCAGGGAAGTGTGATTGGACCGCTGACGTTCTCTGTATACAGTAATGGAAAAAAGTATTCATACACTAGAGCGTGGAAAAGGAAACAGCCTTTACTGACAATACGAAGCCAAAAACACTAATTGGATATGCACTACACACATTAGCCAGTCGCCAATGCAGCTGTGCTGGTATATAGAACGAGAATGAACAAGCCTTTACAAAACAAAATACAAAAACGTCTGTCAAGTTCTCTACTGCGCTGGAAATTAAGTATTCATACACCAACAGAAAATGACACGTCTAACAAAGCCAGAACATGTTTAATACTTCGTATGCCACCTCCGTGGCATGGAATGGACCAATTTTCTTGTAGTTTCCGGCGTGATACCTTCCCATCCGCCGGCCGGGGTGGCCGAGCGGTTCTAGGCGCTTCAGTCCGGAACCGCGCGATCGGTACGGTCGCAGGTTCGAATCCTGCTTCGGGCACGGATGGATGTGATGCCCTTAGGTTAGTTAGGTTTAAGTAGTTCTGAGTTCTAGGGGACTGATGACCTCAGAAGTTGAGTCCCATAATGCTTAGACCCATTTGAACCTTCCCATCCTCGAAGGAGAGCCTCTTTCAAAGAGGCCTTACTATGGATGTCGTGTTTTCTCACTCGTGTTTCCAGCTCACTCCACAAGTGTTCGATGGGATTCAGGTCCGGACTCTGAGCTGGTGTTTTGAGAGTATGTGGAGTGTTGTAGAGCAACCACGGCCGGACAATTTGCGCCGTATGTTTGGGATCATTGTCCTGTTGGAAGTAATAATTTGTAGGAAGACCCAAGGCGTCAACACTCTGTTGTAAGTTCTGTTTGAGAATGTTCATATACACAAATCTGTCCATGGTACCTTCCACAAACACTAATTTTCCGACACCGGAGGCTGACATACGGCCCCATGCCATTGCTCCACCACCTCCGTGCTTCACCATGGGTCGAATGTTGTTTCGGTCGAGGTCTGTATTCGGTCTTCTCCAGACCAAGATCCTACCGTCATTGTGCACGATTTTAAATTTGTTTTCATCACTAAACAATACAGTATCCCTGAAGTCTGCTGTCTTGGATACATGCTGTTTCGCGAATTCCATCCACCACTTCCTGTTCTTTTTGCTGATGTAGGGCTTTCGTCTCGGAACCCCCTTATGGTTCTGTGGTCCCAGCTCCGGTTACCTGTGCCATCACTGTCTGCTGATTCCCTGCTCATCCCTCCTATTCTATTCGCGCATCCGGGACATCCTCACCTCCTTCCCGCTCTCGGGTGGATTTATCTGTTGGGCTCCATCTCGCTTCTCTCTGCTGTGATTTCCATCTTCACTCTCTCCCCAAAGCCCCGTCCCCCTCCTCCTTGGTTAGTTCCTTTGTGCCTGAGTGGGATGGATCTCGTCAAGGTTAAAAAAAGCCTCCATTGTCCTGGTGGTGTAATGTTGTTCCACCCACTCTTAAGGGAGTTTTGGGATGAATTGATTTTTACACAGGTGGCTCTAAATCCAACAATCACTTTGGATATGAATTCGTATCTTCTTTTGGCTTGGAACACAATCTCTTGTCTGCCAAGTGAGATGTTTACTGTGGAACTGATGACCATTTACTGAGCCATTTGCTTTATTAAATGGTCCTCCCTCACCCAAATTTTGTTATGTACAGACTCGACGAGTGCTCTTCAGGCCTTTGTCCAGTATTTTTCCTGCCACCCCTTGCTCTCTGCCATCTAAGACCTGCTGCTGCTTGTTCGATTGATTTCCTTTGGTTTCCCAGCCAAATGGGTATCCTGGATAATGAGACTGCTGATCATCTGGCTGAGGGCAGCCACCTAATCCCCGTTCTCCATGACCCCTCTGGTGGTGCATTTGGGGCTTCATGTTAAATTCCTTTTCACTCAGTCCTGGGATGACTCTTGGGGAACACCTCCCTACCCTGCCAACATGTAGAGTTCTTCCCTCCACATCTCCTGGTAGGATTCTACCACATCCTGCTGTCTTTGTATGGGCCATCCATGGTTTTTTGTTCCATAATGCCCCCTCCCCCCTTTTGTATTTGCCGGCCCCCACCACATGGTGAGCCACATTTTACTGGGCTGTCTTCACCTTTTGACCCTTTGCACTAAATACACCCTCCCACCTTTCTTTTGCTGTGTTTTAGAGGATGACCTTGCATTATTATGTTTGTCAAAACTTTTCTTCAGAAAAGTGATTTGTCCTCCCAGAGTTAAGCACCTGAATTCCCTTTCGGAAGTGGAGTTCCTCAGTTAGCATTGGTGCTGGCTTCGGAGGCCTTAGACCTTCCCTCTGAAGCGGCCCGGTCCCTTCCACCACTCTTTCCCTACGTTTTTTTTGTGCCGTTTTGTTCCCTTTTTACTTGGGTGTTCTATCTTTGGTTGTGATCATGGTATGGTACGGTATCGGTCGCCTCTCCCTCTCTCCCCCTCCTTCCTCCCCCATTTTTCTTCACTCTTCCTGCCGCCGCGATGTTCTTTCTGCTTCGTTGTTTGCCCGATTTCATTTCCCGTTTAGAGAACTGAGGACTGTGTTGTTGGTGGTGGCCTTCCCCCCGTAGTTTCTGCCACCTTGGATCGTGGCTCCGATGACCTCACTGTTTAGCGCCCTCTCGTCCCCTCCCCCCAACAACCAACGAACCATTAACATTTTTGTGTCAGTGAGAAAATATTAATTTGTTATTCTTACCCCTTTATGTAGTGCACTTTCGAAATCTGCCACTCAATTTGACATGATTGTCTTACATATTCATGTGGTGTCTGAATACAGAGCTGTATTATTAATGCTGCAGTAAGGTAGTATGGGCTTCGTATTTGATTTTCACTGCCTCGGAGCTACCTGTATGCTCTAATACTATTATATAAAGTGGAAACTTTGTGAAATTCGTTTTGGTTTTCCTTGGAGTTATTCAGCAACAATATATTCGCGTTAATAACATCACCGGTCACTCTGACAGGATTATGCACTCTGCTGTGAGCAAATGACGATGGTGCTACAACATTTAATTATTTACTTTGTTTCGTACTTTGTTTGCGACTGCAGACCTACACATAGCTAGAATTGAATGTTCTGGCACTTCTTCTAGAAGTCTGGGTGTTTCGGTCACACATCAATGGAGTCTAATGCATACCAAGACGCTCCCGCAGACCTGAGCGGCTTTCGACGACAGACGTACAGAGAACACAGGCAGTCTGACCAGCTCCACTCGACATTTCTTCTAGAAGAAAAGTTCAGTCGTAAGCCTCTGGCAGACCTACACTGGGTTGCGAAACTTGCCGTCCTTGTATGAGTATTGGTGCGCAGGTGCATTGCTACTATGTTGGCGCAAACTAGTTGCCCAAGAGGACAACGTTTACGTCTATATGTGAGCCTAGACACCCTGTGCTGGCTCTACGTTATTTGGATCCCAACGAGAGTGCGATATTTGGCGCCCTATCTCGTCGTACGAGAGACGCATCCACATTTTAATATTATGTTGAGAGGGGTGATGCAACAACTGTCATACGTAAGAAATGGTTTAACAAGTAAAAATTCGCAATTTGTAAATAAGAGAAACACCAGAGTAATAAGTGTCAGAATTATGGGAAGTGAAGAAATGATGTTGAGGATGATGATGATGGCCGTAAGTGAAGAAAATACCTCTCAGTTAATTATTACCTTAGTGATAATATATTCATGAATTTTTCACGCTTATACGTTGTTGCAGGCCTGGTTGCTAGTACGACAAAATGATACTTGGGTAAGAAATAAATATTCCTTCATCCAATTCTATCACAATTATCCATTCGTTGTGCTTATATTAACGCAAAGGTGACGCGCGCGGCAGTACAAATCAATATATTGCAGTTAATTCTGATTTTCTCCGGTAATGGCAGCAATGTGAATAGCGTCAGTTAATCGTGGTCAAATTGTACGTGACACGTGCTGCAAAACAAAAAAATGAACTGCGTTTTTTGTGTAATACCGAGATAATTTCATTTCCATGTATTCGTGAAAACACTTTTGAAATTATGAACCACTCATACAAAGAAACATGCGTAACGCACAAATATATAATCATTAAGAAACATGATTCCGGACATTTTCTGTATGTTGGGCGTAGCTGCTTCGCGTGTCTACAACGCGATTTTGTAGACGTCTCTACGGCAACGCCTCTCCATACGTCTATAGAGACTGCTGCTGTTTTCTCCCAAAGCCGTCTGCACGCCTCCCCCCCCCCCCCTCTGCGGGGCCACCCGCATAGCCACCCCCGCCGCCCGCGTCGGTCAGCCCGCACGCTGTTCGTTCGTTTCTTTCGTCAGTCGAGTCGACTGAATCGAGTTATCGAGTAGTTGTACTTTCCTATGTAGCACGCTCGTCCGCGTCATTGTGTTTTATACGTTTCTGTCTTGCACACAGATAGCTAACACATACACAGATGTAATTAACAAATTTGCCGGAAGAATAGGTGCATGGAATTCATCATTTAAAGAAGAGAACTACAATTGTAACTTTTTTAATGTCGTAAGATGGTATTGTCTTGTATTTGTGTATAATCAGTTTAAATAAAATTTACTTAAACATTGCGCGTGACGATTATTTTTTATTACGGTAAAAGTAAAGATAGTTCAAGATGACTTCAGCGCCCCCTCCTTCAGGTTTTTCTGTATCCGCCGCTGTCTGCACGTACTAGTTGAAAGTTGTCTAAGCGCAGTCAGTTGTTAGGTATTTCCGTACTTTCATTCAACTGTACGAGTGTCTTAGCAGGTCCGCAGCTCGTGGTCGTGCGGTAGCGTTCTCGCTTCCCACGCCCGGGTTCCCGGGTTGGATTCCCGGCGGGGTCAGGGATTTTCTCTGCCTCGTGATGACTGGGTGTTGTGTGATGTCCTTAGGTTAGTTAGGTTTATGTAGTTCTAAGTTCTAGGGGTCATGATGACCATAGCTGTTAAGTCCCATAGTGCTCAGAGCCATTTGAACCATTTTTTTGTCTTAGCAGTAAAGAATAACATTAAAACTTCATGGCGCTTCAGTCTGGAACCGCGCTGCTGCTACGGTCGCAGGTTCGATGTCCTTAGGTTAGTTAGGTTTAAGTAGTTCTAAGTCTAGGGGACTGATGACCTCAGATGTTAAGTCCCATAGTGTTTAATGCCCTCCACAAGTTTGGAAACAACGTCCTGCGTGTTACAACAGAGCAAGATGGGAGTGATCTACCCGAGCTAATGGTTACTCGTACAATACAGAATAGTATGCTCAAATAGCGATCAATGACGACACAGTATATATAGTACAGATAAATATTGTACATACACATACCTGTATGTTGGTATTGCTCAGTTTCATATAAACTGATTTTACCTGTCCAAGCATTTTACTGACCACGCCAAGTGGCGCCAGTAGATGTCACGAAGGTGTACAGATACGTTGCTTAGTTCTGTTCAGTTGTAATTCCGTTTGTATGAAGTTAGGACACGCCACGAAATAAGGTAGACGCGCAGCGAAAGTAACGGAAAATGGGCCCAAGGTGCCCGTCGGCCTCTGTGACCGAGTGGTTCTAGGCGCTTCAGTCTGGAACCGGGCTGCTACTATGGTCGCAGGTTCGAATCCTGCCTCGGGCATGGATGTATGTGAGGTCCTTAGGTTAGTTAGGATTAAGTAGTTCTAAGTCTAGGGGACTGATGATCTCAGATGTTAAGTCCCATAGTGCTTAGAGCCATTTGAGTTGGATCAAACGACCAAGTCAGTTCCACGTAAACACAGCCCACACCATTATGGAGCCACCAGCAACTTGCACAATGTCTTCAACAAGACAACTGAGGTGCATGACCTCATGAGATCTGCGCCCCACTCGAACCCTACCACCAGTTCTTACCAACCGAAATCGGGCTTATCTGACCAGGCCACGGATTTCCAGTCGTCTAGGGTTCACGCGATGTGGTCAAGAGCCCAACAGAGGCGCTGCAGGCGAAGTCATGCTTCAGCAAAAACACTCGCGTCGGTCGTCTGCTGCCACAGCCCATTAATGCCAAATTTCGCCACACTATCCTAACGAATATGTTCGCCGTACGTCCCACATTGATTTCTGCGTTATTTCATGCAGTGTTGCTATTTCTGCGGTTTTTTCATGTGGTGTTGCTTGTTTGTTACCACTAACAACTCTACGCAAACGCCACTGCTCTTTGTCGTTAAGTGAAGGCCGTCGGCCACTACATCATCGTGGTGAGAGAGAATGACAGAAATTTGGTGTTCTCGGCACACTCTTGACACTGTGGATCTCGTAATACTGAATTCCCTAGCGATTTCCGCAATGGAATGTCCCGTAAGTCTAGCTCCAACTACCATCCCGCGTTCAGAGTCTATTAATTCCCGTCCTGCGGCCATAAACACGTCGGAAACTTTTTCAAGTGAATCACCTGAGTGCAAATGACAACTCCGCCAGTTCCTTATATATCTTTTTATACCTTGCGTACGCGATATTATCACCATCTGTATATGTGCATATCGCTATCCTATGAATTTTATCACTCCCGTATGTACAACAGTGCCGAAATGCACTCGTGTAAAAAAGAAAAAAAATACCTTGAACGACCAGAGATAGGACGTTCGTATTCACAGGGCATGTGTGTTAGTATATTCCGCAGAAATGATTAGCACTTGAAGCATGTCGGTCCATGGGTTCAAGGTAAACATCGATATCGCGGCGCAACACCACCTACCGGTAAAATGTGTCTGCGGCTCTCGTTGTTGCTGTAACCGAAGGTAAGGATCAGTGTGACTGAAGCAGATGTGCAGGATGCCTCGCAGACGTATGGGCAAACCATACCGTCAAATCAGTGAGTTTGAAAGAGGGAGCATTATTGGCATGGGACAATATGATGCATCCATTCGGGAAACTGCTGCTCGTGTGGGACAAAGTGTTTGGAAGTGCAACGGTTGAGTACAGAATGGTTCACGGTAGGCCGTTTAAACGCGACGAGATGGATCAGGTTGCACTGGGGGGTGCACCCCCGATAGATCGACACCTCATCCGAATGGCATTGCAGAACAGATTTGCATCCTCCTCAGCTTTGGCGCAACAGTGGAACTGTATAACACAACGTACGCTATTAGGGGTGACAGTCCACCGCCGTGTATTGCGGCATGGATTATGTGCACGTTGTCCACTTCTCCTCTTACATTTGCAGAAACACCCTAGACGGCAAAGGTGCATGGAACGACGTCACTGGGACAGGAATGGCATCAGATAGTGTTTTCGGACTAATCCAGGTTCTGTCTGCTTGAAAATGATGGGCGCATTTTGCTCGCCGTGGACAGGGGGAACGGCATCGCAGTGACTGCAATTGCACAAGACATACAGCTCCAACCCAAGGCCTTATGGTGTGCAGTGTTACTGGGTACAACTACAAACCACAATTGGTGCATGTTCAGGGCACTGTGACCAGGGTGACCTACGTGTATGACACCCTTCGACCTGTAGCCATACCCATTCTTCGCAACACCCCATACACCATTTTTCAGCTAGACAATGCACGACCAAATGTTGCTGCACAAGCATGTGCCTTCTTGGTATCACAGAATGCCAGCCTTTTGCCCTGTCCCGCCAGATCTCCAGACTTGTCACCAGTCGAAAATGTATGGGATATACTGAAACACTGGGTGCAGCAGTGTGACCCAGTGCCAACCACCACAGACGAACTTTGGAACTCGGTGAATGCAGCATGTCATCACACATGGAACAAGTTACCAGGGTCTTGTGCCTACTAAACAACAGGGCACATGCAACACTACGGTTACTGAAATGCTAATCATTTCTGCAAAACATGGTAAAGTACATTTCCTGTGAAAATGAACGTTCCAACTCTAGTTGTTCAAAGTGTCCTGTTTTTCCTGAACATGAGTGTAGGTCTTCCATGTTTTTGTGTAGTTTTCTCCTTCAGCCCATTCCGTGCTGCTGTGTTTGATTCCAGACTGAAGCGACTAGAACCGCTCGGCCACTGCGGCCGGCGGTATGAGGTCTGAAAACAGTCACTTACTGACCGAAATCGAAACCACAAAAACAGAAGGTTTCTTGCGGGCGTGACTGTTTATGTTCATTTTAAAATATTTCCTTTAATTAAATTTTATTATTTCAATTCAAATAATTTGCTTGCTTTTCTCTAGGGAGAGAATCTCTTTCACTACTCCTTTCTTTTGTGGGGGTGATTCCAATTCTTTCTTGACATTGAGTAGGAACTTCATTATTTCAGTTTAATATACCTCGGAATTATTAGACTTTCGTGTACAGTAGTAAGCAGTGACAGTGAACCAGTAGCAAGTTCTTACGCACAATAAAGCAATTCGACGTTAAAAAATACATACGTATATGAACAAAAAAACCTACTTCCACCACCGCTTTATGCCATACAAGTTAAACAATTCGGGCAGAATTATGCATCATCGGATGTTGGCTGATCACGACCCTCTGTCTTCTCCTACTTCTTTAAAAGTCACTCGTCACTCACAAAACAATGTAACTAATGGTAAAACCTTGACGTGCGTAAGTGAATGGTTCTAACTAATTATTAATATACTATTGAGATAAAATATTGGCAATAAGTGGGCGAAATTAACAGTGTACGATCAATCATCAGTTTCCGAAATTAGTGTCAACGAAATGCGAGTCATCCCTAAGTTCCTATTACTCAAAGCGAAAATAAATTATTTTCTTGACAATAACGCACCACACTATACTCTGTGAGCGCATAATTATATAACTCTCCACGTCGGACACACTGTTGTATCAGAATTATATAAACACTCAACCATAAATGAGCTTGCGGAACTGGAACACAAATACGAATTTAGAGAAGCATTCAGATCAGTATGTGATCTCCATTTACAATCAAGACTCATTAGCCAGAGTCTGATCATCATATACGTTGCATCACTGATCTCTCACTTCCAGTAAAATATTTTACCCATTCCTCAGTATCAAATAGCCATATCTCCTTCGTTACCTTATCTATTCGCCACGTCAATCATTTACAAAGAATTCACAAGCGGAAACTCAATCATTTACAAAGAATTCACAAGCGGAAACTCGCACTACGTGTTCTTAGACTAGAGTCGATCAGTACATGTACAAAAAAAGCCAATCAACACTGCACTCCAGGAGCTGCTATTCCGCTACAATTAGCATGAATATAGCTAGCAATGATTATTCACACGTCACCTGTATTGAGAATACACATTTTATCCAGACTGTTCTGTGTCGACTTTGCCCCTAGAATAGTTCAACCATGACTGACTTAATCCGATGTTAAACGATTTAGGGTCCATTTACCAAACAAATGCAGAGGGATACCATTACTTTTAACAATTAATTAGATTTTAGATGGCTTTCGAGTGTTGTTCTCGTGGCCGGTCGCTACAAAGTAGTCTAAATCGCTCACACTGTGTGCGATCGACAGCTCAATTTTTAATCTGAAGCCATATCGCGTGACCATTGTGCAGCATTTAAGAGGATGACATTCAAAAGCCACGTGTAGTAGTCTAAACGTTTCCGACTGGCACCAACGATGGTTTATTAGACTCTCTCCGTTACATCATAAGTGATGAAACTTGGTTTCACTTTCCGGTCATGTGAATTCACAGATCACGAGGTACTGGGAAACGGAGAACCCTAACGGCGTGTGTCAGCAACCACTCCATGATTATTTTTTTTAATAAATTAAAAAAATCGGCGTGTGGTGGGGTGTAACTGAACGCACATCGTTGGACAGATTTTTTTACACTACCTTCAACATGGTTGCATTTATGGAAATTTTTGATGCATTTTCTGCTCAACTCGCTGAATATAAAAGACAATACTGCTTTTTCCAGCAAGATGGTGCAACAAGCCACACGTGTAAGGTATCCCTGGAACGAGTCCTTGTCGTCTTCTCTGAGGAACGAACTGTCAGCAAACATTTGTGGCCACCACGTTCGCCGGATCTAACATAACGTGATTTTTTCCAGGGGGGACACTTGAAGAGCAAGATCTATGAGACAAACCCACACACAATACAGCTTTTCCTAACTCACAGACCGGGCGCTAATGACCGTAGCTGTTTTGCGCCCTAAAAACCATAAAAAAAACACAATACAGGAACCGAAAGACATTAGCGTGAAGTTGCCGCCATCGATATCCGAACTTTATGCCGGGTGTATCTGAATATCCTTAGACGTGCACAACTGTATACTGATGTTACAGGGGGTCACTTTCAACGGCTAATATGAATGTATTTTTCGACGTAAATAAATGCTAAGTCAATTTCAGGTCTCCGTTTCTGTAATTTCATTGCATTTCCTTTGTACTACTTTAACTGCGCCACCCTTTTGACCTGTCAAAATCACTTCTGCTACCCTCCTCGTAGACGGGTCTGACCTGTCCATTCTTAGAGTTCCTCGGCACAGTCTTTCGTTAGAGGGATCTCCGGTATACTGTATTATGGTTAAAAGGAGGACTAACTCGGCTGCGAATTCGGTATACAACATGACAGGGATTCCACTGGACTGTGGAGCGTTGTTCATTTTAGCGATTTTAGTTGTTTTCCAACACTGCTGACAGTAATATCTTCACCGTTCATCTTTGCACAGGTGCGATAATTAAATTGGGGCAATACTCCTGGATTTTCATTTGTGAAGGACAATTTGAAAACAGAGTTGATCGTTTCTGCTTTTGCTTTTTTACCCTTAATTTCAATCCGTCTTGTCCTTGTGTGCCTGGACGCTAACTTGGTAGCACTAGCCTTTACGTATGAGCAAAGTTTCTTTGGGTTTTGTGAGAGGTAATTTGCTACAGTAGTCGTTGAAGACTTCTCGCATTGCCCTCTTGACAGCCAAATGCGTTTCTTTCAACATCTCCCTGTTCCAGCCCTGCATACCCTTTGCTTTTAACTCATTAAGCAGTAGTCTTTGTAGCCTACTGACTGTTTTTCACGCTCATCTCCAGAACTATGAGGGACATTCGATAAAACTGCACAGGTTGGTATTACTGTGGACTGTTCGATCCAACAACAATGAAAATTACGTCAGATGTAACTGGGAGATAGAAGAGGCAGCACGTGATTTTTTTTCTGTGTGTACTCCAACATAAAATTGGCGAAAGGCAGAAGTTGACATTAAGGGGCCTTGGGCATTGTGACTGTTGAGGGGTCGTACATCAAGATCGAAGCTTTATGCGGCAAAAACCCACCAGAAATCTACAGTGCATTAAGTGAAGTTTGTCGGTTAATCGTTTTCATGGCGTTCGTATGAGCGTAGTTGATAATCCAAGACCCGGAGAATCAAAAACGTCAACAAATGAGCGAAGTGTGAAACTTGTGACAGATGCGCGTTGAAGGAGATCGCAGTGTGACTCGTGAGGACGCTCTGAAGCCACGAGAATTCCCCCAACATCAAAATTCCATATTCTGACAAAAGATTTGAAGAAGATAAAACTAGCTGCGATATGGGTCCCACACTGTTTGACTGCTGAAGAGAAGCAGAAACGCCAGGACACTGCAACCTTGCTCAAATAACGATTCTAACGTGAAGGTTAAGGATTCTTGTGCCGAATTGTCGCTATTGATGAAACGTGGATTAGAGACACTGAACCGGAGTTGAAATCACGGCCCGTTGAGTGGAGAGTTTCAGAATCTCCACGACCAAAAAAATTTCGACGCGCTTAAACAAAGCTTAAGCAAATAGCGATTTCTGCTTACGATCTCCAAGGAATCTGTCATGCATAGTGGTGGAGCAAATTCAGTAGATAGACAGCTGTCTCACTGCCCGCAGTAAGGCGATCTGTGTGGTAACACTTTCAAGTGAGTCTCACTGACTATACAGCTCTTGAAATCAGTAACTTTTGGTGTGCAGGAAAAGCTCAAACTCCTTCAATTTATGGAAGATGTTGCACCATTACAATTTTCAAAGGTGATATTCGCAATGTGTCTAATTTTGGGAATGACTGGTCTGTGTGGTGTAGCTGATGATGTGGAAGAGTCCTCTGATGACTTCCTGAAGAGCTGAGATAATGAGTGCGAGCACAGTGACCAGCGTTTCCTTAAGTTCAGTGAGAGTCTGTCTTAACTCGTGAATCGACACAGCGAGATCTGTAGTGTTTTTGATAGGCCTGAGTAATTCCAGAGAGCACTGACTGGTCGAGGGACCATGTGTGGTCAGGAGAAATCCCATAGACTACTTCTGATCTTGTCAAGTTCTGCATGATTTTAGCAGATTGTTGCTCCATTAATGAGGGCTGTAGCTGTAGTCCTTCATTCATCCCGTGCTGGGAGGTTAAAACAATCTTTGATTGGTGGATGATGCTTAATGACATCCTCTGGGCAGCTTCTTTGGTGTAGGGAGGCAGGAGGCCAGATTGCCGTCATCGAGAATTCTTGTGCTGAACACAGCAACCGACTCCAGTTCTCTTAATTTATCCAGACCTCATCTCCTTAATTGCCTACCTTTATGCAATTTCTTCACTTCAACTGCAGTTCATAACCAATATATTATAGTCAGTGCCTGCATTTCCTCCTGGAAAAGTCTTACAGTGTAAAGTGTGGTTTCAAAAGTTGTCTTAAGATTATATGATCAAGTTGAAACCACCCAGTGCTCCTTGTCTCTTCCCCAACACAACCACCTTTCGTTACTTTTGAATGAAGTAGTAGAGATTATTAAATTATGCTCTGTACAAAATTCTTCCTCTTTCAGTCCTTTCTCCCAGTCCATGTTCTCCTACTTTTCTTTCTCTTCCTTTTCCTAATACGAATTCCAGACACCCGTCATATTTAAACTTCTGTCTCCATTAACAATTTGAATGACTACCTTTACCTCATTATACATTCTTTTAATCTCTTCTTTATCTACAGAGCAAGTTCACAAATAAACGTTTCTACTGTGGTGGGTATTGGCTTTGCATCTTTGAACTTCTACTGATAGCCCTATACTCACCTTACGAGAAGTGCTGTCATTCCTGCGACCCCACTTCACTAATTCCTGCTATACTCATATTCAATTTATCAGTTTTGCTTTTCAAATTTTTCTGCCTTCTCTACCAAATTTAGAGCTCAGACATTTCATATTCAGGCTTGAATGGCAGCTTTGTCTCTCCTGATGGCAACTTCCTCCTGAGTAGTTATCACCTGAAGATCCAAATGGGGGATTTTTTCACTACTGGAATATTTTACCCAAGAGGAAACAATTATGATTAAGCCAGACAGTAGAGCTGCATGCCTCTGGTGAAAAGATAATGGCTATAGCTTCCCCATGCTTTCTGCCGTCTGCAGAACCAGACAGCAGGGCTGTGTTAGCTAACATTACAAGGCCAAATCAGTTAATTATCTAGACTGTTGGCCCTGCAACAACTGAACAGGCTGCTACCCTCTTTATGAATGACAGGTGTCTGACCTTCCCATAGATGGCCCTCCATTTTGGTTGCATCTGTGGTATGGCTGTCTGTATCACTGAGGTGCACAACCCATGCCACCCTGGCAAGGTCCATTTTTCACTGGGGACTGGTACTGTACTGCTATGAAAAATGTATTGTGCATGTTACATGCAGTTTTTGTCAAGCCAAACATTCCTACTGCAGGAATTGAAAATATCTTGTCTGGTGAATTACCCTGTACCTGTGAGAAAATTGCAATTTCTACTATACCCCATGCCTGTGCCTTTAAAAGATGAGACAAATGTAGCAATTGTTCGTGCATATCAGATCATGGTTTTATCCAAAGCAGGTCTTTGTTTTATGAATTGGCTTCTTGTTGATATTTCACCTTTGACTGCATGGCATATGGCCTCTTCCGGTCTAGTAGTACACAGCTGACTTGCAGCTTCATTGTTGGTTCTGATTGTGGTGAATGTACTCATTTCTTAACGGCACTGGGCACTGATAAATTTCACTAAGAGGTTGTGTAATGGTACTTCATGGTGAAAAAAATTCTTCTGATACAGCTGCCGAGCATGCCCCCCCCCCCCTCCCCCCAGTTCCACTTACCTAGTATATTATTGGGATTCTTCCCAATACATTGTCACACATGCATGTGCTCTTACCTAATATTTTACACATTACAGAGAAATGCTATGTTTATGGACACAAGTTCATATTCCAAATCATACCTTCTCAGTACTGCTACATAGCCACTCCAGGATCTCAACGCTACCTATTTTTCATTTATTTATTTATTATTGTTTGCAGCTTCTCAGAAATAAATGATAGTTGCAAAAAAAGTAACACTACTCCCATTGTCCCTGCTTGAAGTGTGATGAATGCATGAGAGTGATACAGGGACAATTGGTATTGAAAAAGGAATCATTTCTGAGATATTATAAGGTTACATTTTCCTCTTTGAATTTAATTCTCCTTGTGAGCTCTGCTGGGGTGAACTGTTGGAGACCACCTTCCAATTTTAGGTGATTTCTGAGAAATGATGGATTGGTATACTGGCATGGCCTCATTGGGATCCTCACTTCCTGATAAAATTTTCTCTTTTTTGCCTTTGTTGTTTCCTGTTGTCATAGTTTTTCTCTTTTTCAGCCTACCCACCTCTTTCAGAAATTTTATTTCTCTTCTCTGCTCAAGCCATAATATTAACCTTGTGCTTTCACTTACAGCATTGTATTTTGTTGACTGCTGTTTGCTATATGGATGGTACTAAGTGAAAACATAAGTGAAAATTAAATCGACACCCTAGCTGCAATTGATATACATCATTGGGGACATGTCGAAAATGTGTGCCCCAACCGGGACTCGAACCTGGGATCTCCTGCTTACATAGCAGACGCTCTATCCATCTGAGCCACCGAGGGCACAGAAGATAGTGCGTCTGCAGGGACTTATCCCTTGCACACTCCCCGTGAGACCACAGTCCCAACATATCCACACCACTATATTCGTAGTGCACCCAATAAATGTTTGCCCACCACACTCATTACTCGTGGCAGATTAATCTACCAAATCACGTACGAGTTGGGGCATAGCGTGTGTCTTCACACAAGAAAGCCAATGGCTGTGTAGCCATATTTTAACTATATATGAAGGTAGTATCTGTTCCCGAAAGAACAGATTTATTTTAATTAAGATTTAATTGTCATTTCATTCTAGAGAAGCTGTGTGGTCATCAATGGTATCTGTTCTTTTAGGAACAGATACTACCTTCATATATAGAAAACATAAGTGATTAATAGGTGGACAGTAATCCACAACATTTTTGTTCATAATGTAACCTCCAATCATAACTATCTTAATAATACATAGATGGTGCTTTATAAATTTTAAAAGGCAGGAGTAGGGATTTTGTTCATAGGTGAAAGTAATAAAAACCTCTTTTTTTCCACAGCCGGAACTTTATCTGTGCACACCAATAAAAGTGGATCCAGCCAAGAACTACTATATTGGTGAGTCTATTTCTTTGTATTGTTTGTCTAAATTAGTGTTAAGCATTTGGTTAGATGGTTGACTTGACAAATGTCAGACTACAAATCAGGAGATTCAGTCCATGTTTTAATGTAAGATTTTTTGGATATAAAGTTCTCAGTTAACTTGCTGCATCAAATTCAGATAAAGTCCCAAGCTTATGATGATTGCAGTAGGTGCGAATCAATAATGTATTTGAATATGTTGCCAGTGTGTATGCAGGAGAGCCAATAGTACTGATGACTGATCTTAGTGGGCTGCCTGTAACACGAAGACTGTGTGCTACTGAGGTCAATAGTTAGCTCGTTTGGCTCTCCTACATAGAGGCTGACGGAGTATTTAAATAAACTGTTATCACCCAATCGGCCACAGCAGCACCGTATTACGAACTTGAAAATATTTGTAGGATTCATCGAGTGGTTGAGGACAGGCTCAATGTGGTCTCCCTTTTTACAAAAGTGTCAGTAGAGGATGTATTAAAACTACTGATTTTGGAACAACCACATATTTTTTATATGTTGGAAATTATTATGAAGTGACTAATGGAACAGCCATTGTTTTGCCATTATCACAAACGATAGATAATTTTCAATGGAGAATTGCAAAGGATGAGCATTGAACAGAGCCCCCCTCCATCCGTCCTGCTTCTTTGGATGTGTTGACGATAAACTTGTAACCTGGCTGCATGGCACTTCATCAACCATACTGCGATGAGCTGTGCAGCAGCAGAGTGGTGTAGTGGTTAGCATTGCTGTCCGGCATGCTGCAGGATTCCAGTTCAAACCTGAGCACCAGCAGATACTTGTTACGAGGGCAGTTCAATAAGTAATGCAACACATTTTTTTTCTCGGCCAATTTTGGTTGAAAAAACCGGAAATTTCTTGTGGAATATTTTCAAACATTCCCGCTTCATCTCGTATAGTTTCATTGACTTCCGACAAGGGGCAGCACTGTACGGAGCTGTTAAAATGGCGTCTGTAACGGATGTGCGTTGCAAACAATGGGCAGTGATCGAGTTTCTTTTGGCGGAAAACCAGGGCATCTCAGATATTCATAGGCGCTTGCAGAATGTCTACGGTGATCTGGCAGTGGACAAAAGCACAGTGAGTCATTGGGAAAAGCGTGTGTCATCATCGCTGCAAGGTCAAGCAAGACTGTCTGATCTCCCGCGTGCGGGCCGGCCGTGCACAGCTGTGACTCCTGCAATGGCGGAGCATGCGAACACACTCGTTCGAGATGATCGATGGATCACCATCAAACAACTCAGTGCTCAACTTGACATCTCTGTTGGTAGTGCTGTCACAATTGTTCACCAGTTGGGATATTCAAAGGTTTGTTCCCGCTGGGTCCCTCGTTGTCTAACCAAACACCATAAAGAGCAAAGGAGAACCATCTGTGCGGAATTGCTTGCTCGTCATGTGGCTGAGGGTGACAATTTCTTGTCAAAGATTGTTACAGGCGATGAAACATGGGTTCATCACTTCGAACCTGAAACAAAACGGCAATCAATGGAGTGGCGCCACACCCACTCCCCTACCAAGAAAAAGTTTAAAGCCATACCCTCAGCCGGTAAAGTCATGGTTACAGTCTTCTGGGACGCTGAAGGGGTTGTTCTGTTCGATGTCCTTCCCCATGGTCAAACGATCAACTCTGAAGTGTATTGTGCTACTCTTCAGAAATTGAAGAAACGACTTCAGCATGTTCGTAGGCACAAAAATCTGAACGAACTTCTCCTTCTTCATGACAACGCAAGACCTTACACAAGTCTTCGCACCCGAGAGGAGCTCACAAAACTTCAGTGGACTGTCCTTCCTCATGCACCCTACAGCCCTGATCTCGCACCGTCGGATTTCCATATGTTTGGCCCAATGAAGGACGCAATCCGTGGGAGGCACTACGCGGATGATGAAGAAGTTATTGATGCAGTTCGACGTTGGCTCCGACATCGACCAGTGGAATGGTACCGTGCAGGCATACAGGCCCTCATTTCAAGGTGGCGTAAGGCCGTAGCATTGAATGGAGATTACGTTGAAAAATAGTGTTGTGTAGCTAAAAGATTAGGGAATAACCTGGTGTATTTCAATGCTGAATAAAACAACCCCTGTTTCAGAAAAAAAAATGTGTTGCATTACTTATTGAACTGCCCTCGTATTTCATATTATCTGTTCTGGAAGGTTCCTCAGACTTCTTATGTTTGTAATGTTTGTATATTCTGGAATATTGGATGTTTGTATAAATAGCAGCACTCTCCATCCAGGAGTTCTGTTCTGTTCTGATGATGTTGGTGTTCATAATAAATGTGATTTCAGTGCTAAGTGTTGTACTTCATTGATGAACATACTTTCAGATTTGATTCTGGTTGTGATGTGACAAAATTAATATTATACATCTAGGTATAATATTAACAGCAGAAGTGGAGAAAGATGGTAAGTTGCCTTTCTTAGGTATGCTGACTGAATGGAAAGCAGACTTCTGCATCAATAGTAGATGCAAAAGGACCTCTATCCCAGTAAGTGTAGCTTTTCCCATCCAGCTCCAAAGAGAGCTGTGCTGACAAGAGTCACCTCAGCTCCAAGATTAATCATCTAATACAGTGTTCAGAAAGAATGAGTATTCAGCCCATGATATTAGGTCTACGCAGCTGAGGAAACATACATAGTGTGACATTTGACCAAGCCAAGAGGACCAACACACAAAGTGGCTTCATTTCTGTGGAGTAACAACCAATAAGGTAGGTAGAGTTCCAAATAGGCAAAGAATCAGACAGGTTTTCCAGCTACCCAGAAAAATGAAAGATACATGACCTATTAAAGGTAATCTTGACCTGGGAGTGTGGCAACAGTAACAGGGGTCAGTCTATACAGACTATTGCCAATTGTCAGTGAATACCAATGTCATCTTAAATACAAGAGTATTGTAAAATCGGCATTGCCTGAGAATTCTGGCTCATACACCAAACTGTTGGGACTCTGTGATTAGAAAAGCAATGGAAATTACTGTGATAACAATTCTGAGACATGCTGATTATACACTTAGCAATGCATGGAAGCACACATTTGATAAAGAAAGAGTACAGAGGAAGGTATCTCATAGTTTACTGCCTGATGTAATTGGTGGTACTGTAACTAATACTGGACAAAGAGTGTGAATATAATCTATTGCCATCAAGGGTGCCACCTCAGCGTACGTCACATCTATGATGTAATCTCGAAAGTTAGATGTCATCCTCTTGGCTAGAGCGAGAGCCTCGCCAGTTTCATGATAGATTTAGCTGGTGATGATGATATGATGATGACTGTGATCAAAAGCTTGGGATCCAAGGCCTCAATCATTAAAGATTTTGTAGCCATAAGACTTTTTTTCCCAATCAATGTGCCGAGTGGTTTAATTCCTATGTTAAATTGTATGCACTCGATAAATGACTAGTAATGTGAAATACTGACCTGTGAAAGGCCAAGAAATGCCACCTCAACAGGACCCTGTCTCTTCTAGCACAGCGACCTTCCAAAAACATTGGAAGGAAAAATTTGTCCACTGTCCAATTGACCTTCACAATGTAAGTCACCCCAACCTCTATAGTGAATAATTGGTAATTATTTACAGGCAAATCCTTACTGTCCCTTATATAATCACCATAAAATATTTGATTCCATAGTCCATGCAATAATAAATAGTCAGAATTTTATCCATAAATGAATATTCATGTACAAAAAAATAGCAAGTTAAAATTACATGTCTTCATGGAAGTGAAATGAAAATCACTTGTATAACACATTTGTTAAAATAAAGTGGGTTTAGGTTCAATAAAAACAAATACTGTTCCAATTGATCTCTTGAATATGCCCAGTTTACATTGTTAATAATCTGATTACCAAAAGTCACACGTTAATAATCTGATTACCAAAAGTCACAAATTGACTCAATAGAAAAACTAAAATGTAGTAGGTAGAACTTTCTTTAAACACAATCAGCACACATTCTTGAAATGTTATTTATTTGATTTCTATTGATCTGTTCTCTTGATAATATGAAGAATTAGAGTTTTGTACTCTCAGCAATCTGAAGACCATGCGAGAATTAATGATCTGCCTTCATTAAAAGCAAATCCTTGCGAATTCAAACTAGTTTGGATACAGGAAAATTTGAGGAACAGCTACTGAAACTCTTACTGTGTGTGCTAGATTCAGGATGCTAAATGTATTTACATGTTCCAGTTAAAAAAGAATGTAAAATCACTGACTATAAATTAAACTGCAGTATTGTGAAATGTAAGGTATTGAAAGTTTCCATATTTTATTAAATGAAAATTAAACTTCACAAAACAGTTTGTATTCTCCTCGAGAGTGCTTAAACAGTTCAAATATTTACCATGATTGCTGTTTCTTACACTAAGTTAGAACTAGTCATCATTGTACTTGTCCATTCAGTTTGTCCTTTTGCAATTATTCTTCTACAAACAGTTAACAATAAACCACCAGGAGAGATGTAACTGCATCTGCTGCTGTAGTCATTTCTATTCATAATTGCTGTTCAAATCATATGGAATAACAACTGCATTTATCACCAACCAAAATATACATTGACTGTTGTCCTCTATTCTTTACTATAACTCAACCTTCATTATCAGTTTATAAATTCAGGGGCAAATGTTTACCATACCACAGCTGACATTGTTGTTCTGTTTCACAGTGTTCAGTAGTTGATTATACTTGATCATCAAATGGCTTTCTTGTCATTACGAACTTGAATCAAAGGAGAACATTGCCAGAAGCTACACATCAACTTATAGCCTAATTGAAGTTAAAGGGATGACAAGGAAACTCGAAGAAAACCACTCACAGAATAATATTGTTACGCATAATACAATGCTATTTTTTCTTTGATAGTAGTGGTCTTTGTTTCTGTATGAAGAATCTACATCTACATCCATACTCCGCAAGCCACCTGACAGTGTGTGGTGGAGGGTACTTTGAGTACCTCTATCGGTTCTCCCTTCTATTCTGGTTGTGATATGACAAAATTAATATTATACATCTAGGTATAAGATAAGCAGCAGAGGTGGAGAAAGATGGTAAGTTGCCTTTTTTAGGTATGCTGACTGAATGGAAAGCAGATGGATGACTTGGTCATTCTATTAAAAGTGTTATTGATTGATTTTACTCTGGTCTGAGAAACATTACAGTTAATAGATCCTATTTAATGTAATTTATGCAAATATGCCAAAAAATTATTAACACCTGCCTAATAATGTATTTCTCAACACAATACAACAGCAGCTGTGTGTGGCATGGATTCAACAAGTCCTTGGTAAGTTTCCAGAGGTATGTGGTGCCAGATGTAGATGCATAGGTTGCACAGTTGCCATAAGTTATGGGCAAATGGCCTGTAGGCTTGTAGCTGGTGCCAAATAGTGTCCTAGATGTATTCCCTTGTATTCAGTTCAGGAGAATTTGGTGGCAAAGACATCTACATTTACATACATACTCCACAATCCACCATAGAGTGCATGGTGGAGGGTACCTCGTACCACAACTAGCATCTTCTCTCCCTGTTCCACTCCTAAACAGAACGAGGGAAAAATGACTGCCTATATGCCTCTGTACGAGCCCTAATCTCTCTTATCTTATCTTTGTGGTCTTTCCGTGAAATATAAGTTGGCGGCAGTAAAATTGTACTGCAGTCAGCCTCAAATGATGGTTCTCTAAATTTCCTCAGTAGCGATTCATGAAAAGAACACCTCCTTTCCAACAGAGACTCCCACCCGAGTTCCTGAAGCATTTCCGTAACACTCGCGTGATGATCAAACCTACCAGTAACAAATCTAGCAGCCCGCCTCTGAATTGCTTCTATGTCCTCCCTTAATCCGACCTGATAGGGATCCCAAACGCTCAAGCAGTACTCAAGAATAGATCGTATTAGTATTTTATAAGTGGTCTCCTTTACAGATGAACCACATCTTCCCAAAATTCTACCAATGAACCGAAGATGACTATCCGCCTTCCCCACAACTGCCATTACATGCTTGTCCCACTTCATATCGCTCTGCAATGTTACGCCCAAATATTTAATCGATGTGACTGTGTCAAGCACTACACTTCTAATGGAATATTCAAACATTACGGGATTCTTTTTCCTATTCATCTGCATTAATTTACATTTATCTATATTTAGAGTTAGCTGCCATTCTTTACACCAATCACAAATCCTGTCCAAGTCATCTTGTATTCTCCTACAGTCACTCAACGATGACAACTTCCTGTACACCACAGCATCATCAGCAAACAGCCGCTCATTGCTATCCACCCTATCCAAAAGATCATTTATGTAGATAGAAAACAAGAGCGGACCTACCACACTTCCCTGGGGCACTCCAGATGATACCCTCACCTCCGATGAATATGAGCTGACTGTCATTGTCTTCAAACCAGAGTAGCATTATTCTGGCCTTGTGAAATGGACAGTTGTATAGCTGGAAGGTACTATCACCATCTGGGAAGACATCAAGCATGAAGGGATGCAGGTGATGCACAATAATGTTTATATATTCTGCAGCTGTTGTGGTGCATGGATTACCACCACAGGTGCCACGAAAGCCCAGGTGAATGTTCCCTATAGCATAATACTTCTCTGCTGTGTGATGCACATTCTGAGCAGCTGCTCACTCACATGAAGGCATATCCAGACATGATTATCAACCTAATGTGACAAATGTGATTTGTGTAACCAGGCAGCACATTTCCCTTGATCCATCATCCATTGTCCCTTGCCCATTGTAGTCATAATTAACGATGTCATTGGGTCAATGAGGGAACAAGCAGAGGTCATCTGCTGTGATGCACCATGCCAAAAATGTGCACTGAATGGTGTGCTCTGTAACACTTGCTCATGTACTAGCACTGCACTCAGTTATTATATCTGCCATGGATAACCGCCTATGCCACTTTACTGAGTGGCCAATCCTCCACCTGAAGTCTGCATTCTGTGATGAGGCATGGATGTTCAGCATGTTGTCTGTCATCTACTTGTGGCTTCACCATTCTTCATCCACTTTTCATAGATGCTCACAGCAGTAGCATGTCAACGAGCTTTATTGTTTGGGATGTTCATTCCCAGGTGCCTGGCCACAACAATCTGATCTGTGTCTAGGTTGATAGTGTACACTGTACTGTACACAACAGCGTTATCAGCAAACAACCAGATTGCTGCCCACTCTGTCTGCCAGATCATTAATGTATATAGAGAATAATAGTAGTTCTGTCACACTTCCCTGAGGCATTCCTGATAATACCCTTATCCCTGATGAACACTCTCTGTCAAGGACAACATATCTTTGAACCTGTTCCAGATGTTTGTACCTTCGTTGTTGTTGTTGTGGTCTTCAGTCCAGTGACTGCTTTGATGCAGCTCTCCATGCTACTCTATCCTGTGCAAGCTTTTTCATCTCCAAGTACCTACTGCAACCTACATCCTTCTGAATCTGCTTAGTGTATTCATCTCTTGGCCTACCTCTATGATTTTTACCCTCTGTGCCACCCTCCAGTACTAAATTGGTGATCCCTTGATGCCTCAGAACATGTCCTATTAACTGATTCCTTCTTCTAGTCACAAATTTCTCTTCTACCCAGTTCTATTCAGTACCTCCTCATTAGTTACGTGATCTACCCATCTAATCTTCAGCATTCTTCTGTAGCACCACTTTTTTTAAGCTTCTATTCTCTTCTTGTCTAAACTATTTATCGTCCGTGTTTCACTTCCATACAGGGCTACACTCCATACAAATACTTTCAGAAAAGACTTCCTGACACTTAAATCTACATGTTAACAAATTTGTCTTCTTCAGAAACACTTTCCTTGCCACTGCTAGTCTACACTTTATATCCTCTCTACTGCGACCATCATCAGTTATTTTGCTCCTCAAACTCATCTACCACTTGAAGTGTCTCATTTCCTAATCTAATTCCGCCAGCATCACCTGATTTAATTTGACTACATTCCATTATCCTCGTTTTGCTTTTGTTGGTGTTCATCTTATAACCTCCTTACTAGACACTGTCCATTCCATTCAACTGCTCTTCCATGCCCTTTGCTGCCTCTGACAGAATTACAGTGTCATAGGCAAACCTCAAATTTTTTATTTCTTCTCCATGGATTTTAATTCCTACTCCAAATTTTTCTTTTGTTTCCTTTATTGCTTGCTCAATATACAGATTGAATAATAGTGAGGATAAGCTATAATCCTGTCTCACTCCCTTCCCAACCACTGCTTCTCTTTCATGCCCCTCGACTCGTATAACTGCCATCTGGTTTCTGTACAAATTTTAAATAACCTTTCGCTCCCTGTATTTCACCCTGCCACCTTCAGAATTTGAAAGAGAATATTCCAGTCGACATTGTCAAAAGATTTCTCTAAATGTACAAATGCTAGAAAGGTAGATTTGCCTTTCCTTAATCTATGTTCTAAGATACATGTCCCTTCATTAAAGGCCTCAATTGGGGCACTGTGTCAAACACTTTCCAGAAATGTGGAATCTGCCTGTTGCCTTTGATCTACAGTTCGCCTCCTGAGTCTTGCACAAGCAATGCTTTCTAAAACCATGCCAATTCATGGTCTCAAGAAAATTTATTATATTTGAACTGCGAATGTGTTCAAGGATTCCTCAGAAAACTGATGTTCGGGATATTGGTCTGTAATTTTGTCCTTCTTTTACAAAGGAGCCACCTGCACTTTTTTCCAATCATTTGGGACTTTGCAGTGGCCAAGAGATTTGTGATAAATGCCAGCTAAGTAAGGGGCCAATGCTGTAGAGTACTCTTTGAAAAACCAAAGCTGATCCATCTCTGTTTGCTTATAAGCTTTCCTTACTGTGTCACATACCCACAGTGCCACCAGCGATCTCATCTCATGATGGGCAGTGGTTATAATGGTTTGGCTAATTAGTGTACCTGTGCCTGTAAAAGTGTGTAATATTTTTCCTTAGAGGAATTTTGTTAGAGAAACCCATTGTACTTAGTGTCAGAATGTCTTTTTTCCCCCACTTTTTCATATGTTCTAGATAAATAATATATTAGAGTAATCATTTAATTTTTTTCAGTTACTTTTGTTTCAGTTGTGATTCCTAAGTTTATAAATGTGACATACACGTGTTTTAATCTCAAAATAATCAAGGTTTTGATTCAGTTCTTTTATGTCAACAGTTGGATTTGAACCAAATGCTACAATGGCCACAGCACATCACATGTTGTTGTATGGATGCTCAGAGCCTGGATCACAGAAGCCTGTTTGGTAAGTTTGCATCCTTAAAAAATGTCACTGCAGTGTAGGCTACAGACTTGTTTGCTTATTTTTACTCCATTCATTCCATAATCATTGCGTGGGTCCCTAGGTCCCTGTGCAAGAAAGGTGAGAAGCTGTAGGATAACTCAAGACACATCAAAAAATAACTGTACAGACAGGCCTTGTGTGCTGCATGCTGTTAACTGCTGTCATGATCTACCGTGCCAAAGGAATCCTTTTTTTTTAAAAAAGTAATTTGAGATAAGCTTAGCTCATAAGAGTTGTAGTAAATCCATCAGAGGCACTCATGTGAACAAAGAGACCATGTCAGAACTTGCTTAATGAGAAGTACTTTGAACAAACTGATTGTGTTGTTGTTCGTAGCCTACTGCCTCCTGTAGTAGGTAACCCTTTTATGGAACACATGGAGGTCAAAACATTTCAGTCATTGTTTTTGAAACTTGAATGTTCTTGGAGATATTTAGATGATACCTTCTATGATATGGCCACGTCTGACAGCAATACTTCATTTTTGGAACATCTCTCTCCACTTAGCATCTGCTTTTACATAGAAGTTTAGAAAAATGGAGATGTTCCATATCTGGATGCCATGGTTTGTAGAAAAGAGGACGGCTCCTTGGGTCACATACCAACCTGTACCTGTGAGCTACTAACTGTCATCACCCATCTGAATTCAGTGGTGTATTATGGACTGTCGTTCATAGAGCTAGAACTATCTTAGATCCAGAGTGCTTATCAGCAGAACATAGCCACCTGCGTTCTTTTTCCAGAACAAATAATCCAATAAGCAGATTCGCTATGCATTTCAGCCAGCATGCACTAAACCTCAATAGCAGCCAGAACTGGAGAATTCCAAGAGGATAGTTTTTTTACCTAATGTGGGTGACTGTCCTTTAAGGCTAGTAGGCTGTTGAAGAAACATAGTGAATATGAAAGATATTAGATTCCATTGAAGATGACCTATGTCTAAGGAGATCAGGAATATATTAAATCCCCTTCCAGTGCAGGAAATTTTAGACTGCCCAGGTGTTTTGCACTGTAGATACATAAGTGGTGAACATAGGCACCACATCAGACTGCGTCAGCCTGGAAAAATCTGCTATGCTAAACACAGTTGTAACGTCAGACACATTGTTAACTATGGAGAGACCAATACCTCCTCATCAGTCTCCACGTGCTGGGACTCCATCATTAAAGAAGCATTTGAAATACACATAACCAACAACTTATACTCACACGGCCTAAACTATTGCATCACCTACGTCCTTTCTTGTGCTGCAGTCTCCCACTTCAGACTATCCTTACTTCTTTTCTTCTCATGGTAGCAACCTTCAGTGTTCACCCAGCTATTTCCCTTTTCTGCTTTCTTTTGCCAACATTTTAATTTGTTTTGCTTACCTCACTATTTGGCTAAAGTAATTTTGGTCCCCCTCTGAAAAATTTTCAACATTTTTTTCTGTAGTGTTGACCGATGGACCATCTGTGAAAGAACATCTCAAATACCACCTATGGCCTACTGTGTTAACAATATTTTGTGCACATTAACTACTTAGTCTTATATATGGCTTAAAAGTGTATGTGGTAACTAATCAGACATGGTGGGATCATTGCATACCCTTTAGGTAGGGCCCCCTGACAACACAGGGATCACACTTCCAGTGCCTGAGTTTGCTAGCTTCATGCCCGTCTTCCTGGGGCATCAAGACTGCTGACAGTGGCTGTTGTGCCAGACAGCCTTATTGTAGTGGGGTGGCACCCATGGCGAGAACCTTTAATTGGAGCAGGTAGTATCAGAGTGGACTTTTCATGCAATAACTGTATCACATTGAACTAGCACTATGGCCATTCTGATTCAGCCATCACAACAGACAGGTACAACATGGACAGCTATAATCCTACTGTTTTCCCTACTCTGACTACCCTCCTGGGTGGAGGGAGTGAAACAATTAATTAAATACCTAGTGTGTATTAAATGGGTGAGGATACTGTTATGGTGACAAAACCATTATTTTTTTTGGAACACACGTGGGATAAATTTGGAGAAATTGACTCATGAAGAAAAATATGGAGTGGATCATTATTGATTAAAGCCTCTTCTCCTGCATGATCTCAATCTCTTCAGATGTGTGAAAGACTGTATGACCCACCAGTGATTGCTCTACATAAACCTTGAATATGGCACAAGAAGGTATCTCTCACAGAGATCTTACCCTCAAGACAGATGAGGAGCTATGACTTAATCTTATGTAGTGAGGTGTATGTTTTATCTGAGGCATACAATAGGTCTCAAGGATAACACAGTACACTGATGGAAAAAAATCAAAACATCAAGGAGGAATTGTACAACATAAACGAAAGTTGATAGGCATGTTTCTACACCTGAAAGATGTGTGTTCAAATTTTACACCAGTCACATAAGAGTGGTGTGAGTAATGACACTATAAGGATGCAAATCAGGTATGCTCTAAGCACACATAATGGTCATGGCATTAGCTACCTTTGAGCTTGGACGTGATGAGTTGATGTTGGTGAAGACTGCCATTAAGGCCGCAAAAATGCCTCTATCAGCACCTCTCTGAGTTTAAACAAGGTTGTGTAATGGGGCTATGAGAAGCTGGTTGTTCGTATCACAATACTGCAGAAAGACATGGCTGGAATGTAGCCACTGTACATGATTGCTGGCAGCAGTAGTCATAGGAATGTATGGTCTTATGACCATAAATCCATCAGAGGCACTCATGTGAACAAAGAGATCATGCCAAAACTTGCTTAATGAGAAGTATTTTGAACAAACTGATTGTGTTTTCACTTTTCACTTGGCCTTCTTGGCTCCAGAAGGCCATGTGGCATTACCAAGAGGGAAGTATTCAGCATATGGCTCTCATGCATCATACTGCATCTACAGCAGCAATTTGAGCAGCAGTTGGCATTAGCATGCCACAAAGACTATTACAAATAAATTACTTGAAGGACAGCTCTGAGGCAGACACCCTGTAGTGTGCATTCCATTGACCCCAAATGACTGCCTTTTGTGACTCCAGTGGTGTCAAGTTAGGGCTCATTGAAAGGCAGGTTGTGTTTTCAGACATAAACTGGTTTTGCCTCGATGCCAGTGATGGCCACATGCTGGCTATGGGAGGCCAGTTGAGAACCTGTCTGTGTGCTGGACATTCTACCTACATGTGGAGTCATGGTCTGAGGTGCAATTTTGTGTGACAACAGGAGCACTCTTGTTGTTATCCCATGCAACCCGACTGCAAATTTGTATGTCAGTCTGGTGATTTGACTATTATGCTGCCATCCATGAATAGCATTTTGGGAGGTGTTTCCCAACAGGATAATGCTCCCCCACATACCACTGTTGTAACTCAACATGTTCTGCAGTGTGTTGACGTGTTGCGTTGGCCTGCTCAATTATCACATCTGTTTCCAATTAAACATATATGGGATATCAACGGACAACTCCAGTGTCATCTACAAACAGCATTAACCATCGCCATATTGACCAACCAATAGCAAGAGGCATGGAACTCTACCCCACAAACTGACATCCGGCACCTGTATGACACAATGAATGCACATCAGCATGCTTGCATTCAACATTTTGGTGGTTACACCGGTGTTTCACTTTTGCATTGCCTTAGCTGGCACTTACTTTAAACTCTGATCTAGCAATGGTAATCACTTTAATATGTTTCCTAGACAAATGTATTCCTGAAATTTTATTACTCTACATTAATTATTTGTTGGTGTTGCAACTATTTTTCCATCAGTGTAGATACATGCACTTCTATCTTAGCTGTCAAAGGAAATTTCCTTCCAGAAAAGTTAGTGTACAGGTGTACCACACCCATGAGGTGTTTACAATGCTTATACTTTGATCATATGTTGTCCTGCTGCACAGCAGATACAAAACTCCGCAAAGATTGTCCTCGTGAACAACTATCATATTGTGTCACTTGTAATGAACACCATTGTCCATGTTCACTGGTTTGTCCAGTGTTGGAAGAAAAAAAAGCAAGACAAGAATATAAATTACTTGACTGCCTGTCACATACTGAGGCAGGAAAAAATCATGAATGCCCGCATCCTATCGACATGGCAATGTGAGTCACTGTTGCCAACCTGTCTACCTCAGTTTTTTCTAAACCAGATCTATCTTTGGGAACCACTTCCCACACCCAGATGGGGAAGCAGCTTTGTCCTCTGGGATGTACCATTGATGGGACTCCCTTTTGGAACCTCTCCCTTCAAAAACCAACAGATCAGAGGCACAGCACTAGCCAATGGCTGAAGGAGCTGTGGCATGTGGGTCTCAGGGCATTCACTTTTCATCTGTCCCCACACAAACAGTGGATAAGTGCTTGCAAATATCTTGGCCAGCAACAGTTGTGTGGGAGGTGGAGGCAGAGGTGGAGGTGGAGGCGGAGGTGGAGGTGGAGATGGAGGTGGAGGCAGAGGTCATATCTCCCCTTGCTGTTGGATTCTCAGCTAATGTTCACTAATGTCCCATGCACATCAGTAAGAGACAGTGGTTCTGAGACATGACCAGTCCTTCTGGGCCCCTTCATACCTAACTGGGACACACTTAATGTGACAAACCACTGGAACTGTAATGGGTACTACTGTTACCTGCTGGAATTGCAACGCCCAGTTTCTTCTTATTTTGCAGTTCGCATTGCCCTCCAAGAATGAGCATTTCCTAACACCTGGTGGCTACTGTACAGTAGGTCAGACTCGTACTAACCCTGGGAGGGCAACTGGAGTGGTGTGTACGTAGGTTTGCAATGATGTTGTCAGTGAATGGATTCCCCTCCGTACCATGTTGGAATCAATAGTGGTACAAGTGCAAACTATCCCAGAAATCATAATTTGTAACATTTATTTACCTCCAGGCAGGGCACTTACATCCTTTGAGATGTCCATCTTAATCCAACAGATCCCCTCTCTCCCTTTTTCACATCTCCCCTTTCTCCTACTTGGGGATTTCAACATGCTACCACACCCTGTGATGACGTAACACTCACCTTATCTGGAAGGAGCCATTTCATTGACCAGTTTCCATGTGCTCTCAATCTGTGCCTTCTCAATGATGGTACTCCTACTCATTTCAGTACCGCTCATGGCACCTCTTTGGCTAGCGGCCTTTTGATCCTTTTTCCCCCAATGTTGTTGCTTCGCTACATTGGTCGCTTTGCCATGATATTTATGACAGTAACCACTTTTCAGAGATCATGCCACTTACCTGCTACTGCTCAATGGACCAATTACCATAATAGGTGCTTTGAAGAGTCAACTGGCAGTTTATGTATACCTCTGCTGTTACCATCACCCCATTTATCAGATTGCATTGACAAGGTCATGGAAGATGTCTCACAACAGCTTCCCAGGATCACCTTAGGTCCCTGCATCCTTCACAGGCTGCTTTCCTTACTTTTAAGAGACTGTGCACTAAGACTCATTGTTGAATTACAGGAATGCTTTGAGTGCTATGATGACTCCTTCAGAATGTATCTCTCTTCTTCCCAGATGTGGGCCAAGCTCTGTAGTCTTCTAGGCCACCAGAGACCAAGAACTGTTCTAGGTCTCGTCCATCAGCATGGTCTTTGTACCAGTATTTTGGTTCTTACTGAACACCTTGTGATCAACTTTGCGACAGTGGTGGCATTCTCTTCTTACTGGCTATTTTTATAATGCAGAAATGACAAGTTGAAATCCTTCCCTTAAGTTTCACACACTCACCTAGCCAAATCATATTCTAAGCCTTCAGACTTTTCCTCATCTTAAGATACAGCCCCAGGCCCCAAATGAATTCATAATCAGATGATCCAGCATCTGAATGTTACACAAAGGCTACTCAGTGTCTTCAACTGTATTTGACTCAAAAGTGTCCTCCTTTTCCAATTGCTAGTATCATTCTCCCAGTCCTTAAGCCAGGCAAAAACCCAATGTCTGTTTGCAGTTACCAACTGATTGGCCCCATCAATGCACTCTGCAAATTGCTTGAAAATATGGTTTGCTCACAGATAATGCTTGGTTCCTGAATCGCAGGACCTTTTGTCCATCTATTAGCGTGGTTTCAGGAGGGAACAATTCACAACTGACCATCTAGTTAGGCTGAAAGTGGAAATCCAACATGTTCTTTCGAAATGTGAACATCTCACTGCAGTATTTTTTGACCTACATAAGGTGTACAACACCACTTGGGACCAACATATTTTACTTAACCAGCATGGTTGGGGCTTTTGAGGCTCTCTACTGAGTTCTGTGTCAGTTTTTATCCCACCAGTTGTTGTGGGTTGGAGGTGGTAATTCACTCAGCTCTTCAAGGATCCATGAGAATGGTGTCTCACATTATTCATACTGAGCGTCAAACTCTTCATTGCCATCAATGTGCTAGTGACCTCTGTCGGGCCACTGGTCACAGCTGTGCTGTACGTCAAAAAAATTTGCATTTGGTACAGCTCCCACCCCATAGCCCCAGCAAATGCCAGCTCCAATGTTACTCCACTGGGACTGTTTGCCATGTTCCCAGGTTTGTCCTGCAAAAACTCTGGTCAGTGCATTTCAGTCATCATACAATGGTCCACCGTGATCCAGTACTCTACTCAGGTACCCAGTGCTCGAATATTGTTGCAGTCCATTTTTTATGCCTGTTTTTGGGTAAAAAGCTGACTTGTCTGCCCAGTATTTGTCAGTTAATGCTCTCTGCTTCCTTGTCCACATCTCTTGGAGTGTGGATTGTACAACTCTTCTCTGTATTTACCGGGCCCTCATATTGTCCCAAGCAGGCTGTGGGTACCAGGTTTACAGCTCGGCAGCACTTACAGCTTCAAAATTCTTAGACCCAGTCCATCACTGTGGCTTTTTAATAGCTACTGTTGCTTTACAGACTAGTCCTAGAGACAGTCTCCTTGCTGAAAGTGGAACCTTTCCTTTCCAGAGGTGACAGTACCAAATGTTGCTCACTTATGCAGTTACCATCCAATAATTTACCTCCATCCAACATAAGATATTCGTTGTGCATACAAGGTGGATTGACCCCTGACTGCTGCTCTTGGGTTGGATTATCAGATGGAATGCCCTATGCCTAACCTCCTGAAGATGTGCTAAGATCAATGTATTCTGTGCTCCTAAAGTTTGCCATGCCCATGACCTTTTGAAATATGTTTTTTTCCCAAGAGCTTCTGGTTGCTACTGTCATTTAAAATGACAGCTCTAAAACCATTGATAGAATGAGATATGCTTCTACATCTCCTGACAGTCAGGAACAACATTCGTTGCCAGGAAGATGTAATGATTGACAGAACTGTCGCTTTTACACAGGTGATTCATGTGAAAAGGTTTCCAACATGATTATGGCTACGTGACAGGAATTAACAGACTTTGAATGCAGAATGCTAGTTGGAGCTAGATGCATGGGACATCCCATGTTGGAAATCATTAGGAAATTCAATATTTGTGATACACAGTGGCAAGAGAGTGCTGAGAATACAAAATTTTAGGCATTACCTCTCAGCACGGACAACGCAGTGGTTGGCAGCCTTCACTTAATGACCAAGAGCAGCAGCATTTGTATAGAGTTGTCAGTGCTAACACACAAGCAACACTGCATGAACTAACCACAGAAATGTGGGACCTACAGCAAATATATCCATTAGGACAGTGTGGCTAAATTTGGCATTAATGGGCTATGGCAGCATATGACCGACGGGGTTGCCTTTGCTAACAGCACGACATCGCCTACAGTTCCTTTCCTGGGCTTGTGAAAATATTGATTCAGCCATAGATGACTGGAAAACTGTCACCTGGTCAGATGAGACCCAGTTTCAGTTGGTAGGGTTAGTGTGGCACAGACCCCATGAAGCCACAGACCCAAATTGTTAACAAGGCACTGTGGAAGCTGATGGTGACTCCATAATGGTGTGGGCTGTGTTTACATGGAATGGAATGGGTCCTCTGGCTATTCAGCTACTTGGGGACCATTTGCAGCTATTCATGGACTTCATGTTGCCAAACAAGTATGGAATTTTTATGGATGACTATCTGCCATGTCAGCTGGTCCCAATTGTTCACGATTGGTTTGAAGAACATTCTGGACTATTCGAGTGAGTGGTTTGGCCAACCAGATTGCGCAACATGAATCTCACTGAACATGTATGGGACATAACTGAGAGGTCAGTTCGTGCACAAAATCTGACATCAGTACAACTTTCGCAATTATGGACGGCTGGAGGCAGCATGGCTGTTTTTCTGAAGGGGACTTCCAACAACTTGAGTCCATGCCACATAGAGTTGCTGCACTATGCTGGGCCAAAGTAGGACCAGTGCAGTATTAGGAGGCTCTATGACCTTTTTAATCTCATTGTATTTTATTAAACAATCATCCCTTAATAATGTTTTAATTCACAGTGTCTCATTAATCACTTTTATAGTCCATTGATCATTTTTATAGTTGCCATCCTGTGATATCTGCCACCAATGAATTACTCTCTGACCTTAATCATACTGCATGTTCAGTTGTTGTTCTCTGGATTCTGAATTGTGTACATATCCCAGAAAAGAAACTGGCCGATCGTTTGGCTAGAGAAGTGATTCTCACCCCCACTCCCCAATGGTTTTGATGATTCCAAATTTGAAATTGTGGGTGCAAATGAGGCATCTGCTCACTCAGAAATGGAACAACATGTGGTAAACTACTGCCCTCTGTAATAAACTCCATACTGTCAAGAAGACTACTGGTGCATGGCACTCCTTCCAGAAGGAATCCACTGTCCTATGCTACCTATGCATCAGCCGTACCAGACTAACCCATACTTTCATTTTGAATCAGGCCACCCCCACATCATGATTTTGAAGCCTTGCAGATAAATCTCATATTCTGGTGGAATGCACCCTTCTTCTTGCTCTTCATGGTCTTCCAAATTCTTGGTCTCTAATATTGGCAGGGAAATCATGGACAGTTCAACAGATTCCACATTTTTTCCATGAATTTTGTTCTTATTCTCAAATATAAAGTTTCTGACTGCCTTGAGGGCAGGGATGGAGTGATTAGGATTGGTGCATCTCCCACTGCGTGCTTGGGCTGGGGCACCCTTCACCCTCTTTCATCTCTCTTTTATGGTATTTTAATTGCTTTTAGATGTGGTTCGCCTCTTTGTTTGCTGCACCTTGTTTTCTATTTTAGGGGTAGCACTATTACATATTGGGTGCTCTTTACTGCCTTGGCTGTAATAGATCAGAGATGGAACAGCTCCCACTGCGTGCAGAGCCCTGGGGAGACCAACCTGCTGCCTTATCTACTTCCCCCTCCCCATTTGTTGACAGTCCAACTGATGCCCATTACATTTTGGCCTTCGCACTTTTACTGTTCTGAATCTCCCAACTAGAAGGCATTCTTTGCTTTGTAAGGGAATTTAGCCTTATTGGGGTTGAAAATGATCAGATGCAGGTGGAATTTCTTTCGCTACAGGTTAGCCTGGTAGACTCGTGGTCTATTCTGACCTATGTACCTGCCCACTTCTGTTAATTGTTTCTCAGCTCTGGCGTCATTATAGCCATCAATGCCTCGATTTCATCATCAGAACATGTTCGAGGCAGACTTCACTAACTCTAGATGCTCTACCCCTGGCATGAGTAACTGATGAGCTTGCTGTTTATTCCCTTTATCCCCCAATGTCCAACCAAAGTCTTAATTTACAGAGATGTGGAATTTAAACCCAGCATTGGCTGCACCAAGGCATCATTGGGCACAGACAAATGATTGCAAGAGGTAATGCAGATGGGGATCCAAAGTCTGAATAGTTAGGCCGAACACCAACACATAGCCTCTGCACCTACGTTGAGTTCTGCACCTCGCAGCTACACATTCCCTTCACCATGTTTGTGGAGCCATGGTCCATTTTCCAGCATAAGGCTCTGGACATTGATGTCTTCCACAATGACATACCCTAGCCCCCTGATGCCTGTGCTGTTCTTGTGACGTAACAGCAACGCATCAGCAGTGTGTGAAGATGGTGAGTAGCTGCCTTATGAAAGTATTGTACAGTTTACACACCATTTGGCATAACATCCACAAATTGTTTGAGCAATTGTTATGTTGGGAAAGCTTCAAATGGAAGTAGAGTTGGAGAGTCATAGGGTCACTCCACATGACAGTCTTCTAATCAATGATGTGAACAATCAGTGCCTCACTGGCAAAATTATGTAGACCATAAGATGTTTCCATCCAGTGCAATGTTGGATGTGGCAGTAATGGGTAAGGGGATTAGAAAGTGGCAGGAAGTGACAAACAGAAACTTCCAGTCAATGTAAGTGACAAACGATATATGGTGAACCATCTCCCAGTTATATTTGTTTGTTGCAGTAGTCCTTGTCAGCTCCTCAGTGGCCATTTTTTGACATACTATGTCCTTCAATAAGAGGTCTCACCAAAATGCAGTGTTTGTGGGGTAGAGTTCACAGTTAACAGTTTGAATTTTTTAAATATATGCTGTCAATGGCATGATTGTAAGGCAGTTGCTAAAATTTTGTGTAGCATCAGAACTGTAGGCCAACTTGACCAGTCACATCTGCTAAATTATTTAAAATTTATTTTGGCTGTATGTTTAGAGGTACAAGGGAATGAACCTATAATGTTTTAATGACACGTTTAACAGATATCTAGCCATTTTTTTTTCTTTTAGGGATCTTAATGACACTTATCTCTTTATTTTTAATAAACTAACACTAGAACCATCTTGCTTTAGCACACTATGAGAAGTACAATGAAGTCCATATCTGCTACCTTCAGTGGTAAGTAATAAGTTATATATCTGGTGTGAAAATGCTTCTTTTTGTATTAAAAATGCATAAATAACAAACGGACCAAACTAAAATGGGCTAGTTCCTGGCTTTCATAGTTAATTCTGAATGTGATAGTCAGCAAAAGTGCATGCAATGTGCTGATGGGAATGATTTTGAAATGCTGCAACTGTAGTAAAAATCACTGACTAGGGCATAGTATGTACAACAAATTATTGCTTGCTAATACAATCCACAAGAGTTCAGTCTGCTGGCAGCAATAAGTCCAATTTTTGATCCTGAATGCTTATTGCTGAGAAGCCTCTAGCACCCATGTCTTTCCATTCAAAATTAATACCTTATTAATGCAGTTAGTTCATTCTCTTTGGTTTCCTCTATAAGGCAATGCACAGGATAGTTTATAGGTGTGGAGCCACCATTTTAAAACAAAAATACGGGGATAAACAGAATATGGGAGAGGGGCAAAACTAAGAAGCCCTGTTACCAACATGGTGGCCATTTCGGAAACCACCAGTTGGATAAAACTCTTAATTTTTAATTGTAATTTGGTGTCATGTGACATACCAGAAAAAAATTATGCTAGATAACAATGCCTTCTTTCATTTGAGCATAGCTTTATTGATTCTCAGTTTGTCATGTTTTGTACAGAACAAGACAAATGCTGGTGATAACATATGGAGGCACCAAGATTGTCTGCAATGTTTTATATTGTTGCTTCATCCATCCCTCATCATTACATGTAATGTGAGCGCAAGCATCAATAATCCACTCCCTGTAAACTTTCTGGTCTTCATTACATTTACAATTGCCTTCAAGGGCCCCCACAGATAGAAACCTAATAGACTTAAATCTGAGAAATATGGTGGGCACTCCCCTGAGCCACCAGGACCTATCCATCTTTGGAAACTACATATCCAGGTATGCCTGAACAGCTTACCCATAACGAGGTAGGGCACTGTCATGCTGAAAAAAAATTGGAAATATTCCATCTTCAGAAAGCAGTGACAGCAACACGTCTTCACCTAACAACCACAGATAATAAACTGCTGTTTGTGTACTCTGAATGAAAAAGTGTCCAACAGTACAAGAACCCAATATTACACAGCAGACCATCACTTCTGATGTGCCAGCTACCTTCGATGAGGGTTGCCATCTGATTGGTGTCTGTCATTCTGTTTATTTACCTCTCTTCTCACTTAGCAATTAGCCTCATCCCCAAACCATGTATCATTGGAGAATGATGATTTTTGTCCTACTTGCATGTCACCTTTTCTGTAAATTGAATCAGATAAACTGGGTCGTTATCAGTGAAGTATCACAACATTTACATTTTGTAAGTGTGCCTTTTTTGTGTGGCCAAAATTCTCATTATTGATACATGACTGGCCTCAGTTTTCTACAAGAAGTGACAAGTACCACGCCCTGGATTCTTAGTTGCTTTGCCCCTTAGCTGTTTCAAATCATTCAGTCTTCAGCTGTCTGAACAGTCAGTTTCAAGGGATTTTGTGAGAAGTTGCACCAACGACTGTGGCTAACGGATGGTCTATCAGGGGCCATGGTTGAAATAATCTGTGACAACATGGGAGCTTCTCTGTCCTAGAACAAGGACAAGCTCAATGTGTTCTGCTTGTATTTGCAACATTTTCATTCGTCACACCTGTAACAAAGAGAGATGAGTCATAATTTTAGAATGACTTAAATTACACTCAAAGGAAAGGTACCATAGTTTTTCTTGTATAAGACTTTATCTACTTCATATTTCATGTGACCCTCTTTCCATTTAAAAAAATATGAGTTGCAACAATATGGCAACTTTCGAAATGGTGACCATGTTGGAAGTACCTCTCAGAAATATTGAGGCATGCTGCTTTTATAGCTGTCCATAACTGTGAAAGTGTTGCTGGTGCAGGATTTTGTGCACGAACTGACTTCTTGATTATGTCCCATAAATGTTCAATGGGATTCAAGCTGGGTGATCTGGGGGGCCAAATCATTCATTCAAATTGTCCACAATGTTCTTCAAACCAATTGCAAACAATTGTAGCCCAGTGACAATTTGCATTGTTATTTATAAAAAATTCCATTGTTATTTGCTGCAAATGGTTTCAAAATAGCTAAACATAAGCATTTCTAGTCAATGTCTGGTACAACCGAACCAGAGGACCCAGTCCATTCCATGTAAACTCTGCTCACAACATTATGCAGCCACCACCAGCATGCAGTATGTTGTTGACAGGGTCCTTGGCTTTGTGGGGCTGGCTGTGCCAGATACCAACCATAACATCAGCTCTTACCAGCTAGAATTGGTACTCATGTGACCAGACCACAGTTTTTCAGTCATCTAGGCTCCAACCAATATGGTCAAGAGCCCAGGAGTGGTGCTCCAGGTGACATTGTGGTGTTAACAAATGCACACGTGTTGGTTGTCTGCTGCCATAGCCCATTAATACCAGATTTTGTTGCACTGTCATAATGTATACATTCATCATATATCCCATGTTGATTTCTGTGGTCCTTTCATGCAGTGACACGTTTGTGTTAGTACTGCCAACTCTATACAAACGTCACTGCTCTTCATCGTTAAAAGAAGGCTGTTGGCCACTGCATTGTCTGTCGTGAGAGGTAATATGTGAAATGTGATGTTCTTGGCACACTCTTTACACTGTAGATATTAGAATATTGTATTTACTAAAGATTTCTAAAATGAAATGTCCCATGCTTCTATCTCCAACTAATTCCCGTCATGCAGCCATAATCATGTCAGAATACTACGTCTACCTGTATATGCACATATCGCTGTTCCATGACTTTTGTCACCTCGGTGTATGGACCATCCTGTAGTACCACTGACCATCTCAGTAATGCAATATGTGTTTCTGAATAGGATGCAATGCACTTCTTCAGTTGAAATGTCTTGAATATCACCTTCATTATACACTTTCATTCAGCCGTTTCCTATTATATTATGAGCTTTTTCATTTATTGTCTCCATAGTTACATCAAGTGAGTGATGGCACCATTGTACATCTTCTGTGCTTCTATTTAAATCCATAATCCAGTAATAAATAATGTTTAAAGGCAGCCTGAATGACACATGAATGTCATCCAGTTCTTTTTAGTTTACACAGTGGTTGAGCTCATTTTGTTATTTTGTAACTTTTTTAAAAACATTGTACAGATTAAAAACATTCCTACTTTTTTATGAATTTTTATGTTCTTGCAGTTTCTGAAACTCTAATTGTAAATGTTTAATTTTTCAGGAACTGTGGTGAGATGACGGGGGGAACTGATTCTGCTTGGGAGGCTGCTAGTCCATGTTCCAAAGGCTCACAAGTAAGCTAGTCATAAAATATGTGAATATCTATTTTGTGTACCAAATACCTCTTTATTGTACAAACAGCTATTTATACATAGTACTGCAACATCTTTACATGAGACTGGGAAGTTATGAATGGAGTATTATCTTTATTCTTCCCCTTAGGGTGTTTCACAGTGTAGTTACAACATTGGGCAGAAGGTGGTTTCATAAATCAGACCGATTTTAATTTTTTGCGTACTACAGGATAATATTTTGGGGTTACTCTATACTTATACCAAGCATTCAGACAAATTATGGGTTTTATATTCTAAGTGTCTTCTAACAGTTAAGAGTATTATTCATAACCTAACTGCACATGTATTCACTGATGAATTTGAGCAGAACTGAGAAATTCGTAAATACAATTCCAGACTTGCATCATCAGCTAGTAAACCAGCTTTGACAAAGAAAGTACTGAAATGCAGACCCAAAAAACTTTACCAATTTACCTACTGAAATGAAATACCTGATGATTGGTAATAGTGTTTTCAGTTGTCGTGCTCCCTCTGGTTGACATAAGGTTACCTCTCTTTTCATACATTCAAGACGATTTATTACCTTTTCCAGAGATTAAATAATCATGTATGTAATAGAGCTAGATGTAACAGAGAACAGCATGAGGTTAGTCAGCTCTTTCATAAATTATGCTTACACACATTAATATTTTTTTCTTTTTTTTTATCTTTCTTTTCTTCAATTGCTGGTTCATTTTGTTTTGTGATGCAGAAGATAGAAAATGTCCAACAATGAATAAACCTCTTTCATTTAAAAGATGACTTGTAAATATGTTGAGTCACACAGTTGCCACCTGTTACTACAATAAATTTACATCTCTAATACACCCTGGATTGTATTGCTGAAATTCAAATTCATCCATGGTCACTGTGCTGCCTGTTGCTCTATATTTTCTCCAATCTGGTGGTGTAATTTTGATGAATATTTCAATGTAGGTTGTATGAATCATTTATTATATTGCTCTAAATTTATTCAAGTAAATTAGAAAGTAAGTACAACTTCTTTTAAAAAGTTGCAGCCTCTTCAGTCATAGGACAGTGTTGCTGTTTGTCTGCTGTTTACTTGATTAAAATTATGTTTCTTTGGAGAACTTATCTATGTACATCTGTAAATGCTGAGTCATATTTGTAGTGCATTACTACTACCCATACAGCTTTACAATGAAAACTGTTATGTGCTGTCTATCTAACAAAACTTGTCAATCCCCAACTATAGGTATTCATATAATTAGTAGAAAGAGTTTCTAATGGGAAGCTTTTGAGTTTGTTTTGAATAGTATTTCCCAATTTCTTGCTTGATGTTAGACAGGAGCTTGTTAAATATCTTCCCACCACAAAGGCAAAGTGAATATTATTATTTTTTGTTTGTTTTCTATTGTGACTCTGTAAATCATATTTCTGCTGGAACTGATTTCTATCATCAGTAACAAAAGCCATTAAGGAGTAAATGTGTTAGAAAGCAAATGTAAGAATTCCAAGATCCTCAAAAAGCCTCTACATGAGAAATGGTTACCTATTTAACACAATATTCTTACTGTTCACTTTTGTTGAACAAATACTTTATTCACTTTAAGTGAAGGGTGTGAGGGTATGCAAAACAAGCCAAGACTCCTATCTCTAGATCATGGCAGAATCCAAATCAGAGTGTATATTGTCCCATAATGTACACAATTAAATCAGCAATGTAATGTACAGGCGCCTCACCAACACTGCAATTACAATTCAAATGTATTACAGAAACAATAGATAATAATAGCATTAATATAAAAAACATAACTATTACAGTCATTTATTTGACATAAAAATGCTAAGCTTAATTAACAGCCGTTTGCTTTCTCGCTGAGATTTTCACATAATCATTCAGAAATTCTTCTAAAGAATAATAGCATTTATGTACTAACTACTTTCATAGCTTTTGTTTCAGTTGCTGTAGCTCCATGCTATGGATTTGTTTCTTTTTTAGAATATTGTAAATTTTTGAGCCCATGTGTTCTGGGATTTATGTATATAGCTATAACCTATGAGTGGGAAGCATGAAATTCCTCTTACTCCTAGTGCTGTATTGATGTTTCAAATTATTGTCTATGAATAATTAGAGTTACTGTATACAAAAATAATTAGTTTATAAATGTACAAACAGGGAGCACTACATGTTTCCAAATTTCTTATCAGGGCGCGTCATGATTTTTTCAGTTTTGAATTATGCGCATTTCTAACAACATATTTTTGTAATTTTAATATTTTAGTCATTTTGCTTGTATTACTCCAAAAAGTAATACCATTCTTATAACTGACTCAAAATAGCTGTGATAAACTATTTTATTATCTCCATGCTAGTTGAATATGACAGAATCTTCATTGCAAAGGTCAGGCTGTTTAATTTATTTGCTTATCACTTAATATTTCAAGACCATGATAAATTTTGGATGCAGGTGTATTCCTAAAAACTTAACACAACCTGCTTCTTTCAGTTCTTGGTTTTGATGATTAATGTGAGTTTCGCTTACCTTAAAGTTTGTAATTTTAAAATGCAGAAAATGTGTTTTCCCAATATTCAGTCCGATCCATTTAGTTTGAACCAGATTTGTGACAGCTGAGCGAATTTGCTCAGAGTAACTGCTTTGAGCAAGGGCAGAAGTAGTGTTGGCAAATACGACTAAATGTGAATTATGTTAAGAGTTAAGTCATTTATATAAAGTAGAAATACAATAGGACACAGAACTGAATCTTGTGGAACACATTTTGAAATAATGATCCATTTAGAGAAGGAATTTCTCTTGCTTGTTGCTGTTTGCGAGATACAGCCTAAACCACTCTAAGGAACAACTCCCAATTCTATATCTTTCCATTTTATACAGGGTACTCTCTGTTTTAACTTATTATACAACTGGACCCCAAGGAATTTTATACAGTGTATTTCATTTTGTGTGTGACCATTAGTGTCTACTTGTGATGCTAACAGGTTATTATAGCTGGTTTGAAAGTTCATTATATGAGATTGACTAGAACTGTTAACTGTGAACCACACATAGGCACATTCAGCTATCATCTGAACCCAGTCTGCTAAAGTTGAGTTTGCACCTTTGATTGATATGCTTGTCATCAACAACATTGCAGTTTTTGAACTGCTCCTTAGACACTGGAAGATCATTTAGATTAAAAAAACTGGGGCTCAACAACAGTACTTGTGGCACTCCAAATGTTGTGACTCCTGATGAACAGGTTAGTTTTATGCCTGTGCTAGTTCCTTAGTTATATACCCTTTGCTTTCTGTTATGAAAGTAGAGTCTCATCAGAGAAAAAGGGATTTCATTAATCCTCGCGTGAGCACACTTATGTATAAAGTGCGCCATAACATTATGTTGTACCATTCCATTGTTGCTCTATAATTGTGAGTCCTTACTTATTCCTCTATTATTGCTTCAGTTAATGCAGTGATAAGTTGTGCTGCCATATGTACAAGTGAGCAGTAGTAATAAAAAATAAACAGCAAGCTAGGTGAGAAAATATGTATGAACCATACAAGAAAATGACCCGATTCCTAGCTAGTGGCACAGTCACACAATGAGGCAGTTTTATGACATAATCTACAATCGAATAAGCAGTTGGCTGTGATCTGATGCAACTGCACTGTTTAAAGCTTAGATTGTTCCATTACTGTGGGGTAACACTTGTACATGGCACCAGACCGATATAATAAAGGTTTATTGTATTATTGTTAAATTAAACAGTGATTTAGCTTCTATAATGTAAGTTTATTTTATCATTGTTTAATTAAACTAAGATTAAACTGTGATTTTTCTCATATACTCTATGTGATCAAAAGTATCCTCGCACCTGGCTGAAAATGACTTGCAAGTTTGTAGGGCCCTCCATTGGTAATGCTGGAATTCAATATGGTGTTGGCCCACCCTTAGCCTTGATGACAGCTTCCACTCTCGCAGGCATACGTTCAATCAGGTGCTGGAAGGTTTCTTGGTGAATGACAGCCCAATCTTCATGGAGTGCTGCACTGAGGAGAGGCATCGATGTTGGTTGGTGAGACCTGGCACGAAGTTGGCATTCCAAACCATCCCAAAGATGTTCTATGGGATTCAAGTCAGAGCTCTGTGCAGGCCATTATTGTTGTGTAACCACTCCGCCATAGGCCGTGCATTATGAACAGGTGCTCAATCATGTTGAAAGATGCAATCGCCATCCTCGAATTGCTCTTAAACAGTGGGAAGCAAGAAGGTGCTTAAAACATCAATGTAGGCCTGTGCTGTGATAGTGCCATGCAAAACATCAAGGGGTGCAAGCCCTCTCCATGAAAAACACGACCACACCATCGCCTCTGAATTTTACTATTGGCACTACACACGCTGGCAGATGATGTTCAGCAGACATTCTCCATACCCGCACGTTGCCATTGGATCGCCACATTGTGTACCGTGATCCGTCACTCAAAACAACATTTTTCCACTGTTCAATCATCCAATGTTTACGCTCCTTACACCAAGCAAGGCATTGTTTGGTGTTTACCGCTGTGATGTGTGGCTTATGAGCAGCCGCTCAGCCCAGTGTTCTCACCTCCTGCCTGATTGTCATAGTACTTGCAGTGGATCCTGATGCAGTTTGGAATTCCTGTGTGATGGTCTTGGATAGATGTCTGCCTTTTACACATTATGACCCTCTTCAACTGTCAGTGGTCTCTATCAGTCAACCGACAAGGTCAGCCTGTACACTTTTGTGCTGTACATCTCCCTTCACATTTCCACTTCACTATCACATCAGAAACAGTGGACCTAGGGATGTTTAGGAGTGTGGAAATCTTGCATACAGATGTATGACACAAGTGACACCCAGTCACATGACCACGTCCGAAGTCCATGAGTTCTGCATAGCGCGCCATTCTGCTCTCTCATGATGTCTAATGACTACTGAGGTCACTGATATGGAGTACCTGGCAGTAGGTGGCAGCACAGTGCACATAATATGAAAAACATATGTTTTTGGGGGTGTCTGGGTACTTTTGATCACATAGTGTATGTTACCAAGGTAACATAAACACAGCTGTTCTTTACATGTGTACAAACTGCAACGCGCACCCGCTCGTGTTATAAAAAATAGTGCAACCAGTGAGGGTTAATGCAATAACAGTTTAGTTTGCCAAGTAGAATGTTGTGATCCACATATGTTGATAAGCAGTGGTAGGTCCTTGCAGTCATTAAAGTTTAAATCACAGTATGTTGTTACTCGTTGCTATTTATATGACAACTGTCTTAAGTTGTCTATTGTTACTTCTCACTGTCTTGGGCATCTATTAATTACATTCTACAAAAAAATTCCTGCTGTATTTTGGTGTTTAGGGTGAATTTACAAATTTTCTATCATGATGGGATCCTGTCAAGGTGTCCTGATTGTTTGTACAAATTGTGTTTTAAGTTAGTTGGCAAATCATTGTCATCTCTGGAAATTCTGCCAAGTTGTGCAAGTCTTCTAAACTGGATAACTTGCAGTGTTATGCATATGAAGAACTTCTCCATCTAATTGCAAATATAGTTACTCTAACTATCATGGAATTTATCGTCATGTGTGAGTGAAGCACTAAATTGAAAGATTTATGAAAATAAATAAAGGCCAATAGCGAAGTGCTACTGATCCAGAGCCTTCAGAATACTGCATTTGCACAATGCAGATTGGATTTTTCATGATCACTGCTTCCATTATCAATAATATTTGTTGTAATGAAGAATACAGTTTTGATCAAGACCTGTCATTATGATTTAACTTAGAACATGTTCTAGACTTCTGTAGCAGGAGATGTCAGTGATATGACATTTGGTTCTGCTGCTACCCTTATGATCATAGCTATCTGCCAAAGGAAATTGTGGCAAATTATAACTGAGTCAGTTTGAACAAAATGTTACTGGTGGGGAGGATACTTGCAGTTGTCATTGTTTAAAAGCTTTGTCATTCTGTAGTTAGTTATTTGAATATTTTTAAGGATAGATGATATTGATAAATCATTGTAGTATCATAGGTGACTGAAGTGCTAGTGAATGTTGCTAGAGACCAAAAGAAAAGCCTGCAGATAGATTATTTTGTATTTATCTGCTGTAATGTGACATTTTGTTGACCTTATTATTCGCACCTTATTCAAATATGTTAAGCATTTAAAGATTATTTGAAATAAGTGTAGCAGGTACTAATATGATGATGGCATGTATGCAGATCCTGTACGCATGGGCTAGAGATGCTCCAAAACTTGAGCTTCCAGAAGGAGTTGGATTTAAAGTGGGTGGCAAATCTCCTATACAGTATCTTGTACTACAAGTGCATTATGCCCATATTGATGCATTTAAAGGTAAGTTGTTTCCTTGCTTTTACTATCAGTGTAATTTGAACAGTGGTAATATCAACATATTTTATGTTTACATCTGTAGAGAATGTTAAAATATCAAACCAAAGAAAATATCACTCTTAAAAAAAAAAAAAAAATACTTACCAACAGAAAATAAGTCTCATTTATCTTTTATATTAACAGGAAAATAAGTTCAGTTATTTAAGGTTATGCAGTTGGTAACATACAAATAATTTTAATAAGCTAAAATGAGTTTTTTTCTTCTCATGTAATTCTGGATAATAATCTGATGGTCAGTATAATGAGCATAGTAAAACTTGTATGTAACATATTCAGTATGATGTGTAACAAGTAGACATGAAAAATTTATAATTTTAAGTTTAAGAATTGTGAGCTTCCTGTATTTTTCACAAAACTGTATTTTGCACAGAAATACAAACTATGACACTAGTTTCATTTTCTTCAAATGACAATACAAAATGCTCAAACTGGATTGTAGTTAATAAATTTAGTTTGGCTGATAACTTTGTAGTAAAGTAAATGAGGCTATTGTATAATTATTTAGGCAGAGGACCAAGATTTGATTTTGGTTTTGTTTTACAGATGGAAGCACTGATGATTCAGGTATATTCCTGCACTACACTGAAAGGCCGTAAGTACAAGATAGACGCTGAAAGGTCTAAACTGAATTTCCTGTGTTGTGTGAATTAAATTCTCCATGATTAGGTGCACTATGCAATTTCAGAGTACTCTGATTTCTTAGTTTTCCTCTTTGTGGCAAGATTAGCTCCTTACTTACAAATTCTATAAATAATGTTTATATAATGCCAAATTCTATAATAGTTTTATATGTCAGTTTTAGTGGGTTTGTAATTAAAGTTGACAGTAACATTGGGCATGCAATGGTCTACCAGTGCAAGTGAAATTATTTGTGTTTGTACTATCGGTTTATTCTGCAGTTGGTCCGCAGCTCGTGGTCGTGCGGTAGCGTTCTCGCTTCCCACGCCCGGGTTCCCGGGTTCGATTCCCGGCGGGGTCAGGGATTTTCTCTGCCTCGTGATGACTGGGTGTTGTGTGCTGTCCTTAGGTTAGTTAGGTTTAAGTAGTTCTAAGTTCTGGGGGACTGATGACCATAGATGTTAAGTCCCATAGTGCTCAGAGCCATTTTTTTATTCTGCAGTTGGATGAATCAAATGACAAATAAAAACCATGAAAACTAATAAATATGAGGCAGTATTGCAGGCTGCCACCTGCCTTCAGTAAGTGAAATGATTAGTAATGCTGATAGAAACACAAAAAAGGTAAAAGTGATGACATTATAGTAGCTTTCAGAACTATTAGTTCCTTCTTGAGATATGAGAGAGGGATGAATTACAGAATGTTAAAGAGGAAAGGAAGGTAAATCATTCAGACCACAGAATGAAAGGGACCTACTGTTGTAAATATGAGAAAGACAGTCAATGGTAAAGTCTGTAAATTATACATATCTGACAAAGAATGAAATACCGTGTAAGTGGAGTGTTGGAAGCTCCGCGATACTGTTCGCAGATAATGCAAGACTGCAATGCTATAAGGCTCCAGTGAAAAGTAGGAAGACCTGCAGAGAATCAATGATCAGTGCAGTGACTGATAGCTGTCAATCACTCTCAATAACAACTCTCCACATTTATATTCTACTTTCAAGGGAAATTAATTTCATTCTTGTCAAATAGATTCTTTTGAAATGCTGTCCATTTCCAGTAACCAAAGGCTTGGATCAAGAACATGGAAATATATGAAATAAGCAATAACAGTATACTGTTGCTGTGTGCAGATTTGTATTTGTGTGGCAAACTGTGACAGAATCGGTCACATTGTAGTGCCTCGAGAATTTCGGGGTAAATTCTAGAGACACTCGTATTTCCACCGACTCTAACATGTGTTATTTTAAAGCTGAGTGTGTGAAAGTGGAACTGTCTATTGCGCCACGATTATGTGTGTGCAGGACTGGCATGTATCAGACAGTTGATCGGCGCGGGCAAGTAGTCACGGCACTCGCCTCAGAAGTTACACGCCCAGCACGAGGAGCAAACGTGCCATACTCCATGATGGTGCTATGTCAGTCATTATTGAGAACAGCTGAATGTTGTTAAAGAAAAGAAAATACACGTACTTATTGACTTACTTTCGTGAGGTTCGGATGGTGGACTTGCTAAAGCTTTCTAGATTGTAATTGTTATAAAGTATGTAAGAGTATATGTTGAATCGGTAATTGCTGGGCTTACAAAAAATGAATCATTTATATGGTGTCTTGTTTGTGGAAGTGAAAATATAGTGAGATTGGTTTAAAAGCATCCTGAGTGTACGGAGTTCTTTTCAGAGTATAAAAAATTCCTCGAAAACAGCATCTTACCTTCAGAGAAGAAGTTGGGCAGACAATCACAGCCAGCTATCCTGAAAAGATCAGTGAAACAACTCCATGTAACCTCAACAATAAAGTTGGAGTGGGAGTCTGGCATCACTGGAAACCACCAGAACATGGCACTGCTTCTTCAGCAACAAACTTGTTTTCATGCCTCTCCTAGTAATTCATGATATGCGTCTTTCCATTGCTCACTGAGTAACCCTCAGTTTTTTATCTTTATTCCCCTACTAGAAGCTATTGTATGACTACCCAAAGTCAAAACTGTCAGTACATTCTGATGTTCACATGCTACTGTTAATTTTTTATATTAGTGAGGTGGAAGATGATACTAATAGTAGATTCAGACATTTTACAGATCATACAGCTACTACATCTATAATGAAACATTGTCTAAAGAAATATCTGTAGAAGTATTCATTCAGATCTTGATATCAATGGCACAAACAGTGGAAACTTGCTCTAAATGTTCAGATACAAAAAGTTTTGTACTTCACAAAATGCAAAAGCATAGTATGAAATGAAATGTCATGTGGCTAGGGCCTCCCGTCGGGTAGACGGTTCGCCTGGTGCAGGTCATTCGATTTGACACCACTTCGGCGACCTGCGCATCGATGGGGATGAAATGATGATGATTAGGACAACACAACACCCAGTCCCGGAACGCAGAAAATTTTCGACCCAGCCGGGAATTGAACCCGGGCCCTTTGGATTGACAGTCTGTCATGCTGACCACTCAGCTACCGGGGGCAGACCAAAGCATAGTATCCTATGACTACAATATCAATGAGTCACAAGTAGAATCAATCAGGCCATGAAATACTTGCGTATAACCATATGTGTGTATATGACATCGAATGATCATAAAGTCTGTCATAGTAAACCGGTCGGTAGAATTTGATTCGTTGGTATGATACTGGGAAAATGCAATTAATCTACAAAAGATGTTGCCTGAAAAACACTCATGTGAGCCATCCTAAAATATTGCTCAGTTGTGTGGCACTCATAACAGATAGGACTTGAACAAAGAAGGGCATCATGTAAGGTCACAAGTTTGTTTTACCAGTGGGAGAGCATCACCGATGTGTTGAAAAACATGACCTACGACACACTTGAAGAGAGATGCCAACAATTCCACAAATGCCTATCTACAGAATGTCAACAACCAGCATTAAGTGAGGCATCTCAGAATACATCTTGGAATACACTACAACCCCCTATCGCTTCTGTAGGGACCATGATACAGATTTACAATGCATACAAAGGCGTATAAGCAATCATTATTCCTGCAATCCATACACAAATGGAACAGGAAGAAATATTAATACATGGTACATAGTGAAATACCCTCTGCCATGTACTTCAGTGATTTTTAGAGTACAGATTAATTTGAATTTAACACAAAACTTTATTATCTAAATACTAGCTAATTACATGGAATTGCTCAATTACTTATTTACCTACACAGTAGTACTGTGTTTCACAGATAGTGAGCCATACATATCCCAAGGTTGGTTGAAATATCTCATGGCTTCCACAGGTGTGCTTACATTTTTACCCCACCTCTCCCCTACCCCAAACCTAGGGATAGATTAGTTTCGCAAAAATTTTTGTTTTCTCGTAGTAAGTCATATGTATACCAAGTGTGGCTGATACTGATCTTAAGCATGGTTTACACCAGAATGGACACAAGCAAATGTGCATCAGCGAGCAAGAACTGTCTCTGGTGTAAACTGTAGATTAGTGCAAATGAACTGCATGCAGTCACATTCAGTTTGTGTTCACTCGTGTTATCCTGGTTGTCTGTCTTTTAGCAGACCATCAAAGGAAGTTTTGTCCTCTTCATTTCAGCACTGGCAGTATAGAAAGATTTTGTCTTCTACCTTGTCTGCTTTGTTATTAATGTGAGTCGCATTATTGATGGAGTGGTCTGAAGTAAATGTAATGCTGCTGATAGATATCATAAGTGCTTCTGGGATATAAGAAATCCACAGCACAAATCCTGAAGGAAAATAAATATGGCTGGTAGAAAATTGTTGAAGCACTAAAGGTCAAATTGGTGACATGAGAAAGATGAGAAATTCCATTACTTGGTTGCATCAGGTGGGGACAAAGAGAATAAGCAAGAGCTTTGTAATCCTTTTTACTGAAAAAAGGAAAAGCACAACAAATTTCTTTGAAAGTAAATGAGTGTAAATATATATTATCTGATTAAAATTAAAAATATATAAAATATATGAAATACCTATCATTCTCATTGCTTATGTTCATGGTAGCTGTAATTATGTAGTTGGTGTATCGGTGTTATGTTAGACATTTTTGATAATAAATAAAAATGGTTTACCCAGGATTATGTTATCTGCACTCTAACAAGTTCTATATAGCTTTTTATCATGTAGCCTGTGTGACTAGTCAGTGGGATAGTTCACTTTTAATTAACCATATTTTATTGACATTGTCTTCCTTATGTGTACTATAATAAAATTCTGGAAGTGCTTCACATATATCACTGCAGGCATAAGAAACTATCTGAGTTGTAACAGCTGTTGAAATATGAAACAATTGCTAACTTAAATGCTCCCAGTTGCTAATAACTAGAATGTAAATGCTACCCTTTCTTCAGGTTATGTTGGTCATGGTGAAAGTGCAGTTATGGTGTCAGCAGTTTTTCTGTGACAAGCAGCTGTTGGTAAGGGTGCGATGAATCACGGGAGATAAAAATAAACAATCGAGGAGAGATGTTGATAGCCAATGAGAATGTCGTATTTCATTTCTTTCACTTCATAAATAAAGTTAGCTGGTAATTTATTGCTGTTGTAAGATTTATGGCATTTTCATTACATGCATACTAGTATCAGAACTTTAATTCCTTTATCTTTGGAAGTAACAGCCAAACACTTCTGAGACCCAACAAATTAATACAAGGAATTATTCACTTTTTGGCAGCCATGAAAGAACGTAGCAGTGTGAACAGCTTTTTCATGACATAACAGTGTGTGACTTTGGAAGTGCACTTTTACGTAAATGTTGCTGTTAGTTATTGTTAGTTACTGCTGCTCATTTCATTGCTCACAGCAATATAAGCTGTGCACTTAGATTCCTGCCTAAACTCACATTCAGAAATTGTGTTGTAAAAAACAGCAAAGTATTTTTGACAAGTGAGGCTGGAGATATGACTGCTGCTTATTCAGCAAGAGTGTGTGAAGCAGCAGGGGTATTAGTGTGCTACAATGAATACTCCAATGCTCAAAGTGCACTTTTGAAGCTAACTGTATTTATGAAGCGAACGAAATGAAGGTAGACATTCACATTGGCTACCAGCACCACTTGCGATCGGTTGTCTTGATTTCCCATTGTCATCATAGTGTTACCAACAGCAGCATGTCATGTAAAAACTGCAGGCACAGTAAGTAAACTTTAACCTTTGGTCACAACTAATTTGTGTCAAATATTTCTTTTCCTGTATACCATTTTGCTTACTTCGCCAAAAACAGTGTGCTTGCCATGCAAAATATTATTGAATATCCAAGTTTTGCATTTCAGCTCTAAGTATATAGTGGTGTATCTTGTATGCTAATGAGCAGTGCCAAAAAACAATAATGCAGCATTCACAAGTCATGCTCATTATCTTGTGTTTCCTTTCGTTCCATCAAGTACAACCACTTGCTCAGATACAAGTGAATGGAAGTGAACATTGGTGAAATATTTGCAGTTGTTCATTTGCTTGAGTTGCTTCAATTCGCTTTCGTGTAAACCAGGCTTTAGACTACCTCAGTTACTCCTTGCATATCATCTCTTTCCATCACCATCACTACCACTCTAAGTAGTTAAATTTCATCAGGGATGTCACTGATCAGTGTAGTGATTCCAAGTAATTATGAGCTTGGCACGAATATAATCAGTTTCAATTATTTTTCCAAGTTGGCCTCTTCACATCAATATCTCTCCCCTAGGGACAACTGTGTCCTTGTACTAAATCAAACGTGTGGCATGTTTGCTTGCAATTAATCTGGGCATTGAAAAGATATGATAGAACACAATCACACAATTTTTATAGGTTTTTATACTGAACCACTTTTTCAACTATCTTGTTACAACAGCTGATTTGAATTCTATAAGTATTTTGTACAGAGAAACTGATACAGGATGTTACCAACTAAACAAGAAAAATTCTTAAAATGTCACCAAGGTCTTCCTTGACCTAACATGGGGAATGCCAGATATCATTTCTGTTTTACTCAATGATTTTCCATTGATTACTATGTACTGTGACCTCCCTGAGAGAGAGTAAATCTAGGATCAAGTCACACAGCTGAAGCGATACTCCATAGACACACAATTTGATTACAAGTCTCTTGTGAGGAATGGTGTCAGAAGACTTCTGGAAATCTAGAAATATGGAATTATTTTGAGATCCTCTGCCAATAGCACTCATTACTTGGAACAGATAAAGAGTTAGTTGTGTTTCACAAGCTCAGCATTTTCTGACTCTGTGCCGACTGTGTGTCAGTAGACAATAGCGAATTAATCTCATTTCCTTTCTTGAGTATTGGTGTGAACTGTGCAAGTTTCCAGTCTTCAGCTATGATTTCTAAGTGTGGGACTATTGTATGAGTATACTGTGAAAGGAACCTTATTGGTATGCTATCTGGACAAGAAGACTAGCTTTTGTTAAATGCTTTAAACTGTGTCTCAAGTTGGCAGATGTTCTCAGTTCAAATTTTGGTGTATTTATTTTGACTTCTTTCGCGAAGGAATTTTGGGAAACATGTTTAATGACTCAGCTTAAGTTGTGCTTTCATCATATATATTGCAATGAATGGTCATAACCTGACATTCAGGACAATCACACAGAACAAAGTCCTAAATCAAACTGACTTTTGTGGAGTCCATCCAGATATTGCACTCAGTTGTGTGTGTTCTTTGGCCAGAGGTGTTACTTGTGCTGGTGTCCACGCAGAGACCATGCCCCTTAGTTGGAGCACCAGGAAGAAGACCAGTGGTCGGTGGGGGTTGTCGTGCAGGTGAGTTGTGCACAGACACACTTGACCAACTATGTCATGGCTAGCTGCCGATCAGAACACAGCTGGACCATTTTATTGTTGACTGGCCTGCAGCACTCGTGGTGCACAGATGGTAGGGTGCAAATGATGATGAGGGTGATGGGGGTGGCTGTACAGAGGTTTGCGTGGTGCAGGCAGTGGTGGAGGCTGGGGCAGCTAGGATGGTGCATCAGGAGGAGGATCTGAAGTTGGGTGCGATGTGGTGTGCTATAGCTGTCATTGTGGTTCCCCTGAGTCTAATATAGTGACTAATCCACCTGCTGACAAATGTGAAGATATATCAGCATAACTGATGTTTGTAGACAACTGGTGTGTGTATGTGTGTGTGTGTGTGTGTGTGTGTGTGTGTGTGTGTGTGTGTGTGTGTGTGTTGAGTTTCACAAAATCATCATGGCAGGTGTCCACTATCACATCAGTCTAGAAGTTCCACACAGATGTTCTGTGGATAAAAGTATTTCGTGTCAAGTTTGATGATGACTGCTTCCTCAGAGTCTGAATTAGGCTTCCGTAAGCCAAAGGGTAAATGACAGTTTGGCTTGTTGTCCATTTCTGTTGGGTCCATGTCTCACAAAGCTGTGGGTTTTGCATAGAACCTATGCTGGTTTTAGGTGACTTAAATAGATTGTCTTTGCTTTTCCATTGAGCAAAATTTTTAATGTGTGTTTGTGTGTCCCATTTTAAAACTTCATATGGGTTTGAGTAGGATGGCTGTAAAGCTGGCCAGATAATATCATCCTGTAGCATTACAAATTCAGTTACTCATTGCCCTGTGCATGAAAACTTTCGGACTGGTATGAGAGGTAGGTGGTGGCACTGCATATGGCTGTTCACGCATTGGGCCAATCCTGTTAAGGCTACTGGTTCAAGGGGCTGGGATGAACTCTGCCAGGGGTGTGACTATTACTCCATATAATATTTCTGCTGGTGATCAGTATAGGTCTTCCTTGGATGCCATATGAACATCTTATAACACTCATGGCAAGGCTTTGGCCCACAGACCTCTGTGGCATGAGTGCAGCTTGTAGGGTTTTGTGTCATCACTCCACAAGCCCATTACTCTGAGGGTGGTATGCAATCATATAATTATGCATAATGCTGCAGAGGTTGCAGAGTGCCTCAAATAGAGCAGACTCAAATTGTCTTCCCTGGTCTGTTGCCATCATTTCAGGGCAGCCAAACTCAGCTATGCAAGTGACAATGACTGCATGAGCTGTTGACTCTGCAGTAATGTCTCCAATGGAGACTGCTTCCACCCAATGAAACATCTATCAGTAATTGAGAGATCTAACTTTCTGATACCAGAAGGGGGCCAACAAGATCTAGGTGCACGTGTTGAAAACATGCTTGTGGTGTATAAAAGTATCATAGTGGAGATTTCATATGACAACCAACTTTACTGCACTGGCATGGCAAGATTGGTTGTGCGCAGGTGTGACACTCTCATTAAATTTTTGTCCAAATGAAACATTCGGTGAAGAACTGTACTTTTGGCCTAACCCCTGGGTGTGTCAGGTTGTGTAATTGTTTGAAAATCGTGTGGCACATGGAGGTGGGGACTGGTGGCTGAATTTTGTTCAGAGACTCCTTGCATAGTATTTGGCCATTAGTCCTGGGGACTGTCAGCTTTTCTTTGTGGAAACTGGTGCAATCACTGTTAATAAGGCCATAAAGGTAAAGTCATGGTTCTGCTCTTCCACTAGTTTGTCGTAATCTAGTTGTCAAGAAATAACATTGATCTGTGACAGGAAGGCTCCAACAGTGTTGTCGGTGCCATGAAGATGGTGCACATCAGTCGTATATTGCACAATAAGGTCGAGATGACAGAAGCAGTGAAGACTGATGTCTTTTGAGGGGTACCATGTTTCATCTGCAAGTGGCTTGTGATCCATATCAATAACATGTCTTCCTTCAATATCTTCTCTAAAATATCTGACAGCTTCATAGACAGTGAGTAATTCACTATCAAATGTGGACCACTTCGAGTAGCAGCAGTTCTGACAGTGAGCTGTGCGTTGAGTGTGGAGGGGAGGTGGGGGCAAAGTGTTTGGTTTTGTGAGGTAGAATTTTGCTACTGTGAATGTTTTTTGCATTCTGTCAGCCCACCCTAATTTTTTCCTTCCATATTTGGCCTGGTGAATGTGTCAATCAGGAGGGTGGACGACGGTGGGGTCTTGTATTGCTGCCATGTGTGGCAGGAGATGCTTATAAAAATTTATGATGCCTAGAAAGCACCGAAGATCATGGTAATTCTGTGGAAGTGGTAACTGTTTAATGAGTTTCATTTGTTCTGAGGAAGGTTTTATCCCTTGAGGCATTCAGTGCATGTCTGAGAAAGGTTATTTTGGCTTTTCACAGTTGTGATTCATCCTCATTTATGGCCATGCCAGTGTCTGTAGGGCAGTGAGAAATAGTTAAAGATGCTGTTCATGATCATGAGGGTGGTAGAAAATATTAAGATATCCTTCAGGTAAGCATAAAGGAAGTCAAATATCAAGAGAACTCCACAGATGAATAGCTGCCAAGTTTCAGCTGTGTTCTTTAGCCTTAAGGCATGAATAGGAAATATAGTGTGAATGGTGTCATTATTGCAGCCTTAGAGATGTCATCTGGGCTCATGGGTATTTGGAGGTAAACTCCTCTGGTATCAAGGATGCTGAAAATAGTGGCTCCCACTAGAGAGTGTGTAAAGCCATGAATGCACGGTATTGGATGACTGTTATGTATCATTAAAGAGTTGAGAGCTCTGTAATGACACAGAGTCTCCTATAACTGTCTCTTTTTGGTACAAGTTTTATTAGGGAATCCCATAGACTGCCATTATTGCAATAGTTCATCAATCACCACTTTTGCGGGCTGAAAGTGTGTGGGTGGTAGCCGGTGTGCTTTGTGGTGGACTGGCAGACTGAGGGTCAAGAGAATTCTGTACACCGTAATGTCGTGGATGAGGCATTGTTTTCACTTGCGCTGGGTTGGGTGGGGAAATGGTAAACTCATCTGATGCACTGAGAGATGAGGGTGCTTAGGTTCATTAACTGCTTAGCTGTGGGTCATAGTGGTGGTGAGACATGGTTGGCCAGAGTGGGTGTAGTGGAGGTAGTGCTGACATCTGCTGTGTGAAGGGTGAGTAAAAGGCCCTTACATTGCTCATGCACATGTACGAGTGCAGCAGAAAATGTTACGTGTGCGCTGATGTAGCACTGTGTTGTCGAAGTGGAGTGCATCTGATGATTTGCTGGTGTCCAGAGAAAGCTGGTGTGTCATGATTAGGTTCTTGCATCCTTGTAACACACTCCTTTAGGATGTTATGTATCATTGTCATGCTGATACCCAGTGGGGCATGAGGTAGTTTTTGATGGACGAGGTGATAATGGGGTGAAGAGCCCCCGGATGAGTCATCCGGTGTCATGATGTAGTAGTGCTGCATCTTTTAAATCTGATAAAAGATAAAAGTGCTGTAGGAAGAAGATTGCTACCACTGGTAAACTCACATCAGTAATGAAGAAGGTCCATGGAAACAATTGATCTGAGCTTAGTTCTCAGGTACAGTTAGTGTTCCATGCTCTGTGGTATGCAAGTCATTTGTAGAATAGAGTTGTAAGGATGCTGTGCCCAGTAGTGTTGCATTTGTGCCCTCCATTACCACACTGATGTCTGACCATGTATCAGTGAGGAAGTATTTACATGTGGCTTCAGTCAAATATATAGAGCCTTCCACCTGACAGTGGGAATGGCATGGATAATGTTTGTCCCATGTGTTGTGAGAGTTGGTGGCTTGATGTGTTGGCATGGGCTGGTGCACCTACTGCGGCCTGCATTTGGTGTTTGGGCTGCTGCAGGGAGATCGGCAGTTAAGTGTGATGTTGGCAAACTGCACATTGTACCAATAATTCTGTGACCTTGAGGCAGTGGAGCCACTCAGTGCATCATTGCTGACTAGGTTTGTGGTGGTGTGTGAGTGCCATGCAGGTCGGCGTATGGGTGGGGTTGATGATGTCACCATAGTGCACTTTTGACACACATCAGAGTGGCTCATTGCATATGGTGTTAGACTGAGCCTTAGCAGTGTGTGGAATGTTATTGGCCTCAGCACTGATGTGTTGTCTATGCTGTAGCGCCATGAACATTCTGTCCACTAGGCATAGCTTCTTCTCTAGCGGCCCTGCCTCGTGAGCAACTGTGGTGAGTTGTATCATGGGCATTCAATAAGTAATGCATCACAGATTGAAAAAATTAGGAATTTGTTATGGGATATTCTCACTTCAGCCCCTATAGTTTCTGAAGTTCCAGTAGGTGATGGCACTATATGTAGCCTTCAAAGTGGCACCTGTAATGGACGTATGTTTCAAGCAGAGCACTGTCATGGAGTTTCTTTTTGTGAAAATCAGAGCATTGCAGATAATTATAGGAGCTTGCAGAATGTGTACGGAGAGCCGGCAGTGAAGAAAGGCAGGAGGAGCCTTTGGGCAAGGCCATCTGTCATAATCAGAGCAAGGTTGCACAAATCTGTCCGACCTCCTATGTGCCAGCTGACCACACACAGCTGTGACTCCTGCAATGTTGGAACATGCAGACACACTCATTGGAGGTGATGGATGGATCACAATCGAACACCTTGCTGCACTAATGGATGTCTTTGCTGGTAGTGCTAACATGCTTGTCCACCAGTTGGGTTACTCAACGGTGTGTGGCACAATGAAAGATGTGGCATAATTTTTGGCCCAAAGAAGAGTGCACTCTGTGGGAAGCAGTACATGAATCATGGATAGGTTATTAATGCAGCAAGATGTTGGCTCTGACATTGACCAGTAGAGTGGTACTATGCAGGCATAAAGGCTCTTTCAGTAAGTTGGCATAAGGCCGTCACATTGAACAGACATTATGTTGAAAAAAAGGGTATGTTAGCCAAAAGTCTAGGGTATAATGTGTTGTCTTAGACTCCTGAATGAAACCAAACTGCTTTAAGAAAAATGTATTGCATTAGTAACTGAACGCTTCTTGTAGCTGGGCAGGAAGCTTGACAATCCACAGCATCCACAATGCAGTCTTTGGCAAGAGCTTTGCATAGAGTAATGTCCATAACCAGTGCCACAGCTGGGATGGCATCTTGTTGGTTGGTTCATCATTATTTCCTATTTCAGTTGTTGTTCTGTGGTGAGTAACAAGCGTTGGGGCAAGTCAGGTTTTATCACTTCAGATTTGTTTTGTTGGGAGCAGCACAGGGATGACATAACTGATAATTTCAGCTAGCTCTAGTAAGTGGCAAATTAATGTCACAAAGTGAGAGTTCTTATCCAAAATTCTCAATGAAGTAAATGTGCATTTTACTGTTGCAAACCGAAGTGCTGATTGTTCCAGCTGGAACAGCGACAGCTTGTGTTGTGTCCTGAGTCTCTGAACTGAAGTATGACAGAGTTGTGGTTGCACTGAAGTTGTCATGCAAAATGGTGTAACTGACAAAGTATCATGGAGCAGTCATGGCATGGATGTGAATCCAGTAATCGCATCTGGGTAGTGTGTGGTCTATTTCACTGCGCCGTATGTAGCAGTTGTTGTTCCTAACAGTGTTTGCAACATGGTTGACGAGGTTGGCATGGGAGTCACATTATTGTTCATATTTAGTCTGACCTGTCCTGCTGAATTGTGAACTGATGCACTTGATGTTGAATCTTATATGAACTCAAACAGTAGATTGTTTGATGGTGGTCATTGTCAAGTGGCAGAGTACGTGTCGTTATGAGGAGCAACATCTGTGGTTGTATTTCATTTGTATTTGAGCACTGATTGACAGTTATTACACTGATGATGTACATCACTCCCACTAATTGGTGAGGTATGGCCTCCAGGGGCTGGTAATGTGGTGCAACCAATGCAAGATGGCTGCACTCTTACTGCGTATTATCACAATACTGAATGAAATGGCTTCCCCGTCATGTTATGCTGTGGGTCACCAATGTAGTAGCTTTCCATATTAGGTACAAGGATTGTACCAATAGTGGAGACAACATATTTATAAAACATTACTGCTTTTTGCTCATAACTCTACATACAAGACAGCCACATGGTACAAGGTTCTAAACTGAAACGACTTCTTTGGAGTCCACCCAGATATTGAACTCAACCATGTTTGTGCTCTGGTTAGAGGTATTACTCATGCTGGTGTCCCAATGAATATATTTATAAAGGACACCAACACATTCATACCATACAGAGCCAGGAGAATAATCAAATTGGTTAACAGCAAATAGCTTAACCCTTAAGTTTTCAGAATCTCATATTTTCCAATTCCCAACAGATAATAATGACTTACAGGGGTCAGAAGTGGAGAGGAATGGCCATACATTGATTGAGGTTCCATGTGTTTCTAGTCATTTAGATGGATAAAAAACTGAGGTGGCAACAGTACATGGATGAGCTACCCAAAAAGCTCAATAATGTCTACTTTGCCCTTAGAAATCTCTCTCATTGTGCTGACCAGCAGACAAGATTGCTAACATGCTTTGCATATTTCCTCAGTATTGCCCTAGGACATGACCCATAACCAATGGAACTAAAGTCAAAAATATTTATCCTATAGAATCATATAGTGGAAATATGATGTGAAGTTATAACTGAACAACTTGAAAAAGCCTCTCCAGGGAACTAGACTCTAACACTCCCATACCAATACAAGCCCCCACTCTGCAATGCTATTTGTGGTTAATAGAAAGAGGAAATTTAGGATGAACTCCACAATTCACTACCATAATACTAGAAATAATTTCCATGCAGACTATGTGCAGTAGCCACCAGAAAGATCGCGGGAGGCGCACATCGGCACGGCGCGTCACGGACAGTAGTTGCCGCAAGTAATGTCCCGTCCACCAGAGGGCACACGAGAATTCGGCCATGCCCTCTGCCAGCGGAACAACAACTCAGGCAGCATGGGCCATGCCCAGCCCGTTTTACATCGGGCATGCCTAGCAGACAGTTCCCGGTCTACACTATGTGAAGTGCGACGGACAACGTGAATCATGTTAATACACTATGCATCCCATTCTAGGTTTCAGAATGGAGTCTTACACTTTGGTGAAATGTCACCAATAGACACCAGGCAGGAAATCGAAAATCCCCAAATGTTCAGAAACAATGTAAAAGAGTAGCTCATTAGCTAATCCTTGCAAAATTTCTCAGAACACTTGGACTCAGTGATGTAAATTACAAACAACTCTAATGTTTGTATTAAACAGATCTTGACTCTGAAAGTATATTAACAACTCGGGACAGTCTGTGTAAATTAAATGCTTTGTTTTAAGTATTACATGAAAACAGAAGCTGAGTAATGTAAGAGAAGAAGCAGTGGCTTTTTCTGCTAATATACAGATATGAAATAATCTAGAAGTAATTTCCATAATTGCCAGAGCATAATTTGTTATTAGTGTACTTTACAGAGGTAGCATGCAGTGGCTGCCTCTGCCTGTTAATGTATAAACTGACTTTTCCCTCATCATTGAAAACTCTCAATATGGGGTTTATGAAATGTGATGTGTATGTGAGAATGATTGATTGACTGAGTCAGTTGGTCAGTTAGTCAATCAGTCAATCATTTATTTATTTATTATTGGTCCTATAGATCATACAATTTGTACAGCAAAGCACACCATAACATAGGACTAGTCAATTAGAAAATTATGTTAAGATGGTGTATGATGAGAGATGACGGTAGTGGTACATAACTCACATAACAGAATACATATAGGATATATAGACAAAATATAAAAAAAGTGGTGTGTGATGAGAGATGACAATGGTGGTACATACTGCACATAGCAGAATACATATAAAAGATACAGACCGAATATGAATAACATACAATAATTAAATTATTTTATTAAGTAGAAATACCTACAAGTGAATAGACAGCTTATTACAAGTAATTAAAATTTTGTGGTACATACTTCACATAGCAGAATACATATGTGAGATACATGACTGACAAAGGACCCAAACATATCTGTGTGAGAAGCAGTCAAGAGAAGAGTGGAACTAGTATTACAACTAATTCACAGCAAACAACTTAATTAATAATATTGAAAAAGTACACTTATTTGCCCCTTGTGTCATGAATTATTATTTTTTATTGCCTAGATTTGGGGTTATTAGCCCATTGTCTAGCAGTACTACCTAACAATCTGAAATGTAGATCACAAAAATAAATGGTGAAAAAAGTGGCAAATAATGAAAACAACAGGTTGGAATATCAACAATATATGGAAAAGAAAATTGTTACCCACTGTAAAGACGACATTGAGTCACAGACAGGCACAACAAAAAGATTGTTACACATTTAGCGTTCAGCCAAAGCCTTCTTCAAAATAGGGAATACACACACGTTGACACACAAGCAAGCACACCTTACATACACATCGCCGCCGTCTCTGACAGCTTGTGTTTTATGCATGAATGAATTCAGCAATTACCCATTGTTAAATCAACGAAATTATTAACTCATAATCTTACATAAACTCATACTATTCAGTCCCAAATAAATAGAACTGATTTACAGTCCCAGACAATTAGAACTGATTTTCAAATATCTGTAAAAGCACTCAATGGACATTCACTAGATGTGTGTAAAATTCCTAGAAATATAGATGGACAAGATTAAGGTGGCACAATCAAGAATAAGTTAGCTGAAGAGATCAGTTCTGTCTGGTTTGCAGTTACAAACCTTTCTCACTATTTTGACCTGTACACAGGGTTTTTGGTGTACTTTCACATAATACTACTGTGTGGCTCAATCATAGGTAGCAAAAGAAAAGTATTGAACAATGGAAAATCCAGTATTGTGAGAAGGAAAGTTGCCACTCACCATATAGTGGAGATGCTGAGTCACAGATAGGCACAACAAAAAGGTATTCTAAAGAAGCATGCACTAAGACTGTTTTCTGTGGTTGATAGCCGAACATTTTGCAGAAGCCTCTCCAGACTTATATGTCTTATATTTGCTTTCTAATGGTATTTTTGATTTCTAATAAGAGTGAGTTTTCAACCTCAGTACTAGATATGAAAATGAATTCGAAAGATATTTTGCATCTCTGTCTTAGGTTCAGATCAGAGTTATACATTCTAGTGCTAAAAGACTTAACCAGTTCCTGGAAAAGACATAAGGCAGGAAATTGGACCCCCCCCCCCCCCAAGATATTTAAATTTTGAGCAACAGTATCTTATTAGCCATTCCTTGTATAATTTATCCAAATATTTTTCACCCAGGGGTGTAAACTCCAGTTAACACTAATGTTCCTATTGGTTTTAAATATTCCAGTATATGGACAATTGATAACATTTACCGAAATCAGTAAAATAATGTTTAGTAAGAAATAGATCTCAACAGATGAGTAATTTAAGAGGAAGAACAATGTAGCTGCTTTTGACCTAATACATAAAAAATTATGATTTAAGGTGCATTAAAAAAAGTAATCTAGAAGCAATTCCCATATTTAATAATGTTAGTAGGTTGAGACTAGTTGTAGTAGTAGTTCACAGTGACCAACAAGGAGTCTGGTGGTAATGGGACAGGAGCTGTGGAAAGCCGATGAAGGAATAATGGGATGTTACAGACAATAGTTTGGAGGTGTCTGTCAACAAAGGCAGAGGTTCATTCTGTGGGAATATGGCATCCAGCCACAATGGTATGCTCAATAGAGAGACTTGTGTTTGTAGAGCAGATTAAAGGTAGGAGTGAGGGGGGTTGCTGGTGTGAGGAGGAAGAAGATGGATTCCAGTGTCGGAGTTTTGGATAGATGCAAGGTCTTGAGGAGCTGCTGGAGGTCCTGTTTGTCTTCTTGAAATCGTAGTTGTAAGGTTTTCATGCAGAGGTGTGGGACAGTTGGTGGAGGCACTCAGCCACACAGTCACCATGATTCAGGGCCATGGTGGAGGCTTTGTCTGTGGCAAGGATGATAAGGCCTCGATTGTTTTTCAGGTCACAGATAGCATAGTGTTCTGTAGAAGTGATGCTACACTGACAACGGGGGTTTTAGGAAAGAAAGGTGAGGCCAGGTGAGAATTGAAGAAGTCTTGAAAGATTGCCAGGGATGACTGGATGGAAGGCCGTGCAGAGTGGCTGTATGGTTAGAGGTGCCAAGTCATGAATTACGTGCCCCCTCCCACCGGAGGTTCGAGTACTCCCTCGGGTATGGGTGTGTGTGTGCTCTTTCTTTGCATAAGTTAGTTTACGTAGTGTGTAAGTCTGGGGATCGATGACCTCAGCAGTTGGGTCCCTTAGGAATTCACACACATTTGAACTGGATGGAAGGGGAGAAGGATGAAGTTGGAGGGAGATTGGAACTGTTCTGTGTGGGGTTTTGGATAGCCGTTGTCAGTAGCATGTGTGGTGAAGAAAATGTTTCCACTGCAGAGAACAAGTAAAAGAAAAAATATCATTTACAAGTCCAGCATAGTTAAACTTAGGTTTTGGGCTAATTGTAAGGCCTCCAGGAAGTACTGGGACTTCTACAGTGGCCAGAGTTTTGGCAGAAAGATTGATAACAATATTATGTGATGGGTATTCAGGAGCAATGTGTTTCATGGAAGCTGGAGGAAGTTTTTGAGGAAGTGGAAGGTGGAATAAGCCAGCTAGGTATAGTCAGGAAGCTATGAAGCACTTATAATTTTAGATGTTGACATTATCATAGTTTTGGGACCTAATAGATTTCACCATGTGCTTCTACTTTGATTTGCAGTTTTCGCTTTTCTTGGTGTACGTACAGTAGTAAAATGTTATTTGCAATCCACCTGTGCATTATGGTATGAAAATTTTTACAATATAATTTTTTCTAGAATGAATAAGCTAGCGGGTGTGATTCTGCTAGGCACTGGAGGTGTTATACCACCACAAGGTGTAGAATATATGGAGACGTCTTGTGTTATAAAGGAAAAGAAGACCATACATCCCTTTGCATATCGGACTCACACGCACAGCCTAGGTAAGAGACAGCTCTGAAGATAGTATCTTTCTACTGTAATTAATATATAAAATAGACATAAAATGTAAGTAATAATTTCAGTTAAATTATATAGGGAGTTCAAAAAGTAATAAACCTTATAGGGAAATGACTAATTTACAAAAGTTTTTGAAAATGGCCTCCACTCCAGGATTCACATTTGTTTATTTTATTTATTTATTTGGATTTTTTTGCATGGAGTCATCAATATGATGGCTATTGCAAAAATCAGGTACAGTTACAAACATAAAGTACATTTAGATCTTAGTCTTACAGGTAGTAATTAAACAGTAAATTGATGCTTGTCAAAATACATTACATCTTACACATATTAATACAGCCAATTATTTTTTATGCATTATTTTACAGCTCTTAAACCTAACCATTTAAAATTCATTGAGTGAATAGAAACACTTTTCAATTAAGAATTCTTTTAGTTTTGATTTGAATTGCTTTTGTTACTGTTTCTCATGGACTCTGGCAGTTTATTATATGAGTACCGTATCAGTCCATTAGTATATGGGCTCTGGTCTATCATTTTTAATCTTGTTCTTTGTCAGTAGTAATTCTCTTTAGATCTGGTGTTGTGGTCATGTATATCACTACATTTAGTTACTTCAGTTTTCTGTGAGACAAAAAAGTAATTAATTTATAAAGATACAAAGAGTATATGGTGAAGTACTTGTGTTGTCTGAAAACATCATGGCAAGAGTCTTTATAGCATAGTCCATGTGAAATCCTTAACCCTATTTTTTGTAGCAATAGTACTGTGTTAAGGCAATGTCTGCAGCACAACCCCATAATTCTATACAGTAGCTAAGATGGGGATAGATTGTCCCATAATATGCAGTTTTAAGTGTGTGAGTGTGCACCATTTTAGACATTTGACTAAGAAGATACAGCCCATTGCTGACTTTTTTACATACAGTGTTAATGCGGCTAATCCACTGGAGGTTTGAGTTCAGATGGACTCCTAGAAATTTACAGTTGTTTGTTTCCTCTGCCACTATGCCGCATTTACGCATGAGTGGTGTGAGCTCTCACTTATAAATATTAGCACCTGGGATTAATTTACATTGACCTTTAATCCTTGTGCATGAAAATACTTTAAACACTTGTGCAATCCCATGTGGGCTACAGAAGCTAGGTAGGTGTGACTCAATGTCCAGCTGCTATATCAGTCAACTTTTCTAGTGTTTGGCTTTCAGGCAACTAGTTTTGGCTGCATCTACCAAATTCCTGTTTTCTAGAATTTGTAGTACAGCCATTTGATGTTGGGCTTAGTTGGTGCATATAGTAGGTGAAAATGTATACTCTTTCTGTAATCTGTAATCCTGTTCTTCCACAGTTGGATGAAAATCATAACTACAACAACAATTTCTTAAGATTGCAATAATTTTTGAACCTTGGATCCTACTGCACATGATAGAACATTTTTATTGGAAAATTGCCTGACTTGTTCCTAATATGTTATGTAATTGATACTAGGTGGATGGAACCACTCACATATTAACATGAAAAGGATATGTAGTAATAGTAAATAATTTAGCTGAGACATCTTTTTTTATCTCAGTGCACCCACCATACAAAATGAAGGCAGGTTGATGCATATAAATGGAGAGCATTTTGAACATTTCATGTAAGAAAGCATTTCATATGGTATCCTGATATTTTCTGTACCTGTACTTCTCATTATGGATGTACGGCGAATAGTTGAGAAAGTTTTCTAACAAGGAATTAGTGTTTTTGTACCCATGCCCATGACATTTCTTCTTCTTTGTGTCAGGAACATATCCTGAAGTTAGGCATGTACTTTTACTTATATAGAATTGTAGAGGTCATATTGAGAAACCATGCCCAGAAATGCCATCCATTGGTATTATATAATGCTGAATTTACAGAAGACCATGCCTACTGCTAGACCACACCTTCAGCAGTAGATGAGGGCTTTTATGCTGATGGACTCCAAGTGGCACTTCTCACAATGAGCCTGTCAGCATTCAGGACATTAGATGGCATCAAACATGTACATCTGTCACAACACTACAGTCTGGTAGCATACAGACTCAAGTTTGTTTCTGAAGAGTGGCCTAGCCACATGTGTTGGTTGCTATAACATTGTCAGTAGTTTTGTGAGATGACATTGTGCCTGGCCTTAGGTTGTTCCTAGTAGAAGATAAAAGCAGCTACATTTTTTTGGGGTGGGAGGGAGGAGGTGAGGACAGAACTTATCATGATCTTGCCCTACTCGTTCATATAGTGTTTTCATTTACTACTTTATGCTAAGCATTTATATATTTTGCTAACTTTGGATAGCGTGCTAAAACTTCTATTTTGTAGTGTTAATGCCACAAAGATATGGTGGTGTCACCAGCATAAAAGGAGATAGTATACACAACACACTACTAGGCAGGTATACTCATCAAACTGCTCTTCAACAATATGTAAAGTATACATTGCTACTTACCACATGGATGAGGCATTGAGTGGCAGAGGGGCACAATGAAAAAGATGGCTAAATATTACTCAGCTATTGGACCAAGTCCTTCATCAGATGTAAGCAAAACATAACTTGCACACATATGGCCACAGTCACCTGTGTTTGATAAGCCCTGACTGTGACTGCATCTGAGGTGAGCAAGGATCTTCGCTGAGATTAGTAGCTCAGGCACAGTGGATGCATGGGGTGGGGAGGGGAAGGAATAGCAGGTTAGGGGTGGGAGAAGATGCTAATGCTGCTTGTGGGGACAGGGAGAGTTCCCACTGTGCAATCCAGAAAGACTGGTTTTGGTGGGGAGAATCCAGATGGCACAGGCTGTAAAGCAGTCATTAAAGTGAAGCACATTGGGTTAGGTAGCATGCTCAACAACTGGGTGGTGTAACTATCTCTTGTTTGACAGTTTGATGGTGGCCCTTCATGCAAGCAGACAGCTTGTTAGTGATCATGACCATATAGAATCTGGCCCAATTGTTGCAGCTAAGTTGGTATATCATATGGCTGCTTTTGCTGCTGACCCTGCCTTTGATGGAGTATGAGATGCTTGTGATAGGACTATGTGATACAGGTCTTACACACAGATTTTTATTTCAGTTTCATCATTTCACTGTACCTACTCAGGGTTCATCTTTTCTTTTCCCTACACTTCGTCTTTTTCAACTTTTTTTTTTAATATTTCCACTTATTGTTTTGTAATTTTATGTATTAATATATGTTATCCTTTACCATGGATGCCTGTTCTTTGTGTCTGTGCCAATACAGAGAACTTTCCCTATACCTGGCCAGAATCCAGTCGCACATCCTGTTTCTGTGTTGTTCCCTAGCTCATGTAAACACCCTAAATGGCGTGACTCTTAAATTACCCATCTCTGGTTACAACCCACCGTTTCACAGTGATCTCTCTCTCTGTTCAAATTCTGTCATCCCATAGCTTCCACCAATCTAGTCCTGCAAAATGACGTGACTCAGGCCCAAAACTTTTTGCACTATCTCCACTCCATCTGTCAAATTTCGTGCACTACAAACCCAAATTCCTGTGTTCCATCTCTTAAATTGAAACCTTTATCCTCCTGGAATTAGAGCAGTATGCACCATGCCAAATCAAGAAAACTGTCCAATTAATTCATTATACTACCACATTGGACTACCACTTTCCACCACCAGTATAAGAGCCTCCTTCAAATGTCCCCCACATCTCATCATAGCCGCCAAACCCTGCCTTGCAGATATGCTACATTTACCTGAGAAACTCCCTCCTGCTAAAGGACAGAACATAGAGCCCAAACAGACCTGCAACACAGTCATGAACCTGTCCTCCAAAAGCATTCCATAAAAGTATCAGTCCTTTTCAAAGGCCTTGCCTTTTGCTTACTCACAAATTAAATTGTGCTTGGCTTCTTAAAGATTTTTGTTCTCCCTGTCCCTACAGTGGAAACATTTTTTTGCAACGAGCCCTACCAATCAGACTCAATCCAAAAGCAGTACTGAACTCCATCTCATTCAGTTCATTCCATCATCCATCTGTGATCCATCTCCTCTACCTTCAAATTACTCCCTATTAACTTTCCAGAATTTCCCAACCTGGAACCATGCCTCATCATCATTCCCCAAATGCCTCAATGTGGAAACCAATCTCACATCTATAGAAAGAACTCTGGTCCACCACCTAAAAACAAATCACAAACTTATAATCCTACCTGGCTATAAAGGCTCCCCCACTGTGACTATGAACCATGTGAACTACCTAAAGGTACGTCCACCTAAAAGCTCTGACTTAGTGATCCCATTCCAGAAATCCAGTTTGACCTCTGGTTGCTCCTCACTTCCTTAGGTCCATCCCAGAACATCTCCCCCAAGTCTTATCTTTCTCCTCACCCTCACTCCTCCTGAGGGATGTCTCATTGTGGCTGGTTTCTATGCCACTACAGAGAGAAGCTCTGACCTAGTGGATCAACTCTCACAGCCTATTAACCATACCTACCCTTGCATATAAAAAGACACCAGCCATTTTCTCCACTAACTCTTCAGTTTCTGTTCATTTGCCCTGCTCATCTGTGTCAGTGCCACCTCTCTCTACACTAATATCTCCAATGCCCATGGCCTTGCTACTATTGAACACTACCTTTCTCAATGCCAGACTGATTCCAAGCCTACAAACTCCTTCCAGGTCACCATGGTCATCTATATCCTCACCAATAGTAACTGCTCATTTGAAAGCATCATCAATAAACAAATCCATAGTGCAGCAGAGGGCACCCACATAGTGCTAGCCTATGCTAAACTACTCATGAGCCATTTAGAGGTATCTCTCCTAACCACCCAGAATCCCAATCATTCATATGGTTCACATTCATTGTTAACATCTCGTGATCTGGTCCAAGATTGAGGACATGCTGTCCACATTCCTCCAGAACCTCAACATCTACTCTCTCATTTGATCCACATGGTCCTCTTCAACCCAACAGACCTCCACCTTAAAGATGGCTACATCAGTACCTTCATCCATATCAGATCTACCAAATACAAGCAATACGTCCACTTTGACAATTATCACCCATTCCATATCAAGAAGCCCCTTCTGTACAAGCTTAGCCACCCATAGTTGGTGAATCAATAGTGAGAAGCAATCCCTCTCCAAGTATGCAAAGAATCTTACTGATGTCTTTGTATACCAAAATTATCCTCCCAGCTTTGTCCCAAAACACATCTCCCACGCCTTGTCTCCCCAGTCATCTACTGTCCCCCATATACCCAATGCTGCCTTTCAACAATTGAGCACACATCTTGTGACTCAGTACCAACCACATATGTAGCAACTGAATTACATTCTCCACTAGGGTTTTAGCTATCTCTTGTTGTGTCCTGAACTGTTAAACATGCACCCCACCCTTCCCATAGTGGTATTCCACTGCCCACTCAACCTACTGTCAACCTACACGATATTGCCGCAAGCTGTGCTGCGTGCAATGGGGCATAGTAGTTAGCATTGCTGGTTGGAGTGCTGTGAGTTGTCATTTCAAACTCAACCATTATCAATTATTTACCATTTCTTATTTACTGTTTCTCGAAGGTTGTTGAAATTTCTTAAGTTGGTCATATTTGTTTAGTGGGTCTATTTGATGCTAACATAAATAGAAGAATGACCCATCCAGGAATTAAGTCCTTTTCTGTCTGTACATTGGCATTCATAATAAATGTGCTGACAGTGCTAAGTGTTGTACTTCATTTGAAACCCTGCTGTCTGATTTGGACTTGATTGTGGTTATGAAGTGACATTGTTTGGTGGAGGTGCTGTGTCCTTCAAAAGATCTGTATCAGCATTGTTCCTATTAGGCAATGGCTATTGAATACATGGACATGAACCAGGATACATGCAGAACATCATTCCTAAGTTCCAGATATTCAGAAACCGGGTTCCAAAACTGCAACAAGTCAGCTGCACTTCAGGCATCCATCAGTGTTTTCTCGAGATACTGATCACCACATGATGAAATGGCTGAAAGGATTCCACTGGGTTACTAAATACAACAGGTGGGATGATATGTTGTGTCTGGTAAATGTGTACTTTTACTCGGATGGCATAACCAAGCAGTGGTTAGAGAATAATGAAGAGAAGATCAATAGCTGGGACAAATTGCAGGCTAAACAGAAGAAAACATTTGGTGACAGTCAGCAAAAAGTCCACTTAGTGGAAAGATGACTGAAGAACAGGTCCCAATGTCAAGGAGAAATGACACAGTTGTAAACACAGAATCTTGGGCCCTATGCCAAATCATGAATCCGAATAAGACAGAAGCCAACAAAGTCTCAAACTTGATAAATGAATAACAATAGTGTTCCACCCTGAACTTGCCATTGTTTAACTAGATGAAAGGAGTCACACAAGACATGTAGCACACTCTTCTGGTAAAAGATGTCACAACAATAGAGGAATTCATAAAATGTTTCCAGCAAATAGAGGAAATCCAACAGAGTAAGTCAAATGAAAGAAGTCTGACTGACTCTCCAATGTGGTTCTTGTGGCAGTTTTGGAAGCCCACTACAACCTCACCTCTCTCATACACCAGGTAGCAAGAGAAGAAATAAAGCAGTTTATGGCAGCCAGAACTGTTGGTCTGAGTAAGCAAGAGATGGCAGCCGTGAATGTTTATGCCTTTTGTCAGGATGTAATGAAGAATGCTGAAGTGTAGTATCAATATTTAGCAGCAATATCCACCACCAACTGTACAAACCAGATGAATGGACTTGGCCAACTTAGACTTTTGCTGCAGGCATCAAATGCCAACCCAGCATCGAACCAATGTAGGTACAATGAACTCCTCCACCAGGTATAATGTCCCACAGAACAACAGATATTTGGAGCACAGAGGATAACACACTGTTATGTTTCCACTGTGGATGCAGTAGACACATTGTACACTAATGCAGAGAAAGATGATGATTGTTGTTATAGTCAATGTCTGACACAAAGCCCATCACTGTACCCTGGATGAAATCGCTCCCCAACATGCCTTAGCAATTCACATTCACTGTACAGAGATACCAGCCACTCACCTGGCTGCTGAGTTGAGGAAACTCCATATATGGAGGTGAGGCTGCCACAGATGAAAATCTTCCATGTAATACAGTCACCAAGGTGCCAGTAAATCTCATTGACATCATCATCAACAGCCAGCCTCTCTGGATGCTACTCGACTCAGGGGCATCTTTTCCTGTAATGTCAAGTGCTTATTGTCACCAGTTCAAGAAGACTGTATTCTGAGATATAAAATTGACTGTGCCGCAGGCCACAAAAGGGAATTATGTCCAGCCATGAGGAACATGTACTGCAAGAATAACTGGAAAAGATAGAACACAGGTCTTACAATTTTTTATTTGAACAGTATGTAATCATAATGTTATTCTCAAATGGAACTGCTTGCAAGCATCACAGGCAGTCATAGACTGGAAGATGAGACCTTCAGATTGATGAAGTTCCAACAAGCAACAAAGATTGCTCTGGACGGTTTTGTACCATTGAAAACTATGGTACCATGCTGTTGTCAATGAGACAAGTCCCAGTCATCATTCCAGATGCTCAGTTAAATTTTGAAGCTTTTTTTTCTGTTGAAAAGAGCTACTCAGGCTCATCGCTAATCATTACAAGTAACCACAGCTCATTCCCAAAGGTTTGTGAACAGGAACAGTCAGACAAGTCCAGTAAGGACAGATTAGTGCTATCCGTGAATCATGCTCTACTGTCACTACATACAATAAGCTCTGGCGTAACCAAGGAACAGCATCGGCGGATGTTACTGTTCCATGGCAATTTTTTGATGCTTTCAATTCTGGAGCCAAGAAAAGACCAATCAGCCAGTGACAAAACACTGTATCAATAAAGGGGATCATACACAAATTAGCTAGCACTCATATAGAATGCTGCCAGCTGAACAGTGCATCTGGTACCAATTTCATCTGCAGCAGTGCCATTCCACCGAAACTGAATTGGTCTCTAGGGAAGGTTCCCAAAATCAACAAATTAAAGAGATGGATAAAAGTCTGCACTGCCTACCTACCTAGCTTGCTATACTGTCACCCACCAAAGCTGCACTGTTGCCAAAGCTCCAGAAATTGCAATGTTCCTTGTAGAAGACATCATTTCGAAGCAGAAGCACTCTGTGTAATGATCTGTTATGGTGGAAAAATTTTCCAGTTCAGACTAGTAACAGAGGTAATTTTATGCTTCAATTTCACCCACAAAGTAACAACTGCCTGTTGTGGCACTCGCATGTAACATAGCGAAGTAAGACATTACCGGCTTCACACCATTCATTCTCCTCCACAGTCGCAAGACTGAAACGACAGTGGATACACTTTTCCCATTTCAACAAGATGATACCAGGACAGGAGAAGCAAGACAGCTGGCTTGCATATGGACCCTAGACACTTAAGAGAAAGACTGAGAGCACCTTCCGTACAGCTCAGGAGACTTGGTGTGGATTTTTGCACCTGTGTGGAAAATGGGACTATTGGAAAATTTACTTAAATGCTACTTTGGGTTGTAGCATATCCTTTGTCACTTGTCAGATGTCACAAAGAAAGTTGAGAATAATGACCCTCCATTAAGAAGATAAAAGGGCAGAGACGCTGTCCACATCCATATGAAGCCCTACTGCAGTCCAGAGGCACAGACTGATGTGGGGGCTTCTCATTCAAGGAAACAGAATACCTGTTAAGTAACCATGGAACTTTGATGGGAGGGATTATCTTTGATGGTCATCATAATGAAGAAGATGTGGCAACATGATTAAAATGTAAGGACCCACCAGTGATGTCATAAAGAGGACCATTGACAAGATCAAGATCCATGGCACTGTAGTCATCCTAGATGAGAACTTCTGAAATAGTGGGTCACTGTTTCTCAGGGAGAGGGAACAATCCAGAAACCTGTGGTGCATTTAGTGTTGTGTCACAGTTAGCATCACGGGCTGGCATGCTGCACGTCACCAGTTCCACCCAACCGTCTGTAATTATTTGCCATTTAGTATTTATCATTTCTGAAAGGTTATTGAAATATCTTATGTTTGTATATTTTGGAATATTCAATGTCTGTATAAATAACAGCATGCTCTGACCAGCTGTCCAGTTCTCTTCCAGCTGTATGTTGGTGTTCGTAAGAAGTGTGCATTTAGTGATGTATTGTACCTCATTGATGACCCTGCTTTTGGATTTGGACTTGATTGTATTAAGACATGACAATATCCTTTTCCATCCCTATTCCACCCTGCTCCCAATCCCTTGCCCTATGGCTTGCAATAGACCTAGATGCAAGACCTATCCCATATATTGTCCCATTACCACCTACAACAGTCCTATCACAGGTGTGTCCCATCCCACCAAAGACAGGGCTGGCTGTGAAAGCAACCATGTGATCTACCAACTTACCCGCAACCACAGTGCCACATTTGACTTGGTATGACCACTAACAAGCTGTAGGTTCTCATGAATAGTGGCCTCAAAACTTTGACCAAGAGACAGCTGGACCACCCAGTTGCAGACGTCCATCTGACACTATGTGCTTCACTTTAATGACTGCTTCACAGCATGCGCCATCTGAATTCTTCCCACCAATACCAGTTTTTCTGAACTGTACAGTGGGAACTCTCTCTGGAACATATTCAAATGAATAACCCCCCTGGCCTCAGCCCTCACTACTCCCTATCCTTCACCTGCCTAGCCACTTCCCTACTGCCATTCCAGCACTACACACAGCTTCTGTCCTGCTATCGTACTTGCATAGTCAGTCCTTTCCTCTTGTCGCCTCTCCCTTTTGCCTTCCCCTCCCCCAGCAAAGCCTCCCAATGATGTACTTAGCAGCCCACTATACCATCCCCACTACATCCCTGCACATCTTCTCCTTGCTAACCACCCTCCCCCCCTCGCCCCACCGCCTTTTCCACCTTTGCTTCCTCTGTACCCCCTTACTCACTCCAGAAAGATCACTGTGTGTGCTTTGGGGGGGGGGGGGGGGGGGCATGTGCACACACATGCGTGGCCTGAAATAGTGGGTCACTGTTTCTCCAGGAGACGGAACAATGCCACAAGCTGTGCCGTGTGTACTGTGATGGTGTGGTGTAGCAGTTAGCGTCACTTGCTGGTGCGCTCCGTGTCACAAGTTTCACCCAACCATCTGCAAATATTTCTCATTTAGTATTTATCATTTCTGAAAGGTTCTTGAAATTTCTTACGTTTGTGTGAATGTGTAAGGGTTTTGTCTTATCTATTTCTGATAAAGGGCTTACCACAGTCTGTTAGCTGAATAGTATGTAACAATCTTTTTCATGGTACCTGTCTACCATTCAATGTCTCCTCTCTGTGGTGAGTAGCAATCTGTCCTTTTCATAATGTTGTTATTCCATTATTCCATACTAGATTTTCCATAGCTTGAAATTACTCATCACCATCTTTGAATTGGTCAGGTAATAAAACTGCTTTCTGTAGTGATATTTTCCCAGAACTTTGGTACAAAAACATGAATCCTTATTGGATTACAAGGGTAATGGCTTAAAACATGAATACTCCAGGGAGTTACTGTTAAATGCAAGCTTTTGCAGTATCTTAAATTAATTTGTATTAACTGCTTGTGAATTGGTCAGATTGTAATGTCATGGTCCATGAAACTTTTTCATTCCTGGTGTTTGGTCCAGAGCCATCTTGGACATTTTCAGAGGTATCATGGTTCCACTTAGTCATGCTAACTGATGGGTTGAACATCAGGGAGTGACGTAAATACCATGAAAATGGGACACGGTAGAAGCTGAATCGTGAACAACAGAGACAATCCTTGTCAAAGGTGAAACTTTTCTATTGAACTATGACCTGTCAGAGGTAACACCGATCTATCGATACTGTAGGGCTACAATCCATATGTCACCAAGTTTCGTGGTTCTTCTTTTCTTTTAAAATTATCTCCATGTTTATATAGATTGATGGGTTCTCTGCCCAGCTATTGTGCCAGTAGGGAGTGTGGTTGTGGGGGAGTGGAGCTTGGTGGTTGTTTTTCTGTACTAATGTCAGTGTTATTAAAAAAACACAATCTGTACATCACACTTCTTTGTAACAGCAATTTCACTGTAACTGATCATAATGCATTTTAATCTCTAGATGTATTTAATCACATTTGGTGATAAGAAAACAAACCTTTCATCTTACAACTGGTAGTAAAAAATATGGCTCACTGTAATCATTCAGGTACATTATATTAAGTCACAATCATTCACCAAAAGTGATAACAGAACTGACTTCTTAGGACCAGTTTCAAAACAAAGAATGTTATGACAAATATTTAAAGTTACAGTAAGAGAAATTTCGCAACAAGTGGTACTTACCGCTTAAGAATCACAAGACATTTACAAATAGGTAGCAATTTCTTTAAAAATAAATCTTTGGCACAAAACTCTCTAAAACAACACATGAAAAATATAGATCAGTTAACTTGGCACATACTGAACTCTTGAAATATCCTTGGCACAATTGGCACACCAAAATTTACACAATTAAATGGTGCTGACCTTAGATGAATAGCTTTCACATCTATTGCTCCATCTATTAAAATCAATCTCTGCACTATTATAAATAATCAAATGGTGGCAAGCTTCATAAATTACTCTCTCAGTAAAATATCACAGCCCTTTGCATCACTCAAGACTCGTGGTTGGTTATAAGAACATGTTAGTGAAAGACAAGCCAAACTTAATGCTAATTTTAAAATGGGGGGATGAACAAGAAAGAACGCATGCATTCAAAACAAGCCCCTCAATTATACTAGAGATTAATGCACTAACACACATAGTTTAACAAGAACATCAGCACATGTGAGGAGACAACATTAACTCAACCACCAAATGACCCGAACATGACAGGAAGGATGCAGCTAAAAGGACAATGCTGTAACAAACCACAGTGACAGCCAAAACAATGTTGCTCATACATTGGTCAACCAGAATGTCTACAAAGTGACATAACTCACACTGAGGAGCCAAACTTATGTACCCATTGCACTGCTGTACCATCCTGTGGCAGTAAAGAGGAATACAGACTAAATAGCCCCTACCAGAACAGAATACGTGGTGAAGAACTGCTAACAGATAACTTCAACTCCGCTGATCACTGGCACAGCAGCTATTTATCTACTTGCAAATGAAGCTGAGCACCCTCCTGACAAAATCCTGTCACATCAGAATATGACAGGCATAGCATCCACCAGGGCACCTTACTCTGTAAAAAGCAGAGATACAGGGAAACACCCAGTCAGCTCGTACTCATTGCCTGTAGCTTGGTACTGCCCTTGGTGCTCACTGGTTGCATGTCTGTAACTACAGTGTAGACTGGCTGCTCACTGACCAACTCCAGCAGATAGTGTGTTCACTTTTTCATTCCCAGGCAGACTGCTTGCTAAGATTCTGCACTAGCTGATGCTGCTTCACTTCCTGCTTGGCTATATAAAAGAAGCCAAACAGCAACTGCAGCAAGGCTGCTCTGACATTGACAAGCATAGATGTTCGTGGAATGGCTCAGTCATGGACAATAGTTTGTCATTGCAGGTAAAATTTTGGTTCAGAAAACTTCAATTTGTGGTTTTAGGAGCACCTCTGAAAATGTTCAGTGACTCTGTGAACAAATGGTCAAGAACAAAAAGATTTCATAGACCATGACTTTAAAATCTGAAACATTCATCAGCAAATAAGGTAACCAGTCATGAAAACCTTTGTCGTGTGAAAATGTATGTTGTTTTCATTGGTCTTAGATATAAGTTTTCTTATGACTATTGGTTGTTTTCCAGGCCGTGTTGTGTCAGGGTATCGAGTACGTGAAGATTCATCTGGTAGAGACCACTGGACCCTGCTAGGAAAGCGTGATCCACTCACACCACAGATGTTCTACCCGGTTGTCAATACAGAACCCATACATCATGGTGACAGACTGGTAAATTATATACAATAATTCTTATTGATGTTCTGAATGCTGGGAAAGTATTTTTGTATATTTTGCTTTGCATGTGTTGGAGATTAGTAGCATGCAAGTCATAGTCACCCTTTTTTCATTCTGCAGATATATTTATTGTTGCGTAAGTAGTTCTTGAAAAGCAGATTATCTGTGTAAGAAACTAAATACTTCAAGAAATATTTTATTGCTGTTCATTTGGCTAAATTAATAAAGGGATGAGAATCACTCCCACCCCACCCACTCCTTTGTTCAAATGTTGGATTTTTTAATAAATCTTGTGTTTAATCACAATATACGAGGGTTGTCCACAAAGTAAGTTCCGTTTCTATTTCTATCCGCAGCAGCACTATGATCGCAGTTCCAAGCATGCACAGCAGTTACTCTGACTCGAGGAGAAGACATTACGCCATTTTCAGATCACTGCTGCTGACATATGCTTTGTAGTGCTTCTTTATAATGTCATCCGTAATCGAAAATGCTGCCATGTGTGAAATCAGATCTGTAATTCATCCTCTAAATGTAAAGAAAGTTAAACCAAAGGAAATTCATCAGCAAATCTGTGAGGTTTATGGACAAAATGCTATGAAGGATTCAAAGGTTAGAAGATAGGTCAGACTGTTCAATGAAGGACGTGATCAAATGCACATTACTGATGAACAGGTTCACACAATTGAAGAGAAGAGTAAGCACAACCATAAGTTTACACTTAGTGCCCTTGCTATGGAAGTTCTGCAAATCTCACGATCACCAATTCATGGAATTGTTACTGAAAAACTGAAATTTCGAAAACTTTGCTCATGTTGGGTACCCAAAATTCTTATTCTTACCGGAAAAAAAAAAAAAAAAAAAAACAGATTGGCAATGCACTTCAGTTTTTGACATGCTACAATGAAGAAGACAATGGTCACGGGGGATGAAACTTGGGTATCATACTACACCCCTGAAACAAAACAGAAATCACTGGAATGGAGGCACTCTTTATCCCCTACTAAGGTTAAGCCTAAGCAAATCTTGACACCTCAAAAAATCATGTGCACCATTTTTTGGGACAGAAAAGGCATTTTGCTGATTGATTTCTTACCACAAGGCCAAACAATCAATGCACATCGTTACTCGAGACCATTAAGAAATTGCGCCACGCAATACAGAACAAGGAGGATTACTGTCAAAAGGTGTTGTTTTTTTCCGTGATAATGCCCGACCTCACACGGCGAATGTTAACTAACAACTCTGACAGGAATTTCACTGGGACGCATTTGATCATCCTCCGCCCGACCTCACACGGCGAATGTTAACTAACAACTCTGACAGGAATTTCACTGGGACGCATTTGATCATCCTCCGTACAGCCCAGACCACACTCCTAGTGACTTTCATCTCTTCTTACACCGAAAATTTGTCCTTGGTGGTCAATACTTCGATGATGATGAGCTGAAAGAGCATGTTACCACATGGCTGAATACATGAGTGGCAACCGTCTATGAAGAATGCATACAAAAACTTGTGCCACGCTATGACAAGTGCCTACAAAATTCCGGAAGCTATGTAGAAAAGTAGTTTAACAGTTGTAGATTTTTGTACAAAAATATTTTTTCTGTATCTGTACATGTTTGTTTTATACAACCAAATGGAACTTACTTTGTGGACATACCTCGTATATAGCATTCACTTACTTCAAGCTCATAGGAACATCCATCAGCCAGAACACTGATATCAGGCAGACGTCTTAGATAAAAGCTTCATGATTTACTATGAATATACTTACATTTTACTAGATAATATGAAGACCACTCTGATATTGTGTAGGGGCTATCCTCGGCAGTCAGAAATGCTTGATGTTCCTGAAGGTTAATTTAGAGAAACTGACTGAATCCCTTGAGAAGCACTGGAAGACTGTCTTGGGTAATTAGCTGTTTTTCTTATGCAGGCCACAGGGGTCTGATAATACTTAAATGCAATAGTTGTGCAGGCCACAGACAAATTATTATTTCATCCTCATGCTCTGCAAACTTGTTCTGAATTTTCCAGTCATGCTAACAGGAGTATTATCATCTTGGAAAATATAATCTATTACAGGGATCTATGACTGAATCACTGAATAACACTGTCACCTAAAAATGGTTTTATAGAACATACCTGTTACTGTTTGTTTCAATGAGACTATAGAAACCACTGAAAAGCATTATGCAATTCAAACTGTAGAGCTGTAGCCTCCAGCCATTTATTTAGTAAAACCATATACAGTGAAGGACTTCTGCAACAAGATCAAGTGGGACACAAGACACAAGCATTAACTGCAATGTCTGCTGAGTAGTCCACATGAGATAAACAGTAAATGTAAACACGACGACACATTGTAGGAACAGTAGACAGAAAAGGAGGGGTGGAGCTGGGGGTAGCAGTACCTGCTACTGTATGAAGAACTGCAGGTCGGGGTAGCTGTGCCTGCTGCTGTATGATGAACTGCAGTGGAAGCTGACTGCTGTATTGTGCTGACTGGAAACCCCATGAAACAACTATTAGTCTGGAACTCAGTCACAGCAGGCTGAAATAGTACTGCAAATGACAAGTGTCCATTGTGATCACAAACATGCAGCGGCTACAGAGCTCTGTACCACTGTGGCAGATGCCCATCCTGACAACTGTCTGAAGGTGTGTGCTGAGACCAGTGTACCAAAGGTGTACTGTGCATCAACCCTGTGATTTTTAGTTCATTAAGTCAACTGTATTAAGTGCAAGGGGCAACTATGGCCTCATGTTGAGAATTTCAAGTTTTAAAAGTGTAAACCACACTCTTGAATGTCCACTTGAATTCGATGGAATGGAGCTGCTGTAACATTCAAAATTCTGTTATAAGAGAAACATTCAGTAAGCAGTTGCAATGTCAGTTGTGACTCATTGCATCTCACTATGACTTGAGGTAGACCTTCCAGATAAGAAAAAAGGGAAAATAAATTAATGCATCAATTGCATCATCATCTGGATGCCATCGGATTTGTGCCACTGCCCCATTACTTTGAGGAAACTCAAATTGAGTTCCCATGGGATTTTCAGAGGCAGCTTGAGCATAGCTTGGGCACTGTACAGGCTTATTTCATCAAGATCAGAACACAGAAAAAAATATATCATAATTGAAAGTTTTATCCATACTAATATTATGAATATAAAGGAAACTCTGTCAAGTTTTCACGATTAAACCACTTATCAGCTTTTGATGAAATTTGGTGTGGACATAGCTTGATCCCTGAGGAAGAACATAGGCAGCTTTAATAAGTGTGCAGTACAAGACACTTATTGATTTAAAGAATGTTAAATGAATCAGGGAAAAAATATTTATTCTTTGATTTTTCTTGTGGCCGGAATATTAGATCATGTAGTGCTACCTGTACTTAATAAATACTCATTCGCAATCTAAGAATAGGCTTGAACAGTTTTATTAATCCAAAATAACAGAAGGGAAAGAATCTGTTGCTGTAAGCGACTTGTCAATACACAGCTTTATATTAATAGCAAGAAAAGAACAGCATAAACATAAAGTAAATGAGTTAGAACTCCAAGGAGTAAGTAACAAACATTAACATAGTGCTCCAAGCAGTGGCACACACTTGACAGTTCATGCCATTCATTTGTCACTGCAGTCATCCAACTTGCACCACAACTTCATCCCTGAAAGGCATAATCATAGCTAATGTGGGTGACCACAGCAGTTGATGTGTGCAGCGGTCGCTACAGGAGCCTCCTTGGTGAAAGCAGAGAGTGGAGTTCTCTGAAGCAGACCAGGAAGTGGACATATAATGGAGTGGGTGCGTACATAAGTTCTGTGTCAGTTTATTGTGGTGGCAGGGCTGGAAGTCAGGGTGTCACATCTGCGTGATGTTGCACCTCTTGACTGCAAGGTGGATGATATGTCCCTGAAAATGTAAGCTGGCTTCACTCTGCTAAGAGACACAGTGGCCTGTTTTCCATTCACTATATGACTGTGTGTGTGCATGTGTGTGCGTGTGTGTGCATGTGTGTGTGTGTGGGTGTGTATGTGTTTCAGTGATGGCTTGATGCAGTCTGTATGTAACATGATGTGTGAACAGCTTCGAGGTTATTGTAAACAAAAGTCATTGGACAACCATGTCTGGGGACCTTTGTAGGTTTGTTGTGGTTTACATATTTCCATAAGTTGAGAAGGAACTCTGGTTGATCATCCATTTCTGACAGCAGGCTGCCAGTAACTAACTCCCATGGCAAGTGCAGTGTCTTACCATAAACAATCTCTGCTGTCAAGGACTCTATATCTGGTTTGTGTGTGGCTTGTAAGACCAACAGGATGTGAGCAGTACAGATGTCCAAGATGTCCTATGGCACTTGAACTCAGTTTTCAGCGTCCAATGTCAGAGTTCCACCATGCTGTTGCTAGCCAAATAACAACGGATCATCTTGTGATGAACGTAGCTACAGAACTTTGCCAACTTTGTGTACAAGTCGGACTTGAACTGTCGGCCTCTGTCAAAAATGATATGGAGTGGCGAGCTGAAACTCGCAAGATCAGTGTGAAAGTGTTTCTGTGGAGATGTTGTCTGTTGTTACTGCCTCAGGCCATTGTATGCGTCTATTGGTCATTGTGAATGTATAAGGTCAGCCATCCAATGGAGAAAGTAGTCTGACTATGTCAAGATGAACATGATCAAAGCGTGAAAAAGCATGTGGGAACTCTCAGATCGGGTAATGAATGTGGAAAATGATTGTGCAAAATGATTGTGCAAAGTTGGCAACACTGGCAAGTTCTCATCCATTTGTGGCTGTCTCTTTCTATCCCTGGCCACATGAACCACTGAGATACTAGCTTGAATGATGATCAGACTCCAAGATGACAAAGATTATGTGAGGCCTCGACCACCAGGCTGCGAAATGCAATGGGGAAGAAAGTGTGTGATTTGCTGTGACACACCTCTCAATAAAATTTCATGTTCTCACCAGATAGCTGTAACTTAAATTCCTCTGTGTCATGCAATATGGCATGTAGCTCAGGATCATCTTGCTGCACCTTTGCAAGTGCCATCATGTCCACAGGCTGTGAGACACTGGCCTCTCAAGAGAGACAGTCCACAATCATATTAGTGATGCCATTCCAATTGGCTCAACTACTGCAGGGAGCAAGTGTTGCAGTTTTTCATGAGAGAATATGTTAAGGGCCTGTAGTCAGTGTGTGTATATGGCTAAAAGTTCCCAATTGTATGTGCTCCATCTTTTCTGAGAAGGTGATAGCTTGTGTGAAAAATAAGCCAGCCACTGCAGCATATAGTCCACCTATTGTTGGAGGGCTGCACCAGTGGCTTACTTACCGGAGTCTGCAACTAATGCCAGCATTGAGTGTTAAGCTTTTGGTGCTCTGTGGTTTCTATATTGTAGACTGTACTGTTGCGGCCACATGTAGTAAGAGTTGCTTCACGCAGTGGAGAATGGCAAAACAGAGGCATGCCGGCGACCGAGGTGTTGTGACATAGGCAGGCACAGATAGCCTTGCTGACAGCAGCAGTCTACCAACAGACTGCACCAACAGACCGAGCACCAAGCGAAGCCTGGAGAGTGCTGGGTAAGGGGAAGTGAGGCCAGCACGCTAAGTTATGCTGCAATATACTGTGGGAGTAATAACAAAAGGCTACCACCGAGTGTAAAAAACGTCCTCCTGCCGGATATAAATAGTGGAGCGCAGGCAGCAACAGACAGAAGCCATTAGGAAGCAGTTCAGATCTGAGGACGGATGTGGTCCATGTCCGAATGATCAATCTTCGTAGGTGACAATTCCAGAAGTCTGTTCCAGCTCGCAGGAGTCATCCGTTCGCTGCCAGATGTCAACTTCAGCTCTAGAGGTCGGCTTGAGTTCGGTCGGCACCATGGCTGACTATCTACAGCGAGAACTTCCAGCAGGACTGGCCGCAGTGCGGTCTGGGTCACAGACGCCGCCGGGGACTGATGCCCAGACTTCACGGCAACCCAGCCCCACAGCACGTGGTCCGTCCATGACGGGACCTCGCGGACATCGCGAATGACGGCTTCCCGACCGCCGGTGCAGCAGGCATCGGCAGCTGACCTCACGGCAACGCAGCTCCGTGGGCATGCCTGTACTGGGGTGCTGGGCGGCGACAAGTTTATCTCAACCACAGGGCATCCTGGCTTCAGCAGAGCACTGGTGGCCTGAGGCTCCCGAGTGCAATCAGCGGCACGCATTGCATGCATTGTCAGAGAATCTACACAGCAGCAGCTAGGCGGAGGGATCTGCAGGGCTGGGCAGCAACAACAAGACAGAAATTGGAAAGAAAGTTCAATAAATAATTGTAAAACTCCACGGCGTCTCAGTCTTTGGCGCAGCCACTGTGTCTGCTGTTAACAAGTGGTGCAGAAGGTGTAACAGTATTGTGCAAAATTCGCTGTGGCACAGCTGGAGGTCTTCTTAAGGTTAAGAACTCGGGCAGCAGTGGGCAGTACTTTTCATCTGCAACTTGTATGACCTTGATGTCATACATACTGTCTCACAATGGTCCCCAGTGGCCATAAGTATGGTAATATTGTCCACTAGATGGGCATTTGCTATGTCTGGTAGGAGCTGGTAGTGAGCTAGGAAACGAGCACCTATAATTGCTTTGGCCTCATCTGCAACAGTAAAATCCCATGTGAAATGACTGAGCCCCAAATTCAACTCTTCATGCTGCATGCCATATGTCGCAATTCCTGAATTTGCAGCAGACAAGCTAAGCACAGTGGACAGGCTGCTCTGGGCAGGATACTAATGCTGGAAACTGTGTCTATTAAACAATTCCAGCCTGATACCCTGTCAGTAATGAATAGGCACTGGGACATAGTTGGGCAGTTGGTGGTGTCTACAATCAACCATTGTTTGCATTTGGGTAGGTGCAAGGGCTAGTGCACTTTTTAGACTGCTCTCTGAATCTTCTGTGGTATCAGCAACTTGGCAGGTAAGCATTGGATACTGACTGAGTCGAGGAACAGCACCTATATCACTTATAGCTGCTTCCTCTATAGCAACTAGGATCCCGTTGTGACATCAGCATGCCAGTCTGTGTGCTCAGTGCATCAACTTCGGCAGACAGAACACTGTAATCTGCAAGTGAGACAGTAAGGGCCATGGATGTGCTACTACCTTACACTGTCGCAGCACTAACCTGTTGATTTGGAGCAATAACTTCTAGGATGTGGTTAACCAGTTCTGCAACAGCATCGAGAGACATCTCTGTCTGTGATGCAACAATAGCTTTTAGCTGTGGTGGCAGACGGCTGCCCCATAGTGTGTGCAGGAGGTTGTCAGCCACAGTTCAGATGTTCACTCTGCTGTAGAGGTGACACAGGTACTGGGATGGTATTCTACTGCCTATGTCTTCCTGAGTCAGTACTTGTTTGGTACAGTCTTCCCATGATGCTGCAACTCTATGAGTAAGCTCAGTCTTTAATCTTCTGTAGGCATTCTCTACAGTGTGGTCGTGAGTATATCCTGAACTTTGGAAGTGTAGCGCTGATCAAGATGACTCACTACTGACCCAAATTTAGGCACATCTGCTGTTACTCTGGCCTATCAAAAGGTGGTCCCATCCTGGGAGAATCAGAGAACCGGATTATGTGGCCAGAACAGTGGGAGGCATATGGCCAGTCATGATACTGCTGAAGGTTCCATTCTGTAATCAATATTATTGTGGACCAGTCTTCTCTGTGCTGATTATGTCAGGATCTCCACTGATGGGAATATTAGATCATTTAGTGCTACCTATACTTAATAAGTGCTCATTCACATAATGAGAATGGACTTGAACAGTTTCATTAATGCAAAATAACAGAAAGGAAAGAAGGGTTTGCTATAGATGACTTGTTGGTGTACAGCAAGAAAAGAACAGAATAACGATAAAGTAAATATTAACACACACAACACTTCAAGTGGCAGACACAAACTTGGCAGTTGACAACACTCATTTGTCACTGCACAGTCATTCAACTCACACCATGACTGCATTTCTGGAAAGTGTGAATGGAGCTAATGTGCACAACCATAGCAGATGATGTGTGTAGCAGTCACTACAGATCTTTCACACTTTTGTGAAAATGCATTTATTTATTGATACGTGCTGTGTGATAAGTTCAAAGTAATGATTACAAAGCTTATACACTCTTAGATGTGTTTAAACCATACCTCCATACTATTTTTTGCATAATGTACTTCTTGTGTAATGTATAGCTACGTCAATAGCACGATGCGTAGATACACGCTTCTGCCCATTCTCCTCTGTACACACTGCTCAGCAGCAATACTGCGCATGCCAACTCATCATCCATTGGGGCAAGTTGGGAGGGGTGGGGGGTGGGGAGGGTGGGGGGGGGGGGATGGGGGTGCGCAACATGCACTGTGCTTAATAATAACAATAATAAAGTTGATTGATAATGCAGTTTAAGTTTCAGTGCTTCTCATGTCCTTTGTTAATGTATCGTGTACTCTACATTCTTGACTTCCTGATGGGATCTACAGAACACAATCAATGAATAAGTGACTCTGCTCCAATTGTATGGCATGAAAACTATCTGCAAGGAGTTCTTGGCAGCAGAAAAGATCTACTGACTTGTGCAGAATGGTTGTGCTATTCACATTATGAAGAAACACCTCACCCTGCAGAGCTTGTATTGTCCATTTTGCATTTTACCGTAAACCTAGGTGGTGTAAACCATTCATGAATCTGAACTTTTTGAAACAATTAATTTGTTAATTAACATTACCAGTCCTTTCTGATCTAGTGAAAGATTTGTCAATTTGACAAAATGTGGCCTGAACAAGGACACATACAGGCCTTCTGCTTCAAAATCCCAGGGGACTCAGCAGCTGACTGTGCATTTGATTACAAGTCTGGTACAGTAGTTGGAAAAAATAATACAAACACCTTGGCATAAACTTGTACTGCAATATCTTTGGGAGTGTTCTGAGTAAGTAGTATATTTGCTATAATTTGTGGTGGTGTGTTGTTACTGCAATATCTTTGGGAGTGTTCTGAGTAAGTAGTATATTTGCTATCATTTGTGGTGGTGTGTTGACGTACATGATGTCAAACTTTCAGTGATGACAAATTTTCAGTACTCTCTAATCTGGCACCTACCAGATAAACATGATAATGGAAGAAAATCTATAAACCTATTCAATTGTTACCTTTAATACATTACCACTTAAGCAACTCATGTATTAATATGCATCCAGGGAACATAGTGTGAATGAAAATGTAACTGAAATAGCAGGAAGAAAATGAGAGTATCTTATTAACCAGGAGAGTGCTAAGAATAATCGAAAAAGCTCCAAGAAGCTCATAACCTCAAATATCAACCTGTGGAAATGTGACATGATCCAGTGAGTCATTTTCTAACTGTTTCTTACTCGACTGTATTTGCATATGGAGAACATCATGGGAAACATACACCTCAAGATCGTCATCTTCCAACAGTGAAAAACTGTGGAGCCTTTCTCTTTATCTGGGTAATCATGCCCTAGTTTTCTATTGATCCAGTAGCAGCACTGAAAGGAAAAAGTAGGTGGAAAGTCTATGAAACCAGTTTAGGTGTCCATGCCCATTCAGTTGAGCACGAATTGTTCACAGTAGGTGGGTTACATCTCCCAATATGAGAATGCTTTTATTTATGTGTTTCTAAATGTCAAAGACTTGATGTATTTGATGATGAAACAACACAACTTTCCTTGTTACTCAAGCATCAGATCTGAATATTATCATGGTACTGTAATCTGTTTCATAAAAACTATTATTGCGCTGTTACCTTCCTTAAGACACTCCCAAGGACTTATAACAGTTTTCACAAATAATGGTAGTGTATAAAATTCCATCTAATAATATAAACTTCCATCTACTAAGTGTCAGGATTAGTGTATCAAGTCCTATCAGGTTTAAGACTGCCATGGCTGGGAAAGGCGGTGTTGCACTGTGTTGTTTATTGTTCATAATTAACTTATCTAACCCCTCTGTCCAATAGCTTTCTCATATTCTGCAGTCAAAAATACCCACATGGGTAGCAGAGCATCTTAAAGCTCTGCTTGTGGGATGGGAAGATGCGCTGGACTCTGACAGAATATGCCTGGCTGATTAATGAGAGTTGGTGTTCCAGCCAGCCTGGAAGTGGTTTAGGCAGTTTCCCACATCCCACTAGGTGAATACTGGTTTGGTGTCCAAGTCCCACCTCAGGTACATGAGTCACAAACATTTAGAAAATTTTCATTTGAGTAACATTATAGGCAGACAGTTGAGGTAGAAAAATTCTATCCTGGGGGTAATGGGGTGGTGACAGAAAGGGTATTAGGCCACCTCTTAAACTAACTGTACCATAACTGTTAATGCTGTGGTGTGGAACAAAGCCACAAGGACAAGATCATAACAGTTCAAAACAATTAATTGATTGTGTTGTTTGAGGGTTTCCTGGCTTAATAACTGTTTAGATGTAGCAAGAGCAGGCATTGCATGCGGGGGGCATGACTGTTAAAATTAAGTTTTTGAAAACAGCCAAAAGTTGCATGTAGTATTTTTTTTATTTACTCTTCAAATGAAAGATTAATCTTTGGCACTGTCAATGTTTCCAAAAACTTACTGTTTGGTTGGCACTAATCATAATGTCAGATGATGGCTGAGTAACTGCACAGTATATCTGCAAAGCAGCTGCTTGTTATTTCTAGTTGTGAATCAAGGTAATTGTTAGGGCTAATCAATTTGTATGGTACCCCATTAGAAGAGCATGAGTGCCCAGAGGATGCAGGGACTGCAACTGAAGTGGTCTTCAGACCTTGTGCTGTGCTTCATGGGAAACCAGATAACATGCCTCAGACCCCAGTGTATATGCCCAGCAAGTTGCAGGCTCCTGGCCCTGCTGCCCTGTCTTCAAGCCCTCTTAATCATTGTTGTCTTTTCAGCAATTACTGTTGTGTGACAGATAATGTTTGGGCCCCATCAACACATTGCTGATGTGTCTCTGTCAGTTAAGTGATTTTCTATGTATTACAGCTGCTTCTTTAATTATCGAGGGCCAGCATTTCAAGGCAACAAATGATAATGGTTTGGTGTTTCCCTACTTCATGCTGTGAGACTTATCTTGACATTAGGCAGCAGATTTTTTCTGATTGATCTAATCTTTTGTGATGCCTGTGTTCATCACATCTACTTAGTTTCCTACACTGACAAGGGATCATGTTTCTCTTGGCCTCCTTATACTTAGATTAACTTTCACAGAACTTGCACCAGATGCTCGGAGACACATTTGACAGTGTTTTTGTAATGTCTGCCAATACGGCACAACCTACTGCCTACATAATGCAGGAAGATCACCCTAGTCAACTTCTGCATGTCTTCTGGCTGCTTATGAAATTTAAAGCACGAGAATTGAAATGCATAGCAGATCTGTTACTATAGCACATTATTTTTACTTTATTTATCTTTTTTTCCTTTCTTATTTTGGTGTTCTGATTTTTAAATATTCCTTTTTCTTCAGTTAGGTTGACAAGTGTCAATTTTATATGCAGTTTTATATGTACCTTCAGAGCTTCTTTACATTATTCAGTTTATGGCATGGAGCATCTATGTAAAGATTTAAATTTCTTTCCCGGTAGGGAGTAGACATTGATTTTCCTATCTTTGCTTGACAGCAATGCTGTCTTATAACATCATTATTATGTTGTTTCTCCTTGAGTATCTAAAACATGTATTCGTAGCAAATAAAATATCTGAGCATTTGTTTTCTTCTGTATTCTCCTTTCTAACTCCCCTACTTTTGCTACACACATCTTCATAGTTCCCGTATTTGATGGGTATAGTTCAGTTTCCACTTTTAATGGACACCTTTTCATCATTTGCTTAGCAAAAGAAAAGTAGCCACTCTTAGCAACCTCGGTTGGAAGTACGCTGCATGTGACAGGTGTGGTGTTCTGCTTCAGTCCTTAGTCTCACATATAATTTTAGCCTACCACAGTCAGCTGACAATGCATATACTCTGGCAAGAATAAGAGAAATTCATCTGTTACAGCCTGAAATTTCTCATATCTTTTACTCAGTTCTCCTTGTGAACCAGGTGTTAATTTGAAGCTCAGTAAAGTTGTGACATGAGCTTTGCCAGCTCAGTTTTAGTTGGTGGTGCAGTGCCCCACGTGGTGACGGGAGTCACAGTTTGAGTCCCTGTTCAGCATGCAATTAGATTTAAGTGGTCGAAAATGATAAGTGCTGCAGATTCATTTACTCTACCTTGCATTTAAAGTTGTGAACCTGTGATGAAATCAGCTCTCCAATGTATGCGCTAAAATCTCTGTCATTGAAATCTGTTCATTTCTCATATTGTACCAAATAAATTAAATTAATAAAAATTAGTTTACTCATTGCATTATGTAAACAGACTTCTATTCCATGTTCCCACAGTGGCTGAAAACCCCTTTAAGAATCACAGTGAAATTTTGAACACAAATTACCATGTATAACAGACAGCAGTACTTCCTTAATTTAGAGAAACCCCTTTGTATGCTGGATAAGCAGTTAGATGTTGTACACTACAGAGGCATGATGGATCACCTTCACTTGTTATGGATGGGAATACACATCAAAGCAAGTGAAACAAGACAATGCAAACTTAATATTAATGAAGTGCAGAAGTGCCCCAAGTTTCTCCCCCCCCCCCTCTCTCTCTCTCTCTCTCTTACACACACACACACACACACACACACACACACACAATAACAATGGATACATAATACAAGAGATATTGAGTGAAAACAGAAATAAACAGTTGTGAAAAATTAAATTTTGAATTGAATATATACCACAGTAGATTGAACACAATATTAGCAGCATTTTTATTTCTGAAAAAAAAAGAAAACTCCTTAACTTCTACTAAGATAGAGCAGCACATTTATTGCCGTAAAATCATCCCTCAATCTTACAAATGTGTTATGAGTCAGAATGGGAGATTATCTGGGTAAGGATAAATGTCAAAGGTATGGCTCAAATGGTAACTCAATGTTTTTATCATCAACCCACATCATGCATCAGAATGATGGAATGCTAAAGGGAAAGCTTGGGACAGATCGTGCCTTAGTGATAGGAGTAATTACAATCTGCCTGAGAGGTGCAGGGCCAAAAATTCATGAACGATTGTACTAACTTTGTTTTCTAAAATTTATTTTGAAATAGGAATCCAACCACAAGGCTAGTTTAGCATCATTTTGTTTGAATGAATTGTTACAGAAATGTCAAAACATTTAAGATGCCCCATTGCAACCAGGAAATGATTAGAAACAAGCATTAGCAGCAAACATTCAGATTTGGGGAGGAGAATTTCTGGCACAAATTTATACTTACTGCAGGATTTATGTTACATTCGTTCATGCTGGAAGATAGTGTGAGATGGGTAGGTCCCACATCACTTCAATAATAATACATGACAGATCCTGATGAGACTAAATGCTTTCTGTCAAACAGCTGAATGAAATTAAAACAAACATAAGTACAGCTACATGTTGAGTGTTCAGTGAAATCAATGCCTGCTGAGATGTAACCAAAAAAAGTGTTCCACTGCATTGTAGTGGTAAAATTGAGCAAATTGGAATACATTTTGTAATAATTATTTACTTGCCATCATTCCTTTGCCTTAAAACAAATAAAAGACAATATTGATGGAGTGCCTTGAACTCTCTTCAGGGGAATTTCTCTTCACATATGCACTGACTATAGCTTTATTATTATATTTATTTTTATTTATTTAGATCACTAAAATTTGCATGGACGTAAGACGTGTTAAATTATTACAAATTATGCAAAAGTAACACATAAAAAATGCTCAAAAGTAACACATAAAAAACGCTCTTGCAAGAGGAGATATAAGACAAAATACACATTAATAGGTATAGACAAAATTACACTTAAAAAAGTTAAAATGAAAGTAGATCACAATAGCTACATAAAAGGCGTAGTAATGTTAATAATGATTTCAACTATCGTAATGCATAAGAGTATATCAGATTTAATTAAAAGAAAAAAATTGATTAGAGTTAACATAATTGAAATATTCTTCAACCGAATAAAAGGAATTATCTATGAGATAGTGTTTGAGCTGTTGTTTAAATTTGGGAAGCTTGTGGACATGTGATTTCAGTGATGGTAGAAGAGTATTGAACACCTTGCAGCTCATGTAATGGACTCCTTTTGGTACAATACTAAGGTTTTTTAATTCATAATTGAGGTCCATCTTCCTCCTGGTGTCATGGGTATGGTGTGAATCATTGGTTTTGTATAGGTGCTCATTTTTACTAATGAAACATAACAGGGAGTAGATATATTGACTTGCAGTTGTTAGTATCCCTAATTTTCTAAAGAGGTTTCTTTGAGAATGTCTAGGCTGGACTCCATTCATTATTGTAATAAGTCTCTTTTTGGGCAATGAATAGTTTTTTGGAAAGTGGCTGGTTACCCAGGAAAGCAGAGTGTGCGCTGATATGAAACTTCCTGGAAGATTGAAACGGTGTGCCAGACCGAGACTCGAACTTGGGGCCTTTACCAGGAAGTTTCATATCAGCGCACACTCCGCTGCAGAGTGAAAATCTCATTCTGGACACATCCCCCAGGCTGTGGCCAAGCCATGTCTCCGCAATATCCTTTCTTTCAGGAGTGCTAGTTCTGCAAGGTTCACAGGAGAGCTTCTGTTAAGTTTGGAAGGTAGGAGACGAGGTACTGGCAGAAGTAAAGCTGTGAAGACGGGGCGTGAGTCGTGCTTGGGTAGCTCAGTTGGTAGAGCACTTTTCCGCGAAAGGCAAAGGTCCCGAGTTTGAGTCTCGGTCCGGTACACAGTTTTAATCTGCCAGGAAGTTTCAGTTTTTGTGGTGTCTCGATCACAGACAGTGGAAATAATACAAATGTTGTTGACCTGATTATTTTTTTTTTTTTTGAGAAATTGTAAAATATGTTCAGATCATTTTAGATTCCTGTCAATGTGTACACCCAGGAACTTAGATGACTCAACTTGTACCAACTCACTACCATTACATTTAATACTGAATTGATCCTCCACTTTTTTACTTACTTATAAATGAACGAAATGGGTCTTGTTAAAATTTGGTGATAACCCATTATTATCAAACCAATTAAGTACTTCATTACAGACAAAACTGGCCAAATCCTCAAGATTGTGCTTGGGAGTTTTCTTGATGAGGATGGAGATGTCACCAGCGAAAAGAGTAAAATGAGTTTTGAAGCTAGGACATAAGGGAATGTAACTGATGAAGACGAGGAAGAGAATAGGACCAAGTACAGAGCCCGGAAGAACACCACAGTGAATAGAGTACCAGCTAGATGACACAGAGTGCCCCTCAGAGTCGTTCAATATGACCTGCTTTCTTCCAGTTAGGATTTAATCCATGAGCCATCTGATCCACTTATATCTTGATATTCAGCCTTTGCTAAGAGCATTTCATAGTTAACACTATGAGAGGCCTTAGAAAGGTCACAGAAGATACTGGCAGGAGATAACTTATTATTAAAAGACTCTAAGATATGATGGGTGATGGAGAAAATAGCTTATTCTGCTGATATACCCCACTGAAATCCAAACTGGCTACTGTTTCATACCTTATAATGAATGAGGTGGTCAATAAGTCCTTAGTGAACCAATTTCTCAAGATTTTAGATAAGGTTGTTAAAAGGGAGACAGACTGATAGTTGTAATGTCAGTTTTATCACCTTTTCTAAAGAGAGGTTTGACAATAGCATACTTTAGTCTCTCAGGAATAATCCCATGCTGTATGGATTCATTGAATATATGGCACAGTATTTTGCTTATTGGCTTATAGCATTCCTTCAGTAATCTTGAAGAGATACCATCAATGCCAACAGAATTCTTGTTTTTCATCTCCTTACTTATATTCTAAATTTCATGTACTGTGACAGGAGACACTTTAATCTGCTTGATTTTTTATTAATGATGTTTTGTAGGGATAACACGGCTTCATTAACAGAACATGTTTTTCCAGTTTGGGCTGCTGACGCCAAAAAGTGGTTGTTAAAAATGTCGATAATTATTTAAACTTTTTCATGAATGGTATCATTTGTTTTAATTCCTATGGTGTTTACTGCAGCAGGGATTTTATCTGTTTCCCTTTTTATTACATCCCATATGGTTTTAATCTTATTATTAGAAACATCAATTTCTGATTTTATAGAAATACTCTTTGTCCTTCTTAGAATTGTTCTAAGGATATTGTGGTATAGTTTGTAATGTTTTTCCTTTTCTGGACTATAACTGCATTTGAGTGAGGCATATAGATCCCTTTTCCTTCTGCAGGAGGTTTTGATGCCGAAGTTAACCAGTTTTTATTATACTAGGTTTCACGTTTGAATTTGGCAGTCCTTTTAGGAAAGGCCACTTCAAAAAGGCAGATAAATTCATTGAGAAAAGCATTATACTTGTCATTAACATTTTCAAAGAGCTCGAATGTGCCCAATCAACTTCTTGTAGGAAATTACAGAAGGTCTTGATAGATGGTGTGTTAATTACTCTGAAAGTCTTACTTCAGGAATTGTTCTTATTAAGAGAGCTAACACCTTCAATTGAAAGTAGCTGACTATCATGGTCTGAGAGACCATTTAATATATGTTTTGCAGTTGTGTTTAGATTTCTGCTTCTGTCTAAGAAGATGTTGCCAATTTGACTGATGGAATTAACTATGACCCTTGTGGGTCCACCCTACCAACACTACACTGTAAATGACTGTTGTGCGATGTTCGATTGTTATCTGTCTGCCCCCTGGCCAACCCTCCTACAAACTTACAGCAAAATCAAGCAAATTAGTACTTGTCTACTCCACTCCTTCATCACTTGTAGTTGTACCAACACAATTCATTAAAATTTGGAATATTGTCTTTTTAGTGAATAAGTGGATTTGATCTACTGGCATGTAGTAAATCATGCAAACCATTAACTATTACCACAGAAGAGTTTTTAGTATATATAATTAGTTAATCTCAGATATATTCATTCCACAGTGTCATTTTTTGGGATCTGATATGAAAAATATAGAAATAAATGGGTGGAATTAAAATCAGCTCATTGCATTCATTTACCTGAATTTACACAGATGGGAAATAAAACCCACACCAGTCAAATTGGGCTCAGACACCCTGTAAGCACACATACACTGGATTCATGACTTACAGAAATATGTTTCCAATCATGCGTGTGCAAAGATTACAGCCTGTTTCCCTGGCAAATGGCTTTGGATGTCAAAATCTTCAATGATTTGTCTATGATTTTGTTATAGCCTCACCCCTTGGTACTTGTTCTCATCTAGCAAGCCAGCAAATATTCTGGCAAGCCATAGCAGCAATGCATCAGTAGCTCCCAAAGTTGACGAGCAGCTGTCTTGTGGAAATATTGTGCAGTTTACACAACACCCATAATCCATTCAAGCAGATCTTTACTGGGAAAGCCTCAAATGGGAAGTTGCACACATGTTGGAAAGAGAAAACCATCTGTCCATGGTAGTGTCAGTGTAGATCAAAGAAAAGAGATTTTATGGCCAGCTGCTGTGTTTTGCTGTTGTGTGGTACTTATTATGTACATATATTTAGGGTTCCGATTCTGCTGAGGTTTAGTTGAGATTGTTTGCATATGGTATGAAAATGGAATGGATCAGACAACAAATTTTTAAATTTGCTTCTTTGTATGTCAAAGGAGTGTTTATAGAATCTTAGGAGTAAAGAGTGTATCAATAATTAAAAAACAGGCTCACTGCAGAAAATTCTTGATGTATGAAGTTGAATTGAACTATTAAAAAAAACAGTGATTCTTCAAAGTGCAAGGATGTGGCAGATGCATCAAAAAGCACAAATCCCCATGCCTCATTTGCTAAATGGAGCAAGTGTGCAGAACATTTTGACCATTTATGAACTCATTTGCAACTGGCAGTTGTGGCACTGTGTGAGAAATTGATGCGAATGTGTTCAGTAATCACTTGCAACTTATCTGTAAAGTGCCAACTCATTTGGTTCTGAAATTTATAAGAAGAGTAGAAAGCTGCTTAGACTGTAATTTCTCAAAAGTTTTTTTATGAAAAAATAGAGGAAAGTGATGCAGTTTGGGTGAAAATAATTGATTAGTGAGCATCAGGTTTCTACTGTGGTCATGGCCGTGATGTGCTGGCATTCTGTTAGTTAATTTCCTCCAGGGACATCAGACCATTAAATTCTGCCAACTACATTGATCTCCACCAAGTTGTCTAAGATTGCTTTCCTGTTACAAAGTGTAGCATACTGGTAAGAATGTGTTGCTTCTCGATAATGCATAACTTTTCACCAAAGAAATGACCCAACAAACATTGACCAATATGCATTGAGCTGCCCTCTAACACCCAGCATACAGCCAGGACCTGTTGTCACATGACATCCATATATTGTGGATAGGTAAAAATTCTACTCACCAAGTGGCAGCAGGAGAACACACACATAAAAGATATTAAAGTTGCTAGCTTGTGGAGTCAATGACTTTTTCTTCTGGCAGAGGGAATGGGACGAGAAGGAAAGAAGGATGAGGGGAAGTCTTTCCTTCTCATCCCTTCTGGTAAGTCTCCCCTGACCTGGAGTTCAGTGCAACTTTTCTGAAATGTATCCCTTTTTGTAAACCTCGCCAGTCCTTTTCCTTTACCCCTCTTCCTCCCCCTTCAACCCTTTAAGAAAGAGCCACTGGCTCCAAAAGCTAGCAAACTGTAATATATTCTATATGTGTGTTCTCCTGCTGCTGCCTAGTGATTAGATTTTTTGTCTATCCAGTTACTTATATTTTCAAAAATTGATTATTTTTGTTGATACATCCATATATTTTGGTTGCTCAAGGAATCACCTTTACTAACATCAAGAATGTGCAATAGTGCGTGCTCAAATTTTGTTTTAAAATACTTAGGACACCAGAAAAAAACTACACACTTTGTTCCAGCCTAAGACCATTGACAAGAAGAGTTGTGTGTTGTAAGAACAGAGCAAATGACCCAAGTTTCCTGAAGACACAGGTTGGCTGTGCTACAGATAGCAGATGCATCACAGTGTGAAGTACATGTGACAGTAAGATTTTTGTAGAGATAACTTCTGAATTGCACAAGTCACCATGAAATTCTCATGCTACACGGACTACATGAAGTGTCAAGTGAAGCAATAGTGAAATGTTGGCAACACTTTTACCAGGGTCCCACAGACATGGGTGATGCTGCTGAACAAGTCCAGATCTTGCGTAAAAGTATTTCCACTTTTTCACAGACTGAAACAACATCAGGGAAGAAAATATATTTTCCTACCGTGAGGACATTCACACAGGAGTTTGCATATAGCCCCAATATCACGGAACTTTATCTGTTGTTGAGGAATTGAACAACTGGCAGAAAGTTCTGACAACTGTTTACAGACACTTGGAGACTACGTAGAAAAATAGTGTCGTAATCTGCGTCACTATAAAGTATCACTAATATGAGAAGGAAAGTTGCTACACACACACACACACACACACACACACACACACACACTCTCACGCAAATGCAACTTACACACATGACTGCAGTCTCAGGCAAACTGAAACCACACTGCGAGCAGCAGCACCAGTGAGTGCTGGGAGTGGCGACTGGGTGGGGGTAAGGAGGAGGCTGGGCCTGGGAGGGGGAGGGACAGTATGTTGGGGATGGCAGACAGACAAGTGCTGCAGGTTAGGCGGAGGGCAGGGGAGAGATGGGGTGGGGAGGGGGGACAGGGGAAAGTAGCAGGAAAGGAGAAAAATAAATTAAAAAATAAAAATATATAAATAAATAAAAAAAGACTGGGTGTGATGGTGGAATAATGGGTGTGTAGTGATGGAAAGGGAGCAGGGAAGGGGCTGGATGGGTCAGGACAGTGACTAACGAAGGTTGAGGCCAGGAGGGTTATGGGGATGTAGGATGTATTGCAGGGAAAGTTCCCACCTGTGCAGTTCAGAAAAGCTGGTGTTGGTAGGAAGGATCCACATGGCATAACCATGAAGCAGTCATTGAAATGAAAGATACCATATTTGGCAGCACGTTCAGCAACAGGGTGGTCCACTTGTTTCTTTGCCACAGTTTGTTGATGGCCATTCATGTGGACAGACATCTTGTTGGTTGCCATACCTACATAGACTGCAGCACAATGGTTGCAGCTTAGCTTGTAAATCACGTGACTGGTTTCACAGGTAGCCCTGCCTTTGATTGGATGGGTGATGTTAGTGACCGGACTGGAGTAGATGGTGGTAGGAGGATGTATGGGACAGGTCTTGCATCTAGGTCTATTACAGTGGTATGAGCCATGAGGTAAGGGATTGGGAGCAGGGGTTGTGTAAGGATGGACAAGTATATTGTGTAGGTTCGGTGGATGGTGGAATACCACTGTGGGAGGAGTGGGAAGGATAGTGGGCAGGACATTTCTCATTTCAGGGCATGACAAGAGGTAATTGAAACCCTGGCAGAGAATGTAATGCAGTTGCTCCAGTCCTGGGTGGTACTGAGTTATGAAGGGAATGCTCCTCTGTATCTGGACAATGGGACTCTGGTAGATGGTGGGAGACTGGAAAGATGGAAAGATAAGGCACGGGAGATTTGTTTTTGTACAAGGTTGGAAGGATAATTACGGTCAGGTAGTGAGACCCTCAGTATATTTCGAGAGGGACTGCTCGTCAGTGCAGATGCAATGACCACAGGTGGATAGGCTGCACAGAGGGGACTTCTTTTTTGGAATGGGTGGCAGCTGTCAGCTGTCGAAGTGGAGGTATTGCTGGTGGTTAGTAGGTTTGATATGGATGAAGATACTAATGTAGCCATCTTTGAGGAGGTGGAGGTGAACATCTAGGAGGGTGGCTTATTGGGTTGAGTTGGACCAGATGAAGCAAACGGGGGAGAAGTTGTTGAGGTTCTGGAAGAATGTGGATAGGGTGTCCTCACCTTCGATCCCAGATAGAAAAGATGTCATCAGTGAATCTGAACCAGGTGAGGGGTTTAGGACTCTGGGTTTTTATGAAGGATTACTCTAGATGGCCCATGAATAGGTTGGCATAGGATGGTGCCCATAGCCATACCCCAGATTTGTTTGTAGGTAATCCCTTCAAAGGACAAGTAATTGTGTGTGAGGATATAGTTGGTCTTGGCAACCAGGAAGAAGTTTGTTGGTTTGGAATCCATTATGCATTGAGAAAGGCAGTGTTCAATAGCAATAAGGCTAGGGGTATCAGGAGTGTTAGTGTACAGGGAGGTGACATCAGCAGTTGTGAGCAGGGCACCATGTGGTAAAGGGACAGGAACTGTGGAGAGTTGGTGGAGGAAATGGTATCTTTCATATAGGAGGGTAGGTTCCTGGTAATAGGCTGAAGGTGTTGGTCTATGAGAGCAGAAATTCTCTCAGTGGGAGCACAGTGAGTGGTTAGGTTTATGGGCTTTAGGAAGCATGTAGAAGGTAGGAGTGTGGGGAGTGGTAGGGGTGAGTAGAGAGATGGACTCCAGGCTGAGTTTCTGGGATGGGCCTAAGGATTTGAGTGGTGACTGTAGATCCTGCCCTATTTATTTATTTACTATTTTTTAAATTTATTGCTCTCCTTTTCTTCTTCTTCTTCTTCCCCCTGCCCCCCCCCCCCCCCCCCCACCTCCCCACCTGTCCCCTGCCCTCCGCCTAACCTGCAGCGCTTCACTGTCCGCCATCCTCACCATACTATCCCCCCCCCCCCCCTTACCCGGCGCCAGTCTCCTCCTTACCTCCACTCAGTCGCCACTCCCATCATGCACTGGTGCTGCTGCTCGCAGTGTGGTTTCAGTTGCCAGAGACTGCAGTCGTGTGTGTGAGTTGCATTTGTGTGTGTGTGTGTGTGTGTGTGTGTGTGTGTGTGTGTGTGTCCGTCCGTATGTATGTCTACTGTTGGAGAAGGCCATTGGCTGAAAGCTTTAAGTGTGGAAGTCTTTTTGTTGTGCCTATCTGCGACTCAGCATCTCCACTATATGGCGAGTAGCAACTTTCCCTCTCATAATATTGTTACATTCCATCCTGGATTTTCCATTGTTTGATTCACTATGAAGTATAGTGCAGCATTCAATAAAAGTTACTTGGCCTGCCATAATAAAGGATAACTTACTTTGTGAAGTTACTTTGTAGCATTAATCATTGTTTGGCTGAAGGCAAAAGTGTATGAACACGTTTGGTATTGGTGTAGAAAAGAAAAATGTAAAATTTATTTACAATAGGCTCACTTATGTGTGATTAGTTCTCATAATATTTAATGTTTATCTTTAAGAACACACATTATAAACATATAAGTTAATATCATTATACTGAATGTTGGAATTAATTATGTTGCAGGCAGCGAGGTGTACAATGTACAGCAACCGTAATCGCTGGACTCAAATAGGGTAAGTAACTTGTGTATATAAATTTTTGTACAAGCTATAGTTACCATAGTGTTAAAACTTAACAATGCCTGTGACACCAAAAAACTGGTCCTTAAAGATTGAGGAGGATTACCAGGTTGGTTACACCAATAATCACACCCATTTAGCAATAGTTCGTTTATTAACCTTAACACATAACAAGGATCACAAAGAACTGAACTGATTATGGCGGAACAGCCAAAGATAATGCTTAGTCCAAAGATAAATGCATATCGATGTTGGTGTCGATTTCATCGGCGTCACAAGATCAATCAAATTAAAACTTGCAATATTTTTAAAATGATCTCCCCTCATCCTTTAAAACAGATGGGTATCTCTCAACTTTAGGTCCGAATGATCAGCTATTCCTCTCTCCAACTTCCATATCATATAGCCACCCTCCATAGCAATCTTTACTTTGAATTGTCCAATGGATCCCAGAGTGTGATGTCAGTAACTGGCTGGCAAATGGAGTAAGACAGTATGTAGGAGAGGACTGTCACTAGAATTCAGCAATTAGTTGTCCCGAAGAGAACGACTGCAAAGTTATTTTAGTGTCTCATAATGACATGGCCTAATATTCAAAATGATTGATGGTGACTGTTGAAGCCTATGAAGTTATGAGATTAGTTTAGTTCACAGATTCGTCTAATAGTTTCATGGATACTGATGTGATACAAAACTTTTAATTTCATAAATGTACTAATATTTTCATAATGGCAACAAAATAAAACCTAGGTTTTCCTCAGTGTAAGAAGTGCAATCTCATAGGTACAAGTGTACTAATATTTCCATAGCTGTAAATGCATTAGAACTACCTCAGATTTAATTTAGCTAATTAAAGCAACAATTAAATATATGTTGTTCCTTAAATGTAAGCATTTCAGATATCCTTGACATAAAAGTTTCTCAGGAATACAAGAAAGAAAAAAAAAGTTGTGAAGAATACCATCTGCCATGAAAAAAAACCTATTTATTTCTATCTTATGGGTTGCATTTGAAAGAAATTATGTGCTGACAGAGAATTAATGATAATAATATAGTAATTATTGTTTTGTAATTTGTGAAAATAACTTGAATGTAATTGTTACACATTCCTAGGTTTCTGTGTGAGAAATGATTGTAGCACAATGAGATGGTGGAACTGTTTAAAGAATAATAATATTTGATTTTAATAACTTAGTGTGCCATTTATTATTTTCCAGTGCTACAAATGAGGATGAAATGTGCAACTTTTACTTGATGTATTGGGTTGAAAATGGATCTCCACTGGAAAAAAAGTACTGCTTCAGCTCTGGACCCCCACTCTACAGTTGGCGTGAATCAGATGGTCTCAACAATATACCAGATGATGCTAGCCAGTTGGAGTAAGCTAATTAGAAAAGAATAGAGTATTACTAAACCTGAAAGTATTAGTATTTGGAAAATGATAACGAATTTGAAGTAAGCCTTTATCTACCCTGCACAATCAGCATCATTGTCAGCAGCATAATATTTTTTACAATTTCAGAAGGGTTGTCTGCACTGAAAGTGAAAAGTGTAAATGTGTTACATTTGGAACTTCATAACAAAATAGATGAATGCATGTGCTTTCATTCCTCTATTGTAGAATATATAAATCAACCACTTTCATTTTCACATTTTCTAGTATTTTGCAAAACATTTCAAGTTTTTTTTTTTTTTGCTCAAAACCTGCAGTATGAGATGCTACTGTTTGAATACATATTTAAAGAGCAGCCCAGAGTAATAGTGAATTCCTGTGCATAATTAATGGAACCACACATTTAGAGATCTGCTACACATATTTGCAATTCATTTAAAAATAAAATTACTTAGATGCACTACAGATGTTTGTTATTCTTTCGGAATAACATTTTTAATCTAACTTGTCATACACAATGCCCTCTGAAACAATTACATGAAAATTTATTTCTCTATTTATTTTAAAAAATGGCCTTGAGCCTAAATGATCAGTGATATTCACCTTCACTCAATGTATCTTTCTTTTTTTTACATAATTTTAGGAAATAGAAATCATTGTAAATGTTATTGAAAGTATGCACAGAACTATCTCAGTTAAATTATTAGTTTTCTTGGATTTTAATTATGTGATTATCAGTATGAAGCAAGGTATGTGCAATCCTGTGCAGGTGGGTGGGGTGTGGGGGAGAAAGAGTTTGAATGAAGTGAGCAGTGAAAGGTAGGCAAAAGTAAAGAATGAAGCAAAAAAGAAAGAGTGTATACTTGGATGTTTTAATACCCATGTAAAACGCAAGAAAGGAGGGAAGGAGCTGACAAAATAAATATATGTTCAAACCAGAAACACTGCAAAAATTGTTTGAGGAATATTTTCATCTTACAAAGATACACACACCTTTTGAAGGAAGACTCTTTAGAGGTTCACGTTTAATGTAAGACATTGAGCTGGCAACTACAGAAAAAAGAAACGGAGTGATATAGTTCTAGTGAATACGTTATCATTTCATTACCAGTACTGTGGCAGCTGTTGTATAGTGGGATTAGCACACACCTGCTTCATGACAGGATCAATTGGATGACTACCGTCAATGAATACTTCTCATCACCAACTAAAATGTATTAACGGATATTGTTAGTCACTTGGTAAACAACTGTTATGCTCCCAGAAATTTTAAAAATCCTAACATGTGGAAGGTATTTGTAAGTTAACTAGTTCTGACATTGCCTTAAAGTTCACCATGGGCAAGCAGTTTTATTCTCGCTTATCAGTGTTGGCTTTCCTTTTGAATACACCACTTCAACACTTCAAAGATTACACCTTTCTGTATCTTCCTTGTAGTTGCATAAGTACATCTATTCACAGAAATAAATCAAAAATCCAAAGAATTTTCATTCTGTATCATGAGTATGGTATGCTGAATATCATCTGTGTTGATGTCAGATATACTGCAGTACATAGTCCGTCACCAGTACTGACGGCCTCACAAAAGATTTAATTGCAACAATTATCACAATGCTCCTGTCGACAAACAAGTTGGAAGGGTGGTTTTCTTTTCACCACTATCAGTCAGTTTCAGAGAAAGACATTCTTTGCAAGTAAATAGCATCCACATCTCCAGCAGGTAACTCATTTTTCACCACCCTTTCGCTCCACCCTGGTATATAATCTTGTGTACCGCATGGGAGGCATTTGTCGAAATAATATTCAGTTTTAATCCATACTCTGAAATATTTGCATCCTATATGTGGACTCTGCCTTAGCTTTTGTTCATCACTTTGTACTCCAGTCCCACAGACCTTATTATCTGTGGTAGTGTAAACAGCAATTAATGTACCCAGATATAGCATCTGCTGTTTGTATCCCACTAACTGATGTGACACACAACAATACATAGGATGTCATATACAATGAACAGTCACTGACCATTAAAGAAAAAAGTGTCATCTGGTCACTGAACATGCTGCACTAGCAGTTTAGCAATTCAGAGACATATTTTCACAAAAACCATTTTCATGCATTGGTTCCTTTGAATTTCTTAAGTGGGTGTTATTTCTAGAATGTACCTGACATTGCAGTAGTTAATCAATAATGAATCTGCACGATGTTTACCAACTCCCCTCTTCGTTGTGTCTTCCTATAATCTCTTCTCTCTCCTTGAATACATGTTATATTTTCTATTTCTTGATCATTTTTCCATTTCCTTATACTTCCAACTTCCCTCTCTTTTGTATCACCTGCTTGCCTTGTTTTCCATTCTTTACTGACAAAGTGGTCCTCATTATGTACAGGTTATCACATTCATGCTATTGAGCTATTTTTACAGGGCTAATTTTTCAATCATTTCCTTATTTCTCGTTCTCCAAATATTAATCAAATGAAAATAAACAGTATTTGGATAGATGAAGGGTGTCTACTCACTTGTGGCTGAAACATGAGCAGCTGTAGCAGAGGTCAAACACCAGAAATTGTGACTTTTTCCAATTAAGGAACACCAAGTTTCAAAAACTTGAAATACAGTTGCATTTTCTCATTTATCCGATTGCTAGACCAGCTTCTATCATTCCTCTTCTTGCAATTGATAAGCAGACACTGCCCTTCTGTCTTTCATAGTATTTATATGATAAATATTTCAATTGCGATTTACTTAAAAGAACTATAAATGGGAATGAAGGTGGCACTTCCATTTCTGAGCTGACATCTCTGATGCTTGTTTTTTAAGCTTTTTAATTTGGCTGGTTAAGGTAATGAAATACTGTCTGCTGACACATGTAGCATACTTTTATTTTTCCAATGTATCTGCATTTTCTCTGCATAGTAATATGGAAATAATAAAACAAACTCAAAACTATATTTTCATTAAAAATAGTTTTATTTCTGTATCATGAATATCTGTAAAAAGAAAAGCAATTTGGTGAAGGATGTTTTAAACCATAGTCTGAAAAAGCATAAATGGTGATCAGTATTTCCATGAAACTGCAACAGTTTTAATAATTATCTAGTCATCTGATCAATTTGATACATGATTAGGAATTTAATCCAAATCACTACTAATAATCATATTTTTTTACTTGTCAATTGGATTAGGACTTATGTAAATAGGTTATAAATTTGTTATTCAGTTTTGTATGTTTTTTATATAAAATGTTATGAATTGTCAGTTTGAATTTCATATTATTTTATTGCCTACAGATATTAAATCGTATTTATACTTATCCTAGATAAAAGCCAACTGATAACCAGAGTTACTATTTATTAAAAGGATGATGTCTCTACTGAAACTGATGATTACATGAATTTAAATGGTAGCATATTCACTGAGATAAATATTGTTGTATTGGGAAAGAAACTTTCATTCTCACCACAATGAGCCTTTGTTTCATGGCAAGGTAGAGGTCTGTGCATTTGCTTTACCTTAAAAGTATGTGGTATGTGCATTACTTTCATGGAACTTAATTTTGCATTACTGTACTGGGTGACTGTGTATCCTCAATACAGAGGTATTTAGAAATCCATTTACTTATTTTTTTTTAAATGCTACATATTTCCCCATATTCTTGGTGTCTACCATATGGAGTTTCTACTAAAATCAATTTTGTGGTGAAGCATATAGAGAATACCAATACAGAAAGCACAAGTTTCACCTCTGATACTGATAATCTCTTTTGTACATATACTTCAGTGAAATACTATGTAACTTCTTTTCTGTGAATATATAGTATTTTGATCAGATGTTTTACAATGGTTTTGTACTAATGTATTGAAATTGCTGACAAGGAATTTATAGTATCGTCAGAAAAAATATTTTATGTGCCTATAGTGTGAGATATTTCCCCTACTTTCTTTTTTCCTGTCATCATCTTCAACTTGTGAAAATGCTCAAGATATTGTCTCCCACTTTACATTACAGTGTATTGTACCTGCACATGTTATGAAAATGGAAACTGCACAGATGGCCATAGCAAAGCTAGTGCTACTTTCTGGCTATGCATTTATGATCCATAATTCATCTGTGGATGAATCATCATTTGTCTCAACTTTTTGTTTATTACTTTTACAAGATTTTTATTATTAAAAGTCCAGTAGTATTTCTGTAGGTTAATTTTGGTCATTGGATCGTAACTAGCTGGTTTACTGTGTAATATACAGACTACAAAGAGACATATGCACATCTGAAAATGAAATACATTACTATGGGAACATGCTGGGCAAATAATAAAGTATAAAAATTGTACTTGAAATTGTAACCATATTCTTTGATTGGTATCATCTTCAGTGTTTAAAAAGGAATAAACAACCAAAGACTGCATTAAGTGTGAGATCACTGTACCCACAGAGCTACAGATAGATATTTTTGTGAGTTTCACATTCTTGCATTTGCACCAAATTCTCAGCAACCATCATTCTAATGAACAGTGTGGCTATTGTGATTCGCAGTGTTATTTTATGACAATGGTAACAGGACATCTTGAAAGTAAATGTGAATTCTCTAAAAGCTTTCTTCAGAGCAAGAATGAATATGAAAAGACATTTTAAACAAATCTCTGTTTGGTGAATGAGAAATCTTAAAAGCAGGTATAATATACAAATTATTTGTCATCAGTGGTTAATATGTGCCAGCAGTGTAATTGAGTTTTTCTTTTTCATATTTCTTATTCCCATTTTACGCGTATTTCAGTTAAAATCCTCGTAATCCTCGTCACACAAATAATGCTATATATAATTTTTTTCTCAAATTCTGGTTTCAGTACCAAAATTACATCTTTTACTATTCATGTAGTTTTATTTTTTTGTATTCACGTAACTTCCTTGATATTTGTTGTACTTTCCATCCCTTCCCCAGAGGACAGTACACCGTAGAAGTAACATTTAGCATAATTCGTGCTAAACCACGATGTAAAAGAATATTTGTATTGTAGGGATAGATACAAATAAGTGTTGTATCATTAAATAAATATGGTAGCTACAGATGAAGCAAATAGTATTACACTATGTAAGGATTTCTTGGAATACACTTTATTTTATTACAAATTAAAGTTTAAAATGGATGTGAACAACTAGTACAATGTTGTACTGTACTGTGAACTATCTTAAAATAACTTTTATGGAATAACACTATTGTGCAGGAAATGTAGTAGACATATCACAAATATCTTCATTGTATGGTAATTTTAAGCACAGTGCTGAGAAGTTACATATTTTTATCCAAGAGGAAAGAAATGACAAATTCTTAGCAATTATAAGGTCAGTATGCTTAAAGAATGAGGTATTCAAAAAATCTTTTCAAGTTACATTTTTATTTGGAAATAGTGTATTTCTGTTGGCAGCAAAACTGTATCAGTTCAAAAATTAAAGAACTATGATTTATTTTGATACCTGTATTTTTGTTTATTTCTCTGACCTCTCTTGATGGATACATCATCATCTCCGTCCTACAACCAGTTGTGACCTTCAGATTTCATTCACTACTCTTCTTACAACTGTCCTCTAGTTGAGCCCCTAGGCTGATATTTATACACTGGATCGCTCAAAGAAGAATGTGAAATACATAAAAGTCCAAAAAAAGCAACGATCAGTTAATTAATTAATTAGGTAGTTACATGATCCATAAATAATTTGCGTGATTCTTTTATAGGGAACAAGTCAGTCTACAGGACATATGTACATGATCAGTGTTCACATTAATGAAGACATTTTTAGTCCTGCCTGTGCAACTACACTTAAAGTTTTTTAATGTTTTAGCTATTTTTATTTAAAACTTGTTTTGCTACTTGCAAGACATTTTATGTTATAGACTTGGGCAAATGATCAAAAATTTTTGATGCCACAGACTGATCTCCTTTCTGGGTCACTGACAGGTTCCGTAGGACCAAATTGAGGAGCAAATGTCCAAGGTCATGGAACATGTCAGTACATGAAATTACAACATAAAAGTAATAACAGATAAAAATGAAATATTTCTGAATCTAAATACGGCAATCCATAAGTTTAAGTAAACGCAATCAACAATACAACAAGAATCAGCTTAATTTTTTAAGGAAATCCTCGACAGAATAGAAGGAGTGACCCATGAGGAAACTCTTCAGTTTTGATTTGAAAGCGCGTGGATTGTTGCTAAGATTTTTGAATTCGAGTGGTAGCTTATTGAAAATGGATGCAGCAGTATACTGCACACTTTTCTGCACAAGAGTTAAGGAAGTCCTATCCAAATGCAGGCTTGATTTCTGCCGAGTATTAACTGAGTGAAAGCTGCTTATTCTTGGGAATAAGTTAATACTGTTAACAAGAAATGACAGTAAGTAATATATATATATTGAGAGGCCAATGTCAAAATACCCAGACTCGTGAACAGGGGTCAACAAGAGGTTCGTGAACTTATACCACTTATTGCCCGAACTGCCCGTTTCTGAGCCAAGAATATCCTTTTAGAGTGGGAAGAGTTACCCCAAAATATAATACAATATGACATAAATGAATGAAAATAAGCAAAGTAGACTAATTTTCATGTAAAATGATCACTCACTTCATATGCCATTCTAATAGTAAACTGGCAGCATTAAGTCTTTGAACGAGATCCTAAATGTGGGCTTTCCACGACAGTTTACTACCTATCTGAACACATAGAAATTTGAGCAGGTCAGTTTCACTAATCATATGTCCATTCTGTGAAATTAAAATGTCAGGTTTTGTTGAATTGTGTGTTAGAAACTGTAAAAACTGAGTCTTACTGCAATTTAGCATTAGTTTATTTTCTACAAGCCATGAACTTAGGCCATGAACTGCACTATTTGAAACCAGGTTATCATTGCACACAACCTCCTTTACTACCAAGCTAGTGTCATCAGCAAATAGAAATATTTTAGAATTACCCATAATACTAAAGGGAATATCATTTATATAAATAAGGAACAGGAGTGACCTCAACACTGATCCCTTACCAAATTGTGATGACCTATTTATGCTGTATTTCTTTAGCAAATATATGTATTGTGATGGTGCAGTTAAAATGCTTAATTCCTTAAAGAAGTATCCACATGACAACAGCAGAAGAACATTACAGATTATACTTACTGCTCGCTTTTGTGCAATTGATACTTCCTTTCTAAGTGATGAGTTATCCCACAAAATGATTCCATAAGATGTTATTGAGTGGAAATATGCAACATATATCAGGAGATTAATTCATTTGTTTCCTTGATTAGCAATTATGCAAAGTGAAAAAGTAGTTGAACTTGATCATTTGAAAAGCTCAGTAATATGCTTATTCATGTTAAAGTTTTCATCAATAAGAGCACCCAGAAATTTGGAGCAGTCTACCCTATTTACTGACTCTTGGTCATGTGCTACATCAATTGTTGGTATGACTATTTGTTCTACAGAACTTAGGGAGAGTCCATTTTTTTGAGAACCACTTTATAATTCTTGGAAAATATCATTTACCTTATTCTGTTGCTCTCTCTGTAATAGGATTTAAATCAACACTAGTATCATCTGCAAAAAATACCAATTATGCTTGTCGAATGTTATTTGGAAGGTCATTCACATATGTAAGAAGTAGCAGTGAACACTAAATTGAACCCTATCAGACTCCTTTTGTGATTTGTACCTAGTCACTAAAATTTTCTACCCTTCCAATATTGTTTTGAATTATTTAACACAATCTTTTCAATTCCATTTGTTAAGTATGATTAAAACCAGCTGTGCATAAATCCACCATTTCCATAACTCAGCTCTGAGCACTATGCGACTTAACTTCTGAGGTCATCAGTCAGCTGGAACTTAGAACTAATTAAACCTAACTAACCTAAGGACATCACACACATCCATGCCCGAGGCAGGATTCGAACCTGCGACCGTAGGGGTCGCTCGGTTCCAGACTGTAGCGCCTAGAACCGCACGGCCACTCCAGCTGGCTACCGTTTCCATAAAGCTTCAGTTTTTCTAAGAGAGTAACATGATCTACACAATCAAACGCCTTTCCAAGATAAAAGATACCAACTGGTGATATTTTATTATTTAAGACTTGTATTATTTGATGAGTGAATCTATAAATAGCACTCTCTGTTGTGCAACCCCTCTGGAAGCCAAACTGTAAATGCTAAGTAAATTGTTTCTAAATAAATGCGAGGCTACTCCTGATTACATTACTTTTTTGAATATTTTGGAGAAACATGTCAGCAAGGAAATTGTCACCTTCCTTATGAAGAGGTTTAATAATTGCATATTTTAACCTGTCTGGATAAATTACCTGTGCCAGTAATGCATTGCTTATATCACTGAGGTCATTATTTATTAAGTTGAAACATTTTTTTCAGAATTCAGTTTGAAATTCCATCACCATGACATGAGATTGTGTTTTTCTTAGAATTCTGTTAATTTCACTGAAGAATGTTGATGCTCCTTCTAGTTCACTTAGTTTTGTGGAATGACATTTCTAATACTCTCTTACTACTTCAGCTGAACCCTCTAATCCTATTTTTGTTGCTACATTTAGAAAGTGATAGTTAAAAGTACTTGCAGTTTGTGAATTATTGGTCACAACATTGTCATTTACTTTGATGTGGTACCATGTACACTGACTAGTTGTTCTGTCTCCCATTTGAAAATATCCCATTTTTAATCTTATTATTTGAATAATTTATTTCTGCAGAATTTGTGTACTTCTGGATATTTTAATGACTTCCTTAAGATATTACAGTATTTTTTTGTAGTGTGCAGGTAATGTCTGGCCTTTACATCGATTTCCTTCTTCCTGTTACATGGGATTTAAAAACTGTTACTTATACGTGATCTTTTTTAATTTTCTCCCCCCTCACCTGGATGATTTTTTAGTAAAGCAACTTTCAAACATTGACACAACTTTACTATAAAATAAACTGAATTTGGCATCTCTTTTGGTATATACCTCATCTCATACCACCTCTTTAACTTATCTTAATCATTGTATCCTGTTCTCATTAATAAGCCTCACTGCTTTGTGTGAATGTGTCTCAGGGCTGTCAGGGGCAACATTGTTTATTTCCATTAATTGTGAATCATGATCATATAGTACATTAGCCATTGAGTACACATTAATTGCTTCAACCTGATTACCATCTATAAAAATGCTATGATGTCTTACTATCTCGCTGTATGTGAGTTGGAAAATGTTTAAATACCCAAATAATGATTCTAATTCATTTTTTCAGTTTGTGTCTCTTAACACTTTGATCGAAAATCCTGTCAACTGATGCAATGTGAAAATTTGGGTAGACCGCTGATCACGTCATTTGACAGGGTACGGTGTCTTCCTCTTCCACATACGATGTCATGTATACCGAAGAACACGAAAATTTTGGTAGACTGCCAATCACTTCATTTGACAGGCTACAATGTCTTCCTCTTCCAAATGTAACATCATGTATACTAATGAGCTCTATTGGTCTTCTTTGTATTGTGAGGGGGATGTCTTATTCATGCAAGCTAAATTGACACTTGGCATGGTGGCTGATAGAACTGACTGTAACTGGGAAATGTATTTATAGTCTCTTCCATCAGCTACCGCACCGAGTGTCAACTTAGTTTGCATGATTATTAGCTTCTGAAATAGCCTTTCACTGTATGTAGTCCAGCTGCTGGAGGTCGGCAGCTGTCGTTCTGTATGTAAAGGAATGGAAGACATGGCTTCATGTTTTCTTATGAATGATGAAGTTTTTGTGAATTGTGAACTGTTACATACCGTTTAGGCAAACGACATTTCATGCTTCTTGTGTACAATGGCATAGCTATGTGACCATGGATCCCAGGCCAAAAATAAAATTGGAGCCCTATTTAAACTAAACCAAATACTTTACGGATGCAAAACTACTTTGTCAGCTCCTTACCACCCACTGCATGGCATAATAAGCCAAACCTACATACTACTAAGTAAATTATTATGTGTAATGCAACAGATAATATTATAAATATGAAAGTTTGTTTGTTTGTTACGCTTTCACAAAAAACTATTGACTATATTTACACATGGATAGAATTTAACCTGGGTAGGACATAGGATACTTCCATACCAAGAAAATAATACCTTGAGATAATTTTCAATGTTGGTCCATACTAGGTGAGTGATGTCGCAGGCAGAAGCTAGTGGAAAACGAACAATGAAGAAGTATTAATCTGCACAAAAACATTGCCCTCTTCCCATGAAGCACGCTGGGAACAGTCAAGTTAGGACTTGCACGTCTGTGGTGATAGACATGGGTCAGCTCGAGTTAACTCAAATTGAGGGGATTTCAAGTCAACCTGAGTTATATTGTTGCTAATTTGAGTTGTGTTCATGCAGTGCCTGGCAGCTGCTGCTACCAATGACGATTTTGTGCGAGGTTGGAGTTTACCGCTGGTGTGTTGACCAAACCCGTGTTGAACTGAGTCGAGTCCCTACACAACGGGATGTCACTCACAGAGATCTTCATAGGTGCAGTATCATATCATGATTCATTTGCATCAGATCACCATTCAAATCTTACAGGAAATTCAAAGTGGCTGATGAGTGTATTCAAATTTCAGCCCGTAGTGTGGCATTTATTAATTTTAACAATAGCAATGCATTTTCCATAATGTGCATTACCAGAGTATGTACTTTACACACACCTTTAAAAAAAGTAAAAAATATTGTTAATTGTTGTTGACTTATATTAACAACATATTTTTAAAGAGGTAGTGATGTGCAAGAAAGGTCCTGAAAATGAAAATATTGAATACCGGTACTACCTTAGTGCCCGCTGCTTCTCTAGTGTAGACCGTGTGGTCTGCACAGACCTTTTTCCTTTAATTGACTTTTTATGTTGTTCACAAGTTGCTACATCTTCTGAACTTTTTGAACTAAATAAGGTCATAGAAGGATGGTATTAGCTGAATGTACATCTGCCCAAAAAGCAATTCTGGTGGCTGGAGTCCAAGGTTTTTGTTAAACATGCCTTTTGTTTTCTTGTGGTTGTATTTCCATAGACCTTCATTTCCTAACACATTTCTTTACAGCTAACTGAGAAGTGAAATACCAGTTTCCATAGATTTACCTTTAAAAAATTTTAATATAATGAAATATTATCTTAAAAATTTTCATCCCCTACTTTACTCCCTAAGCAGTTGAGTTTCCAAAAATGCTGAATCACGCATTTTTTTTTAATTTCTGAGACTCGCTTTAAAATTGTCTTAACAGCAACATATTTACAAAAAGCCTTTCATCCCCTATTTTAGCCCCTTAGCAGTTAATTTCGAACAATGCCTTCTTCAGCGATGTGTACAGTACAAGATACACACAATCTCCAAATGTCAAGTTCTTGTTCTTAGCAGCTTGGGCTGGATGATGACAAGTCAGTGAACCAGTCTGGCCCTATTCCACCCCCTTAGCAGTTGAATTTCCAAAAACATTGAAATATATATTTATTTCTAACCAAGAGGAAAAATCCAATTTTCATATATCTAGCTTTAATAATACTTTAGCAGTTCTTTAATAATGATTTATTTAAAAAAAATACTTTACCCCCTATTTTACCCTCATAGGGGCTAAATTTCAAAAACTGCTGGAACACATATTCCTTTATTTCTGACCGAGAAACCAAATACCAATCTTTGTAGGCCTAGCTTCAAAACTGCCTTAGTAGCAACATGTTTTCCAATAACTTTCATACCCTATCCCACTCCCACAGGGGTGGAATTTTGAAAATGTCTTTTTAAATGACTCCTACATCATAAGATCAACACCTGCAAATTTCAAGTTTCTGTCCTTGTGGTTTGAGCTGGGCAATATTATTTAGTCGGGACATTGTCTTTTATATACAGAGATTACATACATTGTAGAAAGGGACATCACTATTAAGGCTTAAATTTTTGGGTTAAAGCACAGTAGCCATTTTCATTCTTGTGGTGGGGCGTTTGGCTACAATATCACTTATTAAAAACTGAAAAAAAAAGAAAAAAGATGGTTACAGTACCGGTATGCTAAGAGAAGTTACAACCTGAGCAGACTTGAACATGGTTGTTTCACTCTAGTTTGGAGCTCACTGCCACTTTTGCACTGACCGAACCTGAATCAGATATCTATACCTTCACTGTGAACTGAACATTACCATAAGTCTGTCTACAAAATTTCAAGCCAAAAGACTAAAAACTGCACTCTATGAAGTATCCATCATATTTGCAACCAATATATATCCAATCATCGGTTTGGAAATTGCAAATCTTGGGTTGGTTAACTGAAATGAATCCTAATCTGCTCAGATGCAAAAGAGAGATGGTGTTGAATGGTATTTTAGTTTTTTTTTTCTTTGTCCTACCTTGGTTTACACAACCTTTCAAATCGGTTAATTCAGTTGGGCTTAAACCCAAGTTAGCCCATCACTATGTGGTGGCACACAGGTGCAGGAAGGCAGGCTATTGTCAGTGCCGGCAACTCACTCTCAGTGAACTGTAGTCTGAGCCATGAATGATGATGGTTCGTGCATGTCAAGGGATGGACAAGGATTGCATTGTTGATGATTCCAAGTGACAGTTACAGTACGTGCATGTTCCAGCTTTCTGCTTGAAGAAAGCATATATCCTTCAAATTATGTCTCTCGCTTGCTTATGCAGAATTCATCAATTACCTTCACAATCAGCGAAGACAGCTCACAACAAATGGATTCAAAATTCACTAAACAACTCGCTACAATCACATTTAATGTTCGCATTAGCTACGGCATTCACAGCAGAGTCATTTGTGACTCATACTATAGTGTGCCATACCAATCTGCCTTATTTCGTTTAGAGCTATCATTTCCGACTGGTAATTTTCGGTAAGCGTCAGAGGCAGGGGCCATGTTTTCATGGTTGTAGTACATTATAGTTAATGATACAAGTAGACAATAAAACAAAGTAGACTATTTTACAACCTTTCTCTGTTTTTAGTTTTTGCAAAATCCTCCATAAGAACTGTAAAATCTACTTAATGCGGCCTTCTTTTCGATTGCTATGTGTGTCAAATGCCACTGTATAACTTGACCAATACTATTCCTTAAATAAGTTTTGATTATTTTTAATTTGCTAAATGATCTTTCAGTTGTTGCAAAAGTGACAAGTACTGGATAAAATAAAACATTTGCGGTAGAGAATTCTGTAATGTGACATTGTAGCATTGCATATGTAGTTATAAGTTCCTTACTTAGTTGGTGAAAAGTCAATGTTGGAGTCAGTTTAGGTAGAACAAGGTGATAAGTATTAATAAACTGAAGTGAAAAATTGGGCCCATTATATAAAAATATTTACTTTGGAATTTATTACATTTTTGTAATAAACTTGCTTCATCTACAGTGAGCAAAACAGTGGTGTTAGGAAATCAAATATTTCAGACATTGCATTCATGCTAGTAAAGCATTTGTTTACTTGGCTATGTGTCTAGCACATTTTTGAAAACAGTAACTTTTAATATTTCTTCCCTGTTTCGAAATCGGTGTTTAGAAGTTAGTTCATCAAAATATTTTAACTTTCTTCTGCCATTTTTTGTGAAAGTTGGAATCTATGTCATATTTTTTAGCAGTTTCACATGATTCCAAATCACTTCTGTTACACATCAATCTTGTTTTTACATCTGCCAAAGGTCCACTTGGGTGCATTGCCACGGTTCACCCGGCTCCTCCCATCGGAGGTTTGAGTCCTCCCTCGGGCATAGGTGTGTGTGTTGTCCTTAGCGTTAGTCTACGATATTTCATGCACAGTCCCTATCATTTTCAGTGCTATAAATGACAGGCTGCAGCACCAATGCTCTGTAATAATATATTGTAGACACTTCATACTCTAATGTTGTCACACACTATACTGTCAAATGCACTGCTAGTAATTCAGCACTGCTCACTGTTACTTGGATTGGCAGCCATGGAAACTTTGACATCAAACCACAACACCCAAATGGCAGCACGTTTCATGTCTTAGTGGACAAGCAATACATCCTGTTATGTTTATATCCTAGAGGTGGGATAAATTTTTGTGATTTCGTTTCATGCCATTCGAGGTTTGTTGGTCAGGGTCCAAAAAGTTAAATGATGAAAATTCTTGATTCAACTAAGATATTATGTAACATTTTCATACGTCGTTTATGGAGGCCGAGGGGCCCCTTAGCTTCGGAGCCCCAAGGCACTGCCTCACACAACCCTATGGTAGCTGTGCCATTGCTTGTGTAGTACAAGAAAAGATTTTCATGGCAGAATAATATTAAGTAGGGGGTAAGTCGTGGATAACATACTGTGCGCAGGTGTTTGTTTTTGTGTGTTCAGACATTAAACGGGAAGTGTTGAACACGAGAAAGCGGCAAGATGTGACGACAAATAAACGGTTTCACCTGCTGTGGATGGGTCATTTACATTTTGGCACTGCAGATTGGCAGTGGCTTTACCATCAAAGAGCAACCACACTCTCCAAGAATAAATAAAACAAACAACATGGTTTGTGACAAATGAAATATATCGTGATCTTGTTGGTCAAGTTGAGCCTTCGAATCACATGCTGTGTGAGAAGTTGTGTTCTCTACTAATTCACGAGTTGCACTTATGATTTATACATGCATTCATGGAAATATATGTTTGTAAAAGGACAGTAGTAGACATGCCTTTTTTATTATAGGAGTAGAAGTAGTCTTTGTTTGCTCCAGTAACAGCTGCAGAAAGTGAAGAAGTCAAGCTTTTCCTCAGCTACACGACGCTTCAGAGGCACTAATGAGCAGGACCTCTTCTTCAAGTAAATCAACTACAGTGACCAGGTGTAAAAGAAAAAGGTAAATACATCAGATATTACATCAGATGAAGTGTTCTGATTCAGCTTCAGCTACAAGCAGTGAGCAAGCAGCTAAATAAAACCCTCAACCAACAAGAAAAATGCTTCAATTGGAGCAGGCAGTGTGGATGATGATACTGACAATTCACATGATGATCCCAACACTGTGAAAGAAGTATTGCAACAGACTTCAAGTAAGTATTTCTTGTTCTAATTTCGTAAAGCATTCGTTGAAAAATTGCATTCTGTTCTTATGATTCTTCACTTTATGAACAATGAAACAGTTTTTTTATGTTGTGCGCAAACAGGAAAAGCTGCAAGGAAAGACACAATATACCAGTGCAGATAGTGCAAAATGGTCACGTGCAAAGAGCTTTGTTTCAAAATGTATCCCAGAAAAACATTATGCTATTTGAAAAATGTATAACAACTTATAATTATGGTTTTAGATTGTAAGTTTTCAATTGCTGAAAGTAGAACTGTGTACAGAAATGGGAGAAAAAACTAAATATTCAGAGAAGCTGGAAGTATGTAATACAGTTGGTGAATTTTCAGGCTTTCATAAAAGGTTATTATCACAGTTAATGTTGTTTAGTCTTCTCAATAAAAAATTAGAAAGACATAAAATAGCCAATATTCTAAGAAACAGCAAGGTTTATGTTGCTGACAGTCAAAGTGTGAAGAAATGTACATTGAAATCTCCACAAACTCCTACATTTAAACTTCTTATCTGACAGGCAGTTCAGTTATTCATCTAGGTTTCTCATAAATAGCTGAAAGTTTCTTAAAGGGAACCTGTAGATTGTCACATTGCTTCTAGTTTCTTAATAACACAAAAACTATTTGTGTCAATATATCTGTAATTCTAGCAAGAAAAGACAAAGAAACAAGAAAATCAATGTGGGGTTTGTCAACTCACAAGCTGTGACATATTCACAGCAGAATGAAATGGCTCAGAAAACTGTTTGTATTTATTCAGCTTACAGTCTTGACCAACAGATAATAAAATTTGGATGATAATGTGGATATGTTAGAAAAGTGCTTGTGCTCAAATTTTGCAGATGGTAATCAAAGACCAAAATTAATTACCTGTTGTATATGACTGGTCTGTAACTGAGTTAATGAAGAGTACAAGCAGTTCCCCACTGCTTAGGAAAAGATTTTAATCTTGCCCCTGTAAATAAAAGAGAAGAGAGATATGGAGAAAAAACTACTGGGGGCACCTTATGCACAACTCAAACTTCAAGTACAACAGATTTTCAGAAACTCCCACTCAACAAAAAGAAAATAAGTTCTACAAAAAAACATTGAGCACCTGAAGAAGGAGAAACTAGAAGTGCTCTGGAGTGAACGAGGACCAGATGTATTACACATTAGTGAGAATGGGCTAAAAGTGGTTGAAATTTACAATCTAATAATAAAATATTATGATCTGGTCAGTTATTTTTGTTGATGAAAACAGAATAGTTGATGTGTCAATAGCAACACCTCCACACCAGAAAACTGATAGCCTGAAATACACTGAGGACTGTAAATGTATCAGTGGTTATGAGTTTTGGACCAAAACATGCAATACTTGGTGATAGGATAATACTGGTAACACTTTCTGCAGAGATGTCCTTCACTGGAACTGTCTCTGGCCAGCATGTAAACCTGTCAACTTTGGAATTACTGGGGTAATGAGCAGGGAATTAATTTTCCGCATAAACAGCTTTGCAAGTGGCAATAACATTGTGAAAACAACTAACAAAATTGATACTGATGTTTACTATGAAATATAATGTAGCATGCAGAGACTAAATCATAGTCACAGGTATAGAATTGAAACCAAACCAATCATTGATAGAAGTATCATTAAAGTGTAATAATAATAAATATATCTACAAGAGCAACTAATTAAAGCCAGAAAATCACTGATAACATAATCGCCTACACTAAAATTGTTGAATGTGAAACAAAAGCTCTGTTAACAGTAATCCCTATCATCATGGTTTATTGTGTTGTATCTACAAAAATAGGAGCTGTAAAAAGGAAAGAAAGAGAAAGAAAGACTTGAACAAAGCCGGGATTATCAGTCAACAGAATATGAACAAATTTTTAAATTATATTGAGGAGGGAAAAATGAAGTTGATGATGTGATTTTAGTGAAATAAATATTTATTTTGCGCCACAAAACAAAATTACAATAAATACATGTACATTTTTTGTAGTCATATTGCAGTAGAAACAATAAACAGACAAAAGACAGATTACTCCAATGTGCAGTGCTATTTTTAACAGTGTCTATTATTTCACTGTATCGGTTACTGCCACATACTTCTCCCTTCCCAGTAAAAACACTGAGGTAGTTCTTTGGGAAGTGCACTGTATGACCAGAACATAAAGTACACTGGACTGGCAAATAACACTCTGGAGGATTGATGACTGGAGCTGGTTGTTTAATTAAAGCTGATGTGGGTGAATTGGGGTCCATGTTCTTCAAGAGTAAGGCTGGATTGAGTTTATTGATGAAGATAATTTTCTGACCATTACGTGTTTCGACAACAAAGTGTTTTTAAGAATGTACCAGATATGGTCCATTGTAGATAGGTTGATGAGATTTCCTCTGTGCAGTCAAAGAAATCAGCTGGAAATCTGCTCATGCTGTAAGTTAGTTCTGCAATGGTAATGTTATATTCTGGAATCACATAAACATGGAAACCAATTAAAATTGTGTGTAAGTTGTTGATCTAGTCATCTGAAAGTCGTGTTCTTAATGGTGGCTTGATGTTGTGATGCCACCATTCAACTTTGCTGTTTAATGTAGGATGGTAAGCAGTGGTTTTGATGTAGTTAATATCTAAAATATTTGTGAGGTGAGTGAACAATTGACAATGAAACTGCTGCGCTCTGTCAGTGGTGATGAGTTTTGAAATGCCAAAACACGCAATTAACAGCAGTACGATAATACTGGTAACACTTTCTTCAAAGATATCCTTCACTGGAACTGCCTCCGGCTAACATGTAAGCCTTTCATCCATTAAGAGATAGGTGAAGCCTTGAGAGATTAACTAGATTAACATGAATATGAGAGAAGTGATGTCAGCTTCACTGAGAGTTCCACAAGCAGTGGTCACACATTTTGAAATTTTTTGTTCATTGACAGCAAATACATGCTTTTCCCACATCTTTATACATAGAAGGAAAAAAATTGCAACACGAGGAAGGGATTGTGTGACACACATGAAGATTGATAGGCATATTTCTACAACTGGAAGAAGTGGTCTATTCAAATTTCATGCCAGTTACATAAGAGTGGCTCTAGTAGCACCACTAAGAGGATTCAAATCAGGCTTGCTTTAAATATATGGTATAATTGATGTGAGCATTAGTCACCTTTACGATGAAATAAGGTGAGCTGAGCTAGCATTAGTCAAGAATGCCTGCCATTAAGGACGCAAAGACTCCACCATCAGCACCTCACTGAGTTTGGACAAGGTAGTGTAATAGGTCTACGAGAAGCTGGATGTTCCTTCTACAATATTGCAGAAAGACCTGGCAGGGCTGTAGCCACCATATGTGATTGCTGGCAGTGGTGGTCACAAGAAAGTACGCTCACATGGAGTCCAGGCTCCTTATAGCCACATGGCATTACTGAGAGGGAAGATCATCATGTTCAGCGTATGGCTCTGGTGCATCACATTGCTCGTGCAGCAGCAATTTGAGGAGCCATTGTCACCAACGTGACACTACGTACTATTACAAATCAGTTACTTCAAGGACAACTCTGAGCCATATGCCCTGTAGTGTGCATTCCACTGACCCCAGACCACCGTCATTGGGAACTTCAGTAGTGTCAACCAAGAGCTCATTGGAAGGAGGGGTGGAGGTCTGTTGTGTTTTCTGATGAAAGCTTGTTGTGCCTTGGCGCCAGTAATGGCCATATATTGGTTAGGAGGTGGTCAGATGAGGGCCTAGAACCAACCTATGTGCATGCTAGTCACACTGGACCTGAGGATCTGTGATGAGGGTGAAGAAACTTCATCACACCTAATTTTTGAATGCATGGCATTGGAGAGTAAAAGATACAGAATCTTCAGGACAACTAGACCTGAAGAAATTTTGTCTAACAAAAACTGGTAGAGGCACTCCTTGCTCTATTTAAGGGCACTGGTTGGCTTTACTAGATATACAGGGAGCGATACCGCACAATGAACCTAGTTCCGGTGCGGGCAGTGGCGAGTTAGACCTAAGCTGTTTTAGTGCTCCTGTTAAAATCAATCAATCACACTGGACCTGTACCTGGAGTTATGGTCTGGGGCCTGGGGTGCGAATCTGCATGACAGCAAGAACACTCTCATCATTATTCCATGCACTTTGATTACATATTTGTGTGTCAGTCTGATGATTTGACCTTTTGTGCTACCATTCAAGAACAGCATTCCAGGGAGTGTTTTCCAACAGGATAACACTTTCCCACATATGGCTGTTGTAACCCAACATGCTCGACAGAGTGTTGACATGTTGCCTTGACCTGCTCGATCACTATATATGCCTCCAATCAAGCACAAGTGGGGCATCATCAGATGACAGCTTCAGCGTCATTCACAAACAGCATTACCTGTCCCTCTATTGACCGACCAAGTGCAACAGCATGCAACTCCATCCCACAAACTGACATCCAGCACCTGTATAATGCAATGCTGGCACATTTGCATGCTTGCATTCAACTTTCTGGTGATTACACTGGTTATTAATCTACCAGCATTTCACATTTGCAGTGGTTTATCTCATGCTTACATTAACCCTGTGATCTTGCAATGTTTATCACACAAACAAGTTACCCAGTCAAATGTATTCCTGGAATTTCATTACTCTACATGAGTTATTTTATGGTGCTGCAATTTTTTTCCATGAGTGTATTGTGTATTAAACTGGGGACCTAGAAATGACAGAGAGGCTTTGTCCCACTGTAGCCCTCAGTGGTTCACAACCCCACAACAGGCCACAGCAGTTCACCCACCCCACCGCTACTCCACACTGAACCCAGAGTTATTGTGCAGTTCAGCCCCAGTGCCTCCTCCCCCTCCCCCCTGGGAATGTCTCATACCAGATGAATGTAGCCCCAAATGCTTGCGTGGTAGAGTAATTATGGTGTACGTGTCCGTGGAGACAGGGTTTGTGCAGCAATTGCCGACATAGTGTAAATGAGGCAGAATAAGGGGAACCAGCCTGCATTCACCAAGGCAAATGGAAAACTGCCTTCAAAACCATCCACAGGCTGGCCAGCACACTGGACCTCGACACTAATCTGCCGGGTGGATTTGTGCTGGGGACTGGAACGCCTTCCCACATGGGAAGCAGTGTGTTAGACTGCGGGGCTAGCCGGGTGGGCTTCCATCAGTGCACTTTGTGACAGGGAAGGCCACATGAAACACTGTCAAATAATGTCCACTGCACCTTTGGTACCAGGATGAGGCAAGTCATATAGCATGTGGAAGACTTATTTGTCGATAGTATGGAGGAACATATGGGCTGAGTTTACCTGTAGAATTATCAGAAAGTGGCTGTGATCCAAAAGTTAAAAATATTGTTACAAGTGCTAAGGAACAGCAGTCTGAATTCTTCACTTTAGGTAGTTCTGAGGCATTGCTTTGTGCCTTAGTTATATCTTCATCTGAAATTCTGACTGGCAGCATGATGTCTGCAACTCTGGAACGTTTTGGCAGAAATATTTTCCCCTGTGGTGAATTGATTAAGAAATTACAGATGGCACAGTTGCCTGGATGTTACTTTTTCTGGGAACTGTCTAAAGGCAAACGTTAATGGCTTGTTGTCTGTGAATGTTGTGGCTCTCTGCTTCCAGGGGATAATGAAAGTGCTTGGTTACTGAATATGCTGCCAACCATTCATGATTGTAGGTCCAATAGGTACATTGTATGTCAGCGAAAGATATGGAGAAAAACCCAAGTGGTTCTTTCCCAGAACTGGAGTAAATAAGTACCTGTAGAATAGTCCAAAGCATCAACCATCACAATTAAGGAAAGGTATGTTGAGGGACGAGCATGCTGACGTCTTCCTTTAACTTCTTGATTGTTTTGTCTGCTTTGTTGGTCTACGTAACGGGGTGATTATCCTTCCTCTTGGTATTCTTGTACAAATTAAATAAGAGTAGTTGGATTTCTGCAGTATGTGGTAACATGCATCTGTAGAAATTCACCGGTCTAAAAATAACTTTATTCTGCTAGTATTTTAGGATGAGGAAAGTCTCTGATTATTTTCACTTTTTCCCCTGCTGGTGGAATCTCTCTCTCTCTCTCTCTCTCTCTCTCTCTCTCTCTCTCTCTCTCTGTCTCTCTCCAGAATTGCATTTCCCACATTAATGTTGAGGTATCATTTATCCAACTGTCCAAGTAGTTGTTGCAGATGCATTATATGTTCTTTATCAATGCTGAAGCAATGGGAATATGAAACAAATGCTTCTTGCCAAGTGGATGAGACAACCACCACTACTCAAAACAAGGACGATTTTTTACAGCTAACAACGCTAGATAAAAAAAAAAGAGGTAAATGATCAAGCAAGAATCAATAAAACTCCTAATTCAAACTTTAAATTGCTCCATCAAAATGTTATTCTCTTTCCAACAAGCTGAATGAAACAGAAATCTTGTTAAACAATTTGAATGGTATTTCTGTTCTATGTTTCACTGAGCGCTGGTTGAATGGATGCCTGTTAGAACAGGCACACCTACCTCATTTCAAATTAGCAGGCAAATTTTGTAGAAAAATGTTCAGGCATGGCGGTAGCTGCATATATGTCTGAGAAAATATAGAGTTCAATAATATTACCAAATTTTGCTAGCTTTATCTGAGAAAGAGACATAGACCTGTCAATAATAGAACTGCCAAATCAGAATACAGTTATCATCTGTTTATATAGGTCACTAGATGGCGATAAAAAAGTTCTTTATAATAATATGGAAGAGCTGTTAGAGAATTGTAACACGCTCAAGCAAAATATTTTCTTATTTGGAGACTTCGGTGTCAATTTCTTCAAACCGAATAAATTTAAAGATGAAATTAAAGTTCTACTGAAGTTCTTTAACTTAAAACCAACTGTAACTAAACCAGCTCATGTAACTATTCCAGGAGACATAAAACCCCAAAAAACTAGGGCTAATGTCAGGAAGTTCAATGATGAAAATGTAGATTACTTTTGTTCTTTCCTGAGAAGAGCAAACTGGAATGATGTTTACAGCTCAAACACAGATGTCAGGTTTGGTAAATTTATGGCACATACAAACATCTTTTTTGCTATACCATTTCTTAACAAACATCAGTAATAAATTCCATACCAATCCAAATAAATGGATCACAGCAGGAATAAAATACCATGCCAGAATAAAAGAAAATTGTATGAATACTCCAAACAAACCACAAATCCTGTTTTTATTAATTATTTTAAAAAATGTAAACGAATTCTTGGATAAGTTATATCAAAAGCAAAGAAGATGGAAAATGACTTAAGATATAGAAAATTCCAGGAACAAGCCTAAAGCTACCTGAAATATCATCAAAAAAAGTAGCAGGTACTACATCATTAGACCACAACAACATAAAACTTCATGAAAATAACTGACCCCACAAAAGTGGCTAATAAATTTAACAGTTACTTTTCAAATATACCACAACACCTGATTACTAAACATTACAGCTCACAGACAGACAGCAATACACTACATTCAGATTCAAATATTTATTCATGAACTCTATTTCACCTGTAAAAGCTGAGGAATTATTTATGATTATAAAAAGATTGCCCAATAAATATTCAGCAGGCGCTGATGAAATACCAAATATTATCATCAAAGCAAGTGCAGTATGTAACACAGAACTATCAACAGATATTTTCAACTCATCATCCATGAGTGGTATATGCACGACAAATCTGAAAACAGCAAACTACTGTACAAGAAAGGAGACAAGTATGAGGCTGGAAACTATGGGCCTGTATAGCTCTTGTTAGGCTTTGGCAAGATTCTAGAACAGGACGGGAAAATTGCTGCCCTTCAGTTCGATTTAGAAAAGGCCATGGGAGATCTTGACAGGTTCAGGAGGGAGAAGGTTAAAGAGAGCTGGGGAGTGGCAACAGGCAACAGGAGGAACAGGCCTAAAACTTTGTCTGACAGTTTCATGGTGAATGTGGAAAACAAATTTGATCTGTTGCTTCTATGAGAAGCTGGTGAGCCTCAAGCAGTTGCAGGTGTAGAGAGGGCATGACAAACTTTCAGCAGCAAATTGAAAAGTAAGAATGTAGGGAAATCAGTAAAGAGAAAGAAAGTGTTTTTGTTACTTAGTTCCCATGGAAAAGGTGTTCGCCAACTTTTGTAGAATGAATTAGGATCAGAATACCAGGTCACCAATTTTTTTAAACGTAGAGCTGGTCTGGAGCAGGTGTCAGAGGAGTTAGGACCACTTTGCAAAGATTTCACTAAGGAAGACACCATGGTTATAGTGGGTGGGCTAGGTAATGTTATTGACAGAGATCCTGGGTACAGTATAGAATGTAACCTGGCAAAGATTGCATCAGCATCGAAACATACTATTGCTGAGTTTGTATTTGTTCCTGGGCGCCATGATCGACCTCATTTGAACTCTTCTGTCAACAGAGTTAATTTGGAGTTGGAACAGCTGCTTATGTCGGGTGCAGGGCCACACATTGATGTGGTTCCTGTTGATTCTCTCAATGGGTGGGATTATACTAGGAATGGCCTTCACCTCAACAGGAAAGGGAAGTGTAAACTGGCTGGGAAAATAGCAGGAAAGTTAAAGGGGGGAGGCACTGTCTTGAGTGATAAAATACCAGTGGTTATAGGATTCAGAAAAGACCCTTTTTTAGGGTAGGGAGGACAGAAAGAAACCAAGTTTTAAGAGAGGTTAGCATTGAGACAAACCTTCAGTTTGAGAAAGAAACCAAAAAACATAATTCTAGCTTATTACATCAGCATAAACAGCTATTGGTTAAGAATTTTCAACAATCAGCAAAAATTAAACTCTACCCAGTTTTAACTCAGTCAGTGTGAAATGTCAGCTATCTTTATTGCATCAAAATAGCTGAGGACTGAGAAACAAAATTAATGAATTAATTATCTGCATAGATGAATTAGAGTTCTCAAACCCAGCTGACATAATCTGCCTCTCTGAACATCATGTGACCACTGGTATAGAACTTTTAAGTGTTACAGGATTTAGATTAGTGTCTCACTTTTGTAGAGCAGAAATGAAGAAAGGAGGAGTTGCCACATTCATCAGGGATTGTCATAAATTTAAGAACATAAACATTCATAAATTTTACCTAGAACAGCATATGGAATCAAGTGCAATAGAAGTAGAATTTCACAAAAAATCATTCATAATATTGTCACACAGAAGAAGGTGTAATTAGATAAATGATGAACAGTACCTTCACTTAACGAAGATTTATTCAGCACTAACACATACAAGAGCGCAGAGCGAACTGCCTCTGGCCAGAACACATATACGGCGACAGAACATTCCAGTACAGCGATTCTTGACATTTGTGGATACTTCTAGAATGTATTCAAACCGAATATAGATTTAAACTGTACAGTCCAGGTGAATTTTGAACTCATGACCCTCCATGCAACAGTTTAGTATCATAAGCTCAACACCACAATGCTACTCAGCTTCTTCTGCGAAACTGCTCCCTCCTTAAGAGAACAGCATCTCAGTGTTATGTCCTCCTAGTCCGGGAACAAGTCATCGGTCCTGCATACTTGGACTCCTGATGACTGGTTCTCGCCCTGGCGGTGATCTTCTTAGGACTTCTTTTGCCGCTACGCTCTTCATCACCTTTCCGCTTGTTGCCTGTCACTGGAGATTCGAATTTACCCTGGGTTGCGGGATCCTTACAGGGTTTCATTCGAAGGACATGGACTGTATCTGTGATCTTTCGTTGCCTTGTGTCAGGGTGAAAATCTTCAACAAGTAACATCAGACAACTGTCTTGCAACCTTATAAGGTCCAAAGTAGCGCCTGAAGAGCTTCTCAGAGAGATTAGCCTTCCGAACAGGAGTGAAGATCCAGACAAGGTCACCAGGCTGATAGACAACGCGGCAGTGGCTTGCGTCATACTTCTGGCAATTGTTTTCTTGAGCCTGCAGTGTGCGGAGTCAAGCTAACTGCCGAGCTTCCTCAACTCTGGTTAATACCTGGCCAATGTAGTCATCGTACGTGTCATCAGGCTGCAACAGAAACACTGTGTCCATTGTCATAGTCGCCTCACACCCATGCACCAGGAAAAATGGCGTAAATCCTGTGGTGTCCTGTTTTACGGTGTTGTAGGCAAATGTCATGAAAGGTAGCACCTCATCACAGTTGCTCTGCTCAACATTGACAAACATTGATAGCATGTCAGCAAAGGTCTTATTAAGGTGTTCAGTAAGCCCGTTAGTTTGCGGATGGTTGACAGTCGTTATGTGATTGAGTAATGTTGCACCGATGGTTTATCTCTGTCACAAGATTCAATTGAAAAACTTTCCCTCGATCCGTAATTAATGACCTTGGGGCACCATGCTTTAATACAATGTCTTCCACGATGAATTTGGCTACCTCGTATGCTTTGGCTGTTTTCATGGCTATTGTAATGGCATAGCGTGTCAGATATCAGTGCAAACAATAATTCATCTATTGCCACTAGCAGGCATTGTAAATCGCCCAAAGAAGTCAATCCCAACACACTGGAAAGGTGTTTCAGCTGGTGGAATTGGTATGAGTTGGCCAGGTGGTTTCTGAGGAACTGCCTTTCTCCTCTGGCACTCTCAACAGTCCGACGCATAGTGACGGACACTCATAAATAAACCTGGCCAAAAAAATCTCTTGTGGATCCTATCATATGTCCTAATAAATCCTAAATGTCCGGCCTCAGGTGTGTCATGGAATTTCTGTAGAACATATAAGCGCGTGTGTTTAGGAATCACTGGTAGCCACTTCTTTCCAAATGGATCAAAGTTTTTCTTGCAAAGTTTTCCATTAATTACCTTACATTGTCCTTTCACATCCTGTGACCAATTTAAGGCAAGCATAATTTGGGATATCTTGGTGTCCTTCTTCTGCTCAGCAGAGAGATCATGGAGTGCAGCGAGACAGGCACTATCTTCATCAAAGTCTTGATGGTCTTCTACAGGGTTTCTCGAGATACAGTCGGCATCTTGGTGTTTTCTTCCACTTTTGTACACTGTGGTAATGTCATACTCTTGAAGACATAGCACCCACCTGGCGAGTTGTCCTATTGGATCCTTAAGACCTGTCAACCAACAAAGTGAATGATGGTCTGTAAGAATGGTGAATGGCCTTCCATTGAGATACTGTTGAAATTTGCACATGGCCGAGATCATAACAAGACATTCTCTTTACGTAGTTGAATAGTTTCTCTCGGCTTTTGTAAGTGTCCTAGAAGCATATGCTATAACCTTCTCTTTTCCATCCAAAATTTGCACCACAACAGCACTGATTCCATACCCTCTGACATCTGTGTGTAGTTCTGTAGGTGCTCTCTCATCATACAAACCAAGTATAGGATCAGTCATCAGAGCTTTTCACAGCACATTGAAAGAATCTTGTTGAGCACCACCCCAGATAAATTTAGCATCAGCTTTTAACAACTCTTGGAGTGGCCTGCCTTTGATACAAAGGTCTTTGACAAAACAATGGTAATAAGAATATAATCTTGAGGAAGCTTCTCACATCTCTTAATACTTTTAAGAATAGGAAATTCCGTTATAGATCTCACCTTTTCTAGGTCTGGCCACACACCTTCGTTTGACACAAGGTGTCCAAGTATTTTGATTTCTTTTGCTCCAAAGAGACACTTTCTTGAATAAAGTTTCAGTCCGCCTTGTTGGAGACACTTAAGGATGGCCCTCAGTCTTTTTATATGTTCATCAAATGTCTCTGAGAACACTATAATGTCATCTAAATAACAAAGACATCATCCACTTCAGGTGCCTCGGGAGATTATCCATCATCCATTCAAAAGTTGCTGGTGCATTACACAAACCAAACGGCATTAATTAAACTCATACAGGCCCTCAGGAGTGATGAATGCTGTTTTCTTACAATCAGCCTCATCTACTTCAATCTACCAGTATCCTGAGTACATGTCCATGGTTGAGAAAAACTTAGCCCCCTTCAGACAATCTAGTGCATTGTCAATTCGTGGAAGAGGGTAAACGTCCTTTTAAGTTACCTTATTAAGCTTCCTGTAATCAACATGGTTTATTGGTTTATGGTCTCCAGTGCTAATCCAGTGCTTTGCCATCGATTTGTTTAATTTGCTCTTCACCTGTGGATTAAGCATTCAGAGAACTCTTGAAGAATGGCAAGTAGTTTCTTCTGTTGTTCCTTAGTGACATCTGGTGATAGTCGAACAAGAAGCTCTGTCTCTCAGTGGTAGTGCTAATTTCGCCCACAGACTCTGCATGGGAGGTTTCTATGACGCTCAGCTGTCCTCCAATTAACAGCTCAGCATTTGCTATGCACTTGCATCTTGGAAGGATCTGCGGTTCCCGATGACAGTTAAATATCCATAATACACCAAATCCGTCCTTAAATGATGACAGAGGCTGGAATGACCAAGTTATTCTTCAGTGGTATGCTACTCTTTCATTCCGCTACAAGGTCCATGGGTTGATGCATGGCACGACACGTGACAGTTACGTTTCTAATGCTGACTGCAGAAACATAGTCTCCACACACTTGGATGCACATCTTCCTGTCCACAGTATCTCATCTCATCTAGCATAATCTTTGAGTGACCACAATCTGTAATTACCTGAGAAGCTTTCAAGAAATTCCATCCGAGAATGACATCATGACTACAATCTTGTAAAACAATGAATTCCAAGGGCTGTGTATGGCCACTTATATCCACACAAATGGTACATCTTCCTGTAGGTTTTACAGATTTTCCATTAGCCAGGTTCAGCAGAGATTTTTTGTTGTCTTTGAATGCGGTTTTCTGCAACTGGTGATGGTACTTCTCTGAAATAACTGAATATTATGCTCCAGAGCCTACAAGACCTAGGGCTAGCCAGCCATCCATGAGGATATTGACATAGTTTCCTATCATTTTTGTAGTGATCAACAGTGGAGGATTTTTCTCTTCGGCGGCCTCACCTCCAAGGAAGGTCACACCCTTTAGTTTTTCAGGTTGCGGTGGCTAGGTGATCAGTGGAGCTTCTAAACAGCAATGGAGACCTTGATTGGCATGTTGGGGAGCGTTCTCTCCAGCAGATAGCTTGCGGCGATGGTGACCTACGTCGTCCTGCACCCACGTCTTCTTGTTCATCTTCGTCGTCCTGGAGTTGGTGTCGGCTAAGATCGGTCTGCTGTCTTCTGACATCATCAAATATCCGCCACCTTTCTCAAGAATAGTTCACCACATCCCAGTCGTCCACAGTGGAAACATACTGGTTGGTTAGCCTGGGTCCTCCAGACGTCAGTCTTCCTTTGTGCCCAAACAGGTTCCTCATGTGGCATTGTAGGAGCGTAACTCTGCCTGGGTCTCGACTTTTTCACTGTTTGAAAGGGAAATGAAGGACGTGAGATTGGGTTCAATGACTATTCCACTTCCACCCTTATGACCTCTTGAAATGTCTCAGTTTTTTGCTCACCGTGCAATCCAAGTGCCTTCTGAACTTCCTCTCTCACTATCTGACGAAGAATACTTGTGAAATCATTTGCTTCCTCCATCACAGACATCGAAATGACATTTGGAAGTCATTCAAACTTCTTGTGTGTAATTCTTTTTTGATGTATTTTCTCAATATACTGGCACCTTTTATGTAGTCGTCTGCTGTCGAAACCTCCTTCAGGAGTAGGGCTTAATACATGTCCTCAGTAATACCCTACATGAGATGTGCAACCTTATCTTCCTCCTTCATTCCAGGATACACTATTTTACACAGTTTCAAGGTGTCTTGAATGTAGGATAGTGTAGTTTCTCCTGGAGACTGTGCCCTGCACTTCAATTTATCTTCAGCCTTGCACTTCAGTCGTTGTGTGTCGCTGAAATACTTGCGCAATTCCACCTGGAATACTTCCTGGTTTGTGAACGTCTCCTCGTTGTTCTCATACCATTGCTTGGCAGTGCCCTCCATATAGAAAAATACGTTAGCAAAACACACAGTGTCATTGCATTTGTTAAATTTGTCTATACGTTCATATACCTTCAGCCACTTGTTTGGATCTTGGCCATTGTCACCAGAGAACCCAGAAGGATGTCTCATGTCATGGTACACAGTTGCTGCCATCATAATGTCCTCTTCTTCTTCTGATTCTGATAGATTACGATCTGATGAATATGGCTCGAACTCGGGTTTCTTGCCACGTAAAGGGCGGTTCTGTCGTGGCCTGATGGGAGCCACTGTGTCATCGATAATGTGTGCTATCACAAGTTCTAAGACTCACCGCCTCCACCAGAATAATGTCTACATTTCATGTAGAAGAAGGTGTAATCAGATGAATGATGAACACTAACTTCACTTAACAAAGGTTTATTCAGCACTTGCACATACAAGAGCACGGAGCGAACTGCCTCTGGCCAGAACACATACAGTAAATACATGGCTACAGAACATTCCAGTACAATGATTCGTGACATTTGTAGATACTTACAGAATGTATTTGAACTGAATACAGAAATTTAAATTGTACGGTCCAGGTGAGTTTTGAACTCATGACCCTCCATGCAACAGTTTAGAACCATAACCACTACATCATGGTGCTACTCAGCTTCTTTGGCAACAATATTAAGTGTATATCAAGCACCTGCAGGAAACTTTAATCTATTCATAAACCACCTTGAATCTGTACTGGCCCATTTAACAACCAAAAACAAAGAAATGGCTGTTGCTGGTGATTTAAATGTAGATTTCCTTAAAGACTTTCCCAATAAGAACTTATTTGAGTTAGTAACACTATCCTTCAACTTAATTCCCACTGTAAAGTACCCAACTAGGGTAGTCAATTGCTCACATATATGACAGTATATGACATAGCTCCATTCAGCAATACTAAACAGTCCTCCAAAGTAGTACGTTCAGTCAACGATTTAACAATTGCAAATTTCAGGGAAAGCCTACAGCAGTTAGACTGGGATGAAGTGTACCTTGAACCTGATGCCAATTTAAAATATAATTTATTTCATGACACTTTTGTACATGCATTTGAAAACTGCTTCCCCAAGAAAATACTTAAATATACTCGGAAGAAAGCATGTAACAAACCATGGCTTACTAAGGGTATAAAAATATCTTGTAACCGAAAAAGGGAAATGTATCTGACAGCAAGAAAGAGTAGTGACCCAGAAACTATCAAACATTATAAAAACTACTGTGCTATATTAAGAAAAGTTATTAAAAAAACCAGAATGATGTGTATCATGTCTGAAATCAGCAACTCTGAAATAAAATTAAAACAATTTGGAATATTATTAAAAGAGAAACAGGTCAACCGAGAGCAAAGGAAGACAGTATTACCAACAAATTGAATGAAAACTTTACGAACAAAAAGTCAGAAGTTGAAAATATTTTTAGTAATCATTTTCTAAATGTTGTGGATATAGTAGAATCCAGGTCATTAGACGATGCTAGGCAGTTAATGGAAGAGGCCATACCTATGCAATTTGATACAATTGAAATCTTACCCACTTCTCCCTCTGAAATTAGGAAAATAATAAATTTGCTTAAAAGCAAAGACTCACATGGAATTGATGGCATTTCCAGCAAAATACTAAAAGCTTGTTCTCAACAAATAAGTAAGATTCTCAGCCACCTGTGTAATAGCTCTCTGGAACAGGGCATTTTCCCCGATAGACTGAAATATGCTATTGTTATACCTTTGCTTAAAAGAGGGGATAGATCTGATGTCAACAATTACCGTCCAATCTCCATTCTAACAGCTTTATCCAAAATTTTTGAGAAAGTAATGTATTCAAGAGTAGCTTCACATATCTGTAAAAATGAAGTACCAACAAAATGTCAGTTTGGTTTCCAGAACGGTTTTTCAACAGAAAATTCCATATATGCTTGCACCAATCAAATTTTGAATGATCTGAATAACTGAACACCACCCATTGGGATTTTTTGTGATCTCTTAAAGGCCTTTGACTGTGTAAATCATGAAATTCTGCTAGACAAGCTCAAGTATTGTGGCATGAGTGGAACAGTGCACAAATGGTTTAATTCGTACCTAACTGGAAGAGTGCAGAAAGTTGAAATAAGCAGTTCTCATAATATGCAAAGATCAGCACATTCCTCAAACTGGGGAACTATCAAGAATGGGGTTCCACAAGGGTCAGTCTTGGGTCCTTTGTTGTTCTTAATATATATTAATGACTTGCAATTCTATACTCATGAAGAGGCAAAGTTAGTTCTCTTTGCTGATGATACAAGTATAGTAATCACACCTGACAAACAAGAATTAACTGATGAAATTGTCAATAATGTATTTCAGAAAATTACTAAGTGGTTCCTTGTAAACAGACTCTCACTGAATTTTGATAAGACGCAGTACATACAGTTCCGTACAGTAAATGGTATGACGCCATTAATAAATATAGACCTTAATCAGAAGCAAATAGCTAAGGTAGAATATTCAAAATTTTTAGGTGTGTCCATTGATGAGAGATTAAATTGGGAGAAACACATTGATGATCTGCTGAAACATTTGAGTTCAGCTACTTGCGCAATAAGGGTCATCGCAAATTTTGGTGATAAACACCTTAGTAAATTAGCTTACTACGCCTATTTTCACTCATTGCTTGCATATAGCATCATATTTAGGAGTAATTCATCACTGAGGAATAAAGAATTTATTGCACAAAAGCGTGTAATCAGAATAATAGCTGGAGTCCACCCAAGATCATCCTGCAGACATTTATTTAAGGATCTAGGGATATTCACAGTAGCTTCTCAGTATATGTACTCTCTTATGAAATTTGTTATTAACAACCAAACCCAATTCAAAAGTAATAGCAGTGTGCATAACTACAATACTAGGAGAAAGGATGATCCTCACAATTCAAAATTAAATCTAACTTTGGCACAGAAAGGGGTGAATTATACTGCCACTAAAGTCTTTGGTCACTTACCAAATAGTATCAAAAGTCTGACAGATAACCAACAAGTATTTAAGAAGAAATAAAAAGAATTTCTGAATGACAACTCCTTCTACTCCATAGAGGAATTTTTAGATATAAATTAAGAAAAAAAGAAAAAAAAAACCAAACAAAAAAAATTATAAAAAATTTAAAAAACAAATAAACAAAAAAGTTGTTATATTAACTTAATTTATCTTGTTAAATTAACTTAATTATGTCATGTATTGGAAAATTTGACTCGTTCCACATCATTACGAAATATCGTATACATGATCCATGGAACTAGTATTAATCTAATCTAATCTAATCACAAACAGCCACTGATAATATCTTTATGGAAAAGTCCAATGAACAAAATTATATTACAAAACCAATAATCAATGGCCTCTCAGATCATAACATGCAGTTCCTTGTGTTAAATCTTAATACTGAACAGGATATAAAAATCCATTAAATCTGAGCTCAAAAGGGTAATCAAAGCAAATATATTACAAGGAAAAGATAGTCATATCAGATAACAAAATAAAGACGATATGGGATATAGTGAAGGAAGGAGACCGGTAGAACCAGACATGAAGGACAAATAGCACTAAGAGTAAATGATACATTGGTGACAGACGTGTATAGTGTTGCAGAACTTTTTAACAAAAATTTTATAACTGTTACTGAAAAGATGGGGTGCCAGGTTCTGTAGATGCTGCTATGGTATACCTCAGACCAGACATTTAAAGTAACTTCTATAATATGAATTTGACCCTCACTACCCCAGCAGGAGTCATGTCCATCATAAAATCTTTAGAATCAAAAACATCTAGTGGATATGATGAAATATCAACGAAGTTAATTACAGAATGTGATTCAGAGTTAAGTAACACATTAAGCTATCTGTCTAACTAGTCGTTTAGCAGTGGAATACTTCCTGAATGGTTGAAATGTGCTGAAGTTAAGCCACTGTTTAAGAAGGGAGATAAAGAAATAGCATCGAATTTCCGTCCAGTTTCACTTTTGCCAGCATTCTCAAGAATTTTAGAAATGGTAATTTACAATCAGCTTTATAACAACCTTATCACAAGTAACATACTATCAAAGTTGCAGTTCAGATTTCTAAAGGGTTCTGATATTGAGAAGGCTATCTACACTCACAGCGAAAATGTAGTTAATTTATTAGACAAAAAATTGTAGGCAACTGGTATATTTTGTGATCTGTCAAAGGCATTTGACTGTGTAAATCACAATATCCTTTTAAGCAAATTAGAATATTATGGGCTAACAGGAAATGCTGTAACATGTTTCAAATCTTATATCGCTGGCTGCAAACAATGGGTGTTATTACAAAAGAGACATGTATTAAGCTATCAGGCATCATCCTACTGGGAACTACACTCCTGGAAATTGAAATAAGAACACCGTGAATTCATTGTCCCAGGAAGGGGAAACTTTATTGACACATTCCTGGGGTCAGATACATCACATGATCACACTGACAGAACCACAGGCACATAGACACAGGCAACAGAGCATGCACAATGTCGGCACTAGTACACCTTTCGCAGCAATGCAGGCTGCTATTCTCCCATGGAGACGATCGTAGAGATGCTGGATGTAGTCCTGTGGAACGGCTTGCCATGCCATTTCCACCTGGCGCCTCAGTTGGACCAGCGTTCGTGCTGGACGTGCAGACCGCGTGAGACGACGCTTCATCCAGTCCCAAACATGCTCAATGGGGGACAGATCCGGAGATCTTGCTGGCCAGGGTAGTTGACTTACACCTTCTAGAGCACGTTGGGTGGCACGGGATACATGCGGACGTGCATTGTCCTGTTGGAACAGCAAGTTCCGTTGCCGGTCTAGGAATGGTAGAACGATGGGTTCGATGACGGTTTAGATGTACCGTGCACTATTCAGTGTCCCCTCGACGATCACCAGTGGTGTACGGCCAGTGTAGGAGATCGCTCCCCACACCATGATGCCGGGTGTTGGCCCTGTGTGCCTCGGTCGTATGCAGTCCTGATTGTGGCGCTCACCTGCACGGCGCCAAACACGCATACGACCATCATTGGCACCAAGGCAGAAGCGACTCTCATCGCTGAAGACGACACGTCTCCATTCGTCCCTCCATTCACGCCTGTCGCGACACCACTGGAGGCGGGCTGCACGATGTTGGGGCGTGAGCGGAAGACGGCCTAACGGTGTGCGGGACCGTAGCCCAGCTTCATGGAGACGGTTGCGAATGGTCCTCGCCGATACCCCAGGAGCAACAGTGTTCCTAATTTGCTGGGAAGTGGCGGTGCGGTCCCCTACGGCACTGCGTAGGATCCTACGGTCTTGGCGTGCATCCGTGCGTCGCTGCGGTCCGGTCCCACGTCAACGGGCACGTGCACCTTCCGCCGACCGCTGGCGACAACATCGATGTACTGTGGAGACCTCACGCCCCACGTGTTGAGCAATTCTGCGGTACGTCCACCCGGCCTCCCGCATGCCCACTATACGCCCTCGCTCAAAGTCCGTCAACTGCACATACGGTTCACGTCCATGCTGTCGCGGCATGCTACCAGTGTTAAAGACTGCGATGGAGCTCCGTATGCCACGGCAAACTGGCTGACACTGACGGCGGCGGTGCACAAATGCTGCGCAGCTAGCGCCATTCGACGGCCAACACCGCGGTTCCTGGTGTGTCCGCTGTGCCGTGCGTGTGATCATTGCTTGTACAGCCCTCTCGCAGTGTCCGGAGCAAGTATGGTGGGTCTGACACACCGGTGTCAATGTGTTCTTTTTTCCATTTCCAGGAGTGTAATTTCATGTGGGGTCCCACAAGGTTCCATCTTAGGGCCCTTACTTTTTCTTGTGTACATCAATGACCTCTCATCAGTAGCATTACCACATGCCAAATTCTTTTTGTTTGCCGATGTTTCAAACATTGCAATAAATAGCAAATCAAGTGTAGTCTTAGAAAGATTGGCTAATAAAATATTTGTGGACATTACTCACTGGTTCCTAGCCAATTCTTTGTCACTAAACTTTGAAAAAACACACTACATGCAGATCAGAACTTGTAAGGAGTGTCCCATGATTATATGCCTAACATACGATGACAAGAAGATAGAAAAGTGTACAGTGTTAAATTCCTGGGATTACAACTTGATAATAAATTCAACTGTGAGGAGCATACCACAGAACTGCTGAAGTGTCTAAACAAATCTCTATTTGCAGTGCGAATTGTGTCAGACATAGAGTATATAAAAATGTAAAAGCTGCCACGCCATGCTTACTTTCATTCAATAATGTCATATGGGATTATTTTTTGGGGTAATTCATCAAGCCAAGCTGAAGTTTTCTGGGCACAAAAACGTGCAGTGAGAGTTATGTATGGTGTGAACTCAAGAACATCCTGCAGAAGCCTGTTTATAGAGCTAGGGATACTAACTACTGCTCCCCATGGAATCAATACTAGAAATAAGAATAATCTTCACAAGGATTTAAAGTCACTTACTCTTGTACAAAAAGGTGCACATTATTCAGGAACATTCATTTTCAGTAACTTGCCAGCAGTCATAAAAAGCTTAACAACCAATGAAATTCAGTTTAAGGAAAGCTTAAAAGATTTATTGGTGGCCAACTCCTTCTACTCCATTGATAAATTTCTCAGTAGAATCAACTGATTTGTTTGTGTTTGTCTGTGTCTATATACAAGTACAGGCTAACTTCTGCACCACTTCAGTGCATTAATATGTTCATTGTAAATAAGTATTAAAGTAGCTCTATTATATGTTTATTACCTTATAAATAAAAACATTTTTTTAAATTTTAAATTCAGTGCATTAATGAGAACTTCGAAAACGAGGTTTTGTAAAATCATTCTTTCATATAGTGTTCATTAAAAAAAAAGAAGACCATTCCACTTGGGACCTGTGGAAGGTACATAGCTTATTTGTTTCAGTTGTAGATATTTGTCATGTATTATTGTTTTTCTGGCATGTTCTACATCCTAAAGGGCCTCCTCACTACGGATCAATTGGAATGTAAGTAAACCTAATCTAATCTAATCTTGGAACATTGTTTCTTAGTGGACTAACAGCCTTCCTAAATAAAGAAATGATTCACAACATGGATTCAGAACTGGCAGATCAACACAGTCAGCTATTTTTACCTTCCTAGATGAAATTCTAACTGACCATAGTAAAGCTTTCGATGTAATTGATCATTAAGCCGGGTTCACACAGGCAACAAAAGTATCGCCACTGCAAATGGCGAACTGCAGTTGCTTTGTAGTTGCATGTGTGAACTCCTAGTTTTCGGTGGCGCCATTTAAGAAGCGCAACTCTTGTCACGCCACAAAAAGTTGAGCTTGGTTCTACCACAGTCTAACATGATAGGACTGTGGTTCTACTTTGTTGCGCCATTTTGCCTTCTCCACAATCGAATAACGTCATTCGATTGCTACCTCGCGGCTTGTTTCAAACCTTTCTACTTTCTAGTGCGTATTCGTTCACAGATAGTGCTTTTGTTTGTGCGTTTACCATTAACATGTCGAAAAAGTGGTCAACAGCGGCAATTATGAGATTCTTGGAAGTGTATCAAGAACGAGAATGCCTTTGGAACCACAAAAGCGAATCATACAAAGACAGAAATTTGAGAGATGCTGCATTAATTGAAATAGTAAACAGTATGCGTGAATATGTACCTGGAACTGATGTAGCTACAACAAAGTTAAAAATTCGAAGCATTCGAAATGCTTACATGAATGAACATAAAAAGGTACTGAAATCACATAAGAGTGGTGCGTCTACAGACGGTATTTATAACCCTGGCTTGCTTGGTTTGAAGCTGCACACCGGTTCTTAAAACATGTAGTCGAGACAAGAGAGACGAGAAACACTTTGCTAAGTAATATTTTACATTTATTATGTTGCCAAAACATCTTATTTAGTAATATGTACAGCTGTTTAATCTGCTGATACAAGTGACACCATTTGCAAACTGAACAATTACGAAGAATTTGTGGCGTCCTGTGTGAACGGTAGCTCAGAATGACTTGACTTGTTGCGATACTTTCGTTGCGTGTGTGAATCCGGCTTTACATACTGTTGCTGAAGATACGAAATCATGGAATACGAGGCCTAACAAATAGGCGGATCCAATCTTACCTGCATTATTATCAACAGGTCAGTCATATGAAATACAAAGATATAGAAAAGCGGGCAATTTCTAATTTTTATAATAATATAAAATAAAAAAACAGATACGGAGTTCCTCAAGGATCAGTCGTTGGGCCCAGTCTTTTCATTCTTTATATTAATGATCTATCAGAAAAACTGACTAAAGGAGCAACAGCACTTTTTGTAAATGACACAAATATCCCAAATAAGTCATGCCTACAAAAAACAGCTGCAGATCTAATACAAGATTTAACACAATGGTTCAATACAAATAAGCTAATAATAAATTCTGAAAAACTGTGTCAGTCAATTTTCACACTTCACAGAAACCCCACCCGGCAACACCAATTTTTAACATTGACGAAAAACTGTCTCATCTGCGAATGTGACAAAATTTTTGCGTGTACATATGCAGGATAACCTGAAATGGGAGACACACATGAATAAAGTAAATAGAAAGTTAAATATATTTACATATGCTGTCAGAATCCTTTCACAAAATACAAGTCTTGCATCAGTGGTCACAATGTACCACAGCAGTATCCTTTCACTACTGATGTATGGAATTATCTTTTGGGGGAACTCCACATGTAGCAGAAAAACATTTGGGCTAAAAAAAGATTACTAGAGTAATAGCACATGCTAAATACAGAGACTTGGGTAGACCAATATTTAAGAGTCTCAGTATATTGCCCCTTCTTTGTTTATATTTCTATAAAGCACTAATCTTCAAAAAAATACGCATATTAAAAGAATATAATTATTCTTAACTATATTACTCTTTCAATCATCTTATTGTTTATGTTACCAGTATTCAACTTAAATTGACTGTTGTTTTCTAAACCACATTATGAGTAAACTTGTGTGTAGTATGTAAAATCTGACTTATCCTGTATTGTTTGTGCAAACTATGTAATTAATCACGATTTACAGGATGAATAAAGAAATACAAATACATGATCTCTGCGGTTTTGCAACCCATAGAAGCCACTGCATTGAGACTTAAATCTTGAGTAGGTCCTAGGATAGAATGTGCTTTAGCTGGTAGTCACTGAAGAAAAATAGGTTTTAAAAATTCATCGATTAAGTGCATTCCAGCAAGAGCACACATCTCTGTGACCAAAGCAAATGGCCTTTCATCTCCCAGTTCTGTATCAGTTAGCAGTTTTCAGTTTTGAGCAACTCTGATTCTTCAGACACTGAGATAATGCATCTTATTAAGTCAGCACACAGGAAGCTTATAATGGATTGGACATGAAACCCAAAATTAGTTCAGTAACTTTGCTATCAAGTGATCCCAAAATGTAATGATATTTTGTCACCATCAAACGGGGTGTTTTCGGACACTGGGGCGAATTCGGACAGTATGGCATATTTACTCTTTGCCACTTCATAGAAACAAAGAGTTACTTATTTTAACGGCTGTGCGCCAGTTATTTTAAGTGCAATATTGCATTTATCGCTTTCCACAACTTTTATTTTGCGTCAATTGTTTCCCTAGGTGAATAATTGACAAACAGTCTCAGTGTTAAAAATCCATGCATTATCGTAAAGTGGAAATTTTCCATTGTTGCGCCGAGTGGGAAGTTATTGTGGCCGTAATTGTCGACGCGCTCAGTAGCTAACAGCATTGAGACAATTACTGTACAAGTTTGTTGAGTTTCTCGTGCAAGGTTATGAAATAACGACGGTTTTTGTAAAACTGTGTACTGAGTGGGGTGATTTCGGACGATGCCAAGAACGTATAAGAGCAGGAGAGGTGCTACAGTACGGTGTAATTATGACACGGAACTTTTAGATAAAGCTGTTTGTGATATTCAGAGTGGTAAATTATCATACAGAAAAGCGTGTGATTTGTATGGTATACCTAAATCAACCCTACAAAATAAAGTGCAGGAAGCACATCCGAAAAAAAGGGGAAGACAGCCAGTGCTAAATAAAGAAGAAGAAGAATTGTTGAAACGAGGTGTCTTGAGGGCTGCACATTGGGGATTTCCCTTCACTAAATTGGATATTAGATATTTAGTTAAAGGCTACCTTGATAAATCTGGCCGAAAAGACAAGAAATTTCGTAATAATTTGCCAGGAGAAGAATGGGAGCATTTATTCCTCAAACAACAGTCAGAAGATCTTTCCGTTCGTTTAAGCGAAAATATTAAACGAGCTCGTGCAGAAGTGAACAAAGAGACTGTTAACATGTTTTTCTCCAATATCAAGGCAGAGCTGGAAAATCTCCCATCTAGCAACATGATCAACTATGATGAAACCAACATGTCAGATGTTCCAGGCAAGCAGCAGATAATTACGAAACGATGGAGTAAGCATGCTGAAAAAGTGATGGACTCATCAAAATCTAGTGTCTCAATAATGATGGCAGCTGGTGCTGATGGTGAACTGCTTCCTCCGTACGTCCTTTACAATACAGAGCATTTGTGGGACACGTGGCAAGAAGGTGGACCACAAGGAACCCGTTTCAATAAGAACAAAAGTGGATGGTTTGACCTGCCAGTATTTGAAGACTGGTTCTTTACAATCGCTTTGCCCTATTTGAAGAGGCAAAACGGGCCAACAATCATGATTGGAGACAACTTATCCAGTTCCATGTCTTTACGTGTTATTGAAGAGTGCGAGCGGAACTATATTTCAGTCACTCTCCTTCCCCCCCAATAGCACGCACCTCCTCCAACAGCTCAATGTAACCTTCTTTAGGCCAATGAAAGCAGCGTGGTGAGCTGTATTAACTTATTGGAAGAAACACACTCGTAGAATCATTTACAAGGATGCCTTCCCATCTCTTCTGAAGCAGACACTGACTAAGATTTCAGCAAACTCCAAGGAAAACATAAAGGGTGGATTTCGCGCCATGGGCCTAATCTCTTTTAATCCAGTTCATGTCTTACGGAAATTGTCTGATAATGAGGAGAGCCAGCAAAGCAACGCAGACGCATAGTCTTCCACTTTTGAAGAAATACTCAAAGAAATTCGTTATCCTCCAAATAAGCTTGGTAGCTCCCGCCGCCGCAAACCTGGAAAATCAATCACTGGCCGAGATTTTCAAGGAAACGAAAACAGTACTGAAACAAGTGACAGTGCTTCTAGCAGTAGTGAAAGTGAAAACGACACATCATCCAATGAAGTTTTACTGCCGAAAGAAGAGGCTTTTCTTGTTGCAGAGTACAAATATAAACGTGGAAACAAGGAGCAAACAAGGCAGTATGTTGGAGTGGCCACAAATATTGGTGCTACGGAAGTAAGTGTGAAATTCTTGCGCTCACACGAGAATAGTAAAAACATATTTGTGGTTCCTAATGTCCCCGATGAAGACTCAATACAGAAATATCAAATATTCGAGAATATTTCCAACACCAGTTGAGAAGAGAGGAATGCTCATTTTTCGAGAAGATGTGCTGTAGACTCGACGACAATCGTTTATTTAAAGTGTTTGCAACTTAATTTAGAATGATGAATGAGAAAAATTATTTTGACCTTTTAGTTAAATTACTTTGTTTGTTTCTGTCTGTATCTAATATTTCAGTTAACAACTATAAAATTTTTTATTTAAACTCTTGACGGTTTAGATGTACCGTGCACTATTCAGTGTCCCCTCGACGATCACCAGTGGTGTACGGCCAGTGTAGGAGATCGCTCCCCACACCATGATGCCGGGTGTTGGCCCTGTGTGCCTCGGTCGTATGCAGTCCTGATTGTGGCGCTCACCTGCACGGCGCCAAACACGCATACGACCATCATTGGCACCAAGGCAGAAGCGACTCTCATCGCTGAAGACGACACGTCTCCATTCGTCCCTCCATTCACGCCTGTCGCGACACCACTGGAGGCGGGCTGCACGATGTTGGGGCGTGAGCGGAAGACGGCCTAACGGTGTGCGGGACCGTAGCCCAGCTTCATGGAGACGGTTGCGAATGGTCCTCGCCGATACCCCAGGAGCAACAGTGTTCCTAATTTGCTGGGAAGTGGCGGTGCGGTCCCCTACGGCACTGCGTAGGATCCTACGGTCTTGGCGTGCATCCGTGCGTCGCTGCGGTCCGGTCCCACGTCAACGGGCACGTGCACCTTCCGCCGACCGCTGGCGACAACATCGATGTACTGTGGAGACCTCACGCCCCACGTGTTGAGCAATTCTGCGGTACGTCCACCCGGCCTCCCGCATGCCCACTATACGCCCTCGCTCAAAGTCCGTCAACTGCACATACGGTTCACGTCCATGCTGTCGCGGCATGCTACCAGTGTTAAAGACTGCGATGGAGCTCCGTATGCCACGGCAAACTGGCTGACACTGACGGCGGCGGTGCACAAATGCTGCGCAGCTAGCGCCATTCGACGGCCAACACCGCGGTTCCTGGTGTGTCCGCTGTGCCGTGCGTGTGATCATTGCTTGTACAGCCCTCTCGCAGTGTCCGGAGCAAGTATGGTGGGTCTGACACACCGGTGTCAATGTGTTCTTTTTTCCATTTCCAGGAGTGTAATTTCATGTGGGGTCCCACAAGGTTCCATCTTAGGGCCCTTACTTTTTCTTGTGTACATCAATGACCTCTCATCAGTAGCATTACCACATGCCAAATTCTTTTTGTTTGCCGATGTTTCAAACATTGCAATAAATAGCAAATCAAGTGTAGTCTTAGAAAGATTGGCTAATAAAATATTTGTGGACATTACTCACTGGTTCCTAGCCAATTCTTTGTCACTAAACTTTGAAAAAACACACTACATGCAGATCAGAACTTGTAAGGAGTGTCCCATGATTATATGCCTAACATACGATGACAAGAAGATAGAAAAGTGTACAGTGTTAAATTCCTGGGATTACAACTTGATAATAAATTCAACTGTGAGGAGCATACCACAGAACTGCTGAAGTGTCTAAACAAATCTCTATTTGCAGTGCGAATTGTGTCAGACATAGAGTATATAAAAATGTAAAAGCTGCCACGCCATGCTTACTTTCATTCAATAATGTCATATGGGATTATTTTTTGGGGTAATTCATCAAGCCAAGCTGAAGTTTTCTGGGCACAAAAACGTGCAGTGAGAGTTATGTATGGTGTGAACTCAAGAACATCCTGCAGAAGCCTGTTTATAGAGCTAGGGATACTAACTACTGCTCCCCATGGAATCAATACTAGAAATAAGAATAATCTTCACAAGGATTTAAAGTCACTTACTCTTGTACAAAAAGGTGCACATTATTCAGGAACATTCATTTTCAGTAACTTGCCAGCAGTCATAAAAAGCTTAACAACCAATGAAATTCAGTTTAAGGAAAGCTTAAAAGATTTATTGGTGGCCAACTCCTTCTACTCCATTGATAAATTTCTCAGTAGAATCAACTGATTTGTTTGTGTTTGTCTGTGTCTATATACAAGTACAGGCTAACTTCTGCACCACTTCAGTGCATTAATATGTTCATTGTAAATAAGTATTAAAGTAGCTCTATTATATGTTTATTACCTTATAAATAAAAACATTTTTTTAAATTTTAAATTCAGTGCATTAATGAGAACTTCGAAAACGAGGTTTTGTAAAATCATTCTTTCATATAGTGTTCATTAAAAAAAAAGAAGACCATTCCACTTGGGACCTGTGGAAGGTACATAGCTTATTTGTTTCAGTAGTAGATATTTGTCATGTATTATTGTTTTTCTGGCATGTTCTACATCCTAAAGGGCCTCCTCACTACGGATCAATTGGAATGTAAGTAAACCTAATCTAATCTAATCTTGGAACATTGTTTCTTAGTGGACTAACAGCCTTCCTAAATAAAGAAATGATTCACAACATGGATTCAGAACTGGCAGATCAACACAGTCAGCTATTTTTACCTTCCTAGATGAAATTCTAACTGACCATAGTAAAGCTTTCGATGTAATTGATCATTAAGCCGGGTTCACACAGGCAACAAAAGTATCGCCACTGCAAATGGCGAACTGCAGTTGCTTTGTAGTTGCATGTGTGAACTCCTAGTTTTCGGTGGCGCCATTTAAGAAGCGCAACTCTTGTCACGCCACAAAAAGTTGAGCTTGGTTCTACCACAGTCTAACATGATAGGACTGTGGTTCTACTTTGTTGCGCCATTTTGCCTTCTCCACAATCGAATAACGTCATTCGATTGCTACCTCGCGGCTTGTTTCAAACCTTTCTACTTTCTAGTGCGTATTCGTTCACAGATAGTGCTTTTGTTTGTGCGTTTACCATTAACATGTCGAAAAAGTGGTCAACAGCGGCAATTATGAGATTCTTGGAAGTGTATCAAGAACGAGAATGCCTTTGGAACCACAAAAGCGAATCATACAAAGACAGAAATTTGAGAGATGCTGCATTAATTGAAATAGTAAACAGTATGCGTGAATATGTACCTGGAACTGATGTAGCTACAACAAAGTTAAAAATTCGAAGCATTCGAAATGCTTACATGAATGAACATAAAAAGGTACTGAAATCACATAAGAGTGGTGCGTCTACAGACGGTATTTATAACCCTGGCTTGCTTGGTTTGAAGCTGCACACCGGTTCTTAAAACATGTAGTCGAGACAAGAGAGACGAGAAACACTTTGCTAAGTAATATTTTACATTTATTATGTTGCCAAAACATCTTATTTAGTAATATGTACAGCTGTTTAATCTGCTGATACAAGTGACACCATTTGCAAACTGAACAATTACGAAGAATTTGTGGCGTCCTGTGTGAACGGTAGCTCAGAATGACTTGACTTGTTGCGATACTTTCGTTGCGTGTGTGAATCCGGCTTTACATACTGTTGCTGAAGATACGAAATCATGGAATACGAGGCCTAACAAATAGGCGGATCCAATCTTACCTGCATTATTATCAACAGGTCAGTCATATGAAATACAAAGATATAGAAAAGCGGGCAATTTCTAATTTTTATAATAATATAAAATAAAAAAACAGATACGGAGTTCCTCAAGGATCAGTCGTTGGGCCCAGTCTTTTCATTCTTTATATTAATGATCTATCAGAAAAACTGACTAAAGGAGCAACAGCACTTTTTGTAAATGACACAAATATCCCAAATAAGTCATGCCTACAAAAAACAGCTGCAGATCTAATACAAGATTTAACACAATGGTTCAATACAAATAAGCTAATAATAAATTCTGAAAAACTGTGTCAGTCAATTTTCACACTTCACAGAAACCCCACCCGGCAACACCAATTTTTAACATTGACGAAAAACTGTCTCATCTGCGAATGTGACAAAATTTTTGCGTGTACATATGCAGGATAACCTGAAATGGGAGACACACATGAATAAAGTAAATAGAAAGTTAAATATATTTACATATGCTGTCAGAATCCTTTCACAAAATACAAGTCTTGCATCAGTGGTCACAATGTACCACAGCAGTATCCTTTCACTACTGATGTATGGAATTATCTTTTGGGGGAACTCCACATGTAGCAGAAAAACATTTGGGCTAAAAAAAGATTACTAGAGTAATAGCACATGCTAAATACAGAGACTTGGGTAGACCAATATTTAAGAGTCTCAGTATATTGCCCCTTCTTTGTTTATATTTCTATAAAGCACTAATCTTCAAAAAAATACGCATATTAAAAGAATATAATTATTCTTAACTATATTACTCTTTCAATCATCTTATTGTTTATGTTACCAGTATTCAACTTAAATTGACTGTTGTTTTCTAAACCACATTATGAGTAAACTTGTGTGTAGTATGTAAAATCTGACTTATCCTGTATTGTTTGTGCAAACTATGTAATTAATCACGATTTACAGGATGAATAAAGAAATACAAATACATGATCTCTGCGGTTTTGCAACCCATAGAAGCCACTGCATTGAGACTTAAATCTTGAGTAGGTCCTAGGATAGAATGTGCTTTAGCTGGTAGTCACTGAAGAAAAATAGGTTTTAAAAATTCATCGATTAAGTGCATTCCAGCAAGAGCACACATCTCTGTGACCAAAGCAAATGGCCTTTCATCTCCCAGTTCTGTATCAGTTAGCAGTTTTCAGTTTTGAGCAACTCTGATTCTTCAGACACTGAGATAATGCATCTTATTAAGTCAGCACACAGGAAGCTTATAATGGATTGGACATGAAACCCAAAATTAGTTCAGTAACTTTGCTATCAAGTGATCCCAAAATGTAATGATATTTTGTCACCATCAAACGGGGTGTTTTCGGACACTGGGGCGAATTCGGACAGTATGGCATATTTACTCTTTGCCACTTCATAGAAACAAAGAGTTACTTATTTTAACGGCTGTGCGCCAGTTATTTTAAGTGCAATATTGCATTTATCGCTTTCCACAACTTTTATTTTGCGTCAATTGTTTCCCTAGGTGAATAATTGACAAACAGTCTCAGTGTTAAAAATCCATGCATTATCGTAAAGTGGAAATTTTCCATTGTTGCGCCGAGTGGGAAGTTATTGTGGCCGTAATTGTCGACGCGCTCAGTAGCTAACAGCATTGAGACAATTACTGTACAAGTTTGTTGAGTTTCTCGTGCAAGGTTATGAAATAACGACGGTTTTTGTAAAACTGTGTACTGAGTGGGGTGATTTCGGACGATGCCAAGAACGTATAAGAGCAGGAGAGGTGCTACAGTACGGTGTAATTATGACACGGAACTTTTAGATAAAGCTGTTTGTGATATTCAGAGTGGTAAATTATCATACAGAAAAGCGTGTGATTTGTATGGTATACCTAAATCAACCCTACAAAATAAAGTGCAGGAAGCACATCCGAAAAAAAGGGGAAGACAGCCAGTGCTAAATAAAGAAGAAGAAGAATTGTTGAAACGAGGTGTCTTGAGGGCTGCACATTGGGGATTTCCCTTCACTAAATTGGATATTAGATATTTAGTTAAAGGCTACCTTGATAAATCTGGCCGAAAAGACAAGAAATTTCGTAATAATTTGCCAGGAGAAGAATGGGAGCATTTATTCCTCAAACAACAGTCAGAAGATCTTTCCGTTCGTTTAAGCGAAAATATTAAACGAGCTCGTGCAGAAGTGAACAAAGAGACTGTTAACATGTTTTTCTCCAATATCAAGGCAGAGCTGGAAAATCTCCCATCTAGCAACATGATCAACTATGATGAAACCAACATGTCAGATGTTCCAGGCAAGCAGCAGATAATTACGAAACGATGGAGTAAGCATGCTGAAAAAGTGATGGACTCATCAAAATCTAGTGTCTCAATAATGATGGCAGCTGGTGCTGATGGTGAACTGCTTCCTCCGTACGTCCTTTACAATACAGAGCATTTGTGGGACACGTGGCAAGAAGGTGGACCACAAGGAACCCGTTTCAATAAGAACAAAAGTGGATGGTTTGACCTGCCAGTATTTGAAGACTGGTTCTTTACAATCGCTTTGCCCTATTTGAAGAGGCAAAACGGGCCAACAATCATGATTGGAGACAACTTATCCAGTTCCATGTCTTTACGTGTTATTGAAGAGTGCGAGCGGAACTATATTTCAGTCACTCTCCTTCCCCCCCAATAGCACGCACCTCCTCCAACAGCTCAATGTAACCTTCTTTAGGCCAATGAAAGCAGCGTGGTGAGCTGTATTAACTTATTGGAAGAAACACACTCGTAGAATCATTTACAAGGATGCCTTCCCATCTCTTCTGAAGCAGACACTGACTAAGATTTCAGCAAACTCCAAGGAAAACATAAAGGGTGGATTTCGCGCCATGGGCCTAATCTCTTTTAATCCAGTTCATGTCTTACGGAAATTGTCTGATAATGAGGAGAGCCAGCAAAGCAACGCAGACGCATAGTCTTCCACTTTTGAAGAAATACTCAAAGAAATTCGTTATCCTCCAAATAAGCTTGGTAGCTCCCGCCGCCGCAAACCTGGAAAATCAATCACTGGCCGAGATTTTCAAGGAAACGAAAACAGTACTGAAACAAGTGACAGTGCTTCTAGCAGTAGTGAAAGTGAAAACGACACATCATCCAATGAAGTTTTACTGCCGAAAGAAGAGGCTTTTCTTGTTGCAGAGTACAAATATAAACGTGGAAACAAGTAGCAAACAAGGCAGTATGTTGGAGTGGCCACAAATATTGGTGCTACGGAAGTAAGTGTGAAATTCTTGCGCTCACACGAGAATAGTAAAAACATATTTGTGGTTCCTAATGTCCCCGATGAAGACTCAATACAGAAATATCAAATATTCGAGAATATTTCCAACACCAGTTGAGAAGAGAGGAATGCTCATTTTTCGAGAAGATGTGCTGTAGACTCGACGACAATCGTTTATTTAAAGTGTTTGCAACTTAATTTAGAATGATGAATGAGAAAAATTATTTTGACCTTTTAGTTAAATTACTTTGTTTGTTTCTGTCTGTATCTAATATTTCAGTTAACAACTATAAAATTTTTTATTTAAACTCTTGCAAAATACAAACGTATCTGTAATATATAAAATTCATTATATCATTCCATAAATAATATATATTCAGTCGTCTGATGAAGTGAGTAAACAACTGAATCATTGTTGAATAGAGCAAAATGTTTATTCAAACATTCATTTCTAGAAAACTTAAAAGCAAATTAGTGCCAATATACAGGAAAGGCAAAAGGATGATCCAAATAGCTACATGCCAGCCTCTTTACCATCTGGATTCTCAAAAATGTTAGAGAGGCTTGAGAGTTTTCACTGGCAAAACTATTTTGTACTGATCACCATATTACACTGACAGTTAAACCCTGCAAAAGTGGTCTACAGATTGTTAAATACGGAAAGGCACTTCTTCAATTACACTGCTGTGCTATTGTCAAAGAAAGTTTGAACGTAAGCACATGCACCATATATACTCTTTGTAGCACTAGATATTTCCTGCGAGGTTTGGCGGTCATCAACCACAGCCGACAGTCAGAAATCATCTGCCTCCACTCACACTGGCCCGACGTATGACCAGAGCACCCTCAGAGGACCAAGATCACTCTCCGAACTGTTGTACAAAGGCTGTTTCAGTTCCTCTTCACAGAAAAGTGATACTGTTTTTGACCCCGATCTGCTTGCTTGCTTGCTTTCTACACCCATCTTCAGACTCTGGGATTATCACACCATTTACCTGAAACTTCTCGATATCAAGCACAAAGTGATATCGCTTGCATAGCAGTATCACTTGCACAGTATAGATCCGGAGATATAGACTAGAAATTATTTCTCTAGAAACCAGAAACGGCGGCAAGGTGGAAGGTGCTGTAAACCACCGAGAAGAAACTGATAATTCCAATCGCGAATACCGATGTCGGTGATACAACAGATTCCAAATCATCCTTATAATTGCAAGTCAACTAAGGTGTTTTTCGTGTCCAGAGAACCAGCAAATGTGTCTTCCTTCCTTCTTTCACCTGCTACATGCACACAACACAATCGATGTTCTTTCAACCAAATAAAGATGGGAAATGTGCAGAAGCAGTCAACTCGACAATTTACATGAAAGGGAATAATGCGCCAGTGCAAACACATGTCCATATTGAATCTTCTCAAATTTCCACAGGGAACACATGCGATCACGAAGGCTGCCCAACACATACTGGGTATTAGTTCACTATTCATCTGTCTAGAGGATGCAACAGTTAGGTCGGCTACATTCCTGTACACCAGCCGGCCTTTCCATTCAGACGGCTCCTGCCATAAGGCAGAAACGTGAATCGTTCCCACCACAGGCAACCGCCCCCGTGCACCATGCACCCCCAGACAGAATCGTCCAAGGATACTGGCTGCATATATAGTTGATCACTGTACTTACAATTAAATTTTACGATTTCAGCCTCAATTGGAAGACATTCAACAATGAGCGAAGTATCAGAAATACCCACTCCTGACGACTGTGGCTCTGAAAATAGGAGTCTCTGTACCATTCTTATAACTTGACATAATTTTCCAGGTAAAAAAAGTTTCATTCTATTTGCAGCTATCGCAGTATTCCATGTCAAATACCTTCCCTTACAACAGAACATATCAATTTTCTCTGCACATGTCGAAACACACACACACACACACACACACACACACACACTTTATAAGCCTGATGCTCAAGGCGAATTTATCACACATCTCCTACTACTAAATTTAATACTTCACCAATAGCTGAATGCTGGCAATACGAAACGATACTTAGCAAAAATCAGTGATTGGTGCACATGTCTCGTAAGTTTTTCTTGCAAGTGGTACCACTGTGTCTTAGAAAGAAAGGTGCAATCATCTTACAAGTCGCCAGATGTTAAAAACACTATCGCAGTGACCATGTTACTGTCACAGTCAGTCTTGGTTCTACAGGTGCTCGCAAGTATGACTAAAAATATCTATGTTAAAAAATATACAAGCCTCATAAATCGCGATATGGCGTTAACACCGAATGAAATGGTTTTTCCACATAAATACCGCGACATTGAAATAGACGGTGATCGCTGGAGTATATATTAACAGACCAAGAGTGCAGTTACAAGTCCGCGACGGTGTAAGCTCATAATAAAGTCACGGAATTTAGAAAGTGATTCAGCTAAGGAAAATGGTATGAAGCCGGAATTTGCAACTCCCTCATGCCACTGGTCGATATTTCTCCCGTATTTGTAACACATTCTGTCTCGATGCCATGTCAGAGGTTCTGCGATATATCCACTGGGTTATAGACGATGGCTGATTGAGAATGATCACATACAGTAGATGGTATGCTGATTGAGGTTGTAAGAAATGTACACAGGCTTTTCAGATCTCTAGTGTTACACTTTCCGGTAGAAATGCTGTCTGCAAATTGGAATCAAGTCTTTCCATTGCAATGTATCCTATGGAGTAGCCTTTTAATGATTGCAGCCACTAATGGATCATATTTGTGGAACTCTGATATCTCCAAATGAGTCACAATTTTCGAACCTGTGAGTCACAATTTTCGAACCTATCTGCTATGGTAAAATTCCAACATGGTTTTAGATAGCCCCTATGTGTCTTACAACTGCACCACAGACTCTGCTCTGCCATCCCTTTGTGCATGTGATCGTTCCAATTTAAGTCAAAACTGAGCAGAAGTTGGAGAGAGCTATGTCTACCATATACCACAACCTGTGTAGAAACAGGCTAAGCTGAGTTAGTACGACAGGATCATGTTTTGACCATTTGGTGAAAATGGGAACATGTTTTTGTAGCTCCACCAACCGTGTATGATGTGTAAGGTCAGCGTCAAACGAAGCCCACTCCTGCAATATGAGGTAGTGTAGAGACAATACGAAAAGTTACGGTGGTGTTTTCTATCGGAAAAATTAGGAAGACTCAACATCATACAAGTACTACAGTGCGAAGCAGATCTGCATCCATCAAGGTACATTCATGTCTATCAAGGGGACTGATGACCTCAGAAGTTAAGTCCCATGGTGCTCAGAGCCATTTGAACCATGTCTATCACCCCAACATTCTATCATCATTATTCTGTACCATCCAACAAAGAAAAATTACTAAGCATAAAAGCTCTGCTAACTTCACCCAATAGAGAACTTGATACGATTTTTACCGCATCTCTCTCTTCCAATATATAGAAAACAAATACCGTATGTGTGCCAGCATCGAGTATGTGCAGCGATCCTATTAAATATACAGGTATTGATCCAGTGTGAAAATGCCTACACCCATGCTGTAGGAGGAGGAGGACCATATGCCACAGAGTATCAGTCACAAGTTAGGCTCCCTGTGTCCCCATGTCGTTGTTTTAAACATTGTTTCTTTCTGCTGTGACACACTTTGTATACTGGCATGCATTTTGCTTTCTTCTGCCATGACATCGAGGTCTGTGTCAGGTTCTAAACAGACATTAATCTGTTCTGATCCATTGCCTCTCAAAGAAAACTAGATGTTGGACGGTGTAAATAATGTTGTTGTGTTGTTGCTGCTGCTACCACAAAACACACATACACACACACACAGACACACACACACACACACAAACACACACACACACACACACACACACACACACACACACTGGATGATTTTAAGTAAAAGACAAAGTACGGAATCTGGAAGAGTTTTGCGGTGTTGTGGAGCGTTTCCTAACTGCTGTCCAAAGGTGATCGATGGTCTCTACATTTAAACTCATCTTTCACAATGACAGAATAGCTGATACTTGTGTGTTCCATTTCGATTGTTTCCTCATATTGCTGTCACTGTTTCGGTACTAGCCATCCCCAGAAGGTGTTGCCCCCCCCCCCCCCCCACCAAGACTCTCCGTCTCAAACAAGCAATGTCAATCATTGTGAGTTAATCAACAGCATACCAGTGGATGGATGGGATGGAGAAGATACCATCGATGTACTGTCATAATAAGCGTCACAGCTGATAGTGTGACAATTTTAGCAATGTTACTGTGATTTCAACAAGGACCAGTGATATGGCAGCATGCTTCACAGATTCTGTATATCATTAAACCACCCATCCTCTACTCTGAGAGCGCCATTGGGAAAGTAGACAGATGACTGTGCAGTATGTCCGTTCATTGTTAATTCTCAAAGATATACATCAAAGTATAAAAGACGGCGATCCACGTATTTCTAGCAGTTCGAGAATAGTGTGTAATTTACGATCTTTCTCTTTGTGGATGAAATCACAGTGCCTTTCCGCATTCTTAGGAAAAAGTTAGAGATTGCAAAACTTGCATGCATTGCCTTTGGCCAACCCACCCTGCAGTACTGTCACTGATTTCATCTCCAACTTACCAGAAGTAGACTACTACATTCCACGTCTTGTGAAAGAATGGAGAGTGCCAAGTTCGTAACAGCTGTTCTGCACCCATCCAAGTGCATAAGATTCCTCGAGATTCCCGCATGTCGAGGAGGTTAGCACCCTTATTGGGGTATAGAACACTCCGTGTCAATAGGACGGCGCTTATGCTCATAGAGGCGGAGCAATATGAAAGCGTCGAGGAGATGAAGTCTGTGATACGTGGCGGCAGAGAGTGGGCAAACAAAGTCTGTGTTGCCAAACTGTGTTGTTGCAAACAACAGTCACGTTTATTTGCCTTCTTTACATTATATTATAGAGAATAACACATTTTAAAACCGATTTCGATTGGTTCTCTACATGACAGAGATCTTACTTCACGTCTTTAAGATTGTGTCCACTGCTCCACAGCAATCATCTGAGAGACTACGGAACAGAAGACTCAGCTATGTGAAGGCCTCAAGTATACTTTTTCTCAAAACGGCAATTGTCTAAACACAAGATCATCGAAAAAGTTGCAATAATTGCCATTTATTTTGATTAGGGCTATATTATAAGTAAAAATGGAATACACAACAAAATAAACTTCAAACTCAACCGAAATCACTATATTTGTTTGACAACTGCTTCTACTCCATACAGTTTAAAAAAAATGTGTATAATGCGCATATGTGGGTGTGTCTCCGTGCAGTTCAATGTAAATCACTATGCGTAAAAAAGAACTATTGGCAACAAAGACTAGTGCAAAAGACTATCGTACAAATTTTCAGGATGTTATCATATTTTTCGGTGGCTGCAAGTATTATGTGTTTAAATTTTTTCGATATTACAGTGGGAGAACGCATTTATAACCCATTGAACCAACAAACAATTAACCATGGAATGGGAATGGCCACCGATAACGTCGAAAATTACCGATATCTCGAAAGTAACCCCCCCCCCCTCTTTCACGTTAAGACATTTTCCAATTCGTACCTTGAAAGTTACAGGGGCTTACTTCTCGAAATGTTGCAGATTTTTATGAATTTATCTGGTCGCATTCTCACAAGTAATTAGAGCATACAATACCATCAGAAAAGCTTAACTTCTCCTTGGGCAATGTGTTGAGCATTTTAGTGTGAATACTTCATAGGCTGCATATTTTTAATCAGTAAAAGATAGGAAGTTCTCATGTACTATGTATGCAATCGATACGTTGACAAAAACGGCTTAAAATCACGAGTCTTTAAAATCAAGAAAAATTATTACTTTACTTTGTTTCAAAGTGTAAACCTGATATCCGAGTCCTTTTGCGAACCATCTGCTTGTAAATTTAGGAAGACAAGTTCAAGGCTTTTATACATCTTCTTCTCCCTGTGCCGCAGAGAAGTGTGGCCAGCTGAAGGGATGCTGCCTATTGCTTCATACACAAGCGGTCCAATGTCTGTTACCTTCAATGTTTTGTTCTTTTTCCGCATGTAACTGGTAACCCGTGCTCAAATTAATTCTGTCGTACTATACTTCCAGTGATTTGTGGATAAACGCAAAACTGTTTGACCACATTTACATGCAAGAAACTCAATTCTGTACATTGTGTCGTGTCACTTTTATACATTAACGAGCTACATGAGTTCAGCACGAGTCTGGCTTATATTGTCCGGATCATTTCTATTTTTCAGTCAGAGCACAGAATCCCCTTTCCTGGTGCCCGTACTTGGTCTTTTCTCTGTAACAGGTGAATGATAACTGGCATAGTAATTACAATGACCGACTTCAAAGCAAGTTATGGCAAGAATTGTTCAGTGAATCACTTCTTGAAAGTGACAGCGTTCATTTGTGAAAGGTAACCACTACTGCATTTCTTAGACTTGAACACAAGTTTACTCTTAAGATCCAAATCAGAAGAGCCACTATGCAGATAAGTATCTGAGAACCTTTTCCTGTGGGAACATTAAAATCGCGAGTACCATCACTCATTTTCCAGCACATATTCATGGGATATTCTGATTAACCCATGTTTCATCAAGGTGATGAACTGTAGAACTACCTCCTCATCTTGCATCTGTATAAGGGATGTGGTACGTGCTGCTTCTAAATTACTTCTTTCAATTACAAACTCTCTTCTTAACATTTTTGAAACCAATGTCTTTTAAAATTCTTTGTATTGACGAAGAGCTACCTTTGAAGCCAGTTTGCTCAGGCATAACTGTAACAATTTTTTTTGATATCTGGTATTCCCTTCTTATGCACATTTCAAACACGGAGCGCTGTAAAATATCGTTGTCAAAACCATCTATTTGTGTTAGAGGTATATTGCGATTTCGATGCTTCCCACGATACACGAAAACTAATTTTGCTGAGGTTCCTACTGCTACAACACATTTGTTTAGTATTCTCTATACAATCCTCTTCAAACACAAGCTTCTGCACTTCGTTCTTGAGTCTTCAGAATGTCGGAAATGGAAGTCTCGCTTTTAGATCCACTTTTGAAAAAGTTATAAATGCAGGACATTAACCTCCACGTCTGCTTATGAAGCATCTATATCTCCATCTACCTGGGGCGCTGACTTACAAAAAATATTGGAGGGCCCATACTGGGGGTCTCGCCTCGGGAAATTTTCTAATTGTTAGATGAAAGATAGTGAGTTTTGAAGATTTTTTAAGCATTTTAGAGTCATATGATCAACATTAGAACCCCGAAAACTGCACTCTCAATAACTCGACACTCTGCAAAACTCGACAAGCCTGACACATTTTTTGGCTTTGAAAAAAGAAACAAAGTATAAACATGCACAGTATTTTCTTAAAAAGCTAATTTAATTTTCAGTAATAATCATGCTTATAGACTATTACAGAGCAATGAATATATAGCTCTGAAAAGACTGGAATTATATTTAAATAAATCCTAAACTATCATTAAAAGAATAAGACATAAAATATTGCTGTTGCACAGTAATAGCACTTTGATTAATAAGTGAAATAGCTTCTGAGGAAGCGAAGGACCATAAACTTGTGAAGGTTTTTCTTTTAAACACAATTCGTAAATGTGTTCAAAACAATCGTGCCTTCCATTCAATATACAAATCAAGCCCTCATATATTTTTTCCCGATCAGCCGCACTTAGATGTGGGCACTGAATTTTTTCATTCGCATTCTGTACTGGGTTCATTGCATGGCAATAAAGACGTAAAAAAAAGTAAGTCTTGAATGGTAACATTGACTCAAGGTAGCCTGCACATTTGTAACATTTGTAACCTGCCTCTGTTTTGTCCTCTGCAGAAAATGTTACAACAAACTCTAGAAGTTCTTCAAAGCACGACGAGCAAAAACGTCTTTTAAAATACTTAACAGAGTTTGTGATTCAGTGTTGGGGGTCCCGTTTATGCCAATAAAGTCCTCGCTGATGATTAAGGAATCATTAACAGTGTGAATACCAAATTACACCGAGCGAGGTGGCGCAGTGGTTAGCACACTGGACTTGCATTCGGGAGGACGACGGTTCAATCCCGTCTCCACCCATCCTGATTTAGGTTTCTTGTGATTTCCCTAAATCGTTTCAGGCAAATGCCGGGATGATTCCTTTGAAAGGGCACGGCCGATTTCCTTCCCACTCCTTCCCTAACCCGAGCTTGTGCTCCGTCTCTAATTACCTCGTTGTTGACGGGACGTTAAACACTAACCACCACCACCACCACCACCAAATTACACATGTTTGTGAATCGAAGAATCACTTGTTTTGTCAACCATAATAGAAAAATGTTTAGTCTTCTTGATTGAAGCCAATACCTTTGTCAATACAGACTTTCCTAGTAGATTAATGATCTCGTTTTCAATATCATGGGATGTCCTCTGATACAGTGAACGCCCTAAGCATTCTTTAAACTCAGGTATGTCATTCTTTCGGAGTTCCAACAACTGAAAAAAATTTGCGTATACATCTTCATGCTCTCTAATTGCTAGTCCTTGTCAGCATAGAAATTGCATGGTAGTAAAAATTGTATGAAGAGCTAAATGGCCTTTGGCTCTGAGCACTATGGGACTTAACATCTGAGGTCATCAGTCTCCTAGAACTTAGAACTACTTAAACCTAACCAACCTAAGGACATCACATACATCCATGCCCGAGGCAGGATTCGAACCTGCGACCGTAGCGGGTACGCGGTTCCGCACTGAAGCGCCTAGAACCGTTTGGCCACACCGGCCGGCTAAAATGGCCTTTCTTCATATCACTACCTAACTGTTCATTCAATGGGGAGGCCACACTTTGGTTATTGATAGAATTTAGTTTCAGAACACATTTATGCGTAAACGTATTTTCATGAAGACGGAATTTTTCCAAATCCTTTTTCCAGTTAGAAACGCCTATGGAAGTTAATGCATCATCTTTTTTTGGAGCAAATTGTAACAGATTTTTAGCATGTGCCTCTTTGCAGGTTTTGCAAAAAACTTTTTCAGTAGATGCTTCATATTCTAGCCATGTATATTTGATCAACCAAGACTTCTGAAATGATCTTCCCTTACCAGATTGTCCAGGTTTCAGCTGTGAACGATTCTTGTCTGAAGATGATGAAGCAATTGACGACACAATAATTGTTGAAGATTGACTTGCAGTACCATCAACTTCCTGGCGGGTCTTCTTGGTAACAAATTTATCCATTGCAAACTTAATTCACAATACACTAAGAGACTAAAGTAAACGAATAAAATAACAGCCGCATTGTCGTAATGTCTGAAGCATCAAGGCGAGGCGAGGGAGAGGGTTCCAAGCGCTTCTGCTCCAGTCCTTTTGATGTCGCTGCGACCGCAGCGCTGGCCTGCTGGCGCCAGACTTTACCCAAAGGCTCGGGCACCAGGACAAATTCTAAGTGTGCCTACGGCACCGCAACACTATCATGATTCACACCACTCGTTTTCAGTTAACCTGCTTACTACCGTAATAACTATTTGTTTTAACTCATTAATGAATGTATTTTAAAAGGTAACTACATCAAACAAGGAAAATAATAAATTCCAACATAATTTTGTGATTTTACAAAGCGTAATATGACTAAATTATTAGGGGGGGCGGAGGTCTCCCCCCACCCCAAATGAATTTTTGAGGGGCTCGGGCCCACTCAGGTCCCATGGAGTCAGTGCCTGTGCCATCTACATGATCACTCTTACAATTCACAATTAAGTGCCAGGCAGCAGATTCATCAAAACACCTTCAAGTAGTTTCTCTCTGTTCCACTCTCGAATAGCGCGCAAGAAAGAAGTATTTTTACACTCTGTGGAGAAAGTTGGGGACTGAAATTTCATGAGCAGATCCTGCCACATGAAAAATGCCTTTGTTTTGATGACTCCCAATCCAATTCACGTATCGTATCCGTGGTAGTCTCTCCCCATTTCTCGATAATAAAAAACGAGCTGCCCTTCTTTCAACTTTTTCGATCAGTCCTGCCTGCTGTGGATACAAAACTAGACATAAATACTCGAGAAGAATGCGGAAAAGCGTGGTGCAAGTAGTCTCTTTAGTAGACCTCTTGCAGTTTATGTGTTCTGCCAATAAATCGTAGTCTTTGGTTTGCTTTCCACACAACATTATCCATGTGATCTTTGTAATTCAAGTTATTCAGAATTGTAATCCCTAAGTATTTAGTTGAATTTACAGCCTCTAGATTTGTGTGTTATATCCTGTAAACAGAAGTTGAAGAGATTCTTTTTAGTATTCATGTGGATGACTTCTGACTTTTCATTATTTAGAGTCCATTGCTATTTTCTAACCATTACAGATATCTTGTCTAAATCGTCTGACAATTTGTTTTGATCATCTAATGATTTTATAAGACAGTAAATCACAGTATCATCTGCATCTGCATCTGACCTCTTAGGGCTGCGCAGATTGTCTCCCAAATCGTTTACTGTATCAGGAACGGCAGAAGTACTGTAACAATTCCTTGCAAACGCCAGATATCACTTCTGTTTTAGTCGATGATTTTCCATCGATTATTATGTACTGTAGCCTTTCTGACAGAAAATCACAAACCTTGTCGCACGACTAAGACGACATTCCATAGGCACGCAATTTAATTAAAGATCCTTGTGAAGAATTCACGTTTATTGCCATCACCTGACATATTCATCTGGAAACCACACTAAAACGTTTACAGATACACATTCACAGCTATACTGCTACAAGAAACTAACATCGACATCTGAATGAATAACTCGGTCGCTCTGTGAACTAAATTGCACTGTCGCAAAATACGGCAACGGTGAGACAGATCTCACAGTCTAGTTTGTAACTCGCGGTTAGCCGCTAGGAGAGAAATGAATCTTATTGGCAGGTAGCAGTTAATGGCAGGGGATGCGCAGAACGGCTGAAAATAGGGCTGGCTTCCTACAAAACGCGAACTTTAGTTGTTGTGATGTAATAACAGACAGTTTAGAAGAACAAGAAACGGATGTTTTATGCAGATTGTCTCCCAAATCGTTTACTGTATCAGGAACGGCAGAAGTACTGTAACAATTCCTTGCAAACGCCAGATATCACTTCTGTTTTAGTCGATGATTTTCCATCAATTATTATGTACTGTAGCCTTTCTGACAGAAAATCACAAACCTTGTCGCACGACTAAGACGACATTCCATAGGCACGCAATTTAATTAAAGTTCCGGAATAGGGCTCGAAGGTGGATCCAACAAGTATGATGTCTGGAGTGATGTTGGGATGCAGATCCACAACATACCACATCCAAGTTACGAGTGTGGATCTTATATCCAAAGCAATGTTCTGAGGCGAATCCACCACACTTCACATCTGCGATAGGGCTCGAAGTTGGACGAACTACACTTTATGTCTGAAGATGTGTTCGACGTTCGAAGTTGGGTCATCCAGTGGGAAGACTGAGTCACAAGGGCCATCCACGACACAGGAAACACATGAGCGCATAGCAACAGCGTTTGACATGTGAAATTACACGTCATGCGGCCACTAAGTCTTTAAACAGGACATCTGTGAAGCAGACGTTAACGCGGGGATTGCAGTGCCTCACAAACGCCTATCACTAACTTAGAATCATCTCACTTACCTCAATAGACATATAGTAGAAAGCTTCAGACGGATGGAGTTCGTAGCATTTAACGTAAAACAACTACGCTATCAATTATAAAGTGTTGTTCTAGTGTCTGGGATCACTATCAGGAAGGTATTGGTAAGAGAGAACATAAACTCATGCACTCCTAAGGCTACACGGTTCTAAACTTAAAACAGGCTATAATGATAGTTGCAGTTTCCGATGTATTAGTCATGTGGAATGAAACGCTATTAATATTCCAGTGCAAGAAATATATTTCCAGTGCACGACATACATCCTTCTTGCAGGTTTCTCTGCGATAAGTATTGTGACAAACTGTAAAATGCAAAAAATCTACATCCTTAAAACATCGATTCTGTGTGATACATGTACAATATAGCTTTCCAGAGGTGTATAGCGTCCAATGTTCATATCCGATCACGGTTCAGAAATGATACTATGCTCGCATCAGTTCTACATAGAAAGATCGTTAGTAACGGAGAATACCTCTTACAAGGAAACACATGAGCGCATAGCAACAGCGTTTGACATGTGAAATTACACGTCATGCGGCCACTAAGTCTTTAAACAGGACATCTGTGAAGCAGACGTTTACGCGGGGATTGCAGTGCCTCACAAACGCCTATCGCTAACTTAGAATCATCTCACTTACGAAACAAAAGTTTCGATTTTTATGCTCAAGATGCGACAGGTGAATGGAGTACATTGCATAAATCTTCGTTCGTTGAGAGGAATGTGTCGAAACAGGATGGTCACGTTTCATGACACATGAGATGGAAGTCCTCTGATGACCGAGAGATTTGCTGTTAACGATCGCAAGTAGGCAGTCCTCTATGTCACACACAGAACATGCAGCTGCAAATGAGTCGAATGCAGGCTATGTCACACGATGGACGCATCCTGACAGAACAATGGAAAAAAATGGTCAAATGACCTGCAACAACATTTTCCTCCTCTCTAGAATGCCTCATCAGTCTACCATTAAACTGTACCTCGTTACAACTCCATTGCAACCGATCATTCCATCCACTCACTGTCATCCGAGGATACAAGTGAGTTTAAAGGCAGATTGTTCTTAGTTTTTCCAGGAAAGCATCAAATACAGCAGTCAACTCGTGTGTATCACTATTACCTCAATAGACATATAGTAGAAAGCTACCTCGATGAAAGCAAAGGACTGTTTCCTGTGTTCCCGGTGCTTCATTGTCAACCAGAAGACACGCAAGTACTTCCTCAATTTACCCACATTTCCGTGTCTTTTCCCTCAATTTATGCGTATTTTCCGTCAATTTTCGTAATTCTATCGCTTTTATCTCACTTTTATCCATGTGATAATGACATCCCTTCTCTTTCCATGTTCTAAAATTGCTTGTAAATGTAATAAAGCTGTCAACACATTGCGCAAATACACTATTTTACTGGAAGGGCAGAACAGTACAGCAGTGTACTCGAATGCATCCAGTCACCTCCACCCACATATTCTACAGTTGCAGCATGTTTGCTCCATTTTCTGAATGTTTGTGTCTGTGAATGTGTCACAGATCGCTCCCAGGACCTACAGTAGACCCGAGTTCATGTCTGAGTGTGGATCTGCTGTGTGTTATATCCTGAGCGATGTTGGGTTATTGCGATGCGGATCCACAATACACCACATCCGGAATAGGGCTCGAAGGTGGATCCAACAAGTATGATGTCTGGAGCGATGTTGGGATGCAGATCCACAACATACCACATCCGAGTTACGAGTGTGGATCTTATATCCAAAGCAATGTTCTGAGGCGAATCCACCACACTTCACATCTGCGATAGGGCTCGAAGTTGGACGAACTACGCTTTATGTCTGAAGATGTGTTCGACGTTCGAAGTTGGGTCATCCAGTGGGAAGACTGAGTCACAAGTGCCATCCACGACACATGCATGGACACATACATACACACCATACATGGTACATATGACAACATGTTCCCATTTCCACCAAATGGTCAAAACACAGTCCTTTTTCTACACGGGTTGCAGTATGTGGCAGATAGCTCTCTCTGACTTTTGCTCAGTTCCGACTTCAGTTGGAACGATTCCATGCACAAAGCTGCAGGGATGACAGGGCAGAGTCTCAGGAGCAGTTGCAAGATGCATAGGGGCTATATAAAGCCGCATTGGAATTTTACTGTAGCAGATACGAGGATTCACTCCTCAACAGTTGGCAGCATTGGTTTGTGGCAGGTACTGACTTGTTCCGTAGCCTCTTCTTTACAGCTCCAGTTGACGGGGAGCCTTAGCACTGAGCATTTGTATTATTACAGTGTAAAGTATGGAACCCTGCGCAAACGGTCAGTCAATACGATTTAAGCAGCGTGCACTCATTGAATTCTTGACAGCAGAAGGTGTCACCTCAAAGGAGATTCATCAGAGAATGAAAGCAGCTTATGGTGATTGTGTTGATGTGAGTGCTGTGAGCAATTTGGCGAGTAAGCTTAAAGATGTTGAGGCGGGATCAACTGGCCTGCGTGACAAACGAAGTGTTGGACGTCCTGTGACAGCAACCACCGAGTTTCACAAGCAAAATGTTGACAGATTGATAGATTGATTCAGGAAGATCGCCATATCACTCAGAGAGAAATTGCAAGAACAATCGGCATTTCACAAGAACGTGTGGATCACATTATTCCTTTGCTTGGCTATCGGAAGATCTGTGCATGATGGGTACCCCAGATGCTAACTCCTGAATTGAAAGTGCACAGACTTGCATCTCACCACTGTACGGCATCCTCCATACAGTCCAAATTTAGCACTGTCTGACTTCCATCTGTTCCCAATAATGAAACACGATCTGCAGCGACATTATTATGCTTCTGATGAAGACGCTGAGAGAACTGTGAGACTGTGGTTGCAAAAACAGATGGCGATTTCTTCCACGGTGGCTTCAGAAAACTTGTTCATTGTTGGCAGAAATGTGTGTAATAGGCCGGTGATTATGTGGGAAAGTGAATATTGGTAATTAAAGATGACATTCTAAGGACTATTTCTGCGTTTGATTTATTAATGCATTTCCATCCAAACCCAGTTTACGACAGTGGAGGCATTACTTTTCATTCAGCCCTCATAGGTTCGAAAAGGGTGACTCATTTCGAGATATAAGTATACTACGAGTATGATCCACTAGTAGCTGTAATCATTAAAAGACTTCTCCATAGGATACAACGCAGCAATGTGGTTGAATGGAAGGACTTGATTCCAAATTGCAATCAGCATTTCTACTGGAACGTGTAACACTAGAGATCTAAAAAGCCTGTGTACATTCCTGAAGACCTCAAATGCACACCATCTACTGTACGTGATCATTCTCAATCAATCGTCTACCTATAACCCAGTGGATATATCGCAAAACCTCTGACGTGGCATCCAGGCAGAATGCATTACAAATACTGGAAAAATATCTACCAGCGGCATGAGATAGTTGCAAATACCGGTTTCATACCACGTTCCTTAGCTGACTCTCTCTAAATTTCGTTATTTTACTACAAGCTTGCACTATCGGGGACTTGTAACTGCACTGTTGGTCTGTTAATATACAGTTTGGTGATTACCGTCTATATTCAGTGTCACGGTATTTGTGTGGAAAAACACCTTCATTTGGAGCTAATGGCACACCTCGATTTATGAGGCTTGTATAGTTTTTAACATGGATTTTATTAATGATACTTATGAGCACCTGTAGAATCAAGACTGACTGTGACAGTAACATGGTCATTGCGATAGTGTCTGACGGCTTGTAAGACGATTACGCCTCTCTTTCTAATACACAGTGGTACCACTCACAAGAAAAAGTTATGAGACATGCCCACCCATCGCTGATTTTTGTTCAGTGTTGTTTCGTATCGCCAACATTCCGTTATTGGCAAAGTATTAATGTTAGTAGTAGCAGATGTGTCATAGATTCACCTTATCAGGCTTATAAAGTGTGTGTGTGTGTGTGTGTGTGTGTGTGTGTGTGTGTGTGTGTGTGTGTGTGTGTGCGCGTGTATGTGCGTGTATGTGTGTGTGTGAACGTGAGTGTGTGTGTGTGTGTGTTCCGACAAGTGCAGAGAAAATGGATATTTCCCATCATAAAGGAAGGTATGGATTTGACATGGAATACTGTGATAGCTGCAAAGGGAATAAAAGATTTTTTTTACTTGTGAAACTTGTAAAATTATGTCAAGTCATAAGAAGGGTACAGATATTTCTTTTCCAGAGCCACAGTTGTCACGAGGGGGTATTTCCGATGCTCATTCCAGTATAATTTTCTTTATTCAACATTATTTCAATTTTCTTCAAATGAACTGCTACTATATTTTCTGAAAATAGTATAGTATTTGGTTTTGAAAGCTAATTCATATATTTCCTTGGATCTGATATTACTTTAATATTTTGTCTATTTTAATATGTCCCATAGTTTTCCAAACACTGAATCCTTTTCAAAATTGTTAGTCACCTTTTTTCTGATTTCTGTATTGAGATCAATATATTACTTCTACCAATCTGATTGTTTAAATGATATGATTCTATGATTTTTCTTTAATTTTAATCCAAGATTTAAACATTTTTAATATTTCTGGAATGTAAAAATATTTTTCACTAATATTTAAAGTTCTTAATAATTGATTTAATCCTTCAGGCGCTAAAGTTAAATCGTTATGTAAATCATGTAATTTTCTTCGAAATTATAGATCAATTTCTAAAATTAAACTATATTTATAATCATCTGACATTTTAAGTATTTTTTCAGAATTAAAATTTTTGGTTGTAGCCACCTGGAATGTTTAAATGTTAAAATTGAGTTTTTTGCCCAACTATATACATTATCTGCATCCAAATATGCAATATAATTTGATTATTTTTTAGGCTAAAATTTTTTGTATATTTGATATTTTACTTTGCATATTTTTCAATACTTTGAGTAATTTCACCTCATTCCATTTTCAAGAAATAAAATCATATCATAATTATGTAACGAATTTAATTAAATTTTTTTCATTTTTAAAACAGAATCGTAAGATAACACTGGACCTGTAAAGTACCAAAAAGAATCAAATTTATAAGATTTTATCGTGTATCTCTAAAATTTTAGAAAATTCTGCTTAATTAAAATGTAAGATTTGTTACATAATTTTTTTGTATTTGTCTAAATTTTATTATTAATTTTTTTCGAACTCTGCTTGCTCTTTTACAATTTCATCACAATTATTATCTTGATTAAATTTCCAATAAAAACATTCATTTTTAGGTAATATATTTCTTGTAATTTTTCTTTTCAATCCGTATATTCATTAGGATAAATTATTGAATGTAATTCTTCACCTTCAAGATATTTTTCTGTATCTATAAATTGTTCTTTTTTAGGATTAGAAGATAATTTATTAATACTTGAAGTCATAACTTTAAATGTATCAAAAAATCTTAAAATTATCCATCTTCAACATGTTTAATAAACGAATATATTGTTGTTCATTCTTTGTAATTGCATCAATATCTTTATTATCTTCTGCTAGTTCTTTACTAAACAAATGAGCAACTTAATTTCTCAAATTATGAATATAAGCTGGAATACATTTAGGATGTTGGTAATTAAGATTGCAGTCATCATGTGCAACTCCACAATAGTTTCCTGTTAAATGACAATGACCTCTTACACTATTTTCACTAAAAGGAAATTCTTTTTCACCAATATGATAATTTTCTAAATTTTTTATAATTAATTACATCATCTTTAGTCATTTTCATTCCAATATATCGTTCATTTATTCTAGCAATTTCCCTTTATTCTTCTTTTAACATTTCAACGAATTTTTTGCTGCATCTTTACCTGTATAATTAACAGGATTTTTACAATTAGAATATTTCGAATAATAACTGAATGAAATAGGTAAATGCTTTTGATGTGTGTTAATATAAGATGTTTCAAGATTTGGCTGAGAAGTTCGAATATCCTTTAATAAACATTCGATATCTGTATGAATGTTTAAAGGTGCTCATAATGAAATATTACAATTTTTTAATTCGTTTTTTTTACCCTTAAAAGGCATATCTATATTTACTTCTTCACGTTCTTCACAATCGTTTTCATAGACACCTAATTTTTCCTGCCATTCAAATTATCTTAAACATCCATCACAAATCAAAATTTTCCATTGTGTTTGCTAGATTGTGTACTAATTAAACTAGAAAGATTTTTTTCTTACAATAGTGTGAATTACTTGATTTCGAATTAACAAGTTTTTCTTGCTTATTTTGTGTGTGATAAAGAGGATCTACAATATTTTTTCTTTTCTTTCATTGTTTTCAAATGACTAACATTAATTAATATATCTGATTTCTTATCAAATTTTGGAATATCTAATAACTGATCAGGAAAATTAATTTGTTCTTTTTCAAAAACTTCATCCAATTCTAATCCAATATTTTTATAATTACTGACTCTTTCTGAAATTTACATAAGGGATATAATGCAGATTTTACAGCCCACAAAAACATTTTGTATCTTTGTTGTTTATGTTAGTTATAGATTTTTTATCCTAAATTACTTTTGGTAAATCGATATGAGAAGAACAAAATATTGGATTGTGTTTATTAACATTTAATTCGAAACTATCTGCATGAGAAAGACCATCCTGAATTTTTCCTATTGCATTTCTTCCATTTCAGCTAACAGTTTATTTGTTGATTTTTGATAATAATCTTCTTAATCATTTGTCCTTAATAAAACGTAATTTGTTATTTTAAAATCAAATTCTTGTATTTCTTCTAGTCTTTCAAATTTACAATAAAATTTCATATTAACTTTAATTGCTCTTCTTTGATTTAAAATATTCTTTAATTTGGTGATTAGTTCTTCTTTAATTTGTTTATAAAATTCTTCTGGCCAGTGACTTTGTCATTATTATTAATTCCATAAATTGTTATTTTAGATTTAAAAGCAGAAACTATTCTATAAATTTCTTTAGATGATTGAAAAAAATATTCATCATCTAGACAATTACAAGCTAGTAAAGTTTTACTGATTTTTTTGTTTAGTTTGTACTAGAAGTTTTTGAAAATATTATTATTAGTATTTTTCTCAGATGAATTGATTAGATAGATTATTTGTTGTTTATTAAGATTAGAATAATTATTAAATTTTTTTGTTTTACAGATTTTATGAAGATCACTTAAAAATTTTTTAAATTCAAATCATTATCGTAATTAATTTTGCATTCAGTACTTTTTTATAAGGCAGATTAATTGACTTTTTCTAAGTTATAATCAGTTTTTATTTTTTTCATTTTACATATTTAAAGAAGTTCTTTTAAAGGTTATTTATTCAGTACATTATCGTTATTGGTATTATTAATATTTTCAACAAGATTTACTATAAGATTGATTATGTTTTCTTTATTAAGTTTGGAATAAATCTCCAAATTTTCTGTTTTGGCAGTTGATCAATATTCTTTTATTCTTTTATTTTTATAGCTTAGTTCTTTCTTCTTCATTTCTTTTATCATTTATTTCTTATTAATATAGTCAGTAGATTCCAACACATCCTCTCTACTTACATTAGAAGAACCACTTCCTTTACAATAATTTTCGATATCTTTATAAGTATTTAATGTTTCAAGTTTGTTGATCATTTTTGTTTACATTGTATTTATACAGAATGAAATTTGATTTTTATTTTTATTAAAACCTTTACACTTAAAATGTACCTTTGAGATTTTAGGTTTGATGGTTCTCATTTATTAAGAGTAAAATTTAATAGATTTGAATATTTTGAAATGAAAAAATGAGAATGTATTTTTTCAATATAGGCAAATGCGTTTCGATGATTCTTATTTATGATGAATAACATTTAGTAGATTATTAAATTTTTAAGTGAGGAAACGAGAATTAGATATTTTCAATATAGGCAAATGAGATTTTTTTTTTGTTTGGGAAAACAGTGAAATTAGATTCTTGGTTAGCAATCTGGAATTTTTACTTGGCAATGCTGTTTGAGCCAGCACTCTCATCAATATGCTACTGGTTTGCAGTCACACATGGGCTCTCTATTGAGGTATGTGTCATTTGTTCACATTCTGTTACTGGTTTATGAATTTCCATTACCATTTCCTGCACAAGTTTAGTTGTCTCATGCACTACAGCAGTGCAGCTGGTGGCAGTGAAGTGTACACCACCATGCTGTTCACGACTTGTGCATAACTACTTGTGATGTCACCTGTATCCACTTAAGTATGGTTTCTTCCCGTGGGAAGCTACATTGGTACTCTTTTTGTACAATTAGTACACAGGTGGTCAGTAGAATAACAAATGGAACATGTCTGCAGTTGCCCACTAAATTTATAAACGCTCTATTTCCCTCAATTAATGCATAAGATGGAATGTGTCTTTTTAATTCTGTCCAAACGTTTCATACACCACTGTCGATTTGATATGGGAATGTGCCAGATCATATATCATTTCCAGTTTTCAGATTGGTGCCATACTGTTTAAGGTACCATGCTATCACCTCATCTGGCCATTAAAAACATATATTACAAACTTTTATATTCTGAATTCCATAGCCTGCATGTACTATAGGAACATTACTAACAGACCCATCAAAGTGCTTGAATTTTCTTGTATTGCCACCTGCAGTCACGAGTTTGTCACGACTTTCAGCATCTTTAAATCTGATGAACACAGAATTCTGAATAAAACGCAATTTAATACCTACTATATCATATTCTAAAATTCCGAGTTCTTTAAAGATCCACTCATGAATTTCAAATGGTGGTGGTCTAACTGCATTCCTATCAAAGATATACTGTACAGTATTTACTATGTTGACTGCAGCCATTTTACTCAGAGTTTTTTTTTTCAAAAATATTTGAAGTTGTTCAGAGTGCGAACGGCTGTCCGCAGGCACCAGCACTGCTGCTGATTATGCTGCCGCACTCGCTTGCCGTAGGGTCGTGCAGTGATATGTTGACACTGCAACCACATGGCAGCCCAAATTAGAGATGAACTGATACTTAATTGGCTAGATTTTTCAGTATTATTCGAGAGCTTCACGAAAGCTGAAGGTTGTTGGCTTGCTATATATTTACTTCAGCCTTCATTCTCATGTGAGACTGAATGTAAACAACATCCTGTATTGTAGAACATACTGGTATTAAATTCATAAGAAAGTAACAGAATGTGTTAACAATGCTACCATGAAAAAAATATGTGTAAGAGGATGCGGACCAACAACTTTCGACTCCAGAAGCCACGATGTCGTTAATTATGCTAGCACTTACCTAAGGGAGTTTTGACTCGGGTCTTGGTTATAATATTCTACATTGAAGGCTCTTATTGTTGATGCATTATTAAGTGACGTTTAATGATAATGGTAAAGTGTTTGTGATAAATTTTCAGTGTCCCATTACGCTGAAACGGCATATTGAAAGTAATAAAACAAGTGTGTTTCATTTTTAATGTGTAAATTATTGATGATAATAACTCACTCCTAACAGAGCAGTCTTATATGAATGCATTAACCATCGATAGATCATTACATGACGTTTTATTATTGCAATAATTATAATAAATAATTCCAAGAATGTCATAGTATTTGAAATCTCCAGTATGCGCACATGAAATATTGTGAGAGGCCCGTGTCGAATGCCAACTAAAGTTGATAGCCGATTATGCGGTCGTCGATATTGTGTGTGATGTCAAAATCGCGTCACATTTGCGGGAATTGTGAATCGAGTGTTATCCTTTGTCAACATAAATCTAAGAATGTAGAATGAAGACATGTTAAGTTGCAGACAGGCAGTATTAAAAGACACTTACATAACGTTTTCGGTCACAGCCTTCATCAGCAAATATCAAAAATACACAATTCATACACACAAGAAAGCACACATCACACATTACTGCCAACTGCAGCATCTCAGGCTGGACTATCACGTGGGATGCCAACCAATAGCTGGAGTGGGCGGCCAGGGGGAAGGGATAGTAGTGTACAGGTGTCTGGTGAACTGTGCAGGTGCTACAATTCCAACAGGTGCAGTGGCAGGAGGTTGTGGGCCAGGGAGGTGGGAAAAAAAGAGAGGAATGGGGAAAGATGGGCAGGTGCGTTGGCAGAGGCTGTGTGGTGAATGTGGGGACAGCATGTTACCATAGGTTGAAGCTGGGATAATTATGGGAGCAGAAAGAGTTATGTAAGGCAGACACAACGATAAGTATGAGAAAATGAAGCATCAGGAACATGGAAGGTGGAAGTAAATGTTATATGGCTGGGGCTCTTGCATTTGCCATCTTGTGACACACATGTCTCAGTTACCTCTTCTCACCCAACAGTATAGTGACAACCTATTCTAGATCAGCAGTTACATAAAATAGGTTGTATACAGTAAAAATATATTCTAATATATTGAGGAGAAACCACAAACATCAGCATTTCAGTAAAGTTTGGGTTGTGAATCTCAGGTATGGTTTAGTTTGGTGAAGTGTATAACAGTAATATAATTGCTCACACATGTTTCCAACTTGTGAACTATAGAGATTAGCTGATAAACGAACATAGTTCTCTAAGTGTAAAAAAAAGATAAATGTGAGCTGTGTTTCCAAGAGACAAACAATTAGAGCACAAAAGGTGTGGTGCGACTGAGTTTATGATGTTCCAATAATAATTCATTTAGTGTGTAACGTCATAAGTGGATAGACACATGACGGCACAAAAATAATGGAAGTGCACAAAACCTCAAGGCGAGATCATCTACTGCTGATAAAATTTCCTCAAGCTTCCAGCCACATCAAGTGGTTTAAAATCCCTAAGCTTTTGCCTGAGTACTCGTCAGCCATTGTCAAGTGGTGACTGTTTTTGGTTGCTACTACCATCCTTATATAACCATGCTGCCTTCTGTGACATCACTGGTGCTTGCTTCAGAACGATACGAGGTAATGTTTTCATCATAGGCCCACTGTCCCTGCTTCAACCTTCCAATGACCAGAGACCAAGCCATTCTTAGCTGCAGGTTGCCATCTTTATTGAGGATATTTCACAAATTTTTATCGCAATAAATTATTTTATGATGCCATCCCCGAAAATACTAGTCCATGTAGTAACAAATATCTCATCAAAGCAAAATTATGTCTGTTTTCTAGAGAATCCTCTTCTACTTGATTTGTCAATGTACCAAAGGTGGAAACATCTACACAATACTACTCAATAGTATATGAACTAACAGTTCCTCTGATAGCATTATGAAAGAATTGATTGAGATAAAAATTCGTGACAACACCTGCAACAATAATGGGAGCCTGCAGTATGTGTGGCTTGGCATCCAGCCATCAGAAGGTAGTAGAAAGCTTGCAACGAAAAAATTACCTTTTGTAGTGGTGGAGCAACAACCAGTGACGTCACATATAAGGACAGCAGCGGCAACCAAAAGACAGTCATCACTTGACTCAGATGAAACGTTAACAATAAATTATTTGAAATGGGACAGGATGTACTATACAACTGATCATTAAAAATTCAACATGTACAACTGATTACAACTAAATCTGATAACAGATGTATGTTTCAAATAGTCTGCCAGACTCACTCTTCTACAGAATTGGTCTCTACAACATATTCAGTAAAGTGAGAATTACCTTTAATAGTTATTTGTGTTCTAAGTTCTTCATTTTTGTTGTTTTGCAGCAACGCAACTAACCTGTTGCCAGCACATTTATTATAATTACTTCATGATTGTAAATAATATCAGCAACCTGACATTAAGAACATCTTGTGTAAGTAACAATTAATTTTGTGAATGGATCTCTCCATGTATTTAAGCTTCCCAACATTTATAAATTAAGTTGAACACGTGGTTGATCATAACATGGCATGTATGTATGGTTTCAAAATTACAGCAAGTAACATCAAATCATACATTTTTTCATATATAAAATTCCTCCATCTGACGTTATGGGCTAAGTAAATATTTTATTTTCATCTACTCTGCTATTGCTTTATCCCACTTTGTACCCTTAGTTATTTATGCAATACTGAATATATAAGACAGACACAAACATGGCTATTGGTAGAAAGAGCTATGTAAGACAGACACAAGGATAAGTATGAGAAAATGTGGCATCAGAAATATGAAAGTAGGAAGTAAATGTCACACAGCTGAGGCCCTTGCATTTGCCATACTGTGACACACAGCAGTGAGTGCATCCTTCTGAGGATGTAAATCCTGACAAGCTTAGTGTTTTCTCCATATATGATGCTTCTCCAAGGAAAATGATGTTTCAGTTATTAGTATTTCTTGGGTGCTAGTATGGTTTTAGCTCTATAGCATTTTTCAGTCCATAAATTTTCTTTGATCTTGGATACACTAACCTCTAAGCATTTGGATGAGAGTTTAATAGTATCTCAAATGGTCCAATGTAAATGTCATTTTTTAAAATTTCGACATTAATTGGTTTAGATTTCTAATAACTTTTTGCTAGCACAAGATCACCATTTCAATTTGTGTCACCTTTACTTTATTGCAATGCCTCTGTTTTCTCCTACTATGATGCCATTCCATGGCTTTGCTGGCTATTTCCTCCCTCTCTGCAGTATGATTTTATACAGTGGGTGTTCAATTAATTCATTGATCAGGTTAGCAGATTTCTTATCATAAAGTGTTTCATATGATGAAAACCCAGTAGTTGAAGGCTGTAAAGTAATTAATAGTCTTCAAAGCAACTAATGTGTTCTGTCCAATATGAATGATCTTTACTGCAGTTACTACTCTTTTTCTCATGTATCCCTCAGTTGGACTACATTGCAGAGAATAAACTGAAATTAGTATGTGTTTTATGTTTTCCTCATCAACAACATTTTTCGTTATTTTAGAAGTGTACTGATTCCCATTATCAGAAAGAATCGTCTCAGGAACACCTACATTTTGAAAGTAATCTTCAGTGATATTCAGTATGATTTTCTTACTTGTCACTTTCTTCAAAAGAAATAATTTTATGAATCAAAGCAATAAATTAACCATAACAAACATGTATCTGTTCCCCCTCCTTTGCTTTGGGCAGTTGCCAGAACATGTCAATTCCTACTAGATTAATCTGATTTTTTTGCAGTAACACTCTGTAAGTATCATTTATATGTTTAATTGCATACTTTTACATATTTGCTTCTATCACTTTCTAAGTCTCCTGGGAATGTTGTAGAAATGTACATTTTCCTGAATATTTTGAATACTTTTTAATGATGCACATATTTTTCATGCGAGTATGAATATACTGTCCTGCCTAATAGGCTTTCCAACTGTCACTATCTGAAGTATGTTTTCAAAAGAAGATTTCATAATATACATGATAATACAGTTGAACTTGCATGAAAGTCTCTCGGGCATGCAGCCAAATGGATTGATCATTATAGAACCAATTTTCGACTGTGTAACGTTCTGGCATCATCCAGTTACTCCTGTTGACTCACATCCTGGACTAATGGGTGCAATGTATATACAAGGCGTCTTTTCTCTCCACTGAGCTCATGTATGGGCCACATGTTAGTCTGGCCACAGTGATTGGGGCAGCTCACACTCAGCAGTCAAGTGATGGTCCTCAGCCTGTGTTCTACTTTTGCCGTGCTCGGTGTTCCATTTCCACTACCTTTGGAGAATTTTAGTGTGGGAGCCCATGCTTGATTAAGTTGAAATCCATTGTCATTGTTGATGAGGTTCTCATGTAGCCAGATTTCGGTAAGTTCCTTGTACACTCCTGGAAATTGAAATAAGAACACCGTGAATTCATTGTCCCAGGAAGGGGAAACTTTATTGACACATTCCTGGGGTCAGATACATCACATGATCACACTGACAGAACCACAGGCACATAGACACAGGCAACAGAGCATGCACAATGTCGGCACTAGTACAGTGTATATCCACCTTTCGCAGCAATGCAGGCTGCTATTCTCCCATGGAGACGATCGTAGAGATGCTGGATGTAGTCCTGTGGAACGGCTGGCCATGCCATTTCCACCTGGCGCCTCAGTTGGACCAGCGTTCGTGCTGGACGTGCAGACCGCGTGAGACGACGCTTCATCCAGTCCCAAACATGCTCAATGGGGGACAGACCAGAGATCTTGCTGGCCAGGGTGGTTGACTTACACCTTCTAGAGCACGTTGGGTGGCACGGGATACATGCGGACGTGCATTGTCCTGTTGGAACAGCAAGTTCCCTTGCCGGTCTAGGAATGGTAGAATGATGGCTTCGATGACGGTTTGGATGTACCGTGCACTATTCAGTGTCCCCTCGACGATCACCAGTGGTGTACAGCCAGTGTAGGAGATCGCTCCCCACACCATGATGCCGGGTGTTGGCCCTGTGTGCCTCGGTCGTATGCAGTCCTGATTGTGGCGCTCACCTGCACGGCGCCAAACACACATACGACCATCATTGGCACCAAGGCAGAAGCGACTCTCATCGCTGAAGACGACACGTCTCCATTCATCCCTCCATTCACACCTGTCGTGACACCACTGGAGGCGGGCTGCACGATGTTGGGGCGTGAGCGGAAGACGGGCTAACGGTGTGCGGGACCGAAGCCCAGCTTCATGGAGACGGTTGCGAATGGTCCTCGCCGATACCCCAGGAGCAACAGTGTCCCTAATTTGCTGGGAAGTGGCGGTGCGGTCCCCTACGGCACTGCGTAGGATCCTACGGTCTTGGCGTGCATCCGTGCGTCGCTGCGGTCCGGTCCCAGGTCGACGGGCACGTGCACCTTTCGCCGACCACTGGCGACAACATCGATGTACTGTGGAGACCTCACCCCCCACGTGTTGAGCAATTCGGCGGTACGTCCACCCGGCCTCCCGCATGCCCACTATACGCCCTCGCTCAAAGTCCGTCAACTGCACATACGGTTCACGTCCACGCTGTCGCGGCATGCTACCAGTGTTAAAGACTGCGATGGAGCTCCGTATGCCATGGCAAACTGGCTGACACTGACGGCGGCGGTGCACAAATGCTGCGCAGCTAGCGCCATTCGACGGCCAACATCGCGGTTCCTGGTGTGTCCACTGTGCCGTGCGTGTGATCATTGCTTGTACAGCCCTCTCGCAGTGTCCAGAGCAAGTATGGTGGGTCTGACACACCGGTGTCAATGTGTTCTTTTTTCCATTTCCAGGAGTGTATATACAGTCCATATGATGGGATGTGTTGTACAGAATTTTTGCATCTTCATATTTCATTTTATGGTTGGTTTCAAGGCAGATTTCAGGAGTTGCTGATTTTGTTGGCTGCTGACGGTTGGTGTGTCATTTGTGGTCTGTGCACCTTTCTTCAATTGTATGAATGGTTTGTCCAATGTATACATTCCTGCTGTCACATGGTGTGTAATACACTTCAGATCTCCAGAGTCCAGGATGTCTTTTAGGTCCCCAAATGAGATTTGGTCTTTGCCGGCAGGCGATACACACATCTGATATTTTCTCAAAGTAAAATTCTACCCATTTTTCCAGATATGTTGCCTGGGGGCATGGTATGTAGGCTGCCTTTTTTGGTTGGTCTTCATCGCATGTTGGCTGTGGTGTGGTCTTTTGCTTGAAGATGCATCGAATTTGGTAGTCGCTATTGTCGTTTATCATGTCACTGAGGTGGCCTAGTTTGGGATTTATGCTTTCTTCAATGGACATCAAACAAGCTCTGTGGACCATCGTGTTTAAAGCTCCTTCCCTTTATGGCTGGTGGTGACAGCTAGAGGCGTGAAGGTACTGCTCTGTGTGCATTTTCTTTCGACAGACACTGTATCCAAAATTTCTGTCTGGTTTTCTCCATATCGAAACATCCAAGAATGGTAACTAACGATTTTCCTCCACATCCATGGTGAACTCAATTTGATTGTGGATAGAGTGCAGGCGTTGCAAGAAAACTTGAAGCTAATGTTTCCCATGAAGTCAAATGATGAATGTATCATCAACATATCTATAAAAGACTGTCAGTTTGAATTGTGCTGAGCCTAGCGCCTTGTGATCAATATCTTCCATGTACATATTGGCCACCACATGTGACAGTGGACTACCCATAGGCATGCCATCAGTCTGTTCATAGAAATATCCACCAAAAAGGAAATATGAGGACATAAGAACAAAACTGAAAAGTCTGGTGAATGAGGGCCCAAATATCGTTTCAATAAGTCCCAGCGACTCCTTGAGTGGATCTCTTGTGAAAAGTGACACAACGTTGAGCCTGACCATTAGAGCCATGCTGGCTAATCTGACTTTCTATGGATATTCCACAAACTAAGCCGAGTTCTTGATGTGGTTGCTCACGTTTGCTGACCAACAGATTCTAACGCCAAATGTTTTGTAAGCTGGTACATTGGTGCTCCTATTGTACTCACTATTGATCTCGAAGGTGTGCTCTCTTTGTGTACTTTTGGAAGCCTGTAGAGCCTAAGTGGCACAGAGAAAACTGGATGGAACACTGGCGTGCGGCGTCTATCAGAAGAAAACCCACATGGACCAGTGCCTTCACACCTCTAGCTGACATCTTCCATCACAAAGGGAAGGAGTGCTAAACACACTGGTTCACAGAGCTCGTATTATCTCTGACAAAGAAAGGATATAACTAACTGGCCCACCTCAGAAACGTGTTCCAGAAAAATGGCAGTAACGACCACCAAATTCGGTTGCCTTCAAGCAAATGACCACACCACAGCCAACACCGAAAGAGGACCAACCAGTAGGCTGCATTCCATACACAGGAAACGTATCTTGAAAAATAGGTAGACGTTTATAACGAGGAAATACCACATGTGAGTACCACCCGCCGGCAAACACCAAATATCCCTTTTAGGGATAGTAAAAGACGACATGAGACTCCAGAACTCTGTAGTGTGTTACATATCAAGCAAGTGCGGGAATGCATACATCAAAAAACCATACACACAATTTAAAAAAGATGTAAAGAACACAAACGACATGCCAATCTCCAGCAGCTCACAGAATCAGTAGCTGCTGAAAATTCACTTGAAACCAACCATGCAATGAAATACGAAGATACATAAACTCTGCACAACACACTCCCCTATTGAGACTGTGTGTACAAGGAGGCTATCTAAATCCGACTACATGAGAAACTCAGCAATAAGGGCAATGGATTTCAGCTTAGTCGAATGTGGGCTCAGGCAGTGAAAATTCTCCAAAGGCAGGGTAATTGAATACTGAGCATGGCAAAGGTAGAAAGCAGACCGAGGACCGTCATCTCTACGTCCAGCACATCATGTGGTCCATACATGGGGTCAGTGAAGGACAAAGATGACCAGTATATATATCGCACCCACTGGTTCAGGACAGCATCAGCTAGAGTAACCTGGTGGTGGATGACACGTTACGCCATCGAAAATTCGTTCTACAACGATCAGTCAATCTGGCTGCATGTCCAAGAGACTTTCAAGCAGCGTATTCGCCGTGAAAAGCTACGAACACACATTAGTTTCCTCTATGGGGAGGGAAGCTTGATAAAATCTGAAACGAGAAACAACGCCTTCTGACTGCACTTGCCATTTTGAAAGGTGTCATGATATCCGCATTGTGCCAGTCTTTTGCAAGATCGTACATCATATCCAGACACAAGCACTGAACCAAATTACTAGAGGAGCCAGCCTGGCTCTAGTGCATGGACTGATCAGAGAAACACGCAGCATGCTTGACTCCATAGGATACAAACCCCTTGCCCTGTATCTAGAACTGGCGTCCTTGTTTGTCCCCATTTCTTGGGAGGGGTTTGCACGTTCATAATGGATGCAAGCAGCATGGGCACAATGAAATGCATCTATGAAACCGTCTTCAAAGCTTAACCGACTAGCATCAAAACAGCCAAATAAAGAGGCTAGGTGAACATTATGAATCTTACAGGGAAATACCTGCCGCAGAAATCATCAGCAGAGTAGAACAAGTTGCCTCCACCCTACCACCTTATACGGTGCAAGAGATACAGCGGAAAACGTGCTGTACTCTCTCCAGTCCGCGCCGCTGACGCATAACATCTCCAGATGGGAAACACCCACGCTGCGTTCTCTGTGCGACAATCATGACATTGTCGTCCTCCCAGTGGGTAAGGGGAACATAATCGTCTTACCAAAAGTCGCAGAATACGAAGAGAAAATGTACAAGTTCCTAGATAACGCAACTTACAAGACGATGGCGACGGATGCAGTGCAAGGAGACTGAACTTCTCCGTAGTACTTATACAGAAGGGACGCTAATTGCTGCCAGACCACCTAGGCTTTACTGGCTGCCAAAGGTATACAAAGGGCTCTCACCTCTAAGATCAAGAATGAGTTTAGTTCGAGCACCAACATACCAGATTGCGAAACATTCGACGTTAGTTTTGAGTCCTTTTGTTGGTAAATGTGAGCACCACACCAAGAACTCGGCTCAGTTCACGAAAACTCAGATTATTCAGCTCAGATCTCATGGTCAGTTTTGACGTTGTGTCACTTTTCACGAGAGCCCAAGTAGAGGAATTTCTGGAACCGTTGCAAAGGGCCCTCATTCATTGAAAGGACCCTCACTTATCAAACTTTTAAATTTTGTGCTCACATCCACATATTTTCTTTTTGACGGACATTACTATGAACTGATTGATGGTGTGGCTATGGGTATTTAGTTCCCTGTCACCTGTGAAGGCCAGCATATAAATGGAAGGCTTTGAGGACAAGGCACTACGCTCAGCACGATAATACTGACAGTCTTTTACAGATATGATGATGATACGTTCGTCATTTGGCTTCATGGAAAGATGAGCTTCAAGTTTTCTTGCAACACATGAACTCTATCCACATCCAAACTGAGTTCACCATAGAAGTGGAGCCAAACAGACAGCTGCCATTCGTGAATGTTTTTTTTATTATTATTTTTTTACGGAGAAAGCAGATGGAGCACTGGGACACAGCGTGTATCGGAAGAAAACTCACGCAGATCAGTATCTACATGCCTCTAGCTATCATCACTTGTCGCAAAGGGAAGGAGTGCTAAATACGCTTGCCCACAGAGCTCATACCATCTGCGACGAAGAAAGGGTCTTTTTCCAAAAAACAGCTACAGCAACAGCCAAATTCTACTTGCCTTCAAGCAAAAGACCACACCATAGTCAACACCCGATGAAGACTAAGTATTGTGAGCTCACTTTTTCTAAAAATTGGCAGGTTCACATTTTCAAAGAAAGTAAGGACATCAATAGCTTCTAAAACTGCAGTGAGTATATCAGTTGAGGATATAATACGCTGCTCCTTTAATTCGCCTGCAAAAATGGCAAAAGAGAGTTTTAGCGCCTCGAACGATAACGAAAGTCGATAAGCGGCCTCTGACGTCTTCGATACAGCGTGTAACGTTATAATGACGTTTACCTGTGTGCAGACAGTCAGACTTCAGTCGAGTCGACGGTGAGACACTGTTTGTGATTGTATTTGTGGGTGTCAATGTTTTCGACAGAAATGTTTAAGAAGAAACCAAACATTCCTCCACGACCATCTCCCCCAGGAATATCTCAGTTATTAGCAGATCTAGATAACACGGATAGTGATGACATTGTTTTCCAGAGAAATAAACTTGCTTTAGGTAACGAATTTCATGATATATTCTGTTTGGCGTCTTGCAGTGTGAAACCAAGTTTCATCAGCTGCGAGCAATATATTTTATTATTTTGATTACGTGTGCTTAGATCGTAGGAAGAAGGTAGACGTTCCTTTCAAAATAACATTTTCATTTCCGCAGAAAATTTGCTGAATGAAATTGAAAACAGTGAAGAAGACAGCGGTGCTGGCGATGATGAAAATGACCCAGAAAAATTGTATCTGCGGGTGAAAAATTTTGTGGAAACAAATAATATACTGCACGAATACGTGAAAACATTGGAGCAACAAAATGACAACCTTCAAATCTGTGACGCTGAATTGAAACGAATAGCGGAAGAGATCCGGAAACAGGCGCAACAAGCGCTAAAGTGAACTTGGAATACCGCACTTGTAATAAAAGGAAGACAGCGTCTTTGATCTGGAATTAATAGCCCGTTTTCCTGACGCATAGTGAATGTTTGCACTTATTATTGCCATGTATTTTAGCTGTTCAGTGAGCGGCGATGTGCCATTTCTTGTGCACCTAATGTAAAATTTTAACTGGTGTGACTTTGTTTTAAATTATTTGATTTCTCTTGTGTTTATGTTGCTGTATCATCCTGTTGCGTTTCAATAACTGAGTTGTATTTGAAAATATTCATGAGAGATAAATATTTGGGTACAGTACCGTAATTGAAATGTAATATGCAACTGTATATAATTTGTTTCCAGTACTAGTTGCTTTGAAGGTTGGGTACAGTATCTCATAGAGCCAATCTGAGGCGCCAATGTAATTAAAAGAATAGCTGCTACTCACCACATAGTGGAGATGCTGAGTCGAAGAAAGGCACAACAAAAACACTATCAAACAGCTAGCTTTCAGACAGCAAGGCCTTTGTCTAAATTACACAAAATGCACACACTCACACAAATGCAACCCACATGCATATGATTACAGTCTCTAGCAAGTGGTTATGTGTGTAAGAGTTGCATTCGCTTGAGTGTGTGCATATGTGTATGTTTAATTTTGACAGAGGCCTTGTTGGCTGAAAGCTTATTGTGTGGCGTCTTTTTTTGTGTGTGACTTCTGTCACTCAGCATCTCTGCTATATGGTGAGTAGCAACTATCCTTCTTTTCATTATATTATTACATTCCATCCTGGTTTTCCAATGTTCAATCTGAGGTACTTGAGACAATAGTCAAACTGTTGTTGCACAGGACATTAGGTAGAAATACTTTTGTGAATTGCTTCAGGACAGTGTGACCCCCTAGTTCTTAGTTTACCAGTCACTTCACATCACAATGAACAGAATCCAGTATGTGGAGCCTTTGGCAACATTTAACAAAGAGTTGTGATATTTGTGTCCTTTGCTTGCAAATTGCATTGCAGGAAGCTTTATCTTTTTGTTGTATTTGAAAACTTCATTTACAGAAGATAGTAGTGTACATATTTTTCCCAGCAATAATCTATGTTGCCATATATTTAAAAATGTGTTTGTAAACCAGATAACATATTCCACATTGTAGATATTGTAAAATTGATTGCTGGAAGATGCAAATTGCATATTAACCAGACACATTGATTCTCAGTAAATAGTTTTGAACACCCACATTTGGTACTTACATACTACCATACTTTTCACATTGTCCATTAATTCTGTATGTTAAGAAAGAAAATAAAGATCGTTAGAAATTTTTTGTTTTCAACAGCCGAAGCTAGTGAAACATTTCATGTGACATCTCAGTTACCTCTTGCTGAATTTAGTAGATGAACATAATGAGATAGAATGAAAAACTGCAAATCACTGGTCGTTCTGTAGATAAAACATATGTTAGTCAAACTGCTACTGTGAGAGTTGCTGTGCTTACTAAAATGCTTTCAGGAAGAATGGGGGTGTAAATCGTTGTCTACCGAATGACGTTTGTGTTTTTGTGACTTCCTTTATTTATTTTGGATGAGTCTATGGATATCTACATTTGCCCAATTATGGATGGTACCCTCCCCTTCCCAGAGGAAATGAAGCTGTATTTGATGCTAATGATGTTAGTACCTAAAAGATATTTAATTACACTTCCTATTCTATTAAACAAGTGTCACACGAATGGTATTTCAATATTATGAAAATGGTAGTTGCTGCTCACCATGTAGTGGAGGTGTAGGTAGGCACAACAAAAAGACTGTCAGAAAGTGAGCTTTCTGCCAACAAGGCCTTTGTCAGAAATGGAAAAAATACACATACACGTAAATGCAACTTGCAAGCACATGACCACAATCGCTGGCTGTTGGGGGCCAGGCTGTGAGCAGCAGCACGTGATGGGAGGAGCATCTACATCTACATTTATACTCTGCAAGCCACCCAACGGTGTGTGGCGGGGGGCACTTTACGTGCCACCGTCATTACCTCCCTTTTCTGTTCCAGCCGCGTATGGTTCGCGGGAAGAACGACTGTCTGAAAGCCTCCGTGCGCGCTCGAATCTCTCTAATTTTACATTCGTGATCTCCTCAGGAGGTATAAGTAGGGGGAAGAAATATATTCGATACATCATCCAGAAACGCACCCTCTCGAAACCTGGCGAGCAACCTACACTACGATGAAGAGCGCCTCTCTTGCAGAGTCTGCCACTTGAGTTCGCTAAACATCTCCGTAGCGCTATCACGCTTACCAAATAACCCTGTGACGAAACGCGCCGCTCTTCTTTGGATCTTCTCTCTCCTCCATCAACCCGATTTGGTACGGATCCCACACTGATGAGCAACACTCAAGTATAGGTCGAACGAGTATTTTGTAAGCCACCTCCTTTGTTGATGGACTACATTTTCTAAGGACTCTCCCAATGAATCTCAACCTGGTACCCGCCTTACCAACAATTAATTTTATATGATCATTCCACTTCAAATTGTTCCGCACGCATACTCCCAGATATTTTACAGAAGTAACTGCTACCAGTGTTTGTTCCGCTATCATATAATCATACAATAAAGGATCCTTCTTTCTATGTATTCACAATGCATTACATTTGTCTATGTTAAGGGTCAGTTGCCACTCCCTGCACCAAGTGCCTATCCGCTGCAGATCTTCCTGCATTTCGCTACAGTTTTCTAATGCTGCAACTTCTCTGTATACTACAGCATCATCCGCGAAAAGCCGCATGGAACTTCTGACACTATCTACTAGGTCATTTATATATATTGTGAAAAGCAATGGTCCCATAACACTCCCCTGTGGCACGCCAGAGGTTACTTTAACGTCTGTAGACGTCTCTCCATTGATAACAACATGCTGTGTTCTGTTTTCTAAAAACTCTTCAATCCAGCCACACAGCTGGTCTGATATTCCGTAGCCTCTTACTTTGTTTATCAGGCGACAGTGCGGAACTGTATCGAATGCCTTCCGGAAGTCAAGGAAAATAGCATCTACCTGGGAGCCTGTATCTAATATTTTCTGGGTCTCGTGAACAAATAAAGCGAGTTGGGTCTCACATGACCACTGTTTCCGGAATCCATGTTGATACCTACAGAGTAGATTCTAGGCTTCCAAAAACGACATGATACTCGAGCAAAAAACATGTTCTAAAATCCTACAACAGATCGACGTCAGAGATATAGGTCTATAGTTTTGCGCATCTGCTCGACGACCCTTCTTGATCACAGGGACTACCTGTGCTCTTTTCCAATCATTTGGAACCTTCCGTTCCTCTAGAGACTTGCGGTACACGGCTGTTAGAAGGGGGGCAAGTTCTTTCGCGTACTCTGTGTAGAATCGAATTGGTATCCCGTCAGGTCCAGTGGACTTTCGTCTGTTGAGTGATTCCAGTTGCTTTTCTATTCCGTGGACACTTATTTCGATGTCAGCCATTTTTTCGTTTGTGCGAGGATTTAGAGAAGGAACTGCAGTGCGGTCTTCCTCTGTGAAACAGCTTTGGAAAAAGGTGTTTAGTATTTCAGCTTTACGTGTGTCATCCTCTGTTTCAATGCCATCATCATCCCGGAGTGTCTCGATATGCTGTTTCGAGCCACTTACTGATTTAACGTAAGACCAGAACTTCCTAGGATTTTCTGTCAAGTTGGTACATAGAATTTTACTTTCGAAGGTAGGGGTGGGGGACAGTTAAGTGGTGCTTCATGGAGTGGGGAGCGTACAGAGACGAGGTGGAGAGAGGGTAGGGCAGCTACGCACAGTCAGGAGGTTAGACGGAGGGCGGGCAGGCGGGGGTGGGGTGGTAGTGGTAGGGTAGCAGCTGTAAAAAGACTGAGGGTGCATTGGTGGAATAGGGGTCAGTGTAGCGTTTGAGGCCAGGAGGGTTATGGGAATGTAGGATATATTGCAGAGAGAGTCCCCACCTGCGTGGTTCAGAAAAGCTGATGGTGTTGGTGAGGACGATCCAGATGGTACAGGCTGTGAAGCAGTCATAGAAATAAAGAACATTGTGTTGGGCAGCACGCTCAGCAGTGGGGTGGTCCAGCTGTTTGTAGGCCTCATTGTCGGTGGCAATTCATATGGACAGACAGCTTGTTGGTTGTCATGCTTGTAGATGAATGATATTTTGAGATGCTACCATGAGCCAGAATAGAGACTGTTGTGTGTTGCGATATTAAATTTAATTGATGGTTTTATTAAGCAAGTTACAGTGTCAGTTCAGTTACACCATTGCTAGGAAATTGATGTAGTAGCACTTGTCAAATTGTACCATGAACAATATGGAGCCATCCAGTGACATATTTTACAATTACATATTGGAATACAAGGATGCATGCATCATATGTATCATTTGTTCATTTCTCTTTTGATGTAATACTGTTAAAAGAGTGTAGCTTAAGTGACTGCAGCTCTCTTATGGTAATAGCATTTGTTGAGGTTTTCTGTACTTGGGGCATCCACAGTCACCATCCATGTTGCCACCCCAGGTTATACATTAGCAGGCAGAAGCTACCACTGCTGGCTACTATGGTGATGTAAACTAACAACACATTACAATTAGTGTTAATTATCTCCCACTGCTAATTACAATTATTACTTTTAGAATACTGTATGTACCCTATGTTACAAGAAACAGCCACTCTCAAAAAAGTCGACTGCTCTTTCTCCAATGCTTCTCAGCTTCTGTTTTTGCATAATACCTCAAATGATACATTCATATTAAGACCACTATCATCTGGCAAAATAAAGACCTGCCCAGTACAAATAAGAAAGTTACACAGAATTTACATTCCAGAGTAGTGAATTATCATTTTACTTTGTTTTTTTATATTTGGAGATTTTCAATCTCCTGCCAGATGTCTGCTGACCACTTGACAGTCTTTTGCACTAGAATATGAAACTCAGTTCTGAACCTCAGAGGATGATGTGTAGTCTGTATGACGATTATGTTAACTTCTAAAATTGTGGTTGTGAATTGCAGAGTTCATCCTGAGTTCACTCTTGTTACTAACCACAGAGGTGTTTGGTTATCAACTTTACTTAATGGACACTCGTATTTAATAAATATTTTTTTCACCGTGGCTACGATGCCTCAGAAGATTGTGCCAGAGGACAGAATTGAGTGAAATGTGCTGGCAATATTTTCTGCAGGTCAACATGGTGAGATAGATTTCCAAGTGCAAAGCAGGCAGAACTGAGGTTTTTTATTAACTTATCCACCTGCTGGTGCTAGATAAGTTTATTATCCGTCAGGATATCCAGGAACTTCACACATGGAGCTTCATCCGGTATGTGCCAGTTCTGCTTTTACATACAGTCTACCAAACTGTAGGTGGCAGAGGATGTCACATGTTAGGATTTCTTTCCATTCCAGTTGTCTGTAGAGGGCAGGAAGAATGACTGCGTAAATGCCTCTGAGTGTGCTGCAATTCATCTAATATTGTCTGCATGGTCCATTTGACAATGGTGCACTGGAGCCTGAAGAAATATTTAGATTTGGCTGAAGTGCATTTAGGTGTCAGTGACTCTTCTACTGCATACTGCTGTTGGCAATAAATTTATGTTGGCCAGTTGGGTGATTGTACAAGGTAGCCTATGAGCATTGCTGAATCTAATGATGCTATTTGGCAGAAGATATAAATTAATTACTTTTGTTTTTGACAAAGAGAGCATGAGATTGACAGTTATTGAGCTGGTTGTTGTGGATTGTAATGTTGATTGCTGAATCTCCTGTATTTCTTGTATTGTGTGTTTCTTGGAATATTACAGGTTTTCTTGGCATATTGTTTTGTATTCCAATATTATGGTGTGTGAGTTGGTACAGCAAACAAATATGACTGGAGGAAAATTGGCTGTGGTGACAGACTGATTTACAGCACAGCCTGAATGAGATCTTCTTTACGTTGAAATGTAACAGTTTGGTTGTGAGTTGACAAAGCCAACTAATGTGACTGGAGGAGACCTGGCTGTGGTGACAGACTGATTTGTTGTGTAGTCCCATGATAATTTCAAGACTTTATGTGGTATTTTCAGAATGTCCCCATTTGCAAGATGGTGGTTAGTCAGGAACCCCGAGTACAGTCTAAGCGTTGTGATCATATTCTGTTTTATATGACAGCAGTCTGCAAAATATATTCCTCCATGCTCCCACATATTTCACACATTTGAAATCATGATGACAGCTATTGAACGCCATTTTCTCATTGGTTCCACCACCTTGTCTAATCATCTGACTCATGATTTGTTGTGTACACTTCCAGTCATTCACTGCATAAACAGTTACCTACTGTTACCAACTGGCACCGACACTGTAAGTGAACTTTTACGCTAGATTCTTCTCTTGATACTGGTTCTTGAAATTTTGTAACTAGGCTTTAGGTAGATAATTTGCATCTATCTTCAAGAGCCTGACAGCTCAGGGCTCTCAACGGTTCTGTGATGCTCTCTCATAAGTCAAACAGATTTGTTGGTTAGTTTTTTTAAAATATAAATATGTGAGTTAGTAATTGCAACACACTACCTTTTACACATTCGTCAGCTGATACTTGTACCCGAGTTTTCATTTTCTCTTGTATTTCCAATATTGCATTGCATTGCAGTTCAGGTATGTAGATGCTTATGATGGCTTAGCAGATCAATACATCAATCGTGGCATGAAACATGTGGCCACATATGTTGCATGTAATGGAGGATGTAGTTGGACCTGGCGACCTGGCAAAGTTTGCACCTCTGACTTTTTCATTTTCCAGCACCCCCCCCTCTCCTCCGACGTTCCTGCTCAAAACACGAGACAGCAGCTGAAGTAGCTGTGTGCCAATGTTTACGATCTTCTACTGTGGCGTGCCAATTACTTGGGTCAGTGTTTAGACTCTTTAGGTTCTTCTTGAATCGGTCCTTATAGCACTTAAGAGGAGCAGCACGGAGCCTTCACCGTGTGCCCGCTCCACTATACAAAATTACAAAATTTGCTGAGGAAGTCTGTTGTTTCTCATCCACCGGATGTGCCCAATAACAGTGGCTTCTATACTTCACGTCTTTGCCTTCTCAAGAACCATATTGCTTGATACAAATTCATCCCATTTGATATTCATAATGAATACAAGCTTCTGTTGATTGAAGCGTTCTAGTTTCTTAAAATCATGGCAATATAGTGTCCACATTTTGCAACCATGGAGCAGGGTAGAAACAACACCTGCTCGATACACCATCAGGTGTGTAGTGTCACATCTTCCTTCAGGAAGACCTGATGTAGGAGATGTCCTAAAGCAACACGTGCGGCATGCGTCCTGTTCTCCATGGCCTTTTCCGATGAGCAATTAGTTGATAATATACTTCCTAGGTAGAGGAAGTGATGTAGTTTTTCCAAAGGTGTGCTAGAAATAGAGATATTGAGATCTGGAAAAGTAGTTCCAGGAGCTGGCTGTGCTAGTATCTTTGTTTTTGGTTGTTTATATGCAGCACTGAAACAATTTACAGACAGTTGCAGCTCTGTGGGTGTGGAGAAGCATTTTCATCAGCATGCTGTAGCCTGAGTGAGACTTGTGAATCTTTTAGGGTGCAGTCTAGACTGATTAAATAGCCCTCTGTCAAATCTGTATTTATGTTCTACTCCTCCATTGTTTATAGCATGCTCATAAGGCATGGCTGCCTGCTATGGAGCAAACAGCATTGGTGCAAGGACACATCCTTCTTTGAGCCCATTAGTAATAGGGAATTTGTCCTATGTTTGATTCTGATGTAGCACTTGCCCAGGCGTGTCATCAGAGAAAGATTGAATTAGTTTGACAAAATGTTCAGGGCAGCAAAAATGTTTTAAGACCTTCCGCATAGCTTCAGTGGGCCCTGTATCAAAGGCCTTTTTTTTTAGGTTAGAACGCAAATAGTAAAGGCTTATGTTGTTTCCTGCGCTTCTTCTGCAGTTGGTTACACATTACAATAACAGAAGTTGTTCTCCAGAATAGCAAGAGCTCTCGGTGAAATACTTTTCCATTCCACTACATTGTGACAGATGTAGCAACAATAGATAAATGAGTCAAAGAGTGAACAGTCTCTGTTGAAATTATGTAATTGTTTTATTATTTCCAGTTACTCATTTCTCATCATTAGTACATCATCAGACTAGAAGAATTAGAAAATAATTACAGTTCAAACACATGGATACAGCAAGCAGCAGATCTAATATCACTAAAACATGGATAAAGTTAAAAAATTTAAAAACTTACTTGGTTGAATGTTGGAAGTGTTAAGTATGCGACCCAATTGTCGCGTTAAATGGTAGTGGAAAACATGCTTGTCATGAGTTACTAGTCCAGGTCATGGCCCTGGAGCAGCAGAAATACAAAATATGTGCAGGAGCGTGGGGAGAAAAAGGGGGGGGGGGCGGAAGGAGGGAAAAGGAGAAGTGGTTAAATATACCTGAAACCTTGATTACTAATATGGAAGAATGGGGGAAAAGTGCTGGTGGGGGGGGGGGGGGGGAGGAAATGGTGTGATATGAGGTTCATGATGTAATGTAGAGGGTAATTTTGTAATAAGCGAAAGGGAAACTTGTTGTGTTGGTAGAGAAACATTTTGAAGTGGAAAGAAGGGTACCATAAGCATTGAAAGAAGTGGGGAGGGGAGGACTTGGTTTTAATAAGGAGTGCACTGACAGATACGTATGCCTCCTCGCAGATGAACTTTGCCACCTTCGCCTGAAAGTGACCCATGTCCACAGATTGCTCCATCAATGATTTGGACACTCAGATTATCCAGTAACTGTACCACTTTTGGGGTTTATAGAAAGCACGCAACCAGTGACACTGTGGTCCACTCGACGTACTGGCACCCTTTCAGTTGTAAAAGAAGGTTTTTTTCTCATATAGTCAACCATTTATGTGAGCTCCCTTTAGATTCAGAAACTGTTGGATAAAAGTTTGCAAACCTGAGACACATTGCTAGAACCAACGGGTACCATTCTAGACTGGTAGATCAAATATACAAAAAAAAAAAAAAAAATCTCTAAAAATAACACCTACTTTGATCCGAAGTCCAGGACTTACGAGCCCATATATGTGTCCTTACCTTTTCTAGGAGACCTTCTTAAAGGTCATCACTTGAAGGTAGCTTTCACAATTAACACTTTTGCTGCGGCTGACGCTCATAAGCGTCACAACAAGCCATGAGCCAGTGCAGCTGACGCTTGTAAGCGTCCGCGCTCACTGTTGGAATACTCAGTCTAGTTGCAGCATCTAAGCTAGCATCAAAGCGTGTAAACTTTTGTTTTGTGTGGTCAGTTATCGAATGTATATTGTTCGTAATGGCAGCTCATGTTCCGACACCTGGACCTTCCAATGTGAAAAGGAGCAGGAAAAGTGTTAAATTGACAGAGAAACAGTTACTTAGTGTACTAGACGACAGTGATTGACTGTGTAGTGAGGACGAGGCATACCACGGAGATTGTCATTTAGAGGCTGCAGAAGAATTGCAGAGTGACGATAGCATTGAAGCACAGCTTTCGAATCTGTTTCGTGGCAGTTCCGAATGTGATGATACGGATCACAATGATTGTGTGGAAATCGCCGATGAAAAATAGCCTGACCTGTCACACTGAGATAATCCAGGTGAGTCCTGGCATAAAGAACCACATAATATGCAGTATCACCCATTTATGAAGGAAGAAGTTTTGCAAATTCATCCTGCTGGCAATTTTCCTATGGATTTCTTCAAATTATTGGTAACAGCTTGCAGTTGTCGAAACGAACGATAACGCAGTCAACATATTGCTGAGCGAAAATACAAAAGAGGGATCTAGGATTTGTAAATGGAAACCTCTAAGTATAGGTGAATTACTAGTTTTTCTGGATGTTTCGTTAAATGTGGGTAACATTAAATATCAGTGGTTACAAGACTACTGGAAGAAAGAACCGCTGTTTGAGAATAGCGGAATAGCGATAAGTATAAGCAAAGACTGGTATTTGATCATATTACTCTCTCTGCATTTTGCAAAAAAAAAACCCGAAAATAGACGATCTTAAAAATGTGTATTTGAAGTAAATATAATTTCAAATGAATCCAGCTTCCTTTTTCCTCTTTTTCCTTCTTAAGAATTTGCATTTTGGAATCCAAATTTTTCCTGAATGCAGTGGATTAAGTCAGTACTGAAAATGATACTACAGATCTTATAAAATCTTGACATCAGCCTGTAGCTCAGGTGGGCTTAGGAGCATTGGCTCCGAGCGGTACCTGCCGTTTCAGTGTGTTACCGGTCCGCACTTGAGCGTTACTGGCCTGCACTCGCACGTTGCCAGGCCACACTGGAGAGTTGCGCGCCTGCAACGATGCCGCAGCGAAAGTGTTAATGGTAAGATCCAACATAATCTCTATCACAGCTAATGATTCTTGAAGGACTCATTCCCACTCCATGGTCCACAAAATCGTGTTTAGTGTGCCGTTCATCATACATTGGTCAATCTGGATGAGAAATTAATACTAGATTTCAAGAACACCTTGTAGCTAGAAGGGATGCCATCAAAAACAACTCTTCCTCCTCCGATCATCTTAAGAGAACCAAGCATAATCAGCCTCCTCTAGATAAGTTGCAAATCCTCCACCATGCACCCAAAGGCAAAAAGCTTTCAATTTTGGAAGAATTAGAAATTTCCAAGATCGTGAACAGCCTGCTGAACACAGTCTCAACGAGCAGTTGATTACAACAAATCAAACTTTTTTGTGATACTACACTGTATGATAAGAAGTATACGAACACCCCCAAAACTATACGTTTTTTATACTATCTGCATTATGCTGCCATCTATTGCCAGGTACTCCGTATCAGCGACATCAGTACTCATTAGACACCGTGAGAATGCAGAATGGGACGCTCTGCGGAACTCACGGACTTCGAATGTGGTTAGTTAATTGGGTGTCACTTGTGTCATACATCTGTACATGAGATTTCCACACTCCTGAACATCCCTAGGTCTACTGTTCCTGGTGTGATAGTGAAGTGGAAACGTGAAGGGACACGCACAGTACAAAAGTGTACAGGCTGACCTCGTTTGTTGACTGACAGAGACTGCCGACAGTTGAAGAGGGTCGTAATGTGTAATAGGCAGACATCTATCCAGACGATCACACAGGAATCCCAGACTGCATCAGGACCCACTGCAAGTACTATGACAATTAGGCAAGAGGTGAGAAACGTCAGATTTCATGGTCGAGCGGCTGCTCATACACCACACATCACGCCAGTAAATGCCAAACGATGCCTCACTTGATGTAAGGAGCATAAACATTTGACGATTGAACAGTGGGAAAATGTGTGCAGCGACGAATCACAGTACACAGTGTGGCCATCCAATGGCAGAGTGTGGGTATGGCGAATACCTGGTGAACGTCATCTGCCAGCGTGTGTAGCGCCAACAGTAAAATTCAGAGGCAGTGCTGTTATGGTGTGGTCATGTTTTTCGTGGAAGGGGCTTGCACCCCTTGTTGTTTTGCATGGCACTATCACAGCACAGGCCTACACTGATGTTTTAAACACCTTCCTGCTTCCAGCTTTTGAAGAGCAATTCGGGGATGGCGATTGCATCTTTCAACGCGATCAAGCACCTGTTCTGTGACAGAGAGGTTACACAACAATTACATCCCTGTAATGGACTGGCCTGCACAGAGTCCTGACTAGAATCCTATAGAACATCTTTGGGATGTTTTGGAACACTGACGTCTTGCTCAGCCTCACCAACTGACATTGATACCTCTCCTCAGTGCAGCATTCCATGAAGAATGGGCTGCCATTCCCATAGAAACCATCTAGCACCTGACTGAATGTGTGTCTGTGAGAGTGGAAGTTGTCATCAAGGCGAAGGGTGGGCCAACACTATATTGAAATGCAGCATTACCAATGGAAGGCGTCATGACCTCGTAAGTAATTTTCAGCCAGGTGCGAGGATACTTTCGATCACATAGTGTATGTTATCCTTCTTTTTTCCAAAATGAAATCTTCCTTGCCCCCACTACCACTCATCCCCTCCTTCTCTCTTATCCAGCTTTTTTATTAAAATTAATTCCTCCCTCGCCCCCTCCCTATTCCTTCAACTCTTAAGGCACATTTCTTTCCATTCTTCCCAAGTCAAAACTTCCATCTAAAACCACAAATTTCCCTTTCCTTTATTATAACATTACCCTCTATCATACACAAACCTCGCATCGCCCCAGTTTCTCTTTTACCCCACCCTCTCCCCTTTCGTATTCTTTCATATTAATACGTAAGGTTCCCTTTATATTTAACCTCCACACCAAACTTTTTACCTCTTTTTGAGTTTCCGTGCTTTAACTTGAAATTTATGGCAAGTGTGTTTTCCACTGCTGTTTTACATGATAATTTGCAGCAATCAACCAACTAAATTATTAATTTTTTTAATTTACTCACCTTGTAGCGATATTAGATCTGCTGTTCAGTAGGTTCACGTGTTTCGAGCTCTAATTATTTCTTTATTGTTCCAGTCTGATGCTGCACTAACCACATGAACCACGTAATTGGAACTAGTAAAACAGTTACGTAAATGTGACAGACTGTTCACTCATTTGAATCAGAAGCTTTTCCAGGTAGTTTTTAAGGTTAACTTTTGTTGTCAGACAGACATTTTATATCACTGGGTAAGCATCAAAAATTTTAGTTGCTGGATTGCTCACTTCATTTTGTGCTAAAGACAACATTAATATGTTGTAATGAATGCCTTTTTCATTCTGGTATTGTAATTATGAGCATCATTATTTAGTATGAACTGTTGTGGGTTATTATTTACAACAAACTTCATGAGGGAATAAATATATTGTAGAACAGTAGTCAAAATGCCAAACTCCTGAAACAGGTGGCTACAAGATAGTGATAGTGGGTGAGGACCACATATTATTCTTAGAGCACGTTTTTAAGCAATAAAGATTTTCTTTCTTAAAGGTGAGTTACCCACAGAACATTATTCCATATGACATTACTAAATATGTTGATTTACTGATTTGCCTCTCTCCTAGAATTGCAGATTGTAAGTGCAAATGTGGCTGAACTAATCTGTTTTAGGAATTCCAAAATATACTTTCTCCAGTTTCAATTCTCATTTATATGGACACCTGAGATGTGTCCTTACTATGTGTTATGCTTATTACTGGTGTAATACCCCTAGACATGCAGAATCAAAATATGTTGTGGCTTTTTAAAATTAAGGGTGAGACCATTCACAGAAAACCAGTCAGTGATACTTTTAAGATCCTTGTTTATCATTTCTTCTGTTGTCGTATGTATGCTTGGACTGATTACAGTACTAATGTCATCTGCAAAAAGAACTAATTCTGCTTGTTGTATGTTAGATGGAAGATAATTTACAAATATGACATTATTAGCAGACCTAAGATTGAGCCTTGGGGAACCTAGTACTGTCTGCTCCCCAGTCTGAATAATGTCCCTGGAGTACATTGGTTGAACTAGTCAGTATAACTTCATGCATTCTTTTAGTTACATATGACATTATCCATCATTAACTGTACCATCAATCCCACAAATTTTCAGTTTATGTAGGAGAATATTGTGATATACACAGTCAAATGCTTTAGATAGGTTGCAGAAAATACCTCCAGCACTATTTTGTTACTTAGTGCTTGTGTCAGTAATTACTGTCATCTCTCTTTTCACCCATCATAAAGAGGGGATTAACAACAACATATTTCAGTCCATCTGGAAAAATGCCTTGAGTTAATGATGCATTACATGTTTCAGATAAGACAAGGCTTATTATACACTCCTGGAAATGGAAAAAAGAACACATTGACACCGGTGTGTCAGACCCACCATACTTGCTCCGGACACTGCGAGAGGGCTGTACAAGCAATGATCACACGCACGGCACAGCGGACACACCAGGAACCGCGGTGTTGGCCGTCGAATGGCGCTAGCTCCGCAGCATTTGTGCACCGCCGCCGTCAGTGTCAGCCAGTTTGCCGTGGCATACGGAGCTCCATCGCAGTCTTTAACACTGGTAGCATGCTGCGACAGCGTGGACGTGAACCGTATGTGCAGTTGACGGACTTTGAGCGAGGGCGTATAGTGGGCATGCGGGAGGCCGGGTGGACGTACCGCCGAATTGCTCAACACGTGGGGCGTGAGGTCTCCACAGTACATCGATGTTGTCGCCAGTGGTCGGCGGAAGGTGCACGTGCCCGTCGACCTGGGACCGGACCGCAGCGACGCACGGATGCACGCCAAGACCGTAGGATCCTACGCAGTGCCGTAGGGGACCGCACCGCCACTTCCCAGCAAATTAGGGACACTGTTGCTCCTGGGGTATCGGCGAGGACCATTCGCAACCGTCTCCATGAAGCTGGGTTACGGTCCCGCACAACGTTAGGCCGTCTTCCGCTCACGCCCCAACATCGTGCAGCCCGCCTCCAGTGGTGTCGCGACAGGCGTGAATGGAGGGACGAATGGAGACGTGTGGTCTTCAGCGATGAGAGTCGCTTCTGCCTTGGTGCCAATGATGGTCGTATGCGTGTTTGGCGCCGTGCAGGTGAGCGCCACAATCAGGACTGCATACGACCGAGGCACACAGGGCCAACACCCGGCATCATGGTGTGGGGAGCGATCTCCTACACTGGCCGTACACCACTGGTGATCGTCGAGGGGACATTGAATAGTGCACGGTACATCCAAACCGTCATCGAACCCATCGTTCTACCATTCCTAGACCGGCAAGGGAACTTGCTGTTCCAACAGGACAATGCACGTCCGCATGTATCCCGTGCCACCCAACGTGCTCTAGAAGGTGTAAGTCAACTACCCTGGCCAGCAAGATCTCCGGATCTGTCCCCCATTGAGCATGTTTGGGACTGGATGAAGCGTCGTCTCACGCGGTCTGCACGTCCAGCACGAACGCTGGTCCAACTGAGGCGCCAGGTGGAAATGGCATGGCAAGCCGTTCCACAGGACTACATCCAGCATCTCTACGATCGTCTCCATGGGAGAATAGCAGCCTGCATTGCTGCGAAAGGTGGATATACACTGTACTAGTGCCGACATTGTGCATGCTCTGTTGCCTGTGTCTATGTGCCTGTGGTTCTGTCAGTGTGATCATGTGCTGTATCTGACCCCAGGAATGTGTCAATAAAGTTTCCCCTTCCTGGGACAATGAATTCACGGTGTTCTTATTTCAATTTCCAGGAGTGTATGTGAACAAATCTTCAGTACTCTGTTGGAAACACCATCAAATACAGGTGAGCTTTTATTTTTGAGAGAACGTATAATTTTCTTAATTTCAGAAGGAGAAGTTGGTGATACATTCATATGACTGAATTTTATGAGCTGTGCTTTTTCATCATACTGCTGTGATTTCTCTCGTGAACTGTTTGTCCCTCTATATTTTCCACTATTTTTAAGAATTTATTATTAAATATATCTGCTACCTGTGACTTATAATTTATAGCCATTCCACCCAGTTCAGTAATGATATCCTTGTTTGTGGCTGTTTGTCCTGTCTCTAATTTCACTGCATTCCATATACACTTAAGTCTGTTATTGGAATTACTGATTTCTGACATTGTATGCATGTTTCTTGACTTTTAATAACTTTAATAATTGTAATTTTGAGTTGTTTTTGTAGTGTACAACTACTGCAGAATCTGTACTTGTTCTTGCCAACAAATGGAAGTGATGTATAGTTTTTGATATGGCTGTTTTATATTCTTTCTTATTAACTAATGTGGAACACTATTTTCAAATAATGATATAAATTGATCATGAAGTAGATTCAATTTTATGTTAATATTTTGTTCATTATAAATTTTATCCCTGGTCATCTTTTGTAAACTGTTCTTAAAAACATTTATCCTGGAGTCATTAACTATTCTAACTGATTTCCAATGAAGTGTGTCAATACTGTAAAGCACTACCTCATTTTTCCTAACTAACTGTACATCATGTAAATTCAGTATCCTTTATTAAAGCCATATTTCGCTTGGTTCTGACACACTTGAAAAATATTATAAGATGGGACACACAAGTGGTTTGTAGGCAGTCTCCATTATAGACTGTTTTGCCAGTGTCTTGCCAATGAACTGAGGTGTGCCACCTAACTTACCCATGACTGAGCTTGTGTGATCATTCCATTCCATTTCCCTACAAATTGTTTCACCCATCTATTTCTTGAGTTGACTGATTCTTGTTGTGAATCACTGATATTGTAATTACAGAATGTAACAGTTTTTTGTTTTCTAAAGAGCACAATTTTGTGTTTTTGTACATTTACAGCAAGTTCTCAATCTTTGGACCACTTTGACATCCTGTTAAGATCTGATTGAATATTTCTACAGCTTTTACAGGCAGTGTTTTGTTATAGACAACAGCATCATATCCAAAGAATCTGCAGTTGGTATTGCCATTGTCTGCCAGGCCATTGATATACAACATGAGCAACAATGGTCCCGTCAAACTTTCCGGGGCATGCCCAAAGTTAATTCTACTTCTGTCGATAACTCTTGAATTGGAGGTAAAATGCTGTGTTTTGCTTACCAAGAAATCTTCAACCTAGTCCCAAATTTTGTTCGATACCCATACAATTGTGTGGTAGTTGCATGAATTCCTTTTGTTGTCCTTGTAGACATGTGGACCTGTGCGTTTTTCCAATCAGTGTGCACAGTATTCAGTTTGAGGGATCTGTGGTTTATTATGGTTATTCTGTACAGGCTCTGGCAGGGATCTCTTTGAGCTCTGGATCCTAGTTCAGTTTTAGCTGTTTCACAAGCCAGTGACAGTCGACTTTGCTGTGGTACATAAAGTAAAGTGGGATATTGCAGCTATATCTTTCATAGTAGAGAAACGTTTGAAAATGGAGCTCAGTATGTCTGTGCTACCTTCAATTTCAGTTCCTGTGTCATCCATTGGTGTCCTGACACTAACTTTCATCGACTGACAGCCTGTATATACAACCTGTAGTTCTTTGGATTTTGTGAGAGATCTTAAGATTCTACTACAGTAGTCCTTGAAGCCCTTTCATGCACTGAACTTTTGGCTGGGCTTCATTCAGTACCTCTGTATCTATTACCCTATGCTTTGTTTAATAATTATTATAAAGATTTTTCTGTTTCCTTAGAAATTTCTTCACTGTGACTACAGCATGGAACGTCCGTCCCATCATGAACTGTTGTATTAGGTACCATTTATCTACCAGTATTTGGTCAACTATTCTATTGACTCTCTCTAAAGTACTGGAGGGGACAAGGAAATGCTGCTAAGGTCCTAGACCCACTGAAGGGAAACTCCTGATCTACATCTCTACGCGGCAGGTAGTGGGTAACGTCACTTCATGTGATGGCTAACATAGACAGGAACTGAGGGATGACTGGGATAAGTCATCACCCCAGTATTTGTTGGGCTGGGCACCCTTTTGCCCAGGAAATGAGAAATTATTTCCAAAGGGGGATGAACCAGCTGATGGTCAATGGCGTAGGATGTTGAAGGCAACAGGAAACCACCACGTTAAATAACTATGGATATCCCGTGCACCAGCAGTAAATCATTCCAGTATCTTTCGTAAAATTTTCTGGAGAGAAAATAGTCGCCCAATTCGATCTCTGGGTGGGGACTGCAAAAGATACAGACAAGGTGAAGGAAAAGAACCCCAATTTTAGCATAGCAACTTGGAATCTGAGAACACTGCTTCGGTGTAGCAAACTAGAAAACCTAAAACTTGAAATGGAATAACTGGAAATCAATATCCTAGGCATATCAGAGATGAGATGGCCCCAACCAAATGATTTCTGGTCTGAAGAATACAGATTCGTTCACACCGGAACTGACCAAGATAGACCAGGAATGGGAGGCGTTGGGATAATTTTGAGGAAAAACTATGACTCACATGCCAAGGGATATGTGCACTATAGCTCTTGAATAACAGTAGTCAAATTTGAAACTGAACCAAAGAACACTGTGATAATACAAGTATACATTCCAACACCCAAAGAAGAAGATGCAGTCGTTGATGAAACATACAAAGAAATAAGTAATGCGATGAGAAATGATATGGAAGATGAAAACCTGATTGTCATGGGAACTAATATATGATTGTGGATGAAGAACCTGAGGAAGGAATTGTTGGCAAATATGGGCTTGGAAGAAGAAATGAAAGAGGAGATCGACTAATCGAGTTCTGCTCGAGGCACCAGTTAGTTGTAGCAAACACACTTTTTCAACATCACAAATGAAGAAGATACACATGGAAACCCCTGGAGACATGAGGAGAGAGCAAATTGATTATATTGTAGTGAAAGAATGTTTTAGGAACCAGGGAAAAGGTTGCAGGAGCTATCCATCTGCAGATACGGGCAGTGACCATAACATGGTCTTGCTGAAAAGTTCACTCAGATTCAAATGTCTGAAGAAGAAGAAGACAGTAAAACTTAAATAGGGATTATAAAAACTGAAAACTGAGGGACTGACAAAACATTATGCTCACAAAACAGACAACCTAGCTAAAATTTTCAACATGGTGGGGTAAATGAAGACTGGGATCAAATTAAATCCAGTATATACAAAGCAGTGGAAAAGATAGTTGGGACAACTAAACCAAAAAAAAGAGGAAATGGATTACAGCAGATGTTATTGAGCTTATAGAAAACAGGAGATTATACAAAAATGCAACTGATGAACAACGAAAAGCTGAATACAGAATACTAAGTAATTTTATCAACAGAGAAGCTAGGAAAGCAAAAGAAGATGTTCTTGAGGAAATGTGCAGGGAAGTGGAAGAAAATATGCAAAACAGAAGAACTGATTTAGCATACAGAATAGCAAAAAAATTTTAATGAATGTAAAACGACACTCTCAGGTACAATAGAAAATAGAGAAATGAAAATGCTGTTTAGTGAAGACATGGTAAAGAGATGGAAAGAATACATTGAGGAGTTGTATACCGGAACACCTGTTTTGGAGGAGGTAATAGGAAGAGAAGAGCAAGTTGATGGAGATGACAAGGGGGATGACATTTTGCAAGAAGAATTTGACAAATCTCTAACAGAACTATGGGACAACAAAGCAACGGGTATTGATGACATCCCTGCAGAACTAGTAAAGAATGCTGGCAACAGGATGAAAATGATGCTGCTTAAACTTGTTACTATAACACAGGAGAGATAGTACAGACTTCCAGAAGTGCATCATTGTTCCTATACCAAAGAAGGCAGCAGCTACAAGATGTGAACAGTACTGAACTTTAAGCCTAATATCACATGCATCAAAAATTCTCATAAAAATAATTCTGAAGAGAATTGAAGAGAAGATGGATGATATGATGAGTGAAGTTCAGTTTGATTTCAGAGGGGGATCAGGAACAAGAGGAGCAATTCTGGCACTGAGACTCCATACTGAAAAGCAATTACAGAAAAATAAACCAACTTATATTGCCTTTATAGACATGGAAAAGGTGTTTGATAATGTTATCTGACGAGAGATGTCCAGAGTACTGAGGAAAATTGGAATGAAGTACAAAGACATCTGTGTGATACTCAGTTTCTATAAGAATGAGGTGGCAGTGATTGGGATCTGTCACCAGGAGCAAGAAGCAAGTATTAGAAAAGGGGTAAGATAAGGGTGTGCTCTCACTATTATATTCAATGCTTACATCCAGGCAGAATCGGGCAATATCCAAGGCAATGAAGATGCACTTGGTAGAAGCATTGGTGTTTCCTGTATTCTTATACGCATGCGAGACCTGGACCGTGAAAGGTAGTGATAAGAGCCGCATTGATGCCTTCAAGGTGTGGTGTTGGCAGGGAATGCTACGTGTACCGTGGACTCAAAAAAGAACAAATGTTTCAATAATAGAAGAACTTAAAATCACAAGAAGGTTATATTCTTGTGTCAGCCAAAGATACCTTCAGTTCCTTGGGCACATCTTGAGAAGGAAAGGGGATAATTTAGAGAAGGCCATTGTGCAGACCAAAACTGAGGGCAGAAGACCATGTGGGAAAGCAGCAAACAGATAGTTGGATGAAGCGAAGAAGATTACCAGCCGACCGCTTCACATCATATTAAGAAAGGCCGAAGAACCCTGTAGATGTAGACATCTTTCTGAAGTTTCAACTATGTAAGAATGAATGAGAAAATGAGGTCATGACACTCAGCACTGAGTAAAATGACTAATGTTTATGATATCCAGGAAGCTATGGACCAAGTTCGAGAAACAAATGAGGTGGGAATCAAAATTAATGGGCAGAAGATAGACATGCTACGTTATGCAGATGATGTTGCTATAGTCAAGGAGACAAAAGAGGATCTAGAGGAAGTCCTCAGAACAATGGAAAGGATTCTATGCAATCGGTATGGAATGAGAATAAACAAGAAAAAGACTAAAGTGATGGTATGCAGTACAGAAGCAGAATATGAACCTCTGAGAATGAGAATTGGAAGAGAGGAGCTGGAAGTGCTAGAGGACTTTACCTACATGGGAAGCAAAATAATAAGGGGCGGTAGAAGCCGGAAAGAAGTTGTGAGCAGAATACGAGAGGCCAAAATTGCATTTACTCTGAGGAGGAAGTTATTCATCAGTAAGAAATCAGCCAGAAAATAAGGAAACGTATCATGAAAACTTTCATTTGGAGTGTGGCCCTATATGGATGTGAAGTTTGAACAATGGGAAGAGAAGAGAGAAGATTGCTAGAGGCCCTGTAGATGAGATGCTATAGAAGGATGATGAAGATCAGCTGGAGAGACAAAGTAACAAATGAAAAGGTATTTAGAAGAGTACAGGAAACCAGATCTCTGTGGAGGCAAGTCCAAACAAGAAGAGACAAACCTGTAGGGCACACCCTAAGACACAACAACATCGTTGGAACAATAGCAGAAGGAGCTATTGAGGAAAGGAATTGGCAGGGGCGACCAAGGATATCATACATACAACAGGTCATGAATGATGTTGAATGTAACACGTACGTGGAAATGAAGAGGAAGGCAGATAGAAGAGAGAAATGGCACTATGTTGCAAACCAACCTCGGGGTTGAACACTAACAGAAGAAGGAAGAAGAAAAAGAAGATTCTATGAAACTGAGAGGGGCAGTAGCCTTTTCAGTAGTTGCAGGGGCAACAGTCTGGATGATTGACTGATCTGGCCTTGCAACACTAACCCAAACGGCCTTGCTGTGCTGGTACTGCGAACGGTTAAAGCAAGGGGAAACTACAGCCGTAATTTTTCCCGAGGGCATGCAGCTTTACTCTATGGTTAATGATGGTGGCGTCCTCTTGGGTAAAATATTCCGAAGGTAAAATAGTCCCCCATTCGGATCTCCGGGCGGGGACTACTCAGGAGGACGTTGTTATCAGGAGAAAGAAAACTGGCGTTCTACGGATCGAAGCGTGGAATGTCAGATCCCTTAACCGAGCAGGTAGGTTAGAAAATTTAAAAAGGGAAATGGATAGGTTAAAGTTAGATATAGTGGGAATTTGTGAAGTTCGGTGGCAGGAGGAACGAGACTTTTGGTCAGGCGAATACAGGGTCATAAATACAAAGTCAAATAGGGGTAATGCAGGAGTAGGTTTAATAATGAATAAAAAAATTGGAATGCGGGTAAGCTACTACAAACAGCATATTGAACACATTATTGTGACCAAGATAGACACGAAGCCCACGTCTACTACAGTAGTACAAGTTTATATGCCAACTAACTCTGCAGATGATGAAGAAATTGATGAAACGTATGAGGAGATAAAAGAAATTATTCAGGTAGTGAAGGGAGACGAAAATTTAATAGTCATGGGTGACTGGAATTCGAGAGTAGGAAAAGCGAGAGAAGGAAACAGTGGGTGAATATGGATTGGGGGTAAGAAATGAAAGAGGAAGCCGCCTGGTAGACTTTTGCACATAGCACAACTTAATCATAGCTACCACTTGGTTCAAGAATCATAAAAGAAGGTTGTATACATGGAAGAAGCCTGGAGATACTGACAGGCTTCAGATAGATTATATAATGGTAAGACAGAGATTTAGGAACCAGGTTCTAAATTGTAAGACATTTCCAGGGGCAGATGTGGATTCTGACCACAATCTGTTGGTTATGAACTGTAGATTAAAACTGAAGAAACTGCAAAAAGGTGGGAATTTTAGGAGATGGGACCTGGATAAACTGACTAAACCAGAGGTTGTACAGAGTTTCAGGGAGAGTGTAAGGGAACAAATGGCAGGAATGGGGGAAAGAAATACAGTAGAAGAAGAATGGGTAGCTTTGAGGGATGAAGTAGTGAAGGCAGCAGAGGATCAAGTAGGTAAAAAGACGAGGGCTACTAGAAATCCTTGGGTAACAGAAGAAATATTGAATTTAATTGACGAAAGCAGAAAATATAAAAATGCAGTAAATGAAGCAGGCAAAAAGGAATACAAACGTCTCAAAAATGAGATCGACAGGAAGTGCAAAATGGCTAAGCAGGGATGTCTAGAGGATAAATGTAAGGATGTAGAGGCTTATCTCACTAGGGGTAAGATGGATACTGCCTACAGGAAAATTAAAGAGACCTTTGGAGAAAAGAGAACCACTTGTATGAATATCAAGAGCTCAGATGGAAAGCCAGTTCTAAGCAAAGAAGGGAAAGCAGAAAGATGGAAGGAGTATATAGAGGGTCTATACAAGGGCGATGTACTTGAGGACAATATTATGGAAATGAAAGAGAATGTAGATGAAGATGAAATGGGAGATATGATACTGCGTGAAGAGTTTGACAGCGCACTGAAAGAGCTGAGTCGAAATAAGGCCCCGGGAGTAGACAACATTCCATTAGAACTACTGACGGCCTTGGGAGAGCCAGTCCTGACAAAACTCTACCATCTGGTGAGCAAGATGTATGAGACAGGTGAATGACCCTCAGACTTCAAGAAGCTAGATTAAGAAAAGGCAAACGTACGTTTCTAGCACTTATAGACTTAGAGAAAGCTTTTGACAATGTTTACTGGAATACTCTCTTTCAAATTCTGAAGGTGGCAGGGGTAAAATTCAGGGAGTGAAAGGCTATTTACAATTTGTAGAGAAACCAGATGGTAGTTATAAGAGTTGAGGGGCATGAAAGGGAGGCAGTGGTTGGGAAGGGAGTGAGACAGGGTTGTACCCTATCCCCGATGTTATTCAATCTGTATATGGAGCAAGCAGTGAAAGAAACAAAAGAAAAATTCGGAGTAGGTATTAAAATCCACGGAGAAGAAATAAAATCTTTGAGGTTCGCCGATGACATTGTAATTCTGTCAGAGACAGCAAAGGACTTGGAAGAGCAGTTGAACCGAATGGACAGTGTCTTGAAAGGAGGATATAAGATGAACATCAACAGAAGCAAAACGAGGATAATGGAATGTAGTCGAATTAAGTCAGGTGATGCTGAGGGAATTAGGTTAGGAAATGAGACACTTAAAGTAGTAAAGGAGTTTTGCTATTTGGGGAGCAAAATAACTGATGATAGTCGAAGTAGAGAGGATATAAAATGTAGACTGGCTATGGCAAGGAAAGTGTTTCTGAAGAAGAGGAATTTGTTAACATCGAGTATAGATTTAAGTGTCAGGAAGTCGTTTCTGAAAGCATTTGTATGGAGTGTACCCATGTATGGAAGTGAGACATGGATGATAAATAGTTTAGACAAGAAGAGAATAGAAGCTTTCGAAATGTGGTGCTACAGATGAATGCTGAAGATTAGATGGGTAGATCACATGACTAATGAGGAGGTATTGAATAGGATTGGGGAAAAGTGGAGTTTGTGGCACAACTTGACTAGAAGAAGGGATCGGTTGGTAGGACATGTTCTGAGGCATCAAGGGATCACCAATTTAGTATTGGAGGCCAGCGTGGAGGGTAAAAATCGTAGAGGGAGACCAAGGGATGAGTACACCAAGCAGATTCAGAATGATTTAGGTTGCAGTAGGTACTGGGAGATGAAGAAGCTTGTACAGGATAGAGTAGCATGGAGAGCTGCATCAAACCAGTCTCAGGACTGAAGACCACAACAACAACAACATGAAACTTGAGCCACAGTTCTTTATGCTCCTGCCCTTAAGTAATGTTTCGAGTTTCTCTTCGAGATGTGACATGACTGCCTCTTTATGTAACTTACTGAGTATATAAATCTTGTTTTAGCTGTCATATGTACTTCAGTGATCATTGTTGGTACAACTTCCTCATGATATCTGATACCAGTGTCAGTAGGAAAATCCTAAAGATTTTAGGCATACATGTTGTTATTAGGTCTAGTATATTTTTATTACAAGTTGGCTCCTGAACTATCTGTTCTAGGTTGTTGTCATAGAAGGCATTTAGTAGGGTTTTCGAGGATAACAATGCTGTAATTTTCCCCATTGACTGTTGTATGATTCAACATTCTTCAGCGATTATGGTATGGTCAGGGAACATTCATACTAGCAAACTGGGGTCTTGCTCTAAAATTTTTGATAACATCTAAGGTTGAGGCCAATGGTTGATAGAAAGATCCAATTAAAAGTATGGCACAAGTCCAGGAAGTCACAGTGTAGCTTGTTACAGATTGTTGAGGTCTCTGGGTCAGTACAATTACTTGGCCTCAATCAGTGCCGGGAACAATCAATACTGCTGCTGATTGTGAGCTTCATTGAAACTCCAAGAGCAAGGCTATTCTAAATACTGTCTGCCAGATATTGGAATTATCCATGTTTGATTTCAGATCCCAAATGATAGGCATTGTTTGTTCCATTGTGTACCACAATTTGTGTTGGTTGCAGCTTGTTCCCCTGTGGTTTCCAAGATAGCTTCTTCAGCATGGTGAATGAGGCCTCCAGGCATATACAGAGAGTGCACTAGGTGATCCGTTCCATCCTTGATGCTATTCCCCTAAGGAGTACCATTATTCACCCTGTGTGCATGTCTTAGTGTTTCACCCCAGACACCCATTCATAGCAGATTCCAATTGCTTGGCAGCAGTCAGAGGGATTTCCTGCAACTGAAGGACAACAATTAACTCACAATGGGCATGAGAAAGGCATTCGTATTGGGTCTACTTTCTTACTGATGCAATATTTACTTGAATCTTAAATAATTAACTTTAATTTAGCCTCAGTATTGTTTTCATTTCAGGATCAGTAATACTACAGGTTTTGCAAATCCCTTGTAAGCTATGAAGCTGCAATGCCAAAGAAAGTGGTTTGTGTGAATAACTTAAAAAAAACCGTAGGGTAAAATATACAGATTTCTCATAGATAATTTTCTTTCTAGAACTTTTTGGGGAGTTATTCTCACCAAAAAACTCATGTTGAAAACAATGTTATGTGCAAGAAATGTGGACAGCATTAACTTCCTGTTGAAATGAGAAACTAAACTGAACATGGTATGACAGTTACAACATGTGCAAAAGAAAATGTTGCAACACTGTAGCTGAATTCATAAGGTTTATGTTAACATCAAGGCCATAAAATTTGAGACACTGACTTAGAAGAAACACATCAAAGAGCAGAAAAAATTTCACTAGCCAGGTAAGTACCTACACGGGTAAGTTCCCAAGAAGATATTGCTGCCGAAGTTTACAGAATACATTCCATAACTCTCACATGCTTGTCCTACACCTTATGCCAACAGAGTGTCTGTAAGGAACTCAACAGTCTTGTGACCCACAGTATTCTGCAATGAATTCCATCCAGTCTTTGGTCATATCTTTTGTAGTGCTCCTTGAGCCCTCTCATCCTGGCAACAGATGACTCTTCCAATGGAATTTGAACAATATGTTCACATTACACAAATGGTAGATCTTAATGTCCAACTGTATTTGCATCCAGAACACTATCATCTGACCAACAAAATTACTTACAGTGGAAGGGCAGCTCTTCTCTTCATCTAGGCATACAAAAATTCCAAGAGTATCTACTTGGGAGAGTATTCGAGTTGGTCACTAATCATAAGCCATTGCTGACAATATTTGCACTTGATCACCAAATCCTTGAGAATGCACTGCCCAGTGCCTAAACATTAATTACAGTAATTACCAATATGAAGTCACTAATATATCCATGGCTTACCATGCCAATGCAGACACATTATACGGGTAATCAGTTGGCACAGACGAAGCATTTGATATTTCGCCACAGATCTGTTGACAAATAGTTGACCAACCAAGAACTAGTCTAACAGATCTTCCCCTTACAGTTATACAAGTATCAGATGGGACAGCTAAAGAACAAATTTTTGTGGTATTTAGGATTACACATGCTAAAGATTGCTACCAAGGCTAAGACCAAGCTATCAGGTGGCCAAAGGCCTATTCTCACTCCACCACCAACTTAAAGTACTAAGACTAAACTCTACTTGAATAGGCCATGTAGGCCCAACAGTGCTGACCAGCCACCATGGTATCCTCGGTCTGCAGGTGTCACTGGGTGCGGATATGGAGGGACATGTTGTCAGCACGCTGCTGTCCAGGCCGTATGTCAGTTTATGAGACCAGAACTGCTACTTCTGAGTCAAGTAAATCCTCAGTTTGCTTCACAAGGGCTGAGTGCACCCCACTTGCCCACAGCGCTCGCCAGGCCGGGTGATCACCCATCCAAGTGCTAGTCCAATCCGACAGTGCTTAACTTCGGTGATCTGACGGCAACCGGTGTTACAACTGCAGCAAGGCTGTTGGTGACACTAAGGAGTACTTATGCTATCAGCACCTGGAGAAGGTGATCATGTGATGCACCAGAACCCTAAAGCCAGAGCGTTTCTCCGTCAGCAACACTGGGGTATGTTGAAAGCCAAATAATGAGACCGGTGGCACACTGACAGATGTGCACTACATGTCAGCCGGCTCCACACCAGCAGTTGAATTCCTGCCTACCACTGTGGGGTCCCTGAGACTGCCTCCACCATCATGGGACTATTTCTGTGATGTATTTGGATGGTTGCACCAGATGACTATTCATGTTTCTCTTGTGTGATAGTAATGCCCTCCACCTCAGGAAAAACTATCATTTTGGCTTTACCCCACATTTTTGCAATAGAAGGCCTCCCTAAGGAGATTGCCTCTGACACTGGGCCCCAATTTTGGTTTCAAACTTCTGTGCCCTCAACAGCATCCAGCACCTTCCATCTGCTATGTTCCATACCCGTTCCTGGGATTCAACAGAATATCCGGTGCAGATGTTTAAGATGTGTGTAGCTAGGACCATACACAAGAAGAAATGGGGAGGGGAGGGGGGCCACTATCAACCACCTTTTTAGTGTGCACCAGGCTGCATCCATCAGCTGAAACTGACCAGCAGAACTGATTCATGGTAGACAAGCAAGGACAGCACTTCATCTCCTACAGCCAGACAAACACTAGCTATCACTAGGAGACCAACATAGCTTCAGAGAACAAAATCCAGTCCTCGTTCGTCAATGTGTGTGTCAATCTCTTTGGCTTCTGAGCACCATAATCAAACGCCAGGGCAAGCAATGTCCACTGTACAACCCCAGGCATGAATCATTCAGCAATGCATCAGCCATATACAATGTCAAAGAGCTTCTGTGCCTGTCATTGAAATTTCCAGCAGCAGCACAACAAACATCACAACCAGACCCAGAAGCCAGCTTATAAGCTGCAGCACTGGGGGAGTTTTTATATGCCCAGACTTGCAAATGGTAGAAGCAACCACACCAGATCCATCAAAACACTTCTGAATTGACACCACCACGGGTAGATACCAGCATTACATAGCAATTACCAGCAATTGCACCAATACTAACACCGCAGGCCACATTAACCACATGCACGTTTACCAATCAGGCATCCTTTTAGAAGAGATATATTGTGTCTTTGCTGTCAGTGGATGAAGATACACCAGTGACAGAAATTGTGGACTTCGTAAGTTTATCAGCTGCACCAAGCTGGTGGTAACTACACTATGTGACCTCCAGCCATACATGTCAGTCGCTTGGGTAGCTATGAGTGTGGCAGTACAGGGTATTCCAAAATCATCTTTACAACTTTCGGAAATGGAGATATGTAGAAATGTGCAGTTTGCTGATGTTCATACAGACCTAAAATTTTAGCATTTAACAGAGCTCAATGTGTGTGTCACCTGTTGACGTAGGATATCTAAACGACATTACTGCTCCTCCCATGTCCAGCCTAGCATATCCTCATTAACATTTGCAATTGCTGCTCTGATGTGAGCTCGCAGGTCCTACACTGGCATCTGGTAGACAGCATCTTTCACAAATCCCCAAGGCAAAAATTTAATTGGATTATGTCTGGAGCCCTTGAGTGTCCAGGAAATCGGTCCTCCTGTGCCAGTCCAGTGGCCAAGAAGTGTGTCGTTCAAAGCCTTCCTAACAGTCAAAGTCCAGTAAGGAGGGGCACCATCCTACTACAGCATGATGTCATGTTGAAGTTCTTGAATCTGTGGAAATGCAAACTGTTCCAGCATGTCCAAATAAACACTTAAGATTACTGACACCTCTGCAAAGAAAAACATTTCACCATACAGTCATGAGGCAAACCACACATTTGGCTGTTTACCTTTGGACTGTCATACAATTTCCATGCTAAGTGGGGATTCTCAGAGGCCTAGATTCTCTCACTGTGTCTGTTTACCTTCACAGATACATGAAAGCAAGCTAAATCTGTGAAAATCACCTATAAATTTCCTTTACGTCACATCTGTGGTCACAAATTTTCATGTCATCAGACTACCGGTTTTGCTCTATAAAGACCATCTTCAGATCTGTTTTATAGAAACATATCCTGATAAACTGGAGCCATAGTGGTATCGTAAAATGCTAGACACAAAATCAGCACCAGCATTGTCAAACATGTATAAATAATAGTATACACAAGAGTCATCGTGTCAGCAGCACTACTGTTCAAAACAATTGTGTTTAGCATTTGATGGTGCCACTGTGGTTCCGGTATATTAGGACATGCTTTTATAAAGAAGATCTGAAGATGATCACTATAGACTGAAACTGGTAGTCTGATGACATAGAAATTTGTGATAATAGACGTGAAATAAAGGAAATTTATTATATTTTGGGGTCGCAACCATGTAGCAGCTTGCGAAACATCACCTTTTTCAAGTAGTCTGAGTCATCACTGATGTGACTCGGAATCTCAACTACAAATGCCTTAAACTTTGGCCTGTCATCAGGTTGAAGTACATGCAGCAGTTGCACCTTGAAGGTATGAAGCTTCAGTCTGTTGTGTAGCATCCTTGCACCAGGATTGGTAATAGCTGTAACTGTCGAGACACATAACAAATTTATTTGGTTTGGCTCTGGATAAATATCTGTTGCGCCTCTTCCACATCTACCTCATTTATGCCCAGATCTCCAGAACTTGTCTTCTTCATGACACTGGATTACTTGAACCACGTGTACCACTGTCTGATCATCAGATGAGATGGTAGCATACTTCTGTAATGTGTACGGAAGTTCTACTGGACCTGGTTGTTGGATTTGGTCTCTGTCATACATTCCACACACTGCCATCTGGTGACCTGGGAAGAAAAAGAGAGAGAGAGAGATTGTCCTAAGTCACTGTCTCTGCTGCTGGGCTCAGAGCATGTAATCATTCACTCTGCTGGACAATGGTAAATTTTTCATCTCATCTTGTTAGACTGTCATAGGACTTTGACTCTGTCAGCAATGTTCAACTACAGGTAATAGACTCTGAGTGATTTCCTATGGATATTTGTGCTGCTATGTCCTGTGCAATGCGGAATACTTTGAACTTTGCCCCTGTTATTATCAAGTGATAGAACTGAACTTCTGGAACTCCATTTGTCAATTCCTTCTATTTCAGTTATTTCTCGTGGGCTTCAGTTTTTGCTCTAGTCAAGAATACTGTTTGATGGCCAGTAAGTACTGTGACTGTTAAAGTGTGTGTATATTGTTGCAGTTTGCAGTGATTATTTACACAGTTGATGAATAGCTCACTGTTCATCCAGTAAGGTACTTTAGGCCCAAGTGTGCGAGTGCCCACTTTCCTTGAAATCTCAGTTGTGGCAGTAAATTGGTCTGTTGTGTGGCCATATGTGTAGGTGAAGTTGGACCTTAATGTCTTAGTTGATGAATCCAATGTATGTGAATACATAATCTTGACTATGCTGATTGGCTTATCTGTAAAGTAACCTAAAACCTAGGTTCTTCGTTAGCAACATTTCATCTATCACAGATAAAAATTTTGTTTTTATAAACAACTGTAAGTTCTTGGTAAACGCACATGGTTTCCATAAATTGCTTAAGGCAAATTCTGGGATGATACCTTGGAAAAGGACATTGCCAATTTATTTCTCCCTTTCACCTGCACAAAACTGTACCCCCCCTCCCCAAGGAAATGGTGTCCAAGGCATGTGCCCCTGGCTGCTGTACCCTAGTTATGCTACATTTCTGTTCTGAAAGATGGTTTCCAGTCTGTTTCCTGTGTTCTAGTAACCTCAATTCGTTTCAAGTATGGTCAGCCACAGGTGACTACTTTGGTAATGCCATGGTACTTCACTAAAAATGTCTCTGAAAACTGTTTATTATAGGATCTTAGGCTTTGACAATTAGAAACCAAACAGAAGAAATTGTATTGGTGAATGGATGAAAAGGTATCATTTCTCCGTGGTATATCTGGCAGTAAAAATGATTAAAGGTATAGATTTTCTCATAACCATGCTTTTGTTTAAATATTATATGATACAACTTTCAGGTGTTGTTTCTTTTAGATGAATCTGTAATTTGATTGATTAATATGTAGTGTCAGACAGTTTGTTAGGTAAGCTTCACTGACTACTCTGTTTTCATGTTTTCACATTTATTCTGAAATTCTACTAATGTAAGGCACAAAATTACATATGTACACACACTCTGTGTAATCTCTTTTCAGTTGGTGACATTCCGGTAACCTTAGTTTTCAGTAACTTTCAGTATAACATAAAAATAATAGATGTATAATTAAGTAAAAATTTTGGCTATATTTTAATTCTGACAGCAGATTACATACAGGAAAATATCTTTCACTTTGTTCCAGTTCAGAACACATCACATTGTTACCTTTTTTTGTGAAAAATTGTATGCATTATTTCTGAGTTTGGATGCAGTGACATGTTGGGTCACATCTTGTAGGCAAGGTGATAAAACTGATGGAAATCTAAGCAATTGGTAACAGTGTATTCTGCCACTGATGTGGCCTCTGATGCAGTGCCCCCAATTTCCGTAAAATATAGAATGCATAAATTACAGGTGCCATGGTAACGCTTCACTGGAGTTCCCATGACACAGTTTGGCAATAGGGATAAAAACAACAACAACGATAATAATACTAGTGTATTTGGAATGAAAACCTTAAAATTTTTTTGACCAATATGACTAAATTGTTATTTATTTAGTGAGGCATTTTCATGCAATTGATGTCATCAGGAGTAAGGTACAAGAGGTTTTATGAAGTTTGATTAGCATGTTAGGAAACCTACTTATGTACACTGTGGCACTACACATAACTAAAATGCATACAATAAAAGAACATACATAATGAAACAATATAGGTGATGCTGTATCCTGCTGCTAGTGCATGTGGGTGTGAGTGCACAAAGTGTAATGTTGCTACACGTGTGCACATAAATCAACCGCCATCTGTTTCAGTGCAGGCCAGCCGCTAGAGGCCACCTGCAAGAAGCGTGTACATAGCATGGTTCTGTCATGCTGTCTACTGGTGATTCACACCTACATACAAACGGAGCACCACTGAATCATTCTTCTTATGTTCTTTTAGTGTGTATCGCTCACACCTCTTGTTCTGTGTATTGCTTATGTTCCACCCTCTGTAGGATTCTATTGTCATGTTATGTGTGAAGTTACGAGAAGCTTATTTCCATTATTCTCCAGAGGTTTATGAGTAAAGCCATATTTGTGTTACTTGGATCAGTTTTTTGTATTAGTTGGTTACTACATGACTGGCGATGAGTTTGGAATGGTTTCCACATGGACAGTCTTTAAGTGTAGTTTCATCAGGTTTAGTCATTATGGATGCCATGCTACCGACCCTGACCGAACAGCTTAATTTGGCAGTGACCGCTTTGGTGGCTTCCATTAACAGACAGGGTACCACTCCACTGGTCTGTCCACCTTTTTTTCTCCACATGATGATTCAGTCAAGTGTTGGGAAGCTTACCCCAAAAATTAATCAGACAGCTTTTTTTGGCTTTCATTGTGACAAACTCGAATTTGTGCAAAGCCTTATTCCTCTCATGGATTCCACCTAAGATTATCAATTAATGTGTCAGCTTGTCCCTTTACAAGAACCAGCAGCTCTTACTTTTGATCGCATGTGCAGTTTGTTGTCCGACTACCATCAGAAACGAAAACATAATGACATGAGTTGAATTCCATCCACAGCTCGTGGTCTTGCGGTCGCATTCTCACTTCCCGAGCATGGGGTCCTGGGTTCAATTCCCGGCGGGGTCAGGGATTTTCACCTACCTCGAGATGACTGGGTGTTTGTGTTGTCCTCATCATTCCATCTTCATTCATGAAATTGGTGAGTTTGGACTGAGCAAAGGTTGGGAATTTGTACGAGTGCTGATAACTGCGCAGTTGAGCACCCCACAAACCAAACATCACCACCACCACCACCACCAGTTGAATTCCACCAATGCCGCAAGAAACCAACCGGTCACACAGGGTCTGGGCAGCTAAACTTCGTGGCCCTAGCAGTACGTGTCAGTTTGTAATTGATGCCCATAATGGCTCTTATGCTTACTCTACTGTGCATGATGCAATTATCTGTTTAGCTCTGGACAAGGAATGCACCAGAAGGCTTTACTCTGTGAAAACCCCCGTTGGAAGAAGTATTGCAATTAGAACAATCTTTTGAAGTTTCTTGGACAGCAGGTGACCAAATCAAAGGATGGGGTGGAAGCTGGCACAAGGAAGTGGCAGTGACAGCAGTAAACATGCGGGCTCACACCAAGCAGAATAAGGCCGACCTAAGCAGCCACGACAACCATAGCACCAATGTCAGTGTTCTCTGTTTCCATCGTGTCCTTTCTGTTTTGTCCAGCATGAACATTCGGCATGCCCTAAGCACTGGGCAACTTGTAATGCTTGCCAGAAGAAAGGCCTTATCGTCTCCATGTGTCATTCACCGAAGGTGCTCAGGACGTAAGTTGTGTGACTCCAATGCTTGTGACTTCTCCCAAGTCGTTTATCGAGTTAAGTGTTTTTTGCCAAATGCTCTGGCTACAGGTTACAGGTGCTGCAGTGACATTATTGAATTCTCAAACCTATGTGAGTTTAGGCTCACTGCTGTTGACACTGGTCACACAGAAACTAGTCAGCTGTAACAAACAGAACATTGCACTGTTGGGATAATCTATGGCATCTGCCTCTTACAAGTCATTGATTCATTCCATTACATTTCTTGTGGTTGCTGATGCTGGTGTTGAGAACTTGTTCAGGATGGACGCATTTCAGGCATTTGATTTTCTGTCACCAATGCAGTTCACCTTGTGTCTGATCAGGTAACATATTCTCAATTGTAAACATTGTGTGAGGAGTTTTCAGACTTGTTTTTGGAAGGCATTGGACGTGCTACAAATTTTTGTGCTCATATTTCTTTGAAATCCTTGTCTCAGCCTCATTTTTGTTGCATGCAGCCTATTCCTGCCATCTGAAAGATCAGCTGAAAATGGGCCAATGCAGTTCACCTTATGACTGATCAGGCAACATATTCGCAATTGTAAACGTTGTGAGGAGTTTTCAGACTTGTTTTTGGAAGGCATAGGGCGTGCTACAAATTTTTGTGCTCATATTTCTTTGAAATCCTTGTCTCAGCCTCATTTTTGTTGCATGCAGCCTATTCCTGCCATCTGAAAGATCAGCTGAAAATGGACCAATGCAGTTCACCTTATGTCTGATCAGGCAACATATTCGCAATTGTAAACATTGTGTGAGGAGTTTTCAGACTTGTTTTTGGAAGGCATAGGGCGTGCTACAAATTTTTGTGCTCATATTTCTTTGAAATCCTTGTCTCAGCCTCATTTTTGTTGCATGCAGCCTATTCCTGCCATCTGAAAGATCAGCTGAAAATGGGATTGGGCAGACTACAATCTCTATGGGTGATGCAACCTGTTATGGCTAGTGAATGATCATCTTTGCTGGCTGTATTTCAGAAGCTATTGGGCAAATTTTGCCTCTGTGTCAACTTTAGCGCTACTGTCAACAGGCAGTCAATTGTGGATATGTATCCTCTACCACACTAAGAGAAACTTTTGGCAAGAATATCAGGTAGCCAGTATATATCTGCATGTTCCTGTGGATGAAGAGTCACAGTGAGTTCCGGTTTTGAATACTCCTTGTGGTCTATATCAATATTTGCGCCTTTTGGTGTGGCTAGTGCCCCTGCTATTTTACAACAATTTTTAGGGCAGTTGATTCTGTCTGTCCTGGCTTGCATTAATTTGGATGATATTGTTGTAACGGCTCCTCCATGGCCAATAATTTGAAACATTTGCACACTTTGTTTTCTGTCTTACAGTCTGCAGGCTTATAGTGTAACCTTGTGAATCTCAGTTTTTTCAACCTTCTATTGTTTATTTGGGGTTTGAGGTCTCACGTGATGGGGTTCTCCCTCTGCCAGACTACATCTCCACTGTTACTTCCATCCATCACCCCTCGTCCACAAAGGAGCTTCAGGCCTTCCTATGGAACATAGCCTACTACCATAAATTCCTGTTGGGGGCAGCTGCATTGGCCCACGTATTCCTTGCCTTGTTATGCAAGAATGTACCTTTCCGCTGTAGCCTGGATTATAAACCTGCTTTCCAAATATTGAAATCCAGACTACTCTCAGTCCCTAAATAGCTAAACGGCAATGTTCTCTCCAGATCAGCACATACTTCTGGCGACTGACACCTCATTGTACAGTCTCGAGACAGTGCTAGCGCGCTGATATTCCGACAGTTCTGAACATCATTTTGATTTTGCCTCTAAATCTCTCACTCTAGGGTAGCAGTGTTACTCTCAGGTGGAAAAAGAGGCTCTTGCCATAGTCTATGCTCTCCAGAAATTTCATGTTTTTTTGTATGGCTCCAAGTTTCATCTTATTACTGACCATAAATCCCTGGTTTCCTTATGTAACTCTCACACTTCTTTGCCTGACAAGGCAGCACATCACCTGCAATACTAGGCACAGTTCTTGCCTCTCTACAATTGTGAAATCCATTTTCAACCTATGTCTAAACATGCCAATGTGGGCACCTTGTCCCACTTTCCTATGGGGGCTGATCCCGACTTTGATTGAAAGAATTTGTGTTGCTTCCATCTTGATACTGAAATGCAAGCCACAATTGAGGGTTTCCCAATTACGAGCTCATGCATAGCAGCTGCCATTGCAGTCAACCTGGTTCTCTGCCAGGTGTCTGTTTGTTCATTAGGGCTGGCCAGATCAACCCTGGGTTGGGCTTCTGACCCCTTTTTCTTTATGGTACTGCCTTTGTGTTTCTGATGATGTTTTGCTGATGTCCAAGGAAGACCTCTCTCCCAGAGTACTTATTCCCACCGTGCTATATTGCGAGGTTCTATACCTTTTCCTAGCATGGCAATTGTGGAGTTTCATGCACCAAACTGTTAGCTAGGAGACATATTTTATGGCCAGGGATTGATGGTGAACTGTCTATTTTGTCACAGCTTGTGAACACTATGCCTAACAACAGGCAGCTTCCAAGGATCCCTGTCCCCCTGGCTCCATCACTGTCAGCCAAGGGAATGTGTTCATGGAGACTTTGCAGGTTCGTTAATGAATTCCTATTGGCTCTTGATTGTGGATGCATTTTCCCAGTTTCCTTACATTCTGGCGTGCATGAACATTGGCTGAGGTTACAATTTGTAGGCTTTTGAAGGTTTGTTTCTATTGAGGGGTTGCCTTTTACTTTAGTTTCTGATAATGGGCCCCAGTCTGTTTTTTTGCACCTTTCAATTGTTTCATTCCCATGATGGTATTCATCACATTATGGCCCGACATTCCACCCTCAATCAAATGATGAGGCAGAATGACTAGTGCATACATTCAAGTCACAAATGAAAAAGTTTGTTGTGAATTCTTTACTGAATGACACTGTTCTTCATTTTCTGAGTACCTATTGTTTCACACCTATGAGGGAGTGGAGCCCAGCTGAGTTGCTTCATGGCTGGTAGCCGTGCTGACTCCTCCACCTTCTGTGGCCTGTGCCGTATCTACCAAAGTCAGGTAGGTGTGGCGGCTTTATACTGGGATCACTGGTGTGGGCATGAGGGTTTGGTCACCAGCCCAAGGGGACACTGTTCTTGTGACATCTGAAAGACTGATCAGTTGTGCCACGCTTACTGCTAGAAGTGGTGCGGCCCCATCGCCACATCCTGCCCTGCAGCCCTCCACCTTGAGCCTGTCATCACCTACTGCGTGGCACTCCCACCCCACTGAATGCTGTCTTCACATGTGGCACCCTGGGTTCCAGCTTCCTCGTGCATGGCACTGAGTCACCTCTGGCCTCAGTCCGTTGTCGCAGCCTGCTGTTCTGGTCGGGCCACCTCCAGTGGACCCCTCACCATCATTGCTTGAGCTGTCATTGCCAGAGGGTACAACCCCATCTCCTCCGTGCTGGGACTTGCCTGCTGATGGTGATGGCACCCTTCTCTTTGGTGCTTTCACCAGACACCATGTGGGCTCACCACACTTGGGCATGCTCGTGTCTCCATGCATTCCTCCCTTATGCTCCTGTGCTTGCCTGGCACATCGTCCCACCCTGCCATTGGCACCGGCTGCTGCTGCTCTGGTTCCGATGGGTATGTCTCTCGTTGGGCTGCTGACATCTCCTCCATTGCCTGAGTGCCCTCTTCAAATGAGGGAGAGGTGTGCTGTATCCTGTTACTAGTGAATGTGAGTGTGAGTTCACAAAGTGTAGTGTCACTGCATGTGTGTACTTAAATCGACTGCCAACTGATCAGTGTGGGCCAGCCACTAGAAGCTACCTGTAGAAAACGTGCATACGGCACACTCTCTGTCACACCATCTACTGGTGACTCACGCCTTTAAATGCGTGGACATGCTGTCACTATGTTCTTTTAGTTTTTACTGCTCATATCAGTTTTTCTGTGTATTACTTATGTCACACCTCCTGTACGACACTTTTGTCTTTTTATATTAGTATTCATGAGAGGCTTATTTCCATTAGTGTTCAGAGGTTTATGAATAAAACCATATTTGTGTTACTTGGGTTGGTTTTGTGTATTACTTGGTTACTACATGTGTTGTATACAGATGTCTCCACATGGTTAACTGTTAAATGTGAAACTAAACATTTTTAAGCTACTAAATTTAGCATAGTAAAATTTCCTGCTGAAGATTAGATGGGTAGATCACATAACTAATGACGAGGTATCGAATAGAATCGGGGAGAAGAGAAATTTGTGGCACAACTTGACTAGAAGAAGGGATCGGTTGGCAGGACATGTTCTGAGACATCAAGAGATCACCAATTTAGTATTGGATGGCAGTGTGGAGGGTAAAAATCATAGAGGGAGACCAAGAGATGAATACACTAAGCAGATTCAGAAGGATGAAGGTTGCAGTAGGTACTGGGAGATGAAGAAGCTTTCACAGGATAGAGTAGCATGGAGAGCTGCATCAAACCAGTCTATGGACTCAAGACCACAAAAACAAAATTTCCTAGTTTAGTTAATAGTAAAATATGAACTGAAGATTATGTATGTACTGAATATTCATTACATACATAAGACAGGATACTAGAAGGGACAAATGAACAGTATTTTGAGTTACCAGGGGCCCATATGGAACTTTCACACTTTTATTGTTTTAAATAATGATGGTGTTTGGAATAGTTGTACTCATTGGGATAAGGGTAGTTGTGGGAATGAAGAGACAACATCTTTAAAAGTGAACTGAATGACATGAAATAATAATCATTTATTTATGATACATCCTTGTCTATACATTTTCATGTGTTTGAAAATGTGTTTTGTGTTCAGAATGTTTGTCCTAGCTAGTACAGTGGAGAAAGATTAGAGACAGTCAGTAGCATCACATAACCAATAACTTTAACTTGACAAATATTTTCAGTTACAGTAAGCATGCTAGGCCATTAGCAATAGGTAAATCACAGTTCAAGGCAATAATGACAAATATGTTTGTCGTTTCAGAACGTATATTCATTTAGAAAAGTCAGCGTGTATGACAGGCAGAGATAATGGGCTATTGCAGTGGTAATTTTCTATGATGACACTGTATGCAAATTATTAGTTAATAAGTCTTTAAGAAAAGGGTATTTGCAATAAGAGAATGTGAAAAGGGAGTATCTTATTTGTGATATATAAGTTACCTTTGTAAAATACATGTATGAAGCTGGCATGCCCTTGCCTAAGGTAACTAAAAGTCTCTTATTTTAAAATTTTCCACAGCAGTAAGTTTTAGGTCAAAAGTGGTATGTGGTGTTAGAAGCTGCCAATAAAAGCGTTCTAATGATACCTCATTCATCCCAATATTATTAGTATGTGCAGAGAAAAAATGATGTTAACTTGAGAAATAATATATATGATTTAGTAAATCGGGTCTACTTTTGAAGAGTTTTCAAATTGCGTAATAGTGTAAAAAGCTTCCTCTTTCAGCCACTTTTTGGTCTTATTTTTAAAGATATTCAGAGACTCAAAATGTGCCTGCACAGTTAATGCAATAAAAAGCTTTATTCCTGCATATTCATAATTGCCTTTAAGCCAAGTTGTAGGTATGTCTATCTTTAATGCTTGACAAGTGTTATGATTCTAAATGGACTGCCAAAGTTTGTAACTGTTAGGGTTTTCTTGTATGCACAAAAGGCAACTGTATATAAAGGGATATGGGACTGTCATTATCTGCAATTCTTTGAAACAAAGCATACATGATATGACAATATTATGAAAAGGATAGTATAAAATTTTTTCTTGCACGTGGAGAATTATACCATAGAAGAATCTTGTAACTTAGATGGCAATGAAACAAGACATAATAGGAGGTATAAGCTAAGGAGTTTGGCAGAAGTGGACATTGAATAAGCTGAACAAAATATTTATATAGAATAAAAGTTAATAATAATGAATTAGAATGTGTAACAAGTACCAAATTCTTAGGGATGAATGTAGACAGCCAACTGAAATGGACAAACCATGTCAACATTTTGGCAAAGAAATTATCCACAGCATGCTATGCTCTTAGAATCCTTGCACCGGTATGCAATAATACCTGTCTTAAAATAACATATTACGGATATCTACACTCAGTCCTCAGCTATGGGATCATGTTTTGGGGAACAAGTGCCAGTAACATACAAACTGTGTTCAAAGTACAAAAAAGAGCCATAAGCATAATAACAAACAGCAGCAACAGGGCCCACTGCCTAGAATTATTTAGAAAGCTAGGAATTCTAACTGTTTCGTGTGAGTATATCTTTCAGAACATAATGTTCATTAAGAAAAATCTCAACATGTACAACACAAACAGCCTAATACATGACCATGAAACAAGAGCTTGTCACCACCTCCACCTAGATAGAAAGAACAAGGCAAAGACGCAAAAAAGTATATTTTATAATGGGATAAAACTGTATAACAAATTACCACAAGAAATTAAAGAAATAAATGAGCCC